>NC_072480.1:79152500-80352500 GCF_027574615.1 Eptesicus fuscus
AAAACTATTAACTAAACTATACACTTTATTTATCATTCACCAGTTTTCTCATGAATGTCCTTTTTCTGTTCTAGGATCCTATCTAGAATACCACATTGCATTTGGACTATAGTTAATTTTATGTAAATATAGTATATATGTAACATATAATGGTTTATTATTATTATTTTAGAGTGAATTAAATATTTTAAAACTCAGTTTTTGTTTCTATCATAGTAAATACTTATAGACAAAATACTCATAAACAAAAACTTTTGGATTCTCAAACATTTTTAAGTATGTAAAGGGGTCCGGAGACAAAATGTTTGCTGACCTAGAATATTTTGTAAGAGGAGAATGTTTGTATTTGCAAACTGCTAGACTGTAAGAATAGGCATAAGGTTGAGGGTTTATATAATGTCTCTGGAGAGTTTATTTCCTTCCCCTCCCCCAATGATCCATAAATATACATGAGCGTGCAAAACTAAATTCAGTGAGAAAGAACCTGGGTACCGGAGACAGCACTAGATCAAGTCACTTAGTTCAGTCAGCTCATAAATGTTAATTGAGTACAGACTATGTACCTGGTGATAGTCCAAGCCCTGGGGATACAGCTATTCTTAAGACAGAGTGAGTTTCTATCTAAAGAGCTTACTTTTTTGGGGGGTGGGGAAGCAGGAAGTTATACCGTGAGCACATAAACAAAGAACTTACATCACTTTCTATACTTGTATGTGGTCTAAAGCAGAGAAAACAGAGTGATGTGGTAGAGAGCAATGTCAACAGGAGATGGGTGGGAAGGTGCATAAGTGGGGGCTTGGTCGTATTTGGAAGAAGTCAGCCAAGTGAAAATCTGGTGGACAAACATTCTAGGTGTGAGCTTGGTGCTTTTGAGTGGCTGGAGGGAAGGCCAGCACTGCTGGAGAGTGGTGGGTGAGGAGAAGAGCAGAGGAAGACATAGCTGAAGAGGCAGGTAGGGTCCAGATCAGATAGGGCTCAGGGACCTGGTAGGGGGTTTGGCTTCTATTCTCCTTGCCTGAGAAGCTTTGCTAGGCTTTAAGCAGGGGAATGACAGTGTCTGGTTGACTGGTGAAATCATTCTTGCCACATAAGAAATGACTAAAAGGTGTCAAGATGGAGGGGAGGGAACAGGAAGGGATTTTTTGTAGTAGTTCAGGTCAGAGGTGATGGTGGCTTAGGCTCCAGGTGTACGTCCAAAGATAGTAAGACATTTTCAAATTCAGGATCTGTTTCTGAATTAGGAGCAGCGTATTTTGCTAGTAGACTGGATGTGAGTGGGAAGGAAAGAGCAATCAAGGAGGAATATCAGGTTTCTGTCCTGAGCAGCTGGGTAAATAGGGGTAGCATTTACTGAGATGGGGGAACTTTGAGTCCAGTGAATTCACAGAGTATGTTCAATAGTTCTCTTTAAATTTAAGTTAGGTTTGAGCCCTCTTCGGTATCCTATCATACAAACTACAATTTAATTGAGCAGATATTGGTCAAGTACTTACTCCATGCAAGACACTGATCTAAGAATGGAAGGAGATCCTCATGAATCACACACACACACACACACACATACACACACACACACACAAGCATGTTTATCCCTCTCTCTCATAATGTTGTTTTGGAAGCAGAGAAGATGGAGTGAGTAATGCCATCTGGTGAATTTGGTAAATTATCCTCTTTCTCACCCCATTCGTGGGGGTAAGTGAGGATGATTGAGGTACAGGACAGTAATCAGATCAGGTGTGTGTTCTTTAGGAGACAGGTGGCATGATTAGATAACCATTTTGCAATTTTTTTGGGGACCCAAGAGATATAAATATATCATCTTTTATCTCTTTGTCCTGGTAAGCATAGAGCATTTTATCTCACTCTTCCTTCCTGTACCGGTGGGAGAGAGGTGGGCGGAGGAATGTCATTACTTATAAATATATTATGAGTAACTAATGAAAGTACTCAGAAAACCAGAAAAGAAGACTGTTCCTGCTGGAGTGTCTGGCCATGTTTATCCAGTTAAAGATGATGAAAAAAGGGCAGTTGTGTGCTGAGAGTGGCCTGCGGTCAGCCATGGCCAGAGTGGATTGGGAAGAAGCTGATGGGTTTAGCTTTCTCCTCCCACACTCCCTCCCACCTCCACCCGCTCTAGATTTGCAGGCTGGTTTGTCTGTGTCTCTCCAGGCAGCTGTGCAGGCCTGACCTGGCAACTTGTGATGCCAGCATGTGGTGGTGCCCACCAGCCTGACAGCAGCTTGTCCTCCTGGCGTGACTTGCCATCTGCCAGGAACAGTGAGAACTGACCTGCAGGGGACCCTGAGCTCTCCTTGGTGTCAAGTCCTTTCCAAAACAGATTCTTTGGGGCTGGCTGAAATGATGCAGGCACTGGCTTTGTTTTTGTGATCAGGAATCAGAGTGAAGAAGAAGGGATGGTTGAAGAATTATACACGCCTCCTCCCCAATCAGTAATATTATTGCTAGTAATAAAGATGATAGTAGCTACCATTTATTTAATCTCAACAATGCACCAAGCTTTTAGATACTTTATATTCTTTGTTCTCCTCACCACAATGATATGATGTGGTTATTATTATCCCTATTTTATGGATGAGGAACTGAGGCTCAAAGATTAAATAACTCACCCAAAGTTCTATAACTCGCAAATGACAAAGTCAGCAG
The DNA here is from genome assembly GCF_027574615.1 of Eptesicus fuscus. Taxonomy (NCBI): domain Eukaryota; kingdom Metazoa; phylum Chordata; class Mammalia; order Chiroptera; family Vespertilionidae; genus Eptesicus; species Eptesicus fuscus. The sequence continues at coordinate 79,155,165 of NC_072480.1, forward strand.
TCATACCTTTTCTACTTTGTTATATAATAACCGCTGCTTGACCCATGCATAACTCATCTCCCACTTTCCCCCAGCATGTTCAGTTCCCTTAAGTTCCCCCAAATAACTGAAAATAATCATTATGCTTTTGGGTGTTGGAGGGGGCCTTCGTGCATACACTTTATTATGTTCCTGGGAATACTAAGGTGGAAAACCTGACATCACCACACTGGCCATGAGGATAGAGTCGGGGTCATGGACTCTGACTTCCACAAAGAGAAGGCTTTGTACCTTCAGGGTGGCCTTCTGTCTTAGGGCCAGCCAGGTATGGCTTAGAACAGAATCATTCCCCTCCTGAGAGTCACTGTCTACCATTTGAAGCCCTTTCCCTTGATTCTCTAGTCTGTCGGACTGGGTTCCACTTTCCTTTACTAGGGTAAATTAACATCTTTTCCCCAGGACAGCTGATGGCAACAGGAGGCAGACAGAAGGGGCACCTAAGTCCAGACTTTCAGCAGACAAACCTCTTTTCATTTTCAAAATTACTGCTAGAGGTGGCCTGGTCCCTGTGGTTCTGAGGAAAAGTCTGGGACTTAAATTAGAGGCCATATCCTGTGTACTTTCGAAATAGATTTCACATAATCCATGGGCAGGTTGGCACTCTCTGGAGGCCAAGAAGGGCTGACCTCAGGTTTTCTTGCCAGAGCCCTGCAGGCATCAGACTTGATTTAAGCAGGATCCGTCCATACCTGGTAGATGGACGTAAGCTGTCACATAGAGGGGATGCCAGAGAAAACTCCCGGATTTCCTCTGTTTCTTTTTCATAAGGGTTTAGGAAAGGGTGATGCATTCAAAAGCCCAACAGAATAACCTGAACTTACACTTCAAGTTTTCTCTTTAAAGCAAAGTCCTGCCTTTCTACCCTTAAAAGGTTGAAAGGGAAAGCTCTCCCTGCAAGGTCATCCTCAAACATACTCCCGGCAGCTGTTTGGTTCCATCCTGTCAAGCGTCTGCTCTTGGGCCAGGCCGTCCCTGCTCCTACAGTTCCTGACTCAGTGCCCGCCCAGAGAGAAGCAGGGCGCTCATGGAAATTGGGGCGCCAAGGGTGAGTGCGGTGGAACAGTCTGCTTTGCTCCTTAACAGTTGTCACCATGTATCAAAGGAAATGAAAAACAAACAGCAGATTTTGATAACCCTGCATCGAGGAGGTGATCAAACACCCCAGGACTCTAATCATGGGATCCAGAGGCAGGCAGCTCCGAGGCAGCCTCCAGGAGCTCCGAGGCGGCTGCAGCCTCGCCCAGGGAACCCTTCCCCTCTGCGGAACAAGCGTCCTCGGTCCCTGGACCTTGGTTCTTCCTTGATGTCCAAGAGGAACAGCATGGAAACAGGGAGAATCTGTCTTCCTTGAAGGTTGGGAGTGGAGCTGAGTAGGAGGATGGGCTATTGGGGGAACGGATAGAGGAGACAGACATATGGAAGAGGCTGTAAGAAAAGAAAACAAGTTGGTTTGGGGAGCCCATTTGGAAGAAAGCTCACAAATAGCTGCTGGTTCCCAGGTCTCAGCTGGAGCCGGTGGGTCCGCAGACTCTTCAGTGGACGTTGGCAGGTCCTCCTGCTCTTCTGCTGATGCCTCAGGAGGGCCACTGTGGGGCTGCTCTCTCTGGGGTTTAAAGAGGCCGGAGTCCAACCTGGGAACGTCAGGATTCACAGACAGGAAAGGCCCTGCCTCCTCCCCGTGTGGAGGCCAATAGTCAGTTGGCTGGGACCTTCTTTGGACATCTTGTCTCCTTTTGGGGATGGTCCTAATGGATGCTTGGCTCTCTCCTTGTTAAATGCACTTTGTACCCTCACTGCCCCCTTCCACCTGAGGTGTTTTTTTTTTTTTTTTTTTTAACTTGCCTAGCACACTTGAAGCCTGTGAGTGTGAAACATTTCATAACAGGCTTTTTGAGATTCCTCGGGACAGTGAACACAGGTTCTCACCACGTTCTCCCAGCGGTCTCTTGGGGTTCTCGCCCTGTCAGGGCTGCCTTGCCTGAATGCAAGCAATTGTCTTGCCTGCAGTCAAATGACAGGACGCTGCTATTTTTTCAGAAGCTACCACAGCCTGCAGGTCTGATGGAGCCTTTCACCAACTGCAGCAAAGGCTGCATTACCTTCCCAAAGCAAGCCAAGTCGCCACCACACACGGCATCTGGGAGAGACCAGAGACCCCAGGGCAGAGTGTTTGTAACTGCCTGGAGATGCACATCAATAACACTTAACTCTGTCCTCTTCCGTGGGCAATTAGTAGTGTCGAATCTCAAAACGAGAGTATTTTTCTCTGGAGAAGCAAAGCTTTTGAAAATAATAAAGATGCTTAAAATGTTCTATTTGAGGCTGTTTGGTTGTATTGATCTGGGAACACGTCCAGGGGTACCCACACGGTTCTTTTAGCAGAAAATGCAAGTTACATGGAAATGGGGGAACTGAACTAATTGAAAGGTGAGGCTGTGAGGGCTAGAGATGTGATATTTATTGGTGATTGAGATTCAACTCGGAGCCTCACTCAGCATCTGCAATCAGGTTAACCAGGACTGAATCTAAAACAGTCCCTCTCCCGGGACATGGGCATCCAGTACCTCTGTGTCTGTCTCATCCACACGCAGTCTACAGTACTGAGGTCACCTTGTGGACCTTCTCCTAGAAGAACCCTATTGTTGCCGCCTACACCAATGCCACGAGTGCTGGCGTTCTTGCCCCGACCCTGCCACGGACCACATGATATGAGACAAGTCACTCAATTTCTGTAGGTCTCAGTTTTTGCTCTATCGGGTGTGAAATAAAGTGAGTTACTTTACCACCCCAAGTGAGTTTAAACTGTGGTGATGCTAGGTGGGATCACTGTGGAAAGTTAGAAAGTTCTGTTGCTAATTCAGGGTAAACTATGATTTCATTTGACGCCTACATTTTCTTTGCCCATTTCCCCTTCTTCATCACTTTTCAGGTGTCAGGTCTGGTTATAGCCTTGGGCATTCTTCAGAGGCCCCTGGGCTGGGCGGAAGAAGATACTCAGTGTCCATTGGTTGGGCTTTTGCTGCATTGTTCCAATCCAAATTGTGTGAGTCCTGGTTTTCTGGTGCAGTGTATACATAGCCTGCAAACCTGAGGGGAAAGAGGAGGGGGCGGATCCTGAAAACTAGTGCATTGTCCTGCTGGGTTTATTTCCTAGTTGGGCCTCAAATTGGCTGACCAGCCAAAAATCAACATCAGTAGCAAATTCATTCAACCTATTTTTGTTCTGCTAATAATTCTCAGGGTGGTCTCTATGTGAGCCTCTCGTATCACCAGGATGCACTGGTGACTTGCAGGCACAAATTTCCCAGAAAGAAGACAAGGATCAGTCTTGGTGTGACACTTGAGTACATAAAGCCAGCGGCTATTGAATAAATAATGTGTTTCTGTGGAATAACCATTGTGGGTGTTGAAGGCTAGAGACGTGCTAAGGATCTGGAGATAAAAAGCCTAAAATACTTAGAACTTACTCTTTCTTTGGGAAGATTAGAGGAGAAATGTTAGTGCAGCAGGTAGAGGGAGTGTCTATGTCCTTGGTAAGCCTTCTACTCCCTGGGAAAACAAGGATGGCATTCGTTTCTTCCCCAGCTCCCTCCTAGTTGCATTTTCTTTTCCAACATGCAAATGCCACTTTGCAGTGAGCTGGACACAGGGGCCACGGGGTCGCGCCGGGGCTCCGATCTAGCAGTGCCTGGTGAATTATACATTTGGGGTCTTTGTCAGGGGGCGTGTGTGGAGCTGAGCAGTAACTGGAGAGGTCACCCACAGAAATGTGATAAAATGAAGGATCTGGTGCCAATTTATAATCAAGGTCTTCTCAGTGGGGGGCTTTGAGACAGCTCAGCTTCCTGCAGAGGAGAAGGGTAGAAGGAAACCCAAGTCATTTCCTGGCCTTGCCTTTCTGCACCGGGCTTGAGTTTCAGGGCTGCCGAATTTTTGCAGGAGTCTTTCAAAAATGTATTTCATAATATTCTGCAGGACTCTGGTTGACTGAAAACCAGCCAAGGACTAGCCAGATCGGAGCTTCATAATTATTACCTTCCTCTTGCAGAGATTTAAAGTGGATTAAGTGATTAGAAGTGCCTAATTGCTTATGGACTCTCTTTATGACACAGGCAGGTGAAGACATGGTTGTAAATTGCTGCTTTCTCTTGACCCGTAAATCAAGTGCAGCAACCCAGGCAGGATCTGTGACAACTGGGCAGGCGGTGGCTGCAACTGGCTTCCCCTGCCTGACCACAGGACCTGGAATTCGGTCAGAACCACAAATCATTTCTCTTTTTGGCAAGGAGGAGGAAAGGAAGGTAACTGGAATGTTTAAAAGGATTAGACGTTTTTAAAAGTAAATACTAAAACAAAGATTTGATTTAAAAGCTCTGGAATGATGACTGGATTTGGAGTCAAGAGAGTCCCTGGGGTACCTGCTCTATTTACACTAGTTATGTGGACCTTATACTGACCTTTTCTTGGGCATGTCACATGGGCTTTCTGTACCCCCATAACCACCTTCCAGGGTTGTTGTGGGGCTTGTATAAAGTCATTATGTGAAACTACTAAGTGTGGCATGAAATGCTCTGTCAGTATATTAGTTTCTGAGAAATCAAGGTGTCGCAGGACCATGCTCTGAGGGCTAGAGAGGAGGACCCTTCCTTGTTGCTTCTGGCTTCTGGCATTCCTTGACAATCCTTGGCTCGTTGATGCATCACTCCAATCTCTGCTTCTGTTTGACATGGCCTTTTCCCCCATTTGTTTGTGTCCAAGTTTCCTCTTTTTATAAGGCACTAGTTATTGGATTAGGACCCACCTTAATTCAGAATGACCTCATCTTAGCTTCATTACATATGCAATGACCCTAAGTCCAAATAAGGTCACATTTGCCAAGTCCTGGGAGTTAGGACTTTAATAGAGCTTTTGTGCGAGACATAATTAAACCCGTAACTATAATGTAAATGTTGATTAGAAAGATGAATATTAGCATTTTCCCAGACGTCCCACAGGTGATAGTGGATGAGTCCCTGAGACACAGATTTGAGCACCTGCTCTATTTCACACTACCTTGTCCTGGCCTTTCAATATAAGGCCTTGGGATGGTATGGCTCAGAGCACAGGTGCATTTGGTGGGAAGAGGAAGAGTGGGTGAACTCGCTTGGTCCCCTGGGATGCTGCTGCCGCTTGAAAGCATGTTTTTTTAAGATCTCTTAGTGTCACCTCCTGACCCAGCTGAGACCCAGTGTGAAGGAGGGGCTAGTGGTGGTGGAGGGAAGACTTTATACTGACCTCTTCCTAATTACAAAGGCCTCATTTTCTAATTAGAGTGGAGCCCTCCGTGGGCTCTCAGACACTGAAATGTCTGCACGGTGGCTGCGTGCTGCCTGCCTCTCCCTGGAGGAGACCCTGCTTCCCAGACAGCCCAGAGATAGCCCGGAGGTGCTCTTGGAGTTGTTTCCTTTGGAACCACCCTCTGGGCTCTCTTTAATAACTTTGAGGATAAGACTCAAAGAATAGAAAGAGAAAGTTCTACTTAGACATGGTTGACCACACCAGTGCGTTTTATTTTTGCTACTGCGACACTAGCTGAAGTGTTTAGAATGGTGCTTGAGTACTGAGCACAGAGAAGAGAGAGTTCTGCCTCTAAAGGCCAGCCCATGGGGAAGCACACTCACCATGGCAAGAGGGCATTTTGTCTTTTATATATATAGGTGTGCATGGGGAGCTAGGAGAACCCAGCTTGGGTGAGAGGAGGAAGGGGAATGCTCCAGGGAGAGGATGCCTAACACATGGATTAGTGGGGTGATGAGGAGGAGAAAAGAGTGGAGCATTTAACAAGATTGGAAGGGAAGAGCAAGCAGGGCACATTGTGATGCAGCGAGCCTGTGGAATGGCTGGAATCAGTTGGCAATGTGGCTGGACAGGAGGCCTTGCCTGGCCCCCAGATACATTTACATTTCAGTGGGTGTTAGCAGTTGTTCAAGTTTCAAACTGGTTCTCATCAGAATCTCTAAGAGCAGCTAAGGTCCTGGAGGAAAGCCAGCCAGTAACGGGGGCCAGCTCCGCTTCTGAGTGTTCACTGCAAAAGCATGTTATAATGTACTGTGTTGTACCCACTGATTGTGGGTCCATGGACATCTCCAAGGCACATCTTTTACTGTCAGACAAAATAACCTGTGATGTCACTGCTCCTCTTGCCCCAACACCAGCATCCACGGGGGTTCTGTTGTATAGTTTTCATTTTGTGGGACTCCATAGCATATTAGCTAAGGAACTCCCCTGGGTGCCAGGTGGCTTGAAATATCTCATTAGGAATAGCTGCGTGGGAAGAAACAATATTTTTAGCAGTGGGTAGGAAGTGCTACTGAAATATGACTTATTTGACATTATGAAGCTTAGAATCATCAGTTCAAGTCAGATGGTATGATAGTAATTGTAACCACATTGGGGACCACAGATCAAAAGAATGAGATTCAGTGGCATATTTCTCTCTCTTGCATATTATTAAATAGCACAGAGCTGATCTCAGGATACAGCATCACCAGAGACAGTTCTTTGCTCGGTATTGCACAAATGTTGCTCTGAGATTAAGTTGATGGATTCTTGGAGGAGTTCTGAGGCTCTGGGAATTGATCTGGTCTCAGAATTTCTGATGAGGTGAGGTCCATAGTTGGGGCTTCCCTGTGAGGTCTGCTTTATGAGGAGGCAGGCGAGAAGAGATGTCGCAGAGAGTGTTTGCCAGGAGACAGACTCTGCAGAGTTCAAATGCTCCTGATGGCTCCTGATGGACACCGTGGTAGGGAGACACAGAAGAACGATTGGGAGACTGGGCTTCAGTGCAAGTGCCGCAGCCTCGACCAGCCCCATGGGGAGTTCTAGGGGTGAGATGGACTGCCGGAGTTGTCCCATATCGGGCTGTGTGGCTGGGCTTCTTCACCCTTGCATTCATCAGTCACTGGTGTGGGTCCCACATTGGTTAAGGTGGCTCTCTCAGCAGAGGGCATTTCTGAAGGGCCAGAAAGCTGACGCTCAAATGCCAACCCCACTCCCAGCAGCTGGGGCAAGCAGTCCTTCCTTGAAAGGGCATCTGGCCTGAACATTTCCCTGTTCCACAAGAGGTTCCGGGTGCTTGTCTTAATGTTCCAGGCTACTCAGTCACTAAGCGAGCCACAGCTCATCAACTTGGGAGGACGGTTTATTATTTTGGGGTGCTGAGGAATAGGAATTGTTGCTTGTGGTAGAAATTGCATTGCTGGTGCTCAGCTTTAGATGAAATCAGTACTTGAATTTATTTCCCACTTTGACCTGAATATCTTCACTGGCACAGGTCTCTGGGCTTTATTACCACCTGTAAACTCCAAGAATGTGGCAGAAGACACAAGGCACACCCCAACCCAAATGTCTGCTCCTCTTCCTGCTCTCAGCCCCTCTCACAGTCCTCTGGGGACCTGGCCTGGGAAGATGGTCTTTGTTAGGCATCCGTGCATCACTGGCTCCCACCAGTCAAAACCACAAGTGTCTGGTTTCCTCCAAGTTGAAACAGTTGCCTTTGGTTCCTCCTTGCCCAACATGATTCCTGAAAGGAAGACAGTAAATATTCTGGACAGCAGTGAGCCTAGAGAAGGAATATTATTGCAGGAGTTAGGCATCCCCACTTTGTCTTTTACTACCAGGATGAATGTGCAGAACTCCCCTAATCATCTGGGTGTCTTTTCTGTGCATGTGAAAGATTCAGGTAGATGATCCCCAAGGTCTTTTCTAGTGTTGCAATTCCTTTATTCCTATCTCCACTGAAGGGTGGGGTCTCATTCTCTGATCCACTCAGTTCTGGCTTGCCTGAGTCCCTGTTCCTTTACTTTTGCTCTGCCTCAACTTTTCATCCCTCCTCCACTGTCAGCCAAAGTGTGCAGATTCCCCTGTTTCCTGCCCAGCCCTTCAATGGCCTTGGTCTGCTCTTCCACTGAGCCGCCCTACCTCTTTCTGAGCAAGTGGGGAAAGGTAGATAGGAGGGAGGCAGGGGAGGTAGCATTGATTTCAGGGCACCCTGGGTTTAGTAGGTGGGCAGGTTAGACAGAGGGGCTGACAATTCACTGCCAGGTTGAGGCAAGGGTGGGGCTAGAGCAGAACTGATGGGAGAGTGAGGCGTGGCCTTTGAAGGGCATCACCAGCCTATACACCTACTCTTTTCCCCAAAGCCAGAAACTGCTCAGCCAGGTAATGAATCGATATCAATATGGTTCCTGAACCTGCCCAACCCCTGCTTACCTCAGCTGAAAGGTGAGAAGAATTGATTCGGAACAAGGATTCGAAAGTGTAACTATGTTAAGGCCTGGATTGGTGAGACGTGTGCCTTTTCCCAACATCAGGGCTCTTGCCAGACAGCCAGGCTGTCATTCTGGCGAGGTGACAAGACCCTGAAACTCTGATGTGAGGCATTTGCTCATTACCTGGCAACCCAGTGGTCATGACCATCTGCTCAGTGCACCCCCTCACAAATGGCAGAGCAGATTTCACAAGACACCAGCACCAACGTGCCAGCGGGTGAGTAGGATGGATGTGCTCAAAGCTAGAGAGCAATAGAGTAGCCTTCCTAGAAGGTGCCACTGGTGTTTGAAAAGGACTCCCGGTTAGAATGCCAGAAAAGGGGCTCATAGTTAATGCACCTGTACCCAGGCTGTGTCCTAAAATCATGCCATGATTTTCTATATTTTGATTTTAGAGTCATAAGAAATCCCACATTCTGTTCAAATGAGGAATAGCTCGGGACTGCCCTGGATAAGCATTCTCAGTGAGGCCTGGACAACTCACTGCTATTGCTCAGAGCACTGAGCACAGAGGCAAGGTTAAAATGCAGTCTCTTGAGTGCAAGGCCCTGGAAAGTCTGGATTTTTCCAGCTTTCTCACAAAGCATGTAAAAGGTGTAACGAGATAAAAAGTCCACCTCTGGGGAATTGTTTTCCAGCCCTGTCAAGCTCCCAGTGTTCAAGCTGACTTAAGGTAATGCTACATAAGCTCTGGAATCAGTGGTTTAGTGCGTTAGAAGTTCATTTCTCAAGCACACAAAGTCCAGTGGGCACCGGGGGTTGGGGACATGGGGCTCTACTCCATGCAGTCATTCAGGCACTCAGACTTTCAGAGACCCTTTCTTCTTTCACATCTGGGTTCCAACGCTGACCAGGGTATCAGTACCCAGCCTGCAGGAGGCAGAGCAGATAGCTGATCAGGCAGCAGGTTTTTAAGGGCCAGGCCTAGCAGCGTGCACGTGACTTTTGCCCACTTTCCATTAGTCAGAACTCAGTTACATGACACACTCACTTCAAGAAAGAATGAGAATTTCAGCTCAATCTTTTGTGGCTGGGCAAAAGAGGCAAAAACAAAACAAAACAAAACAAAACAACAACAACAACAACAACAACACACACACACACACACACACACACACACACACACAAAAGCAACTATGTCTGTTTCAGAGAGTGTGGCAAATTCATTTCTAGAAAATCATCTCTCATCATTGATGCATAGGTGGCATATCTCTCTCTCTCTCTCTCTCTCTCTCTCCTCTTCTCTTCTCTTCTCTTCTCTTCTCTTCTCTTCTCTTCTCTTCTCTTTCTCTCTCTCTCTCTCTCCTCTCTCTCTCTTTCTCTCTCTTTCTCTCTCCCCCCATCTGTAATATCTGAATGAGTACCCCTATAACATCTTCCAAAGCAAAGTTAAGATCTGGCAGCAACCTGCATCTATCTAGTCATGTGATTTTCTCTCGTCCTACCCCTCCTAAGAAATCGTCATCCTGAATCCTGTCCTCATTTTTGTACCAAACATTTTAAGAGTTGTAGCTTATGTACATGTATCTATTTTTATTGTAGTTGTTTTTGACTTTATAAAAAGCATCTTGTGTATGTACTCTTTGACTTACATTTTTCCATGTAGATATTAGATTGCTGTGATTCAGCCACAGTCTGGTGTGTTGCCATGCCTCACTTATGTTGTGACTATACCTCAGTTTACCCATTCTAGTGAACTAAGCCACTGATTCCAGGGCTTATGTAGCATTACCTTAATTCAGCTTAAACACTGGGAGCTTGACAGGGCTGGAAAACAATTCCCCAGACATGGACTTTTTACTCACTTACATTATGACTATACCTCAGTTTATTCATTGGGGTTGATTGTAGGGTTGGCTATTTGAACAACGCTAGTGTCACCATCCTTTACCTGCCTGGAATTGTACACGAGTGAGAGTATTCTTGCCTGTAAACTAGGAGTGCAGTTGTTGGGTTGTTTAGCGTCATGTAATAATGCTTTCAACTCATCCTCCTGTCAAAAATGCATGAAAGACCCCATGTGTCCGCACAATGTCCTCAACACTTGAGATAGTCAGCTATTTTAATTTTTACTAATCCTTTCATCATTAATGAGCAAAATACACATACCTTTATATGTTTATTATCTTCTTGGTAGCTGAATCCCTAAGCTATCATCATTTTCACTACTTCTTGCTGCATCCCAAAGCAAGAGGTGGCACCGGATCTCACACCAACATTCCGATGGGAAAAGAAGTTCTGACTGAATAATTTCAGTGAACCGGCAGACCTAAGCATGGGCTCTTGTCAGTTTGTGGATGGGCAGCTCCTAACTCTGCAGCCTTTTAATTCCTGTGCCTTCCCAACTTGGCCACTCCAGATACTTATACATGGACTTTACAATTGTGCATTTTTGGAAAAGGCAGCAGGCAAATGTAGACCAACTAGGGTTCCACGGAGAGGCCAAGTTCAGCTAGTGAGCTGTGGGTGGAGGATGGAGCTGAACATGCCTGCTGGCTGACGGACAGCCCATGCAGCAGCCTTGGAGTATGGATTAAAATAAAAGTCATGGCTTTCCCTGCAGCAGCTTGGTCTGCCTCGTCTGTGCCTCCTCTGCAGCTGGGTACAGGTGCAGCGCGGTGCCTCCGAGCCCGGATGCGATAGCAGCATTTAAATCTGCCCTCAATCTGTCTGGTTTGGTAGGGGCAGTCTTGTGAAGATAAATCATGTAAACAAGTTAGAGTAATGGAATACTTATTTATAAACTGTGTGTTCGAAGGCTTGTATCCACCGTTAAAAAGGAAGGTCTTATCTTTTAGCTTGTTGAGCAGGCACAGGGAGCTCGCGCACTGGAGAGCGGGAGTCCTCCTTGGCATTCCTCCCTTGAGTGGTGGGGGAGGGCGGGTGCCTGCTCTCTCAAATGTGAGTGGCTTTTCCACCTGGGTGCGCAGCCCTTTAGTTTGATGGAATGAGCAACAGAAAACATAAGAAGTGTGTTCTACTCCCCCCTACTTCCTCCTCCCCTCCCCTCCTTCTCTTCGTGGGCCAGGGATTGTTTTGTTTTCTCTGCCTCCGGCTTTCCTCCTGTGATGGGCGCTCTGTTTGTGCTCTGACTTGAAGGGATGAAGCGATGGGAAATTCAAGCTCTCCACCCACCACCCCTGTCACCCCTCTGAAAGGATAGAAAGAGGGAGAAAATGCTCTGTCCCACTGTGACTGGCACGGGGGGAGGCAGTTTACTTGTGAATATCTTGCAAACGTAGACAGTGTTTTCCCTGACAAGAGCGCTCCCTCAGGCCGCCCAGACCAGTCAGTCAGCCTGGTGCAGTTGAGCTGGCTGCTTTATTGCCAGGGCTCTCCCCAAAGCAGCTTCCAAAGGGCCTTTGGAACCCAGGTAGGATGGCTTTCATCGTTTGGAATACCTGCTAGCTCCGCTCACCTCCATCCCCAGTCTCTGCTGTTAGGTGTAGGCCAACGTTCAACATTACAATCTTAGCGAGGACCATCGGGCCATGGGGCAAATAGAGATTCTAGAATGACATGTGGAAGAGCCAGGCCATTGTCTTATTAGCTGGTGTGAATAGTTGATGTATGTGCCGAAGGAGACAGGAATCCTGTCTGTGTTTGCGTAGAATGGCGTATGCTGGATCCCAGGATGCAAACCTTCTCCGTGAGATCAGCACATAGTAAATGCTCAGTAAAAATCCATTTAATGAATACGTGGGAGGATCCTACTGAAGCTGTATAATGACCTGGACTTGCACAGGGGCCATTTGGTAAATTCCATAAAAAAATCTAAGGGCTGGAGTGTCCTGAAACCTTGGGCTCCATTCATATCCTGGGAGTCTGAAATTCAGATGTGTATATTCAGACAAAGGTGAAGGGGCCAGAGAGGGAGAAGTGGCGAGGACTCAGGCACACATGCCTCCTCAGAGGTGACAGAGGCATGCGTGTGTGCCCGCAGAGGTTGGCCCAAGCTGGGGGCATGTGTGTTGCTGTCCTGCCAGATGTCGTCAGACCAGCCTGTGCCATATGTGAATGAGACTGACAGATATGGCTCCGTGGCCCAGGGCGGTGGGTGAGGCATGTGCCCAGCAGTGGCAGATGCCTCTGAGTCAGGAATCACAGAACTTGGATTTACATGCAAAGAAAATGGTGCCATTAAAGGCAATTATTCAAGTGGTGTGAGTCAGCTATGCAGCTCCTGGCAATGCCAAGCCAGAGAAGGGAGTGGCGTGCAGAGTCATCTCCCCCCCCGCAACCCCCCCCCTCCTCTCATAATGTCTCTTTAAACAAAGCTCAGGCTGGAAAGCAGAGCTTGCACCTGCATGTGCAGGATGTATGGAGAGGGGCCTGGACTGCCACATTCCTTTATCTGAACAACATCGGGGACCGGGAAAGCAGCATCAGACCAGAAGAAAGGGCTCATCCCAAGAAACAGGGAATCAACAAAGATTCTTTAAGTCAGTCATACATGTGGCCTTCACCCTGATTCAGCCACTTCACAGGAGGTTCCAAGTTCCCAGGACTGACCACCTATGGGGTGCATGGTGAATGAAAGGAAAGTGTGTGCTGGAGTCTTCAGGCCCCAAAAGCTAGGTTTTGGGCACTTACTTCCTCTATGCTGCGGGGCGCTGCTCCCCACCCCCTTTCTCTCTCTGGCATGATTTCATGGAAGACCAATACGCTTTCATTTCTGGAGTACTTCTCATGTTTTTTTTTTTTTTTTTTACTCCTAAGGTTGCTTGGTCTGCTGCCATGGCAACCCAGCCCTGCATCACCCACCTCCATGTGGAGGGAGATGTGAAAGGAACAGGGCACTCCCTGCTTCCAGTGCATCCTCTACCACTGCTGGACCTGAGTTGGGGGTGGGGGTGGTTGCTGTGGAGATGTGTGCTGAAACCACAGGTTTGTCTTTCAAGGCTTTTTCTTTTTGTTGCTGCCAGAGTTAGAGGGGAAGGCATTTTAACCCATCCCAGGAGGACAGCGTACAACCTGAAAGGGTAATGGAGCAAAGGTTGGGCCACAAAGGTGAATTCTGGTGCAGGGGTCCTTTTGCGAGTGAAATAAAAACTTAAAAGGACACACAGGAGTAGACTAAGGTTTCTTTGTTCTGTGCTGACAATGGGCCAGCCCTGGTTCTCACACCTTTCCCCCTTCTGAGCAGCGTTTGATCCATTCCAGTATTGATAAAACAAAACCGAAACAATGTCAATAGCCTTTGGGATGTTAACAATTTTTAAATGTGGCTGAATTTTAACAGCAATGATATGCCTCACATTTGTTTCACCTTCATAATCAGGGAATGGTTCCTTTTACCTGGTGGCATTTTTAATCTACCATTCAGCTTGTCAGAATGGAATGACAAAGAAGTCCAGTGGACACAGAGGACAAGAGCTGCTAGGAGCAGTGGCCTTAGGGGGGTGAGGGTGGGCATAGAGTAGAGGGCCCCACTGTGGATGAAGAGGAGCTGGTCAGGACAGAGGGTGCTGTGGTATTTGGGGAGGGCAGGGGTAGGTGCCTCTCTGATGGTGAGTGAGGTCACAGAGGAGCAGGCTCCGTGGATGTGTAGGCAGAAGCCGGACTAGACTGTATGGGAATGCGACAGCGTACTCCAGATGTGGATCTATTTATTTCTCTGTTCACATGAAAACCGGGAAGAAAGTCTGTGCCCTGAGGTCAGTAACAGCTTTCAAGGCTCTGCCTGGGCAGTAGGGGTGCTCCAGGCCACAGCAGATTAAGTATGGGCAGGATGTCTGCACTCTGCTTTCATGCTTTCATGTTAAGTATTATATATATATACTAGCTTTCCCGTTGCAGGAAAATTCCTGCAATGGGATTTCCTGCTGCACTCTACCCCGCCTCCGTTCCTCCCTTGCCGCCCGCCTCGCCTTCTCCTCCAGCCCGCCCGCGTTTCCCTTCGCCCCCGGCCCCGCCTCCGCCCCACCCACGTCGCCGGCCCTGCCTTCTCCTCCAGCCCACCCGCGTTTCCCTTCGCCCCCGGCCCCGCCTCCGCTCCGCCCTTGCCGCCGGCCCTGCCTTCTCCTCCAGCCTGCCCGCGTTTCCCTTCACCCCCGGCCCCGCCTCCGCCCCGCCCTTGCCGCCCGCCTCGCCTTCTCCTCCAGCCCGCCCGCGTTTCCCTTCGCCCCCGGCCCCGCCTCCGCCCCACCCTCGTCGCCGGCCCCGCCTTCTCCTCCAACCTGCCCGCGTTTCCCTTCGGCCCCGGCCCCGCCTCCGCTCCGCCCTTGTCACCGGCCCCGCCTTCTCCTCCAGCCTGCCCGCGTTTCCCTTCGGCCCCGGCCCCGCCTCCGCTCCGCCCTTGCCGCCGGCCCCGCCTTCTCCTCCAGCCCGCCTTCGTTTCCCTTCACCTACGGCCCTGACTTCGCTCCTCCCTTCTCCTCCCCCCGCCCCCCTGGCTTGCTTGCTTCTTCGAAGCTTTACTCCCCTTTGCAGCTCTTGGCTTCTTTCAACAGTCTTGATATGCAAATTAGCCACCATCTTTGTTGGGGCAATTTGCATACTCGTCCTGATTGGTTGGTGGGCGTGGCTTGGCTGGTGGGCGTGGCTTAGGTGTAGCGAAGGTGCGGTCAATTTGCATATTTGTCTATTATTAGATTAGATATATATATATATATATATATATATATATATATATAGTCTAATAAAATAGTAATATGAAAATTGACCATCACTCCAACACATAAGATGGCTGCCCCCATGTGGACACAAGATGACCACCACAAGATGGCCAGTAGGGGAGGGCAGTTGGGAGGGACCAGGCCTGCAAGAGAGGGCAGTTGGGGGTGATCAAGCTGCAGGGGAGGGCAGTTAGGGGTGACCAGGCCAGCAGAGAAGGGAAGTTGGGGGTGACTGGGCCTGCAGGGAAGGGCAGTTAGGGGGGACCCAGGCCTGCAGGAGAGAGCAGTTGGGGGGGACAAGGCCTGCAGGGGAGGGCAGTTAGGGGGGACCAGGCCTGCAGGGGAGGGAAGTTAGGGGCAATCAGGCTGGCAGGGGAGCAGTTAGGCATCAATCAGGCTGGCAGGGGAGTGGTTAGGGGGTGATCAGGCTGGCAGGCAGAAGTGGTTTGGGGCAATCAGGAAGGCAGGCAGGCGAGCAGTTGGAAGCCAGAAGTCCTGGATTGTGAGAGGGATATCTGACTGCCCGTTTCAGGCCTAAATACCCCCCTAAGGCCACTGCTCCTAGCAGCTCTTGTCCTCTGTGTCCACTGGACTTCTTTGTCATTCCATTCTGACCAAGCTGAATGGTAGATTAAAAATGCCACTAGGTAAAAGGAACCATTCCCTGATTATGAAGGTGAAACAAATGTGAGGCATATCATTGCTGCTAAAATTCAGCCACATTTAAAAATTGTTAACATCCCAAAGGCTATTGACATTGTTTCGGTTTTGTTTTATCAATACTGGAATGGATCAAACGCTGCTCAGAAGGGGGAAAGGTGTGAGAACCAGGGCTGGCCCATTGTCAGCACAGACCCCTCGAGGGGTCCCAGATTGGAGAGGGTGCAGGCTAGGCTGAGGGACACCCCACCCCTGTGCACGAATTTTGTGCACCGGGCCTCTAGTAGGTATGTGTGTGTGTGTGTGTGTGTGTGTGTGTGTATGTGTGTGTGTGTGTGTATGGAAGGGAAAGGGAGAGAGAGAGATAGAAACATCAATGATGAGAGAGAATCATTAATGGGCTGCCTCCTGCATGCCCCCCAGCAGGGACCGAGCCCACAACCAAGGCATGTGCCCTGACTGGGAATCGAACCATGACCTCCTGGTTTGTAGGTTGATGCTCAAACACTGAGCCATGCCGGTGGGCCATGTTAAGTACTTTTTATGGTGCTCACTAGACAGGCAGTAGGGAAACAGACTGAAGGGCTCATGTGCTGAGTTCCATCACAGGGAGACAGCCAAGGGTGAGGACTGAGCTGATGGCCTAGACATCCCCTGGCTTGCTTTTTGGACACTTGACTGCCACTTAGGATCTGGGTGACCCTCGAGTAGTGACACAACTCCTAAACCTTAGTTTCTCATCTAGAAAATGAGGCTGATGACTCTGTCTGTCTCTGTGAGGGAATTAAAACAGGCGGTTAGGCCCTTAGCAGGAAGCCTGGCTCAGGAGCAGCACATAATACTCTGATAATAGTCAAATAAAATTTGTATTCCTTTTGGGTCTGGAGCTGTCATGAGTGTCAAGCACTGTTGGGAGCATCTTTAGAGGAGTCATAATCCCTGATATCACTGAGTTCACAAAGGCATATGGAGTGAGTTTGGAAATTCAGAAATCTGCCCCTAAAGGTGAAAGCAGCTCTTTGCTTAAAATTGCCATGGGTCTTAAATCCAATTTAAAAAAAAATTCCATTGATTTTAGAGAGAGTGGAAGGGAGGGAGGAGAAGTGAGAGAGTGAGAGAAACATCTACGTGAGAGAGACACATCCACTGCATGCTCTCCAACTGGGCCTCAGGATCAAACCCACACCCGAGTATATGCCCTTGACAGAGACTCAAACTCCAGAGCCTTCAGTCCTCAGGCTGATGCTCTAACCACCAAGCAAACTAGCCAGGGCTTAAATAGAATCTTTAAGGGCTAGTGAGGGGAGGGGGATGGAGTGGGTGGAAAGTAGGTTATTAGATCTTATAGATGAATTTTATATAGGAAATGCCCAATTTTACTATAATTACAGGATACCCATGGGTGGGGAATCACCAAGCCAAGGGCTTCTCTCCATAGGGACTGGGGCCAAGGAAATGACACTCTGGGGGGCATGACTGCTATGGCCATCTCAGGGTGACCACAGTGAGTGGCTGAGAGTCCAGATAGTTGGGATGCATCCAGTTTTGGGGTGATGTGTGCTTCCCCTGTTGTCCCCCAGGGAACAGGTCACAGTGAGAAGAGCACTAATGGGCAAGAGAGAAGGTGGGATTGAGTTCTCATCAAACTGCCCCCTCTGACAGTATCGGCACTGACTGACAACAAAAATAGATTTTAAATGCTCACGAAGCATGGGTTCTTCACAGCATAAGGCCCGAGTGTCAGCTGGCAGTGGAATGCAGTGGAAATGAGCCATATTTTTTTTGTGGATGATATTGTTAATACAAAAGAGAAGGCCTGTGATGGCAATAAAAGCTATGATTTCAGCACACCGACTGTGTTATCTTCCCCCTTAGTGGGAATGTGGATCTATTTATTTCTCTGCTTAAATATTTACAGCATCCCTCCTGAAAATGAGAATAATAATAATACAAAATTAATAATATTTATAATAATGGCGGTAATATCTGTTTTTTAGTGTATGCCATATGCCGCAGTCTTTGTTAGATGTGTGTGTGTGTGTGTGTGTGTGTGTGTGTGTGTTTAATCTACATAGTTTCCAATCCTCACAATAGTCCTGTGAGAATGTCTCCCCTGTTTCACAAATGAGGAAATAGAGGCTCAGGGAGGATATGAACTTGTTCAAAACCTAGTTGGCGAGCTACCAACTTGGATTTGAACTAATGTCTTTTTCCTCCGAGGAGCCCCACATGGGTTTGGGGATCTTTGAGTCTGAAGCTATTTTAGCACTATCAGAAATGGAATGAAATGAAGAATATTCTTTGCCATGTTCCTGAAATCTGCTTGTGAGACGCAGAAAGAAGCAGAAAGGAAGCTTCATCCCTTCAACTGAAGATGCTGAAAAGGCCAATTCTTGCACCTTTAGAACAGTTTTGGGACCTGGCACTTCTCCCCCAGTCTCTCCTCCTTCCATCTGGGTCCCAAGCTTTGTGTATCTTTCTCCCATACATTTTGCCATCACCTCACTTTATGTTGCATAATCTTAAATTAGCCCCACCGATGCCCCTCGTATTTATCTTCCCATGCCGGCTGATGGTAAGATTTTTCTCAGTGACATGAAAAAGAATTAGCTTTTGAGTTGAAACCCATTTCCCTCCACTCTAATTCTATCCATCTTTAAATGTTCAACTCTTGTAGATCCTCTTTGAAGAGTTTCTTATAGTCCCTCTTGTCTTCTCAAATCCTGTAGCATGTTTTACCGGCCAAATTACACTTGCTACCTATGCCTTCAGTAGTTGTGTGTGTGTGTGTGTGTGTGTGTGTGTGTGTGTGTATCTCTTATCACTCAATAGCTCATGATGATTTGGAAGACAAGACTTGTGCTTTCTGTTATCCCTGTGCTTCACACATTGTAGATGCTCAAAATCATTATTAAGAAACCAATTCTCTTCTCCTCTATGCTTCCTTTATATATTATACCTATCTGTACCTCAGAGTCTTACACTGTCACTGCTATACCTGTACATAAATCTCTATCTAGAGACCTGGGACAGCAAAATAAAATCAGATCAGAATCTTGTTCCAATACTGCCTTTGACTCCACTCTGGGCTTTTTCTTCTCTTCTTCTTCTTCTTCTTCTTCTTCTTCTTCTTCTTCTTCTTCTTCTTCTTCTTCTTCTTCTTCTTCTTCTTCTTTTACCAAAATACAGGTAACACTATTCTTTATGAATACTGAAGAGTGATAGAGAGGTTATTCAAATCTTCAGTGTTTGCTTTGGAATGCACCAGGATGGGGAACACTGAGGAAGCTTTCATTCAATCTGTTTCAGATTCAGAAAATCACACTCCTACTTCCCCACTCTTGTCTCTCTCCTTACAATCTCACAAGGCCTCAGAGTGTAGCACAGTGAGTGTGTTTTTAGGGTGGAGGTCACCACACATTGGCTCTGATGTAACCGTAGGACTGACCAGTAAGTGGCCCTGCCCTGTTTCTGGTCTAGCTGCTAATTCAGAACCATGGACAAGGCTAAAGCCAGGAAATCAGATTTTCCTTTTTCTTAGCAGCTCACCTGTACTTCTTGAGGCCAAAGAAGCTGATAATCCTATTCTAAAGAAGCCAGAAGAGGGAGTCAACTGGCAGTCCCTTGCCCCCTTGGGAATTTCACTCTTTAAATCATAAATCAGTCCTTCTAGCTGTTTAAATACCTACACAGAGAGAGTTCTATTCTACTGGAGAAAAGCCCTCATGCACAAACCTGGCTGACACTTGTCCACTAATTGCCTCCCACTGGAATTTAACCTATTTGTGTATTCCATTTGGGCCTCGTAAATTTTGGAGGGGTCTTTATTGTCATTTTACTATATATGGGCTTATTTAAATTAAGATTCTTTTGCACAAACATTTATATAAAACAGTGAAAAAAATCCATGATCATCTCTTCTTCCTTTGAATATATTTATTTTAGCACACAAGTTTTATATTCTGTCTTTAATGCTATTTCTGCTGCACAGCTGCTTTACCAAGACTCAGACTCCTACGGGTCCCACTTGGTCCGACATGTACCTTGAATATGCTTTCACAGTGTTTGATTCCTGCAGTCGATTGTATAATGAGGAAGGAGTGTGCAGTGAGTTTGTAGATTCCTATTAACCAGGTCACCCATGAATCTATTTTCGTGCACTTCTTTATTAAAAATAGCAGAGAACACAATATTTAAACACAGCTACTTGTAGGAGCCTAGCTTCAAAACTACACCTAATAAGTCTTCTCCGATTTGGCATTTCAAAATGTTGTACTACATTTTCTCATCACCAAAGCACCTCTCCTCCATTTACATTCCAGGATATGAATAGAAACCATTACAAATGACAATGGATATTTTGGATAGTCATATGAATTTGTGATTCTCTGCACCATTTAGACCATATCTGTAGTGTTTCATTATGTTCTTAGGACTGCCTTTGAATGTGGCCTATAAAGAGATAGATACAGACCAAGATTACCAAGACAGGACAGAGAGTGGGAATAGATAGAAGAAAGCTATCTTCAAACATTTGATGGAGGATATCTCGTAAAAAAGGAGAGTAAAATTGTTCTGTGTTGTATCCAAAGACAGAATCAGTGAGTGAAATCTACAGTGGGATTTTGATGCAACCTAAAAAGTACCTGACAACTAGAGTTGCCAGACTCTCTGGAACAGGTTGTCATGTGAGATAATGAGTCTCCAGGCACTTTCAGTGTGGGACTCTAGGCTTCCTGGGCTGTCTGCCAATACTGATGCTTTCAGAAAAACATGTCCACTTCAGCTGTGTGAGTCAGTGGTTTTTACTACCTGCCATTCCTATGGCTGTGGGGCACTGAAAAACCAGAAGTACTGTTGTGCTAAATCACTTAATACAAATGCCCTAATGGGCCATGACAGCCAAGGCCACAGTAGAAAGTGAATTTGGAGTTGTTAAGGCAGGAATCCTTTTATTCCAGGAAGATACTTTACTCATGTGGCCCAGCTATTTAGATGGTTTCAAAAACCCTTCAAAATGGACCACAATATTTCATTTTGTTGCTTTAATCAAGACTTGGTCACTCTTGGTTGAAGGCTGAGACTTCAGGACACTCTTTCAACATAGCTCAAGACAACTCTCCAAACAAGACCATAGCAATGAGTCATAGACGAAGCTGCACCCAGTTCACAGAAGATCCATTGAAAATCCTCATCAAAACATTCAACAAACACGTCACTCTAGTTACACTTCCAAGCAAAAGCTTGCTTTAGAAATAGACATTGAAGTATAGAATCCTGATTTGGTTTCAGAATTGAAGAGCTAGGCACCAAGTTCAGAAAAGGCCAGAACCCAAGGAGGATGTAGAAGCAAGTCAACACCAAGATCACCCTGTGGAGAAGATTCAAAGTAGAGAAGACAGTGTCCTACCAGCTACATTTCCTCCCAATTGCACACCCTCATTGTGGCACTGGGAACAACTCATATCCTGGCATTGAGGCAACAGAGCAACTTGCTAAGGAAATTGGGGTTCCAGAGACAAGAGTCCAAATTTGGTTTCAAAACTGAAGACCTAGATTCCATGTTCAAATAAAAAGAGAACATAATGAGCCTCTAGAACAGAAACAAAACCAGGGACAAGATCTCTGACACGAGGCAGTTCAAGGTACAGAATGCACCAATCTCATTAGCAATGGTCTTATTTCTCTGAAGCCAGAACAGGACGGACCAAGAGACAAAGCACTGTATTTGATGTTATTGAACTGGGATCCAACTTTCTCTCACTCCTCTTGGGAACATACTCTTCTAAATGTACCGTCAGCTTCTCCAGAAGTGGAGTCTCTGGAGATAGTCAACAGGACTTCAGGAGGCAGATAGACAGAAGGCACCACACAGCCTTACCATGGATCCCCCAGCTCCACAGTTCAGCATATGTCAAGGACCATGAAAATGAACTTATTCATATAATTAAAAAATATCTGTGTAAATATCTGTGTTTTCCGATGGTCTTAGGCGACCCTGCTAGTGGTTCTCAACCGGTGGGTCATGAACCACAGGTTGAGAACCACTGCTGTAGAGCCTAAGACCATCGGAAAAAACACAGATATTTACATTATGATTCATTAACAGTAGCAAAATTACAGTTATGAAGTAGCAACGAAAATAATTTTATGGTTGGGGGTCACCACAACATGAAGAACTATATTAAAGGGTCACGGCATTAGAAAGTTTGAGAACCACTGTTTTAGACAGTCTCATATGTAAAAAGAGGGCATTGGAATAAGATGAACTCCAAGGTGCCCACCTATTGTCTGAAATTCTCTTGCCTCTCCATACCACATGTTGTCTGGCACACTTCTTACTTTTTGCCTGACAGGTAGGAGGTAAAATAAAGCAAATTTGTGGGCTGGAGGAAAACCTTCCGATGCCTTGGTGTGTGTTTCTAGGGTGGTAACATTACACTTTAGCTGCTCTAAGACACCTTTCTGCCAAGTCACTTTCACAAGCTTTAGACCCTTGGATGCATTTTGACTTGGGATTTGGAATTTGAGATTATGATTATGTTTATACATACCTTTTTGGTCTCAACTGTGGTATGAAATAATGAAGACGGCCTTATGAATTTCAACAACCTATGGGTAGAAAAGTCAGCAGGAATGGTGAGGACTCCATATTTTATAAAGTATAGGTTATAGATCGGTCAGATTTTCTTTTTGAACTTTCAAAGTATAGCAGTTAAACTCAAAATTAGATTTCATATTGATCATAAGGCTCTTGACAAAGCAAAATTGTATTACATGATCATTGTAGACAATTTAAAAATAAAGAAAATTACATAGGCAATTGCCTATAATATCTCAAAGATAACTGCTGTTAAAATTTTGTTAAAATTTCCTGGAATGTTTCTATGTACCTATACATATTTGAAAACAAATTCAAATTGATATTGATTTATAAACCTCTTTTGTTGACAACGGTGAACTTTTTATTTCACTAAATATTCTTTTAAAAAGGATTTGATTTGAATGTAGATTTGGGAATCACCCAATTTCTAGTGTGTGGATGCATCAAAATTCATTTAACCTATTTCCTACTGTTGGGTATATGAAATGCCATCTTTTGTTAACATAAAACCATATGTGAAAATATCCTCTTCTATAATTCCTTGACAATGAGTGCATTAGATATCAGTCTGATTTATCAAACAGAGAAAAGTAAAGCTGGAATTCCTTTTTGACAGTACTGGCAACCCTGCTGGGAATTTATGAGAAAATTATAAACTATACACTTACTATGGTTATTCAAAATGGCAACACCAAAGGTTTAGGGTGTGCTTCTCCACTGTTGCTATCATGGGGTCTGTTACTATGCTCTTGGCTTTTTCACACAGTCAATGTCTTACGTAAACATCAAAGCAGTGGACTCACTTTTATCTTCTGTTGATTCTCCTTTAGCCTGATGAAGTCCTCCGATATCGACCAGGATTTATTTACAGACAGTTACTGCAAGGTGTGCAGTGCACAACTGATATCTGAATCTCAGCGCGTGGCCCATTACGAGGTAAGGACTGCTTTTCCCACTCAGGGTTTCCAAATGGAAGAAAGAGTAGCATGGGTCGTGGTTGTAGGACTTGAGGGTTCCCCTTTCTGTAGTTGGGAAGAATTTAAGAACCACAGGGCTTGTACCTTTGTAGTCTAGGCTCAGGCCAGGAGCAATGTGGGGAGGTGGCGTTGGGAGTGAGGGCTGGGGAAATCATTCTCAGCCCCTGGCTGCTTCCCAGATTGTGTTTTCTTTTCTTTGTACCTTGGCCCCTCAAAACTCAGTGGGTTTTCTCTGCTTGTTAAATCTGTCATTGCTCATCCCTGAAGTTCTTTGCAGGAACACAAGGCAGGATGCATTAGTGCCAGCTTCTCTTTTCTTCAATGACCCTGAAGATAAGCTTGAGGCCCTTTGTTCCTCACTGCAGGGAAACATGGCAACATCCTGGCTCAGTACCAAACTCCGTCCACCTGGTGGCTGCTGCCCTAAATGTGTTTATCAGCTGAAAGACTTCCCCTGCAGAGTTATAACAAAGTTTTAAAGCCAAAATACTCTTGAAGGACATAATTCAGTGCCTTTGGCTCTTTAGGGTGGAAGTACAAATGGCCGCCTTTCGAAGCTCTATTGGGAAGAAAAGATGAGAGAAGAGAGGGTGACCAGTGTCTGAGGAGGGAACAAGGGGACATGCATGAAGAAAAGGGGAAGCTGGGCCCCCAGATGCCTAGTGCTGCCCAGGGCATGTTTGTTTTTTAAGAGAACATACGTCAGTGGAAACGTGGTTTTTCTTTCTTTTTTTGTTTCTAAATTATATTTATTGGGGTGACCCTGATTAATAAGTTTATATTGTTGTAAGTATACATTTTTATAGTACATGATCTGTACATTGCATTGTGTTCCCACCACCGAAAGTCAAATCATCTTCCATCATCATATATTTGCTCCTCTTTTCCCTTTGCTATTCTCTTTTCCTCTTCCTTCTGGTAATCACCATACTGTTGTCTATGCCTGTGATTTTCAGTTTTATATCCTACATATGAGTGAAATGATGTGGTTCTTGGCTTTTCCTGACTGACTTATTTTGTTTAGCATAATGTTTTCAAGGTCCATCTATGTTGTTGCAAATGGCTGTATTTTACTTTTCTTATGGCTGAGTAGTATTTCATTGTATATGTGTACTACATTTTCTTTATGCAGTCCTCTATCAAAAAACTCTTGAGTTGTTTCCATGTCTTGGCTACCGTGAATAATGCTGCAGTGAAAATAGGGGTGCATATATCTTTGCGAATAAATGTTTTCAAAATTTTTGGGTAAGTACCCAGAAGAGGGATTGCTGGGTCACATGGTAACTCTATTCTTATTGTTTGAGGAACCTCCATGCTGTTTCCCATGGTGGCTGTACCAGTTTATATTCCCACCAGCAGTGAATGAGGGCTCCCTTTTCTTCACAACCTCTCTAGCACTTGTTATTACTTGTCTTATTGATAATAGCCATTCTAACAGGTTTGAAGCGGTATCTCATTGTAGTTTTGATATGCATTTCCTTAATAGCTAGTGAGGTTGAGCATCTTTTCATAAATCTGTTGGCCATTTGTATGTCTTCTTGGGAAAAGTCTCAGTTTAGGTCTCTTGCCATTTTTTAATAGGATTGTTTGTTTGTCTGATGTTGAGTTGTAGAAATTCTTTATATATTTTGGATATTAATCCTTTGTCAGAGCTGTTGTTTGAAAATTATTCTCCCATTAGGTTGGTTTCCTTTTTGTTTTGTTGGCAGTTTCTTTTGCTGTGTAGAAGCTTTTTAATTTGATATAGTTCCATTCATTTATTTTTGCCTTACTCGCTTTGCCTTAAGGGTCAGATTCATAAAAACTTCTCTAAGACCAAGATCCATAGGATTAGTACCTATGTTTTCTTCTATGTCATTTATTGTTTCAGATCTTATATTTAGGTCTTTGATCCATTTTGAGTTTATTTTTATACGTGGGGACAAACTATAGTCTAGTTTTATTTTTTTGCATGTGGCTCTCCAACTTTCCCAGAACCATTTAATTTTCAAGTGTAATAATGTGTATGTAATTTTACATTGGACAGCTTAGCCAGAAATTTTCATTTTGTCTGATGACTCTGACAAATGCTAGTTGTCACTGTCACTCATAAAACTCATCTGAGCCTCAGAATCCTCTGTGCACAATGAAAATAATAATAATAACATGCACATTTACAAACTCAGAATCACGATAAGCTGACCCTATGTACCCCTCAGGGTTTTGTGGCAATCCAATGAGACCCATTGAAATAGAAATAGTATTTGTGCAAATGCTTTGGAAGCTGTAAAGTGTGCCACACATGCAAAATTATATTGTTTTTCATTATTAACTCTGTTGTAGTAATATTTTGTTGAAGGCAAATAAAAGTTGCTCTTTGGAGAAAACTAAAAATGTAGCATCTATGAAAAAAGGATATTCTTTTGTCAATAGGCAATTGAATGTTAGAAGTAAATGTATATTCTAAAGAATTATCTAATATGGAAGATATCCATCTTTTAAAATTAAGAACTTCCTAATTTCTATGGATATTGCTTTATAAACACACATGGTTTTATTCTTTTGATTTCCCCCAATTAAGCTAAATCAGGGAATTTGTCTTTTCTTTGAAATTCCATAGCTTCTTTAATAGTCCTTTATGTTCTCCCTTTACTAGACATTTTATGTTCATATTTAATCATTTCACTAGATTCTTGAGTACAGAAACAGAATCTTATTCATTTGATCTTCTGTAATTCCTGGAATTGTGCCTGTTTGTCATAGATGCACAGTCAGTGTTTGTTTATAAAAATATCCTGGTGACAATGTCCAGCCCTGCTTTGTCATTCCCTGAGCTAAAAAAGTAATGTCAGAAAATTGAAGAAAACAAAAATGTTTTTTAAAAGGAAAAATATCTTAGCTGCTCAGTGAAGGGTTTAGTGATTTGAACTCAAGTTTTCTTGTCACCACACTGTACTCTTGTAATTGTTTAGAGGATGTGTTAGATTTGTTTCATGTAGCCTGGATGAGAAAAAGAAAAGAAAGCAATTACAATAGATCTGCAATTAACAATGTTACACATCATTAAAACAACATTAAATGCATTCCCATTAACCATGGATGGGAATCTGAATGATGTTTCACTCCCCGCCTCCAGGCAGAGGTGAGGCACTTCCTTCAGTGAGAAATGGCATATGTGTTCTTGCTGCAAAGCTGCCTTGCATGTGCAAAGGGCACAGTCAGGACTGTGGCCACCTCATGGGATGCAGCTGGTCTCCCAGTTTCAGTTAGGAGACTTCCAAGGACTTCTTCATCTCTAAAAGGATGACTTCCATTAGATAATTTTAAAGGCCATTTGAGAACTGACACTGAGTCTATTAATCTCTCCCCTCCCTCCACCACATCCTCTCTGCTGAAATTGCATATAGAGTGCGTCTCTATGAGCCCAAAGTCCCACTCAAAGCACTGAAAATGGCATACTCATTCTCAATGCTCTATCACTGATGTATTGCTTTAGAATGATTTTATTCTTCAGTTCAACCACATAATATTCCTAGCTTCCCTATGGAGCAAATCATTGACAAGCCACTGTGTACTTTCTGCATGTCCAGAACTATTAGTGCTAGTTATGACAGGGGGTTCTCATACTATTTCTGTCTGAGAAATAGTCTCTGCCCCCAAGAAGATTATAAATTCATTAGAAGGAAAAGCCACGAATAATTTGGTGTGGTATAAATATGTGTGTGATACTGAGAACATCATCTGTAAAATTCTGCTACCTGCTGATTTACTTTGTTATAAACAGAATGTTAGTTCTTCTGCCCCTTTGGCTTTCTGATATATACTACATTGTGCTGTTAATTTCTTATATAGCTGCATACTCCAAATTCAAAAAAGTGAGTCATAACCAAGAGCTATTATGGTCAAGAAAGATTTGAGGGAATGTCATGAATTTTCTAGGCCTCAATGGATGGGTTAGGTATAGGGGTTGCTGGTATGAGAGGTCTTGGTATCTCTAAGAAACACCGAGGAGGCTTGGTTGTCTGGACTAGAGGATTTGTGTAGGGAAGGGAGGGAGTAGGGAGCATGTATAGGTAGGGTGGGGTCAGGGCATAAAGAGAAGGGGTGTTTGGCTTATTGTGAGTTTCTTAGGTATTTGGGAGCTTCCTATATAATAAAAGGGTAATATGCAAATCGACTGAACAGTGGAACAACCAGTCGCTATGACGCACCCTGACCACCAGAGGGTAGACCTCAACGTAGGAGCTGCCCCCTGGTGGTCAGTGCTCTCCCACACAGGGAGTGCCACTCAGCCAGAAACCCAGAAGCCGGGCTCACAGCTGGTGAGTGCAGCGGTGGTGGCGGGAGCCTCTCCCGCCTCCATGGTAGCACTAAGGATGTCCGATGGACATCCCCCAGAGGGCTCTCGGACTGTGAGGGCTCCAGGACTGTGAGAGGATGCAGGCCAGGCTGAAGGAACCCCATGAGTGCATGAATCTCATGCATCGAGCCTCTAGTAAGAGTATAATTGAGCATTTCTGAATGATAGTTCATTGTTTGTGGTCTAGGTGTATTGTGAAAAGAACAGCTTTTGATATGACTTGTCCCATGAGACTAGTGTGTCAGTCCTCCAGAGCAGGAGAGAAAAACATAGCAGATGGGTTAATGGCTAATAGCTGCATGCCCCATTTAAAAGGCTGAACCTTTGTATAGGACAGAAAAACATAATATATATCTAATGGACCAAACCCTTTCATGCTATACTTTAAAAATCTCTTTTTTTCATATAAAGTCCTGAGATGAAAAGAAAAAAAAAAAAAAAAGGAAATGTCAGGCATTATTATTTTTTTCTACTTGCTAAGCGTTGCTAACGTGTTAATGTTTTGGTGGAAACTATAATTAGATGGTACCTCTGCTCACTGGGTGAATAGTCTGAATTTATAAAACAAGTAGACAGAAACACAGAGGGGAGGAGCAGGCTTTCAAATAAGAATGCCTGGGCCTGGCCGGTGTGGCTCAGTGGTTGAGTGTTGACCCGTTGACCCACAAACCAGATGGTCACTGGTTTGATGCCTGGTCAGTGCACATGCCCAGGTTGCAAGCTCAATCTCCAGTAGGGGCTGTGCAGGAGACAGCCCATTGATGTTTCTCTCTCATTGATGTTTCTCTCTATATATACTTTTCCTTCTTCTCTCTCTAAAATAAATAAAAACATTTTTTAAAAAAGAATGCTTGAATGTTAGAGAAGCATCGATTAGAGATGCTCAAACCTCAGAGGGAAGGTAGGGGAGGGTGGGGATGAGGGGGAGAGATCAACCACAGGACTTGTATGCACAGCACACATATAAGCATAACCAATGGACGCAGACACCAGGGGGGTGAGGGCATGAATGGGAGTGGGGTGGGGGGCAATGGGGGGGGTATGTAATACCTTAATCAATAAAGAAAAAAAAAGAGTGCCTGAATGTTATAGAGGTTAGGCAGTGAGGCCACTTGAGTAGTTTGCTGTAGTTTAAAGTGCTAAAGAATAATTTTTTGCAAAGGGAAAGAGTTGATTGCATGAGTGAAGGAGTGAATTTTTGGCATGTAGGAAGAAGAGGCTTTGTACAGGGAAGACCATGCAAAATGAAACCAAAAGGACAGGAAATTTTTTTTTTTTTTTTTTTTTTTTTTGTGAAGCTGAAGAAAGCAGGTGAATGAGCAGATCTAGAAGAAAAGAGAATACTCTTGTTAGGCAGGCCCAATGAAGCCAGCCATAAATGTGCCCGCCCCTTTTGCTTGCCCCTTTCTTATAAACCCTAATATCCCCTGTATTGCTGTGCCATGTGTGGAATTAATTGTTTCTTGTGAAATCAGTGGCTCAGTTATCCTGGCACCTCCGAAAAAGACTGTAAGCTTCCTGAGGGCGGGCAGGAGTCATGCATTGAGTTTTTTTCATTTATTTCCACAGCATCCACCACAGAGCTTTGCCCATGGTTGTTGCTCATTGAAACTTGGAGGTTTATTAAGAGTCTGGGGGTGAGACCAAGGAGGAAAGCAGTGGGTTAAGTTTAGTGGAAGCGTTGATGGGCCAGAAGATGCTTTGGTATACATTAGGAGTCAATCTGTACTTGGGAGCTGACCTTCAAGGTATAAGTGATGGTTTTGTAGTTATTGGAAAGGCAGTTCTCTAAACTGATGAGAAATCCTTCCCACATATCTGAATGTTGAAGTAATGTCAATTCTGGTAAATGAACCTCATTAGCTCACCAGGGAATGGCAGACTCAGTATTGTTCCCTTGTAGCAGCAAGCACATTGGGCCTCCTGAACTTGGTTTTTCCTCTTTCACTTGTTTTGATTGCCTTCCAAAAGGACTTTAGCCTTACCCAGCTTTCTTTTTAATGCAAGAGAATAGCCAAAGTGCATTCTCTGGTCTCTTTAATAGTAGACAGGGTATAAGTACATTGCAGGTAGAAACAAGGTGAAAATTCAGGTGCCCAACATGTGCTGATTAAAGTGTCATAACTTTCTGGAACTTTAATGCCTTAAATGTCTTCTTTCCCTTGGTCTCTCACACCTTCCTCTCAACTTTGGCTTTTCTTTTTCTTTTTTCTAACTGACTGAGTAAACATATAGGCTGTACACCTCCTTTCCCATGTATGAGAATTGTGTTTATAAACACAATTTGTGGTTCTCCAGCTCATTAGTCCTGCCAGGGACTACATTAAATGGACTTGAGTACTGTCAGGGCTCATTGGGTCCACACCTATTCTGGGTATAGCAGGCATGTGCTACTCGAAATGCAAGTATTAACTGGGTGAGAACAGAAACAGATCTTTATAGCAGGATTCCTGTGACTATACCTTCTTCTCACTGTACAGTAAGAATTGCTGATTTAGTATTTTTAAATCTCTTGTAGCACGGCCAGTGTGGGTCAGTAGTTGAGTGTCGACCCATGCACCAGGAGGTCACCAGTTTAATTCCCGGTCAAGGTACATGCCTGAGTTGCAGGCTTGATCCCTGGGCCTGCAGGAGGCAGCTGATTGACATTTCTCTTTCTCTCTCCCTCTCCATTCCTGTCTCTAAAAATCAATAGAAACATATTTTAAAGAAATCTCTTGCAATCATGACATGCTTAACTTCTTCCAGGTGCTATTAATATAATTATTGGTGCATTTGTCCAGCCTAAAGCAATTCTTGTTACCCTTCATATGTCAGAGGACTCCAATCTATTTCTAGTTGGCCTAAAGGTTGTGGGTTATTGGTAAGCTGATTAACAATCTATTTATGATTTCCTCTGTTTCTAGATCATTTCATTAAAAAATCTTGAGCATCTATAAAATTTGTAACTATTCTTAAATATTGTGTTGTTTTATTTTAGAAGGTCTAATCATTTTACCTTTTATAAACTATTATTAGTCAAAATAGTTCATTGCAACACAAAAATGAATGGTTCATAGAGAGGCTTCAGTGAAGTAAACAACAGTAAGCTGAAGAACACAGTTAACTTGAGACAATATACACTTTGGCTAAGAGCATTTGTCAGATGGTGTGTGTGTTCAATGCTCATTGATTATGAGTGGGTAGAGTATGCTCTGTGTCATGATTTCTCATTTGCTGAGAGCAAATTATGTTTTTCACTAGATTTTTAGGAGCCAGGCCAAATTTTTCCCTTGGCTAGAATTCAATCACACGGTCCCACCTAACTGCATGGGAAGTTGGGAAATGAAATGGGTTGAACAAACGCATAGGATCATCTCTGCACCATTTATCCCTCTAGTCACCAAATACCCATTTCATTTTTTTCTTCAACCCATAGGGCACACACATCCATTCTTCAAGTTTTACCCACTCACTAATGTGGATGTGATTCATTTTGGTTCAGGAACCTATGAATAAAGAGAAAGATTACCTCTCCTCCCCGTACACTTTAGAGCAGTAGTGGTAACATTTCCCATTCAGAGAAAGGAAGGCAAGAAGACAAAGAGTAATCACTGACTCATAGCAAATTTGGTATCCTGTAGGGCACCCATTGCGAAGATGATCTTTCCGGAAAGTCAGGGAAGTTCCCCCAATAGATTCTGATCTTCCTCTGTGGGAAAGGACTTTCTTGTTTATTTTTCTCAGTGAGCCCTGGCTCATCCCACTAGCTGTACACATTTATTGTGCTTCCTTGTCCACTCTCCTCCATGCCACATTTGAAATAGATCTTGGGCCCTAGGCTGCCAGCATTTATAGCCTACTTCTTGCCCAAGATTGATTTAAGACTTACTGCATATTCAAAGCTTTTCTAATTCAAGATCATAACTGCTTTAGTAATATAATTCTCTCAATAAGATAGAAGGCTTTTGATTAATTTTTTTTTCTGAAAGCACCATTATGTCATAACCATGCAGTTCTTTCCTAGACACACTTTCAAGGCTGTTTATTTTATTGCTTCCTTACCTCTGTACCACATTCTATTTTTCAGTTTAATAGTAGACTCCTTGAGGTTATCTAAAAGTAGGTGGAAGGACCACATCATTAATCTAAATTTTGCCAAAGGCCTGAGCTACAATGTATAACTGAAAAGTCTCACTGTGTCTTCAAGTTACAATGTCTTTTAAAATGACATCTCTTACGTTTTGGTGACTGGAAGCAATTGGCATATTGACTTTTTCATCTCTCTAAGACCCAGATTTCTGGAATAACTATTTTGTTTTATTGTCCTCTGCTAATGTGCCAGTTACACATTATAGTTCTTTGATTCTTTCATTAAAAAAACTGAACAAACATCACTGAGAGATAATAAATAACAAACATACAAAAACAAAACAAAACATGCATCCGTGTATTTTTTTTCCCCCATCCGTTTGTAGCTCTTTTTAGAACCATAACCATCACCTTGCATAGAACCATCCAGTTCCAGAACTATAAGCTCAGTAGACAGGTGATCCATCTTCCACAGTATTATAGGCAATTAGAGGCCTGGTGCATGAAATTCATGCACAGGGGGGGTGTGTCCCTCAGCCCAGCCTGCACCCTCTCCAATCTGGGACCCCTCGAGGGATGTCCGACTGCCATATAACTGGCAGTCGGACATCCCTCTCACAATCCAGGACTGCTGGCTCCCAACTGCTCGCCTGCCTGCTTTCCTGATTGCCCCTAACCACTTCTGCCTGCCAGCCTGATCACCCCCTAACCACTCCCCTGCCAGCCTGATTGATGCCTAACTGCTCCCCTGCCAGCCTGTTTGCCCCTAACTGCCTTCCCCTGCAGGCCTGGTCACCCCTAACTGCCCTCCCCTGCAGGCCTGGTCCCCCCCAACTGCCCTCCCCTGCAGGCTTGATTGCCCTCAACTGCCCTTCCTTGCAGGCCTGGTCCCTCCCAACTGCCCTCCCCTGCTGGCCTGATCGCCACAACTGCCCTTCCTTGCAGGCCTGGTCCCTCCCAACTGCCCTCCCCTGCTGGCCTGATCGCCACAACTGCCCTCCCTTGCAGGCCTGGTCCCTCCCAACTTCCCTCCCTTGCTGGCCATCTTGTGGCAGCCATCTTTGATCACATGGGGGCAGACATCTTGTGTGTTGGAGTGATGGTCAATTTGC
Organism: Eptesicus fuscus; assembly: GCF_027574615.1. NCBI lineage: Eukaryota > Metazoa > Chordata > Mammalia > Chiroptera > Vespertilionidae > Eptesicus > Eptesicus fuscus. The sequence continues at coordinate 79,187,893 of NC_072480.1, forward strand.
ATATTACTCGTTTATTAGATAGGATAGTTTTGCCAGTATTTTGCCACTGTGTAGCCTGGATCTGCTCTACGTGTTCCCTCCCCATTACTATCCATCTACCAAGCTAGTGTCAAATATTCAGGTTTTATGTTATGGGAGAACCCCAATTTCTAAAACAAAGTAGGCTAACTGGTAACAAACAGTCTCAGCATTTTAGAAATAAAAATAAAAGAAATAAAAATTTATTTCTTGCTCATAGGATAGCTCATTGTGAGTTAGCAGAGGGGGATTTTGTGCCACATAATTCTTCAAGACCCAAACTGACAGAAGCTCCCCCGTCTTTGCTCCTGACATTGCTGTATTAAAATCCAGCTGGTCCCTGGAGGACTAATGGGTGATGTGGGTGGTCATGCAGGACATTTTAGGGGCCAGACCTGGAATTTTATCCACCCACATTCCACTGAGCAGAACTAATCATATGTTTTCTTCTTACTGTATGAGAGACTGGGACATGTGGCTTGGCTGGGTGCCCAGGAGGAAAGTGGAACAGGTTTGGTGAGCACACAGCATTGTCTCTGCACTGGCTGTGTGTGACACTGCAGGAGCCATGGCAATTAGGACCTGCTTTGGGGATGATGAAGATGAAGAGCTGGGATGGAGAAGAAAGAGAAAGAAAGGTGATTCCCAGAGGGAGTGATCTTGGTAAATTAACCTTAAAACAACTTTGAAAATCAAGTGTCTGGACTACCACGAAGTTGATGCCTATTTCATTACAGAGCCATGGAGTGGACATGACATGATAAGGGATAATATGCTAACAAACTGGGATTTTCTCTCTTCCCTAGACTTAATTGGTGAAGCACAAAGATTCTAGTTGGAGTTGGGAGTCCGCATATTAAGTGGCGTGTCTGATTTGTGGGGTTCCTTCTCTGTGCTGGTATTTTTTTTGGCCCAGCCTTCCTATCTCTCAGGCCTTGAGCCCTGTGCTGTTGGGTGGTGAATGGCCTGCTTGCTCCTCCCTCAGATGGTCCAAGAGCAACCTCCGAGTGGTCCTCCATCTGAGAGCTGTGTTTGAGGACATTTCTTTGGTATCAGGGTCTTTGAAAGATGGATGTCTGAGAGAAATTTCTCTTTGCTCTCCCTTACAAGAAAGCGTTGCTTTCCTGAGAGGCCAGTTCATTACAGGCACTTGATTCTCTGATTATTGTTTCCTGCTTCGCTTTAGCCACCAAGTTCATGGCCATGTCCAGCTACTAGACAGGATTCTGTGTACACACTTATCGTATTCACTTTGCCTCTGGATTTTACTTACCTTCCCCTGTTTTATTTTAAATTTGTTATCTCTCAATTATTTATTTTATTCTTTTGCATTAGATGTAGATACATTCTGATATCTTTTTCAAGTCTTAGAAGACAATAGTGGGGTATAAATGTAAAATATTTAATCCTTTTATTTTAACAATTTTTGAAGAGGCAGTAAATTCATATGATAAAAATTCAAAAAAGTATAAAACAATGTATATTTTGTATACTCCCACCTATTCTTGTTTCTCAGCTACCCAGTTCTCCTTCTCAGGTGAAATTCATGTTTGAAATAGTCTCTGCATATAGACACAATTTAATTTTCTCGTTAAAATATTTTTCACAAATGGCGACAGCTATGCCCTCCATTTTTATTTAATTGTGGTGTAGATTGTCATTATACGAATGTATCATAATTTATAAAGACGTATTTATTGAATTGACCCATAACTTCTTGGTAGTCTTGATAAAACTCTGGTAGAAAAAAGACTTTTTCTCTGTGAACACTTGTTTGGTGAAGCAAACTTCAGTTGCATTTCAGATCCCGGCCTGTACTGATTGGTGATTGACAGAGACCCTTTTTCTTCCAGCTCTCCATTCCCAGCATCCACTTGAAGACATATGCATTTCTGGCCTCGCCGTTACTGAGCCATCTGGGCTTGCTGATTTTTTTAAGATATTAGCACACAGGGATTCTTAAAAGCTAATGACCTAAGTAGTGGGTTTGTGTTCATCTAAGCCATGTGTCTTTGCCTACATGTCTTCTGATGTTTGGAGAAGGTGTTGAGGACAGCGTGTTCTTCCCCTTTGTGATTTGAAAATTGAATTGGTTTCTTTAGGCTTTTCCTGAGATGATTTAATTTTGAGTAGAATTTTTCTAACTCTGAATTCCATCAGTTTCCCTGAGGACCACATAAATAAATAATTGCACCTACTCAGGAAGTCCCCATGTGTCCCCTCCTGTGCCCAAGCTCCTTGCCCAGTCCTTCAGCTCTCTTTGGCCTCTGGGATGGTCTTTGGTGACACTATGCCAGCTGCTCGACAGGCTCTTATGTCCTCTCTCTACTAATTCAAATATGGAAAGAGACCTTCTTTTCTTTACCTTGAAAAACCTACAGGCAGTTTGAAAGTTTTATATTTTACTAAGAAAATAGGAAAAATAGAACGAAATTCTTTTCTATCCCTGCCACACATATTTCTCCTCCTGTTCTGGCCTCAGAATCATGAACTTTGCCCCTGAATTGAGAAGTTTCCCTGTCTTCTGGTTCAAGAAACGAAGCCTACCCATTCCTGCTTTCATTAGTTCATTGTAGCTATTAACTTACTGTTAATAAGGCTATTTTCTGAAAATGAAGCTTCTCCAGGTTTGCCCCTAAATAGTGCACCTTATTTTACTGCCCCATTTTCTGTGGCCCTAAAGCCAAGCTTCCGTGTTTAATGTGGGGAGCCCTACAGGGTACCATCACTTGCTGTAAAGCAGGGGTGGGGCCTCAAAATCATTTGGTCTGACCCTTTCAAAGCATTAGGGGTGAGTTAGTTAAATGTTTGACTAACTATGGCAGGCTAACTTTTAAGTTGAGAATTTTGTATGGCCCATGAATGATGTTACAATGATGTAATGAATATCCAAATGGCCCTTGGCAGAGTAAAGTTTCCACACCCCTGATGTAAAGCCTCAAAGCAACATGTTCTTTTTCCACTTCATTCATTTTTTTTTTTTTTTTTGTCTCACCTGTTAAATTTCTCATTTCCCTTCTGAGAAGTGAATCACCTCTTAACTTATCCTCAGAGCAGGCAGAGCAGCCCTGAGTTATGAAAAGAGCTTTGGGTGTGTGTACTCCAGGTCAGAAGGCCTGGGTGATAAGTACAATCTTAGCTAAGTCACTCACCCCATTCCAGAGTTTAGTTCTTCCTTCTGTAACATGAGAAGATTGGGGTCTTCTTTCCATTTATCTCTACTCCTCATGCTCATCCTTTCTACATCCTCACAGGTAAACATTTATTATTTCTATACAGTTCTTTAACATGTGCATTGCTTTGTGGACATGTATATTTTAAAATAATTTTTAGTTTAGTCTAGTTTTAGACTTACAGAAAAGTTACAAACATAGTACAGCATTTTAAGTACCCTGACCCAGTTTCCCCTACTGTTCACATCTTGCATTAGTATGGTTCATTTGTCAGAGCTAATGGACCAACATTGATACATTATTATATAACATACATTTTAAAGGGTGATGCTTGTACTTTACTCAGATTTCCTTAATGTTACCAAATGTCCTTTTCTGTTTGAGGTTCCCACCCAGGATTCCACACTACATTTAGCCATTAGGTCTTCTGAGGCTCCTCACTGTGACAATTTCTCAGACTTTCCTTGTTTTTGATGACATTGAAAAAAAATCAGGATTACTGGTCAGGTATTTAGTAGAATGGCCCCAATAGAGATTTGTTTGATTTATTATTATTATTATTACTAGCTTTCCCGTTGCAGGAAAAATTCCTGCAATAGGATTTCCTGCTGCACTCTACCCCGCCTCCGTTCCTCCCTTGTTCGCCCGCCTCACCTTCTCCTCCGGCCCGCCCGCGTTTCCCTTCGCCCCCGGCCCTGCCTCCACCCCGCCCTTCTCCTCCCCCGGCCCCGCCTCCGCCCCGCCCTTCTCCTCCCCCCTGGCCCCGCCTCCGTCCCGCCCTTCCCCCAAGCTTTACTCCCTTCTGCAGCTGTTGGCTTCTTTGGACGCGGTCTTGATATGCAAATTAGCCGCCATCTTTGTTGGGGCAATTTGCATACTCATCCTGATTGGTTGGTGGGCGTGGCTTTGCTGGTGGGCGTGGCTTAGGTGTAGCGAAGGTGCGGTCAATTTGCATATTTGTCTATTATTAGATTAGATTAGGCTGAGGTTATGCATTTTTAGAGGGGAAGATCACAGAGCTAAAATGCTATTCTGGTCACATCATAGGAAGGGTACTGTTATCAATATGACTAATCACTGCTGACGTTGACTGATCTTGATCTTCTAGCTTTTGATAGTGTTTGCCAGGTTTCTCCACTGCAAATGTACATTTCCCGCCTTTCCATATTGTACTCGTTGGAAGGCAGTCATTATGCACAGAGTAGGCATGTATCTTTAATGTGTATAAATGGTGTTGTGATGTGAGTCTTATTCTTATCTTGCTATTTCATTCAGCAGTATGTTTCTAAGAACCATCCTACACCTGTATCTAATCTCTTGCTTCCAAAATGCTGCACAACCTTCCATAGTGAGCATCTGTCATACTTTGATTTTTTCCATCATTTCAGGGGTGGATATTTAGATTGCTTCCAGCGCCCGACTAACCAAAGCAGTGCTGTGACAAATATCTTTAAACATGCTTCCTAAAGAACCTGTGTAAGGATTTACCTAAGATGGGTATACACACAAGAGTGGAACTTGTGCATCATAAGCCAAATTAATTTGACTAAACCTTGCTCAGAAGAGGGTTGGTACATGAGGATTCCACAATCACAGCTCTACCAAATAAATGCCTTTGTTCGTCTTTCTCATTTTTTCCTAATCTAGCTGATATTGATATCTTGTTATTCTCCAACTAGAGGCCCGGTGCATGAATTCATTCACCCATGGGGTCCCTTGGCCTGTGTAGTATCGGGCCAAAACCAGCTCTCCAACATCCCTCAAGGGGTCCCAGATTGCAAGGCTAGGCCAAGGGACCCCAATGGTGCATGATCAGGGCTGGGGAGGGGCACGGGAGGTTGGCCAGCCAAGGAGGGACCCAGGGAGGGCTCCATGGCATGTCTGGCCCATCTTGCTCAGTTCTGATTGGCCAGATCCCAGCAGCAAGCTAACCTACCAGTTGGAGAGTCTGCCCCCTGGTGGCCAGTGCACATCATAATGAGAGGTTGAGCGGCCTTAGCATGTCATTAGCATATTACACTTTGATTGGTTGAACAGATGACTGGATGACTGGACACTTAGCATATTAGGCTTTTATTATATAGGAAGGGTTATTATTAAGGTTTAGACAAAATTTTTAATACTTACCCTTTTGTTTTCCTTTTCCTTTTGGTGATTCCTGCTCATGCCCTTTGTCTCTTTCTATTCTCCTGTTTTTCTTTTTGATTTCCTTATATATTCTATGTTGGATTTAGACATTGGAAATATCTTCTCCCATTCCATCATCTTCTTATTAATCTGTTCATGTTGGCCTTTGATAATTTTATTTGTTAAATTTGTTAATTTATGTAATAAGTTTAATAAACTTTGCCTTACAATATTAAGAATTTATTCCCATTGATAGATCAAATATATATTTGATATTATAATTAAATATACTAGATTTTATTAATTTAATACTTGTAATTATCTTTTACTCTGCCTGGAATTTACCTTTATATATTTTATAGGGTAGACCACTTAGATTTTCCTCCATAGAGTTTTCCTACCACCATATAGAATCCATTGTTTCCTCATAATTTGTGGTGTCATGTTTATCATATGTTAATTTTCCACATCACTTTGACTCTGAATCAGACCTTTTTATTCTATTCCATAACTCTCATGTCTTTACCTGGGTCAGTCCATACTTTGTTTATTGCTAGGCCTTGGTGTTATATCTTAATATGTGAGAATGACAAGTCACATATCTTTTCTGTTCTATTGCAGAGTTGACTTAGCTATTTGTACAGTGTATACTTTTGTCTTCATAAAGATGCTTGAATCCATTAACAAATGTAGTTAAAATTTTATTGGAATTCCATTACATTTAAGAATTAACCTGAAGAGAATGGATATCTTTATAATACAAAGTCATCTTATCCCAAAGCAGGGATATCTATCCATTTATTCAATGCTAACCCATTTCTACATTAAATTTCATGAAAGTAATTTAATAAACATAAAACACAGGAGCACAAATATAATTTCTGTATAATTTAGTTTTTAATGATATATTTCTTTCTTTCTATTCTTTTACGAAGGTTTAATCATTACTCTTTAACTAAACCACTATCACATCGAGGACAAGGGCCATGATTTTAGTTTCTTTCTTCTTCTGCACTATCTTTGGACTTAGAGGGACATCATAAATAGCATTTTTTTAAATTAATTGATATTCAGAAAAAACCCTCTATTGAAGGTTAATTTCTCTGGCCTTCTCTTTTACATTTTAGTATTTATTTTTCTCTCTCCTTACTGACTTGCTTGCCTCTTCCATCTGTTTTTCTTATTGCCTCCCCTGGATGAAAATGCCTAATGTGGCCATGTAACGATAGCTCATGCCTACCTTCATTTATCCAGTGAGGTGAAGCACTTTTCTTTTTTTGCCATGTGTTGCATTTCTTTTGGGGATGAGCAACGGAACTGAAAACTCAGCTGTGCCAATAAGTCAAGGTGAGTCTTCAGCTTTATACAACTGCATTCCCAACCATTAGAAAGATGTTAACATTTATTGCCAAGCTGTTTCTTAAATATCCTATAATAAGAAGCCAAAATATGCTATCTTTTTTTTTTTCCAATTTCACCCTTAAGCTGCATATTCATTACCACATTTTCTTTGCAAAGTGCTGTAACATTCTTTATTGAAACCTTTATTGTTTCAGGTGCTCCCATAGTAGCCTCCTTCTATCTAAAGAAGAAACACATAACCATTATATTTTCTTGAAGGAAAGGAAAGTGTCACGGGGGATGTTCTTTTGCTAGTGACATGTCTAACCCCTGCCCTATGGGCTGTTACTGCCTTGCGTCTGCTTTCCAATCTATATAATTATGATGATCCAGAGACATTATTTAACCTGCCCTCTATCAGATCCATATAATAGTAAGCTATATAATGAGGTTTTCCTATTTTAAAAGCTCTTTTCATCTGTTATTGTTGCTGTGGAAAGAATCAATCAAGTCAGTTTGCTTTGGGACTGTGTGTACTGGGAAGGCAAGACCACGTTTGGAGGAAAAAATTAAAAGCTGAATGCTGAATAAATTGAGGGCATTGAAAGAGCTTGGTACCCTTGGCTCAAGCACTTCAAGAAGCCAAATGTCTTTGGAATGGCTTGGCATGCTCCGAGGTAAGACACCGGACGGTGGTATTTATGGACTAATCAATATGCTGATTATATGGAGGAGGAAACAAAGTTTGAAGTTAATCTGATATCACTAGGTCTTCATGACATTTTAAATTTTTATTGAAATGTTTTCTGAGTAAAAAAATGCAAAGTAATGTTTACCACATTAGCACCTTAAAGACCAAGATGTGTTTGCTCAGTAAAGCAGCCTTGTAACTAAAATGTTAATGTGGTAGATACACATTCTCCATTTAAGAAAAATAAAGAGCCATGTTGGGGTTGGGTCATAGGGTCCAGGGTGATCTCTTAAATCTTTGAAAAATATGGAACACCTAGGGGTATGATTGCTTCACCACCACCTGGCATGCTCAGACTTTTAGGCTTAACTCCAGAATTCATGAGGGTCTTATCTGGCCCTCTGGGGACATTCATCTGGAAAACTGCAAGTCTCTTCAGCTTATTTTTGTGACACTGGTCTATAGAAGGACACACTTGCTAGTGTTCTTACATTTGGGTCAGCCAAGTAGTACAGCTTTCTCAGAGGTGGGTGACTTGCAGGTATTTCTGAGCATTTTCTTCCAAGTTAGGTGCATGGTGATGGATATCTCTGATGTTTGCCTGCATTTATTCTCCCAACATATTTTTGGAACATCTATACAGTGTAACTGTACCATAATAGATGCATTGTTTTCCTTCTCTACAGGGAAACCTAGATGAAAAAGACAAAGATCTTGTACTCATTTAGGACAGGGAGTTAAGACAGGAGCAGGAATGACAACCATACAAATGAGAAGGGTGTAAATAGTATTAGAGAAGCGTAGGTATGTGCTATTCATCATGGAGATTTAGGATGACGTAGTTAGAAAGAAAAATCAGTTTGACTTATTCTTCTCAATTCTTTTTTTAAAAAAACTATAAACAAAGTCATTTACTTTCTGTCACTGATGAATTTTGCTAGTCACAACATCATACATCAAACAAATGAAATACTTGAGAATAACGTGTAAATAGGAGATCTAAATAGGATTTTTGTGATTGTTAAGATCGCATATACTTTTGTGTCTGTGAGTATTTTTCTTTCTTAATACCTTACCTTTTTCATCCAGCTCTGCAATACCCTCCCCCTGAGAGCTGTCAGTCTGTTTCTATCTATGAGTCTGTTTCTATTTTGTTAGTTAGTCTTTCTTGTTGATTATATTCCACATATGAGTGAAATCATATGGTATTTATCTTTCTCTGACTGATTTATTTCACTTAGCATAATGCTCCCCAGGTCCATCTATGCTGTTGCAAAGGGTAATGTTTTCTTCTTTTTTATGGCCAAGTAGTATTCCATTGTGTAAATATACCACAGATTTTTTTATCCACTCATCTACTGATGGACACTTGGACTGCTTCCAAATCTTGGCTATTGTATATACCATATTTTACAGTGTATAAGACGACTGGGCGTACAGAAGATTTTCCTGGGTTAAAAAGTCGTTTTATACACCGGGAAATACGGTAAATGCTGCAACGAACATAGGGGTGCATATGTTCTTTTGGTTTAGTGTTTTTGTTTCTTCAGATAAATTCCCAGAAGTGGAATTGCTGGGTCATAAGGCAGTTCCATTTTTTATTTTTTAAGGTATCTCCATACTGCTTTCCACCAATCTGCATTCCCACCAACAATGCATGAAGGTTCCCTTTTCTCAGCATCCTTGCCAACATTTGGTGGTTGTTGATTTATTTATTATTTTTTACAATATATATTTTATTGATTTTTTACAGAAAGGAAGGGAGAGGATAGAGAGTTAGAAACATTGATGAGAGAGAAACATCTATCAGTTGCCTCCTGCACACCCCCTACTGGGGATGTGCCCACAACTAAGGTACATGCCCTTGATCGGAATCGAACCTGGGACCCTTCAGTCCACAGACCGACGCTCTATCCACTGAGCCAAACCAGTCAGGGCAGTTGTTGATTTATTAATGACTAGAAGGCCTGGTGCACAAAATTCATGCACAGGGGTGTGTGTCCCTCAGCCCAGCCTGCACCCTCTCCATTCTGGGACCCCTCGAGGGATGTCCACCTGCCTGTTTAGGCCTGATCCCGGTGGGCAATCGGACATCCCTCTCACAATCCAGGACTGCTGGCTCCCAACTGCTTGCCTGCCTGCCTGCCTGATTGCTCCTAACCACTTCTGCCTGCCAGCCTGATCTATGCCTAACTGCTCCCCTGCTAGCCCGATTGCCCCTAACTGCCCTCCCCTGCTTGCCTGATCACCCACAACTGCCCTTCCCTGTGGGCCATCTTGTGTCCACATGGGGGCAGCCATCTTGTGTGTTGGAGTGATGGTCAATTTGCATATTACCTCTTTATTATATAGACTAGCCATTATGACAGGTGTGAGGTGATATCTCATTATGGTTTTAATTTGCATTTCTCTGATGATTAGTGACATTGTGCAGCTTTTCAGATATCTATTGGCCATCTATATTTCTCTTTGAGCAAATGTCTATTCAAATCTTTTGCCCATTTTTTAATTGAATTGTTTTTTTTATGTTGAGTTTTATAAGTTCTTCATAAATTTTGAATGTTAACTTCTTATAAGATATACCATTGGCTAATATGTTCTGCCATTCAGTGGATTGTATTTTCATTTTGTTGAGGGTTTCCTTTGCTGTGCAAAAACTTTTTAGTTTGATGTAGTCCCATTTGTTTTATTTTTCTTTTGTTTTCCTTGCCTGAGGAGATGTATCAGAGAAAATATTGCTACTAGAGAAGCTTGAGATTTACTGCCTATATTTTCTTCTAGGAATTTTATAATTTTGAATCTAGCATTTAAGTCTTGAATTTATTTTGAGTTTATTCTTGTGTGTAATGTAAGAAGGTGCTCTAGTTTCATTTTTTTCATATATCTGTCCAATTTTCCCAGCACCATTTATTGAATAAACTCTCTTTAACCCATTATATATTCTTGCCTCCTTTATCAAATATTAATTGACCATTAAGACATGGACTTACTTCTGGGTTCTCTATTCTGTCCCATTGATCTATATGCCTGTTTTATGCCAGTATCATGCTGTATTGATAACTATGTCCTTGTTGTATAGTTTGATATCAGGTAGCATATTCCTCCAACTTTGCTCTTTTTTGTCAAGATCGTTGTGACTATTCATAGTATTTTTTGGTTCCATATACATTTTTGGAATATTTGTTCTAGTTCTGTGAACTATGCCATAGGTATATTGATAGGAATTGCATTGAATTTTTAGATTGCTTTTGGTAATATGGACATTTTAATGATGTTAATTATTCTGATCCATGAACACGGTATATGCTTCCACTTATTAGTATCTTCTTCAATTTCTTTTTTCAGTGTCTTATAATATTCCAAGTACAAATCTTTACATCCTTGGTTAAACTTATTCCTTATTCTTCTCAATTTAATAAAATTTGAGAATTAAAAAAACGTCTTGCCTGGCCAGTGTGGCTCAGTGGTTGAGCATTGATCAATGAACCAGAATGTCACGATTTGATTCACAGTCAGGGCACATGCCCAGGTTGCAAGCTTGATTCTCAGTGCAGGGCATGTAAGTTTGGAATGGTGTTTCTCAAACTGGGTATATGGATGTAATCTTGAGATTCTAACAATTCTTTTAAACTTCAAAATTTTTAATGATAATTTTTTAAATGATAATTTTAATGATAGTACACATATTTTTCCAGGTGTAAAGAGGAAATAGTGCCCTTTTCCATAATATCAAAATATATTTTTATAGAAGAATAACTTCGATTATTAAGCTATTGTTTCTCAGACAGGAGTCCTCAGATCCTTGAGAATCTGATGACTCCTGTGCAGGAGGCAGCCAATCATTGATTCTTTCTCATCATTAATGTTCCTATCAATTGCTCCTTCTTCCTTACTCTCTGAAATCAATAAAAATATGTAAAAGCTGTCCTTGTTTTTATCTGTGTAGTAGACCTATATTATAATGTATTTAATAATTAAAAGGGAGAGAGGTGGTTGCTTAGCATATAGAACAAAGCCCTGATTATGACAACACATTTTTGAAAATTAAGGTTGCTCAAGGTCACACTTCAGAAAATCTTGCTTTCCTGTACTGATGTCATGTGTGTCATCATGAAAAAGTACTTATTTGTGTATTCAGGAAATAAAGACATTTTCAATGCCCTGAATTTGAAATGGAGAGACAAAGCAGAACTCTGACAGTGATGCTCTGTTTGGTTCCTTAGTGGTTGAGAAGTTTATAGCTCTGAGAGCCCTGGTGAGTGTTCACACACTGCCTGTGGAAGTGTCCATATGCAAGAATGGACACAGTTATGCAAGTTTGGAATGGTGTTTCTCAAACTGGGTACATGGATATAATCAGATCCTTGATAATTTTGTTCTCGTGGATGCTTGAAAATCTCTTCTTTTATTTATAGTTGAGAAACATTGGTTTAAACTATATTGTCTATCAAAGCCCACTATCTCATTACTCCTTTCGGGACTTAGTATTTTTAAATTGCTTTAGTGCCAGTGATCTCCAAAGCTGGGCAGCTGAAGATTGGATTAATAAGATAATCACTAGGTTGATTTTTAAAAAAGGATTGACTTATTTTCTAAGTATATTGCTGGTGTTTAAAAACATTTTTATGCCTTTAAATATTGAAATAGCTTCATTTCATTTGTGTATTCAAATAGAAAACCATAAAGGAGAGCCTCAGAGCTCTCAGGAGAAAGCTCCAGTGGTGAAGGGGACAAATCTACAAATCTGTAATAAAGAAGAAACACTTGTTTTTCTTCTTGTCTGACTCTTTCTGTTTCTCTCTGCCATTTATGTTAGGGATATAATATATATATGTCTATGTACATACATTAGAGAGAGAGAAATAGAAACAGAGTTTTTGATGATCTGTCTCCTATCTATCTATCTATCTATCTATCTATCTATCTATCTATCTATCTATCTATCTATCTATCTATCTACCTATCTATCTATCATCTATCTATCTATCTATCTATCTATCTATCATCTATCTATCTATCTATCTATCATCTAGCTCTCTTACTATCTATTAATAGGAAAAAGACACACCTATAGATACAATAAGAGATAAACTAGACTCCGTGCTCAAGGTACAGTGAACTAGGAACATTTTCTTGTCCGAATCAATTGAGAAGACTTTGTTCTGAAAGAAACCCTATAAATGAAGAAACAATTCTGAAATCTGAAGCCGGGAAGGGAAATGGAGGAAGGTCTGCATACTAAAACCATATAATTTTGGCTGTTATTTTATTCACTGATAAAACACTTTGTTGATTCAGGATGAAGTCCTAGGAAGTAAAGTTGAGAAATAGCAGCAACAGCAGTAAAGGTAGGAGAAAATTAATCTCGTCCGAGTGCTGCTTTGGGAAAGCAAGTACAAATTATCTACTTTGTCAGTGAAGTTTTCCTCTGTCAGAGCCAACAGAAGTTGGAAGTGATTGGGGCTCTGAGGAGCATGAACAGGGACCTGTGTGTCTCTAAAATAGGGAGGATTTATGCAGCATATGGAAACGCAAGGCAGCTCTTCAAGGTGGAATCAGTCATGGGGTAGAGATGTTTATTAGTTTCTAAGTGTTCTTTTCTGCTTTTTAGCAACATCTTTTTTCATATAGCTCGCCAGCAGGGCTTGAAAAATAAGATGTCCTGCCTACTGTGGGGTGTCATACATTAGCAGCCAGGTATTAGAACCTTGGGACAGAACCATGCAGGTTGGCAGGAACTCATCCCACTCGATAATATCTGCCAGGGGAGGAGGACAAGGACACCAGAAAACTCTTCCCGGGAAATGTGTGAGGCATTAACCTGCAGATCAGGTCTCTGTGTGTAGCTGCCCTTGTTCATGCTTGGACTTAAAGTTCTTTGAAGACTTGCATAGACCGACAGGAGACAGGAGGAATACACAAAGAGTGCATCTCTCCACCGGAAGTAGAGGTATTTTCCAGATTTGGTGTATGCTGTGCTCTCTTGCTTACCTGCTGTGAGGCTTAGGGTTAGTCAAGTCCCTGGAGAAGGTGAAAGGCTTGGACCACTGACACTGCTTCCATAGGAGCTCACCTCAGTGCCGCCTGTGGGCACTCTCACCGGTTTCCCATCTGGCTCACCCTTGGAGGGTTTGGCCTGGACTCCGGGGTCTTACCCCACATCCTGTCCTAGTGGATATAACAACAAACCAATTTCAAGGTGGAGGTTGTTAAAGATGAGGAATGTGGAATTGATCAACCTCTCCCAGCCTGACATGCTTCTCAACCCCGGATCTTATTTACGGCAACAGCTTCCATTTACCCAGGATCAGGCGCTGGGCCAACCTTTGTATGCATCATCTCACATCATTCTTTTAGTGACTCAAGTGGTAGATACAGGAGTCCCTTTTATCTTTTTATTTTTTGGAATATGTTTTAAGATCCCCAGTGGATGCCTGAAACCGTGAATAGCACCAAATCCGAATAAACTTGATCCGCCCTGTGGAAGTGTGGCAGCAGCTTCTTCATTGGCAGATGGCTTCTCCAGAAAGGTGTTTTTTTTTTTTAATCCTCACCTGAGGATAATTTTTTTCCCCATTGATTTTTAGAGAGAGTGGAAAGGGGGAGGGAAGGGGTGAAGGGGAGAGAGAGAGATATAGTGAGAGAGAAACATTGATGTGAGAGAGACACATCAATTGGTTGCCTCCCACATGTGCCCTGATTAGGGCTGGGGATTGAACCTGTAATTTTCATATTTTTAAGTCCAGTAATTTTTATATTTTTCAGTCCAAACCTATTTCTGAATCTGTGTAACTCCCTTACTTGCAGTAAATAATTTGCCATCACTTCTTTCAAGGGAGTCCCTGCTGAAGTCTTCCTATGGGGTCAACGCTTCCTGGCACAACACGTCGCTGTCCATTGGAACACATGTTCTGTTCATGTCTTCCACCCACAAACTTAATGTTGCTTCCATCTTAGCTAAGCACTTGTCACACACTGTGATGGCAACTTTTGCAGTTTGAAGTTCAACAGCAAAACTAGCATGCATTTCTTCTTCACAATTTCATGGATAGATGATTTATTCTTATTGTACATCTTAGCAATCTCAGCATATGATTTCCCCTCTTTCCTTTCAACTCTTTACTTAAAGAAAGTACTTTATGACTTCTCTTTGGCATGTATGGATTGCCAGCATCACTACTGTTGCATTTTGGGACCATTATTAAGTAAAATAAGGGTTACTTGAACACAAGCACTTTGATACTGAAAGTCAATCTAATAACAGAGGTGGCTGCTAAGTGGCTAATGGGAAGGGAGTGTGTACAGCATGGAGATGCTGGACAAGGGATGGTTCATGTCCAGGGCGGGATGGAGCAGGACTGTGTGAGATTTCATCACGTTACTCAGAACGACATACAATTTAAAACTTATGAATTGTTCATTTCTGGAATTTTTCATTTAATATTTTTGGAATACAGTTGGTCATGGGTAACTGAAACTGTGGAAGTGAAACCAAGGACTAGGGAAGACTACTGTATCGCAATTTTGCACTTGTCCTTTGAGGAAATTGAGGTTCAGAGAAATTATAGGATTTTCCCAGCTATAATACTTAGAACCTGCTATTTAGGGAATTCTCTAAATACCACCTTCCTAGATCCAGTCATACTCTCCCTTTTCTCTGAGAAGTGGCAGGTGACAAGACAGGTGAGTTCCACTGTGTCCTCTTTAATTCAACAAGAATGTACTGTTCCCTTAAAATGTGCTAGTCATGGAGCCTGAGGACAAGAATACAAGGGGGGGTTGGTGATGTCTCCGTGATTGCATCGGGCTCCTGGAGGGCTGAGGTGAAGGTGTGCATGATTCTTATACACATCAGGGTGCCCCGAATGCTAGGGCAGAGCCACTCTGATGCCTAGAGAGGTGTCAGGCTGTGCTTTGGCAGGGTGCAATGTGGGGTGTGATGGGATCACAAGGCTGGATTCACAGAGGAGAAGTGAGCGGACTGTGAAGCGTGAGGACAATTTTAGCATCGAACATGGGGAAAGGAGACTCCAGGCTGATGGTACTAAACCTTGGAAGTAGAGTGTGTGGAAATGGTGAGCAGCCTGGCTTTGCTGGAGAGCATCAGTCTTGAGAGGAGTGAGCCTGGATGTGGAGGCCAGGGGAACTGGCCAAATTAAGAGGAAAGGGGACACCAGTTTGGGGTGGAAGGCTTTGTGCTGAAGTGAATCCTGTCCAGGCATCAGTCAGTTCTCCAAGCACAGCAGGTGGCTGTTTGGCCAAGAACTTCATGCAGCTTCTTGGATACCGAAAAGGAAAAGATAAAACAATGTGACCTCTGGCTGAAATGGGAAAGAATTCCAGATTGGATGTGATGAGGAAGCAAAAGGAAATACTGAGAAAAATGCTTCTAGCTTGCAAATCCAGGCACCCTCACCTCCTGGTCTCCGCAGCAGCTGCATGGGGTGGGGCCAGGGAGGGAAAGAGATACCATTCTAATTAGTGCATTGAAGGCAGAATTGTAGGTCTGCAGTTTTGAGAGGATTTTTTTTTCTTCTTTTTTTTCCTTTTTTTTTTTTTTTTTAAATACCACTGAGACAGTGATAAAGGGCTGGGTGAAATTCAGGGGTTGTGGTTAGCAGACAACTTGGTGAATTGCTGACTTAAGCACTCGTTCTTCACTTCCTATTCTTCTGTGCTAAACTACAAAAAGAAACGTCCTGAGATGGAATATTAACATTCTTATTTTCATTTGCAGTGCTGATCTGAGTAAATTGCACAGGGACCATGTCTCTGAAGGGAAATGGTATGGGGGACTGAGGCCACTATAATGTTTAGGCCAGACAGACAGCAGTGGAGTTCAATATCACCTCTCTCCATGTGCATCCTGGAACCTGGAACCAGCACTATGTAGGTGCTGGTTTCACTGTGGATGCACGGTCCACTGCAGATGCACAGTCCACTGTGGATGTGCCCTGTCTGCTCAGAACCGGCTTTCAGGGCAGGTTAAATACGGCCTGGAAACCTCTGCATTATCCTGTCCCTGACAACCAGCTGGAGCAGGGGAGATTGAAGTTGTTCTGGTGCAGAGGGGTCCCACCATGAAACTATCCATCTCCTCACACATCCAAGTTGCTACTTAAGACTGGGTAAAAAAAAGGGAGACAAACAAAGAAGAAAAAAAATATATATAAATTTAAGCACTCCTTTTGTTTTTCAGGTTAATTTTATAATAGGAAGGGACAAAATCCTGTGTAGACAGTGTCTTATATAAACCCTAAGATACTTGTGGTGATAGTGAGTGGAATATAAAACATCGCTTTGGATGCTCAAGAATGCCACCGGTTTGCAATTTGCAGAACAGATAATGTTTATTATAAAGTACAGGGAAATTTTTATATGCGACATTAATGTAATGGATTATATAAAATAAATCTGGGGAGAAAGTTTATACCCTGAGTCCTGGAGCCTCACACTTTAAATCAATACTCCACTGATAAGAACAGTTTCCCAATTGATGTATCAGTGCAGCCAGTCAGAGCAAAAAGGGCGCCTCGGGAGGAAACAGGTGTGATACTAAATTCTCCTCTCAGCCTAAGGACAGCAAGACTCTGAATCGAATTTCTGTAACTGTAAATTCTCCAGTTAACTATGTTGGCTGGAAAGGCACTAAAAAGCATTCTTATGGTCTGGTGATCATGGTATTTCATGAGGCACCTTGCACCTCTCACTTCTTGCCTGGGATGCCGGAGGGGAATGTCTGTTTGTGTTTTACTGAGTCAGGTACATAGGGCAGGAGTGCACTGTAGGGATGCTCAAACCATTGGCCATGGCTATTCTTAGGCTCGGCCCCAGGTCAGATGGTATGATGAAATGCAGCCTCACCGTTAGAGCTTTCAAGGTCAAGTCCAGAGATGATGTGTGATTGGACAAGGGTCAGGGAGGTGGTGACCATTATGACAGGATTCTAAAATAGAATTGCTGATGAGACCCTAATGAGCAGATTAGGAAACAGAGGCTCAGAGAGGATTTCCGATGACTTTGTTTTGGGTTTCTAGGCTGAGACTGTTTTTCTGCAACTGTTACTCTCCCTCTTCTGAGCCTCCAGGGTCTCTACTCCTCCCCTGCTCTCAGGAGGATAAGATTCCATTTCCACTATCTCCCAACCACCTCCATACTCCATCTGTAGCTTCTTGTCCCCATTAACACACTGTTGTCACATAATACCACAGCACCTCTGTGATGACATCTTGATATCTGGTACCTAGCTGAGACATAGACCTAGGAGGAGAGGACTGAGGATTTGGGGGAGAGACATACCTGGGGTGGAAACACCTGTATCATAAAGAAAGAGAGAGTTGGAAGACAAGGGAAAGTGTGTGTCTGTACCATGCCACCATGTGCCTTATTGGTCCAAAGAGTACCACCCTGATGAAGGGCCTGTTGCTTTTTCCTCAGTTATCTTTCCCCATTCCTTAGTTTGTTGACAATAAGGCAATATAAACTCCTCCAGAAGACACCTGCTATGCAAGCCTGATGATTGATCCCCCCTTAGATAGTCCCTGGGGTCATTCAGCTGATAAAACACTTTGTGAAATGTTCTATAATGTATATATATATTTCCTTCTAGGTGTCCCAGGTTGAATTAATATTCATGGTGGAGACATGCAGTGCTCTGTAGTGTATTGAGTAAAAACATTTCTGAAGCACTTGATGTCTAAGTTAGGACAGATCCCACTGCCTGTAAATGCCAATGGAGTTTCTTCAGCTTCTGGCATCGACAAACTGTTTCTCATCCATGCTATTGAGGCAGTTTCCTCATCAATGTACCCTCCCTCTTGATAAAGCTGGCGAGTTCCATTATCCTAGTACTGTGGTATATTATGCACCAACATGAATGGGTTAATGGATTTTATTTCATGATATTTATGTCTTAGTTTAAATAATTCTGTGAAAGCTAAAAAATGAAAATGGCCTTTTGACCTCTCTTAAATCAGCCCACAGATAACTTAACTCCAAAAAATTTTTTCTTTGGTGAGAATGGACATTCTGTTTAACTGAATGAAATTACAGGAGAATGGGGAGAAATAAGCATGTTTTGTTTTCCAGGGATGGCAGCTTGCAGATGTCCTTGAAGAGTGTACAGAACTGGGGCAAGAAATACACAAATATTTGCTTCTATCATGATAACAAATGGAGGGGCAAGTCTGTCACACTTCTCCTAAAGAAGGTGACAAGAGGAATCCAGATGGATTGTAATTATAGATGTCACATCTCAGGGGGCCCCTCAACCCTGAGAGACCCCAGGGCCAGAAAAATGACACAAATAGGAATGAGTGGCTTCAGTCCTTACAGACTTGCAGATCTGAAAACATTGGGGACACTGCTTGTCACAAGCTATTCATTTTACTTGGAAATGTTCTCAAGTGTTGGACTTTTAGGCATGACTTGAAGATAAGATTAGATGTCACCAGAGCTTTAGAAACACCCCCAAATGGAAAATTTGTGATGCTTGAAAGGAGGCAGCACATTCACAAAAGGGTTTCAAGGGTGTTGTTAAGTCATGCTATTTGGAAAGAAAGGTCAGCCTTAGGCAGATTGGAAAATCAATGGAGCGCGTCTTTGGGAGTTGTCTGTGCTCCCTTCTATGGACACAGAGCCTGCACCGATGCACTCAGCGTCTTCTATGCTTTCTCTCCCATGGATCACACCTGTCCTTTAGTCTTTCTACCTGGAGATGAAAGGCAAGGTGGCTGTTTTTTTTTTTTTTTTTTTTTTTCATTTTTAATTCATGGCCTTTATTCTTAGAGCAGTTTTGGGTTTATAAAAAAATTGAGCAGAAAGTACTGTGAGTTCCCTTATACTCCCTTCACCCCACAGTTTCTCCTATTTTTGACAACTTGCATTAGTGTGATGCATTTGTTACAATCAATGAACCTACACTGACACATCATTATCACCCAAAGACTGTAGTTTACCTAAGGGTTCACTCTTAGTGTTGTACATTCTATGGGTTTTCACAAATGTATAATGACATGTATCCACCATTACAGTACCATACAGAATCCTTGCACTGCCCTAAACATCCCTGGTGCTCCTTCTACTTATCCCCTTCACCTAAGCCCTGGGGCAGCCACTGATCTTTTTGCCATCTTCATAGTTCTGCCTTTTTCGGAATGTGATATAATTGGAATCATATATTATGTAGCCATTTCAGATGGGCTTCTTTCACTTAATATGCGTTTAAGTTTCCTCCATATCTTTTGGTGGCTTGACAGCTCATTTCTTTTTTTCTCCAAATAATATTCCATGTACGGATGTACCCAGTTTTTTATCCACCTATTGAAGGATAGCTTGGTTGCTAATGGCAAGGTTTTAAATGCTTAGATTATATTAGAATTATAAAAATGATAAAAGAAAGTGGCTAATATAGGACTAACATAAAGGTTTATTGTCTGCTATTTTTAAAAAACCATATGTTTTTAAAAGAACAGTTTTAGGCTTATAAGAAACATGTATACCCTTTCCTGTTATCAACATCATTCTCCAGAATGGTTTTTCTAATCAGTTATGAACCTGCATTCACACATCATAATCCCTAAAGTCTGTATTTTACCTTAGGGTTCACCCTTGGTGTTGTGCATGCTATAGGTTTGCACAATGTATAAGGATATATATCCATCACTATAATCTCATACAGAATATTTTCGATGCCCAAACAATCCTCTGTAATATGCTTATTCATCTTCCCACCCCCACCTCCAAACCTGGAAACCACTGATTATTTTTATTGTCTTCATAGTTTTGCCTTTTCTAGAATGTCATAGAGTTAGGATCATCTAGTATGATTAAGTTTCCTCATGTCTTTTCATGGTTTGACAGCTCATTTCTCTTTAACTCTGATTATTATTCTATTGTTGGATGTACCACAGTTTATCTATTCATTCACCTACTGAAGGACATCTTGGTTGCTTCCAAATTTTGACAGTTATGAATAAAATTGCTATAAACATCCCTGTGCAGATTTTTGTGTGGACATAAGTTTTCGATTTTTCGAAAATCAAGATGTATGTTTTTCTGATTATCAAAGAAATATAAAAGTAACCATATCAAACTGCCAATATTTGATGATTTTTTTAACTTACAAAAATAGCAATTTCACACAATTCAACATACTATAGTGTATATTCTATACTATGACAATAGTATATTGCTCAAACACAGAAGCACAGAAACTGAAAGTGAAACAGAGTTTTTATTATGGGTAAAGTAATATAAAATTCACTTAAGAATATGTTATGCCTCAGAGCCCATCCAGACTTGTTTTACTGCCATACCTAAGCCCAGCCTGGACTTTCTCCATAATCCCAGAGAAGGTGAGCTCATTGCATACCTTGGCTGGGCAGCAGCACTAGTGCATTTTGAAGCAACCCACCTTGACCTGGAGACTTCTCTCCTCTGCTGTGCAGTGACCCTCCCAGTTAAGCCAGCTGATGCTCACAGTGACCTGATAGATGGACCGGCCAGGTGACGCCGAAGAATAGGCCTGTCCTTTTACAGCTTCCCTATCTGTAGGTTACAAAGCATAGTGAGGACATACTGTGCAGTGGAGTGAAAGAACCATTGGCCTCAGAGTCAGCAGTTGGTTAGTAAATATTATCGAAAGCTCTGTGCGCCAGGCGTTCTGAATTCTGGAGAGTCAATGAGAAATTCAGACCAGTCTCTGCCCTCAAGGAGCTTACATACCACACAGGGCTGAAGAGGGGGGAGATGGGAGCAGAAGATGTCCCCACTCAGCCACGAGTCAAGATGAGGGGCCTGTGTGACCTCAGCAGGTTGCTCAGCCTCTCTGAGCCTCAGGATTCTGGGTGGACCAGAGGAGATAGGCTACCATATGTGAAATCACTCTGTAAATTTTACATTACCCTCTGAGTTTATGTGGATATTTGTTTTCAGACTCTACCCTCTGCTTTGGAAAGGCTGGGCTTCCCTAGGCTGAAGGACTTAGAAACTCCTAGTGCCTTTTAGCTTCCACACTGCCTTTTACTCTGTAATTTGGTTTGGGAACCTACAAAACCTGTACTTCTCTCCAGCTCTTTGCATGTCCTGGCCTCTTCCCTGTCTTCCTCCTGCACATCCATCTACCACGGGGTTCTGGCAGGGCCCAGGCTGGCAGCAGGGCACACACAAGGGGTGACTGAAGAGAGTTAATGAAAGATGTTTTGCTGAGGTGAGACAAGTGTTTAGGAAAACCAGCAAGGAGTAGAGAACCTCCTCATGTTTACTACAATAGCAATTTACCACCCAGGAGACAGGAGCCATGTAGTCCTTGGGAGCTGGGGGATCTGGAGCAGCTGGGGAAGGGTGGGGGGATGTGTCAGGAGCCGTGGCCTTTGATGGAGGAACAAAGGAAAAGCCTGGCTTAGCAGGGAAAGTGTGGGCAGACACAGGAATAGGTACCCTAAATTCTTTGCCTGCTCTTCCATGCAGCACCAGCTCCTAATATATGGGACTTAGTTCAACAATTATTAAGAATTTCAGGACGGTAATAGGAGAGTATTAAACTGAGTGTTAGACCTTTCTGAGTGCTGTGGCCCATGTCACTGCATGGGTTGTACACTCCATTAACCATATGTCCAGATCTGTAAACTTGATACTTCACTATGTGCCCTACATGCATATGCTGGACAAGCTCTGTTCTGGACAACTTGGGAAAATGCCTGCATCACCTTGTCTTGGCTCCCTACCCCTGTCCTCCTCCAACCCCCACCTTGGAGGAGTCTTCCTAATCATCTCAGACAGCTAGGGACAACCCCTGGGCCCGGCCAACCTTAAGCCTGCTTACACTACCTCACCCACTCCTACAGTGGAAACCACAATAAAGGCCCTTGTCCGCGGTTCCTCTCCTTCTACCTCAGGACCAACTCAGGTGATACCCTGTGTGGCCACCACAGTGTAGTGTGCCCTCTTCTCTTGGGAATCCTATCTAATAAAAGAATAATATGCAAATTGACCATACCTCTGCTACACCACAAGCCACGCCCACCAGCCAATCAGGAGCAAGTATGCAAATTAACCCAACCAAGATGGCTGCGGCCACGGAGAGAGCAGAAGGTTTGGGTTTCCCTGGCAATGGAGGAAGCCAAGCTTCCCGCCTGCACTGGCGGGCCCAGGCCTCTCCTCAAGGCTACAAAGTTTCAATTATAGAAGGTAAATAAATCCCAGATACCAGGGCCTCTGCTTGGGTTGTCAGGGGGCATGGCCAGCCTGCAAACCACCACAGGCCCCTCGCCCAGTCCACCCCACGCCCCAAAGGAACCCCCACCCTGATCCAGGACACCCTTCAGGGCAAACCAGTCGGCCCCCACCCGTGCACCAGGCCTCTATACTATATAATCCTATCTAATAAAAGAATAATATGCAAATTGACTGTCACTCCAACACACAAGATGGCTGCCTCCATGTGGTCAAAGATGACTGCCCCCATGTGGACACAAGATAGCCTCCACAAGATGGCCAGCAGGGGAAGGCAGTTGTGGGTGATCAGGCCAGCAGAGAAGGGAAGTTGGGGGGGGGACCCAGGCGTGCAGGGGAGAGCAGTTGGGGTGATCAGGCCTGCAGGGGAGGGCAGTTAGGGCAAACAGGCTGGCAAGGGAGCTGTTAGGCATCAATCAGGCTGGCAGGGGAGTGGTTAGGGGGTGATCAGGCTGGCAGGCAGAAGCAGTTAGGGGCAATCAGGAAGGCAGGCGGGTGAGCAATTGGGAACCAGCAGTCCTGGATTGTGAGAGGGCAGTCGGATATCCCTCGAGGGGTCCCAGATTGGAGAGGGTGCAGGCTGGGCTGAGGGACACCCCTTCTCCCCCGATGCATGAATTTCGTGCACTGGGCCTCTAGTTGAGTAATAAACTCTGTTTTCAAAAGCAATTGTCCTTCAATCTGTTAGTATTACTATACCTCAAATTTTCTATTAATATACTTTATTTTAGGACACATACCCATGAAGCTGGCCTTGCCTGTGTGCCTTGTTTAGGCTGAACTTAACCAAAGGCCATAAGGCAAAAGCCTGGTGGGGAAGTTCATACAGCTCAGCATCTTGAGGTCCATAGAAAGGTGGAGGTGGGAAAGTGAATTTGGTGGGGTAAAGGATATTCAACACTTACTTCATCTTTCCTAATAAGATGGCATGCATTGATCCTTGTGTAATAAATAAATGAATGGCCTAAACTTTCTTGTGCTATTTTTACTAGTAATTACTTGAGGACAATTCTGGGAAAGATGTGTCATTTCTTGCCTGACACAGGAGTCATTTTTTAAATAGCTTTATTGAAGTATAATTGATATACACTAAAGTGCCTTTTTAAAAAAATGTATATGTTGATAAGTTTTGGTGCATGTATACACCTGTAAAGCCATCAGAACAATTCAGCTAGAGAACATTTCTATCTGTCCCCAAAGTTTTCTGTGTCCCTTTACAGATCCTTCTTTTCCCCCTTTTATTCAATTATTGGGGTGACATTGGTTAATAAGATTATATAGGTTTCAAGTGTACATTTCTATGATACATATTGCATTGTGTGCCACCACCCAAAGGCAAATCATCTTCTATCACTGCATATTTGACTCCCTTTACCCTTCAGTACCCCTTTTATTTTATAAATATAAAGGCTACACAGATTTTAATTACAATTTCATTAAATCTATGGATAATTTACAAGAGAATTGACATATTTAACCCTTTGCACTCGCTTGCTTTTTTCTCGATTCCTTTATTCTAATGCTAACCGTGTCGTCACACTCGACATCCGAGTGCAAAAGGTTAAAATGTTGAGTCTTGCGATACATGAATGCAATACATCTCTTTATTTATTTAAGTCATTTAATTTTTCTCAGCAATGGGTTGTAGTTTTTATTGTATAGGTCTAGCACATATTTTGTCAGATTTATCCCAAAGTACTTCATACTTTTGATCCATTATAAGTAGTGAATTAAAAAAATCAGTTTCTGATTGTTTATTGCTAATATGTACATAACTGATTTTTAAATATCAATCTTATATCCTGCACTATTACTAATTCAGTGATTAGTTCTAGGACCTTAAAAAAAGATTCTATAGTATTTTCTAGACATACAATCATGTTGCTTGTGTATTATTTCTTTGTCATGTGGAATGAAATGAAGACTACTACATGAAAATAAACAAAGGCTATTTATTGAGAGCTTGGCTCCCTTAGTATCGGAGTCCTTTAGTAAGGGAGTCAGCCACCATCACATGCATTTGGCAGAGACTAAAAGGCAGACAGAGGAGTGGGAAGGCTTTATAGTTGGAAAAAGGTAGGGATTCAGAAATGCCCCGATTGGAGGCTTTTGGCAATGAGGAAGCTGTAGGTGGGTTAACTAGGAGTGGACATTCTATGTGATTGGTTTAGGATGAGTATTTGACTTTCTCCAGTTGGTCCTAAGTTGGAAGCAGGGGGAAAAAATTAGGGAAGCTTTGGTTATTAATCATGCTCTGTCACTTTTGGGCTATTGCTACCGGCATTGCTGTTTGGTGTCTTGGACTGGTTGCTATAAAAAGTAGTTTGACTTTATGGACTGGTTACTTGCAGATAGTAAGTTGACTTCCAGGGCTGGTTGCTACAGGTGTTGGTCAGAGTCCTGTATTGGCCATTGTCCATTTGTATATTTAGTCTTTCACTTTACAATCTGGATGAATTTTATTTCCTATATTGCTTTATTTCACTGGCTCTACTACAATATTGCACAGAATATGTGAGAGTGAATATACTTGCATAATACATTTTTGGGAAAAAATTCAGATTTTTACCATAAGTACAATGTTAGCTTAAATTTTTTACAGATGCCTTTTATCAACTTGAGAAAGTACTCTTCTATTCTTTAGTAATTAATATTAAATGAATTTTCTTATTTGTTATTATTGGTCTGTAGGTATGGTGAACTACATTGATTGACTTTCAAATATTAGACCTATCTTTCATTTCTGGAGTAAATTCTACTTGGTTATGATGTATTATATGTTTTTAATACATTGTAGGATTTGATTTGCTAAAAAATATATTAAGAAATTTTATATCTATGTTCATGAGGAATGCTAGTATATAGTTTACTTTCCTTGTAATGTCTTTGTTTTTGGTATCAGTATAATGTTGGCCATATAGAATGAGTTGGTAAATATTCCTTCCTTTTCAATTTTCTAGAAGAGTTTTTATGAAATTGGCATTATTAAATGTTTGTCAGAATTTCTCAGTGAAACCATCAGAATATGATGTTCCTTTGTGGAAAGGTTTTTAACCACAAATTCAGTTTCTTTAATAGATATGCTATTTGGGTTATATCTTCTTGAATGAACTTTGGTAGTTTGCATTTTTTCAAGGAGTTTTTTAAATTCATTGAAGTTGTAGAATTAAGATGCATAAAGTTGCTTACTACTTTAATATTTGTAGAATATGTAATACTGTTGCCTCTTTCATTGTTGAGTTTGGTGATTTGTGTCTTCTCTCTCTCTCTCTGTTTTTTTTTTTTTTAATTTTCATTATGGAACCTGCTTAGAGAGAGGAATGAGAGAGAGAGAGAGAGAGAGAGAGAGACAGAGAGAGAGAGAGAGAGAGAGAGAGAGAGAGAGAGAGAGAGAGAGAGAGAGAGAAACATCAACATGCGAGAGAAACAATTAATCACTTATCTTCTGTACTCACCCTGACTGGGGACTGAACTTACAACCCAGACATGTACCCTGACTGGGAACCAAACTGGCACCTTTCAGTGTACAGGACAATGATCAACCAACTGAGCCACTCTGGCTGGGATTTTTTTTTTTCTGATCAGTCTGACTAGAGGCTTACCAATTTTACTAATCTTATCAAAGAACCAGCTTTTGCATTCATTAATTTATCTTTATTTTCTGTGTCCAACTTTCTGAATATCTACTTTTATTTTTATTTTTTCTTCTACTTTCATTAAAATTAATTGATTTGTTCTCCTAAGTTTTTTAAGATAGAAGTTGACATCATTGATTTGAGATCTTCTTTTCTAATATATGCATTTAGTGCTCTAAACTTGTGATGGTATTTTCAAAGTATACATCATGAATCACTGAGTGTTAACATTGATTGGGACATTATAAATCATCATGTCCCATCTTTTCATTTTATAGTTAAGAAACCATAAATTAGTAGGCATCTCAAAGTTAATGTTTGTATTGGTTCACAAACTGGTCCTATTTGTGCAGGGCAAGGAGGAAGAGAAGAAAGCAGAACACTCCATATGGGGTATGTGGTTGGCTTAATATAAAAAGGAACTTATGAGGCTTGTCTTGGGTGGCTGTAAGAGGAATAGCTCTCTGCACCCATCCTCATGAGAACCTTAAAAGTTTATATTGAGGCCTTAACTGTGTTCAGTTGCATATTCTGTACAGATGGTCTCAATGCTATGTCTTTGAAATACCTCCCACTGTGGTAACAGTGGGCAGAGTATACATTCCAAAGGACAGAGGAGGGGGTGAGGAGCCTCTGACTGCTGGAGGGTCAGCTTTCGGTCATGTCCTCTTGATTACCTCCTCCAGCAGTATGTTCCTTCATTAGTGTTTAAACAGCATCTCTCATGAAACTAGTTTTGAGGTGTTGAACCTATCTTTATACTTAAAACAGATTCTAACCTTCTGTTCTGCTTTAATCTTTGCAACAGATTGCAAAATTACATTCTACC
The DNA here is from genome assembly GCF_027574615.1 of Eptesicus fuscus. Lineage (NCBI taxonomy): Eukaryota > Metazoa > Chordata > Mammalia > Chiroptera > Vespertilionidae > Eptesicus > Eptesicus fuscus. The sequence goes on from NC_072480.1 coordinate 79,214,941, forward strand.
TACTCATCCTTGAACCTAGAATAGCCTTTGGTAGAATGTGACTGCAATTTTATTCTGTTAGTGTAACCTGTGTTTATGTACATCTATAGTAGGGCCCAGAGGAAGGGAAGTGTTTAGACATACTAAAGCCAAAGAAGGTCAAGAATGTCAGGCTGAAGAATGATAGTAGATTGAATTGGGGCACAAAGAGTGAATGAGAAGAATAAATGAATAGAAGATGATGTTGAGATTTCACAAGAGAATAACTGGAAAGTACATGCTGGCTATGTTTTATTTTTGTAGCAATAACCTAACCAAAGTAATATATGTACCAGATGACTTCTGCTGGTGGTTTCTGACTTTTGTCCACATATAATATGCTTCAAGCTTTTGGAGAATGAATGAATGAATGAGTGAATGATTGTCATGTAGTTGCACATACTATTTACCTGCCATAATCAGTGGCTGATTAAATCATCTCAGTTGAAATATCACAGGTTTTTTTGTTGTTGTTGTTGTTTTCTGGTAGAGTTGGTTCTATGTAGTAAAAGAAAACTGGAAAATTAATGGAATACCAACATTAGTTAAGTTCCTCCCTCATCTTGGCCTAGTTCCATAAATTTACTTTCAGCTGAGAGGAACACAATTTGAAATACCAGGAATTGGATTTAAATACAACGTAGAATCAACATATCACCCCTTGTTAAAGTCCAGAAGAAAGGACTGCATGGAGGAGAACAGATGGTTATGTCTAAGGCACTAATTTCTGCTGGATTCTTAATTCAGTGAAGAAGAAAGGAACCAACAGCCTCCCCTCCCCTTGGCTGCTGTGTTTTGTCATGTAAGCTAGAAACAACTACAGTGGGCTGTCGAGGAGCTGGAGAAGACTAAACCCTCCATCCTTTAAAAAAATAATAGTCCTAATTTTCCCACCCTTATTCATCAGTTTTCAAAATTTTAGTACATTTATATGAAACAGCAAATCAGTCAGCAGGTGAAAAAAAGTGGGGCAGACTGAGTTGAAATGTAGTTAAGAGCAGGTGGCAGGAGGGAGAGGGCTGTGCATGGTGCTGCATCACCATGTGTGCCCAATCACATTAGGATGAAGACTGTGCTAAATCCTCCATGAGAAAATTACCAGTCAGAATGCATGATTACACTGGTTAAGCGTAGCTCAGTAGTTTGGGGCTAACTTTACATATGCATATTTATCTGTGGGCTGACTTCTGAGAAGAGATTCTGAATCAAAATTAGATTGTCAGGAAAGATAAGGATAAGGAAGAATACTGACCATGAATTTGAGAAAGAAAAGCAGAACTGAATTTGAAGACAGTTCTGTTTCCTCTCCTTTAACTTCAGTTTAATTAATTAGGAGATATATATATATATATATATATATATATATATATATATATATATGTATTAGAGGCCTGGTGCACGAAATTTGTGCATGGGGGGGTTGGGGGACAAGAAGGGGTCCCTCAGCCCAGCCTGCACCCTCTCCAATCCAGGACCGCTCGGGGGATGCCTGACTGCCTTTCACAATCTGGGACTGCTGGCTCCTAACCGCTCACCTCCCTGCCTGCCTCATTGCTCCTAACTGCCTCTTCCTCACCTCACACCCAGGACCCAGGATTTCCTCCTCCAGCCAGTCGCAGGCAACCAGGACCCTGGCTTCCCTCCCTCTGGCCAGCCACAGGCACCCAGGACCCAGGCTGGCTTCGCCCGGGCTGGCCATAGCTGCAGGGAACCGTGGGCGGTAGGTTTGTCCCTCTCCCAGGCTGCAGCCACAAGTGCTGGTGCTCAGGACCCTGGGGCAGGTGGCTTGTCCCTCTCCCGGGTCACAGGTGCAGGCATAGTAGCTGGCACCCAGGACTGCTGGGCGGGCGGTGGCTTGTCCCTCTCCCAGGTTGCTGCCTGGCTGGTCCCCATTCCTCTCTCATGAGCTCATTTATGCCTGGCTGGTTCCCATTCCTCTCTTTCCAGTGTTGAGTGTCTGAGCCGATACAGCGTGAAGGCTTGACTACCATTTGCATATTAGCTCTTTATTTTATATATTTATGTAATAACTTCAGATCAACAAGCATTATTTTGGGACACCTATTGTAAATCCTGCCTTGTGAGACTATAGAAGAGTCATATGTTGCCCTTTGCCAAAGTGGTTGTAGTTTGGGGCTACATGAGATAGGCTGGGAAGTTATTAGCTATGCATGAAATAGTCTAGGCAGTATTTTATTAATTTCTTAAATAAAAATAATAAAGAGGCTAAAATATGTGGTAAAGGCTTTGAGTGGTCAGAATAAGATGATATTAGTGTCTGGAGCAACTGGGGAAGAATTCATAGACTAGACATAGAAGGGTTATTATATTTAAGTACATAACAGAAGGCTTACATGTATCCCAGGAATTGGGAAGAGAATCACATATAGAGATAGGAATATGTATTTTGTAATTTTATGATGGTAATGGGAAATTATCCTTCACACTTCAGCCTTTCATGTCAGAAAACTGGGTTCAAATCCAGGCTCTATACAAGTTATATAACCTTGTACAAGTTAAATTTGATTTCACTTCTGGTGCAGAGGGATAAGTTATTCACACTCAAAGTTCATAATGCATTCTCAAAATTGGTATATGTCAGGTGCCTCTCCTATTATTTATTTACTTATGTACCTTTCTCCCCATACCCTGGGAAGGACTTGACCTTGGGCAAGGCAGCTCTGTGTAGCAGAAGGGATCCCCAAAAGGGTTGCCAGCTGAAGGCTGTCTGCTGTCTGTACTCCCAGCAGCAGGGACAGCAGGGACAACAAGTTCTCCACTGAAGGAGATCTAGGTAGTGCATCTTCATGCCCATCAAAGTGAGGAAACTCAGCTATCAGTTCTAATTGTCTGTTAATTCTATCAACTTTTCTAGATAAATGTTTCCATTGTTTGCAAACAATGAGTTTCAGCTCTTCCCATCTTATTCTTAGTTCTCCTTTTCTTTCTTTATGGTGTTAGTGAGAAACTCCAGTGCTATGTTCAATAGCAACAGTGACAGTGGTCATACTTTCATTATTACTAGTATTTAAAGAAATACAATAAAAATTTCTTCATTAAGTGTAATGATTATTGTCGATTTTTCATATAATCCATGTGGAGATAAAAATATTCCTATCTTTCCTTAGTTTACTAAGTTTTTTAAAAAGTATAAATAGGTGCTGGACTATATCACATGATTTTTCTGCAGTGGTTGAGAATATTGTTTTTATTCCTTTAGCCTATTAATGTGATAAATAACATTGATATTTTTTATGTTGTGCCATGCTTGTACTTCTTAGATAATCCATTACTGATCATAGTATAATACAAAAAAAAACACCCCACAATGTTGTATTCAGTTTGTTAATTTTATTTATGGGGTTTGGCATCTACTTAAATATTTTTACTTAATAGACTTTTCTTTTTTTTTTTTTTTAAGAGCAGTTTTAGGTTTACAGCAAAATTGAGAGGGGTATACAGAGATTTCCCATGTGTACCCTGCCCCACCTCATACATACCCTCCCTCATTATCAACATCCCAAACCAAAATGGTACATTTGTTCCAATTGATGAACCTACATTGATACATCATAATCATCTTAGGGCAATGGGTTTGGACAAGTGTATAATGACATATATCCGTTATTATAATGTTATTTACACTATTTTGATTGCCCTAAAATTCCCTGTGCTCTGCCTATTTATCCCTGCCTCTTTCTAACCCCTAGCAACCGCTGATCTTTTTATTGTCTCCATAGTTTTGCCTTTTCCAGAATGTCATATAGTTGGAATCATGCGGTCTGTAACATTTTCAGATTGGCTTCCTTCACTTAGTAATATGCATTTAATTTTCTTCCATGTCTTTTCATAGCTTGATACCTCCTTTCTTTTTAGCATTGAATAATATTCTATTGTCTGAATGTAACAACAGTTTATCCATTTACCCACTGAAGGACATCTCAGTTGCTTCTACATTTTGAAAATTATGAACAAAGCTGTTGTAAACATCCATGTGAAATTTTTGTGTGGACATATGTTTTTATTTAAAACAAACACACACCAAGATGTATTTTTTTCTGATCATCAAAAGAAAATATAGTTGAACCATGGCTCAACATTCATGAATTTGGTATATTACACTGGTGAATTTTCATCTGTTAAACCAATAAATCTTTCAAGGTCATGGTATATAATCTTACTATCTAATATTTCTCTTTTTTATAATTCTACATTTTTGTTTCAGATTGGTAATATCTCCTCAACTTCTTAAATATATTTATCATCCTCATTTAAAATTGTTGGTTGCATACTCCAATATCTTTGCTTCACTTGGTTTTGTGCACAGTTGCTTGTAAGAATTCTGGTATTTCAGACAAAGACAGGAACATTGTAACGGGGAAATAATAATGACTTCTCTTTGGAAGTATTGAGTTTGAGTAGGGTAGAAGGACACCTAAGGGGAATGTTTTGAAGGAGGTAAGGAAGAGGAGAATGGAAGTTGGGAGGGGGATGGGACGAAAGATTGTGAGCAATGAAAGGAGGCAGTCATAGAGGTTGAGAGCTGAAAGGTATCAGAGCATTGCCTCTGCCTACACAGGCTTCTTGCAAGCTCTCCCCTTCTCAGCTTGCTCTTAGCAGGTCCCTAGGAGACTGGCCTTGAGACTGGTTCTCCCCAATTTTGCCTCACATTGAAGTGCAGTCCAGCTGAAGCTGGAGATTGCTCTCTTAATGGACTTCCTTTTTCTTTTCATCTGAGCTTGGCAGCCATAGAGGCCAGGGGAGAGGAGCAGAAAGGAGGGAAAGTAAAGCCTTGGTTTTTAAAAATCCACTTGCCTTCTAAGCACTTAGGGAGCTGGTGGAAAACCTAATTCCCACCCCTAGCAATTCTTATTATTAGGTCTGAAACCTTTCTTTGAAACTTTCTAGATTCTGAATCAGGTGGTCCAGGGACCAAACTTTGAGAAAAATGGAGGGGAAAAGAACTACCCAGATCTGGTCTGTATGCAGAAGGGCAGGCAATGTGGTGGGGCCCTGAATTCCTGCACTCTACTCTCTGCTGTCCCCAATATTTCATAGCATCTGGAAAGGTAAACTTCTGACTTCTTTCAGCTAGGTTTCTCTCTGGTTACTCTGGTTCAGGGGAAGGAGTGACATAGGGACTCTGGGAACATCTGGTGAGCATTATTGATTAAAACAATCTTTTGCTGAACATGTGATCTTTCTGAACCACCTGGCTAGAGAGGAGGATTATTTCAGAAATTCCCAACTTTTCTATAATCATGCTATATGTTCAAAGCAACCTGTAGAAAGACTAAAATCTGGGACTTTGAGTAGGTAAACAGATAAGCTGAAAAGCAGGTGGCGGTGGAGCTGCAGGTGACAACAGAATTGCAGCTGGCAGCCGTGCGCATGTTTCCCCTAAAGGTCTGTAGAGTGGTATTAAACCAAACAAATAGAGCTGGGAAAATAAAACATGCTTCTGGGTACTTGACTCTAGGAATTCAAGGGAAAATATTTATGTTTTCTTGTCACCGAGTGAAGCAAAGCTACTAGCCTATTTTTCTACTGGCATAGAGGCTGGACCTTCTGATTTCACCAACAGGGAGGATTCCCAGCCCTGCTCAGGTCACCGGCTAATTTTGCATGCAAAAATCTAGTTCAAATTTGGGAAAACAGCTGGCTATGCAGAAATGGACATTTTACTGGGTATATTATTTCACACTGAGAAATGTTCCTAATACATTTGCTGATTACTTTTTTAAAAGTTATGTGTACCTAGAAGTATTCTTGAAAATAGGGTGGATATAAAATCTTTGAAAGTAAAGTCACATTTTGAGTTTACCAGAGGAAACTGGCTTTAGAAATATAATTTTTTGTAAGTTGAAGAATCTCTTTATTAGGCAGATGTTCTACTGCTTTTGTTTGTTTTGTTAGTCCATTAAAAAAAATGATTGCTGTGTTTAAAGTGAGGTCTATTGGAGTTATCTTCTAGAGTCTGAGTCACTTGGCTATTTATTTATTCATTTATTACTCACAAGTACTTTGTAAGATATTTAGAGTATACATTGTGGTGATTCAATATACTTATACATTAGGAAAGGATTTCCCCATCTAATTGATTAACACATCCATCACACGTTTATCATATTTACTGTTTTGTGTGTGAGAACATTTAAGTTCTACTCTCCTCTCTTATCAAACTTCAATTATACAATTCTCAACTATCATCACCACTTTTTACATTAAATCCTCAGATCTTATTCATCTTATAGCTGAAAGTTTACCAATCTTTATCAACCTCGCCTTACTTTCCTCTGCTCCATTCACTGGAAACCACTTTTCTATTCCTTTTTATATGAGTTCTTCTATTCATTCATTCATTCATTCATCTTAGGTTCTGTGCATAAGTGATACCATGCAGTATTTGTCTTTGTCTGGCTTATCTCGCTTGTTTAATGCCCTCAAGGTCTATCAATGTGCCTCAAATTGCAGGATTTCCTTTATTTTCATGGCTGAATAATATTCGATCTTATACATATAATACACCTTCTTTATCCATTCATCCACTGATGGAGACTCAGGTTGTTTTATATCTTGGCTATTGTGCATTATGCTGCAATAAACATGGGAGTGCAAATACCTCTTTGATATCCTATTTTACTTTTCCTCGGATGTATGTCCAGAAGTGGCATTCCTAGATATATGATAGTTCTATTTTTAAATTTTTTTGAAGAATCACCTTCCCACCAACAGTGGACAAGGATTCCCTTTCTTCCATAACCTTGCCCACACTTGCTATATTTTGACTCTTTTATGATGTTCATTGTAACAGGTGTGAGGTGATATCTCATTGTGGTTTTCATTTGCATTTGCCTGCTTATAAGAATTGTTGAGCACCTTTCCATGTACACATTGGCCGTTTGTATTTCTTCTCTGGATATATGTGTATTCAATTTCTCTGCCAATTTTTAATCAGATTTCTTGTTGTTATTGAGTTATATGAATTCCATATATATTTTGGGTATTAACTTCTTATCAGATATGACTTGCAATTTTTTCTCTCATTTCATAATTGCCTTATTTATTTATTTATTTATTTACTTATTTATATAATCCTCACTTGAGGACATGCTTTTATTGATTTTAGAGAGAGAGAGAGGAAGGGAGGGGGAGAGAAATAGAGGAATATCAATCAGTTGCCTCCTGTTTGCAACTTGACTGGGGATCAAACACACAACCTGGGTACATGCCCTAACTGGGAATTGAACCCATGGCCTTTCAGTGCACAGGATGACACTCTAACCAACTGAGCTATATTGGCCAGGGCAGTTGCTTTTTATTTTTTTGACAGTTTTCTTTGTTGTGCAGAAATTTTAGTATAAAGAAGAAAATATTTACTTAGTAGAAGTGGAAATGAATCAAATAGAGAAAATAGAAAAGATCAATAAAAGTAAAAGCTGGTATTTTGAAAGGATAAACAAAATAGACAAATCTTTATCTAGACTTACCAAGAAGAAAAGAGGACACAAAAAATGAAATTATAAATGAAAGAGCAGACATTATAACTAATACTGCACAGATATAAAGGATCAAAAGATCAAAAGAGACCACTATGAATAATTAGGTGCCAACAAATTGGACACTCAAAAATTGGATAAATTCATATAAATATACAACCTATTAAAACTGAACCATAAAGAAATAGTAAATCTGAACATTCTACTTACATGTAAGGATATTGAATCAGTAATCAAAGACCACCCAACAAAGAAAAGTCCAGAACCAGCTGAATTCACTGGTGAGTTGCATAAAACATTAAAAAAAGAATTAATACCAATGCTTTTCAAACTCTTCCAAAAAATTGAAGAGCAGGGAATACTCTCAAACTCATTTTACAAGGCCAGTATCACCCTAATACCAAAATCAGACAAGGGCACTACAAGAAAAGAAAATTATAGCCTAAATCTCTCAAATTCAAACCAAATTCAACAACACATGAAAGGGATCATACACCATGATCAAGTGAAATGGGATTTATTCCAGGGATATAAGGATGGTTCAGCACTTGCAAATCAATTAATGAGATTCACCACATTAACAAAATGAATGATAAAAAACACATAAAAGTCTCAACAGATGTAGAAAAAGTATTAGGCAAAATTCTATATCCATTCATGATAAAAAACAACACACAACTTTCAGCAAAGTGACTGTAGAGGGAATGTACCTCAACATAATAAAGGCGTGCAGGAGGCAGCCGATCAGGGATTCTCTCTCATCATTGATGTTTCTATCTCTCTCTCCCCCTCTCCATTCCTCTCTGACATCAATAAAAATATAAAAAAATAAAGGTGATAGAAGACAAACCCACTGCTAATATAATACTCAATGGTGAAACACTGAAAGCTTTCCTCTAGATCAGGAACAAGATAAGGATGCCTACTCTCACTATCTTTTTGTTGTTGTTGTTGATTTTTTTCCCCTTTGACCTTTTAGGAAGGGGGGGAGAGGGAGGGATGGAGGGAAGGAGAGAGAGAGAGAGAGAGAGAGAGAGAAAAGAGAGAGAGAGAGAAAGAGAGAGAAAGAAAACCCAATGATCAATTGGCTGCCTCCCACACACACCCCTGACCAGGGCTGGGGATCATAAAAGCAACCCAGATACATGCCCACTCTCACTATTTTTATTCAACATAGTGTTAGAAGTCCTAGCCAAAGCACTTAGGTGAGGCAAAGAAATATATGACATCCAAATTGGAAAAGAAGTAAAACTACCTCTATTTGCAATGACATACTATCATAAATAGGAAACCCTAAAGACTTCACCAAAAAAAATGTTAAGACTAATACATTTAGTATAGTTGCAGGACACAAATCAACATATAAAAATAAGTTGCACTTCTACACACTAACAATGAATATCAGAAAGAGAAATTGGAAAACAATCACATTTATAATTGCATCCAAAATGTCTAGGAATAAATTTAGCCAAGGAGGTGAAAGGTCTGTACACTGAAAACTATACTATACTGATAAAAGAAATTGATGAAGACTTGAAAAATTGGGAAATATTCCATGCTCATGGATTGGAAGAATTTATATTGTTAAAATGTCCTTACTACCCAAAGTAATCTACAAGTTCAATGTAATTCCTATCAAAATTTCAAAGGCATTTTTTCACAGAAATAGAACATACAATTCTAAAATTTGTGTAGAACCACAAGAGACCCTGAATAGCCAAAGCAATCTTGAGAAGGAAGAATGAAGCTGGAGTCATCATACTTCCTGATGTATTACAAAGCTACAGTCATCAAAACAGTGTGAACAGAATAGAGAGCCCAGAACTACCCACCTATATATGGTCAATTAATGTATGACAAAGGAGGCAAGAATATACAATGGGGAAAGAACATTCTCTTCAATAAATGGTGTTGGGGAAACTGGATCCCTATCTTATGCCGTACACCAAAATCTACTCAAAATGGATTAAAGATTTGAATGTAAGATCTGAAACCATAAAACTCCTAGAAGGAAACAGAGGGGGGTAAGCTCCTTGACATCGGTATTGGAATTATTTTGACACCAAAAGCAAAGGCAAAGGCAAAGCGAACTATAAAACAAACAAAGAAACAAAGACTACAGAACAAAAAAAGCTTCTGCTCATAGAGGAGCTGCTCTGTGTAGAACTCTTAAAAGTACTTTGTGGGGGGTGGATCAATAGTATTAAGATAATACGACATTGAGGTTTTAGTCATAAGAATGGAGTTTAATTTGAGAATAATTATATAGTACATGCCATTAAAATAATGGGATCAAAAGAGAATCTAATAGGAAAATACATACAGAGTAAAGAGGTCATGTGTGAGCCTTGCTGCAGCTGTTGTCCTTACGTGGTTTTCTGGGGGATTGTCCTGCCTTGCTTGTCTGGTCATTCCTTTCACAAGGACAGGGACTCTTGTTAACCTTGTTTTCTCCACAGACTAAACCTCCCTCCAACAAACAGGTGGAATCTGCACTATGTTTGCCCACAGCAGTGGCGGGGTTAATCCTGGAAGACTTCACACAGTGATGTTTTTACCATTTTTCTTATTCCAGACATGAATTTTATAAGGGAAAGCAAGAGACCTTGGGCAACAGTAGCCCAGGAGGATTTCAGAGCTTGGTTGCTTCAAATCATCCAGTTTTCTCTGACTTCAGTTACTGCTCACATTGGCTTTATTTTTCACACATCTCTAACTTTAACTTCTTTACAAGGGGCTTCTGGGGAAATAATCATTTTTGTCCCACTCCCCCCAAACAGCAAAAGAGAGGCCTAGATGAGGTATATAACATGATTTAGCCTCCAGTGTTCTCTTATTTCTCATGTGATTCTGCTTTAAATGCTCAGATATCGTGGAGACATAGTTAGCTCTGTCCTCACACCACAGGAAAATGTTTCCTCCGTGCTTTGGTGGCAATATAACTTTCTGAGTTGCAGGACTTTGATTTAAGATTGCAGTGCATTGATGTAATCATTTGTGTAGACAGACGGAAGTACAGATTTAGTGTAAATGTGTTTACACAGTCATGTACACATTCGCACCAAATACTTTTTTTCTACAAAGAAAATTTATTTTTTCCTAATACTTGTTTAAGATAAGCATTTCTTATTTCAAATGCCCTTTTATAAATGTCTTAGAAAAAAATGAAGTGACCCAGTTTTAGAAACTTTAAGGCTATTATTTTTGCTTTTGAAAAATGGACTTCTTATTGTGTATAGAAGAAAACCCAAGAGAGCATTTAGTTTAGATGATGGCACATGTCTTGGCTTGGCTGCCACAGCAACCTACCACAGAATGGTGTCTTGAACAACAGACATTTATTTTTCACAGTTTTGGAGAGTAGATGTCTAGGATAAACATGCCAGCAGGTTTGGTTCTGGTGAAGCTCTCTTCCTGGCTTACAGATGGCCACCTTCTTGCTGTGTGCTCACAAGGCCTTTAACTCTGTGCATGTGGAAAGAGGAAGAGATGGCTGGTGTCTCATCCTTGTCATAAAAGGACACAGATCCTATTGGATTAGGGCCTCACCCTTCTGAACCATTTAACCTTAATTACCTTCAAAAAGGCCCTACCCCCAAATTCAGTAAAATTTAGGATTGGATTTCAACCTATGAATTTGGGAGAACACAATTCAGTCTACAACAGTGCAAATGCCCAAGATCCTATAATTAAAAAGTAAGATATGTAATACCCTAGCCCAATAGCCTACATTTCTGACAACAGATTAAAAAAGATGACCAAACTAGCATGTGGTGAGTCAGGTTCTTAGAAGCATGGGAGGAACTGACTCTGCTTGTTCCAAACCCATTCCTTAAAAGCTGGATCTGCTTGTGCCACTGTGTCTGCAGCAATGTGGTTCACTCTGAATCTTGACTTTCGTACCAGTGGTAGCAATTTCTCAGTTCCTTCAGAGTTTATGCTCCATGCTTAGTCTTCACCAGTTCACCTGCTGAGAGTTTTTCCTCCAGTGTGCACACTCTGCAAAATGCCTGCAGTTGTTTCTTAGAATTCTCTCTGGTCTGCAGGCTCCCTGTTTCTCTGACTTACACTGCAACAGTGGGGTATAGAAGTGGAAATAGTTGGGTGTTGGGCTTGATTTTATTTTTAGAATGGAAGGGAATCTAGAACAATTATGGGCACAATGCTCTCACACAATTGGTTTAACTAATCAAGGGTCTTGGACTCTTGTTCTGGGATTGCCTCTTTCTCTCATTCATGCATTTAGTTACTCAGTCAATAAACCTTTACCTACTATCAGGCATGGTAATAGATAATAGGGACGTGACAATGAACAAACAGATATAATTCCTGTTCTCTGAGAATTTATAAGTTGTGGGATCGTGAGCAAGTTCCTTGGTCTTTCTGAGATGTATTTTTCCTCTACTTAAGGAAGGACAACTAAAATGGTAAAGCATTAATGTTGAAAGGGATTGATTTTTAAGATTTTTATTTTTTTCTCTAATTACTGGAATAATTATGTCTCTTAAGGAACTGGAAAATCCAAAAGCAGCAGACATAAGAAAAATTAAAGTCACCTGTGACCCATGATAAATGGTGTTCATCTTTTGGTGTGTTTCTTCCCAGACTGTTGCTACATCTATGAATACACATGTATGTACACACATATTTTTGTTTAGAAAATTTGGCATTTGTAGTCTGGTTTGAAATGGAGGTTTTTTCTTAGTATTATTTTATAGATATTTTTATGTCATTAAACGTTATTAGTATGCTTGTTAATGGCAGCTTGGTGATCTATCATATAGCTATCTCATAATATTTAACTATCTCATTTAGGACACTTAACTTATTTTCTCATTTTCACTAATATAAACATATGGCAATACATGCCTCTGATTGCTTCCTTAATATAAATTCATAGAAGTAGGATTGTCAGCTCAAACAAGTTTTTGCCTGTTGAATATATATTGCAAAATTTCCATCCAGGAAACTGGTGTCAATTTATATGCCTATTAGCTACATACAAGAGTCTTTTTTTTTTTTTTCCTGTGTCTTCACCAACATAGATTATATTTTGAAAATCTGTACTATTTTAAGAGGTGAAAATGTATATATTTTTTTAGTTTAAAAATTACAAGGTAGAATTTGGATGAACTTTTTATGTATCTTTTAGCTATTTCCATGTCTGCAATTCCTATTTATATCCTTTGCCTATTTTAATATTTTTTTCCTTATAAATTTGTTGGAGCACTCTTTCTCTTAAAGGTATTAAACTATTTTTTTATGTATTACAAATATTTTTCCTATTTTGTGATTTGCCTCTTATACACAGTGTGGGGCAAAAGTAGGTGTATAGTTGTGAATGTGCAAAACAGAGTTTTTCTTATATTATTATTTATTGATTATTGTATTATTTCCCATAAGCATATGTATTTCAGATTAAAAACACTTTTTTAAAATTATAGCTATTAGTTCTGCTTCTTTTGCTTTGTTGTTTAGAAAACTTTTAGATCACAAAGTTAAATATATTTTTCTAGTTTCTTTTTGGTTGTAAAGTATCGGGTCTATTTTGGGAATTTCTGTGTCTGTTTACTCTGCCACTAAAGCCACATTATATTTGTTCTGGTCTTTTGTATACAAGGTCTCCAGTATCATTTCCCCTCCCTCCTTTTTATCTTAATCCTCTACATTGTAGAAAGTGTCTCTACCTTGACTTTCACAGTGATTTGCTGTGTTGATTCTGGTTTTGAACTTCTGTGAAAGACCTTCAAAATTAAGCTATGATATGTTTAATGTCCTTACTTTATTAACTCAGACAGTACATCTTCATCTTAATCAGTTGTCTTATCTCATCTTTTAACTTTTATACTCAGTTTGGATTTTCTTAAATGAATGACATGAAACATGTACCATTTGAAACTTTCTCCTATTTTTCTAGTAAATATTTTGCATTGAAAATAATCCCTGATGTCTCCTCCTTGAGAGTTTTCTCAAAGTCCTGTTTTGCATTGCAGAGTTTTTTCATAGGTGCCCTCATCACTGGCAGAACAGAAATCTATTATGTAGGCCTGCCACCTGTTCCCAGTGTGTGTGGATTGGCCTTGGATCTTCTCATGGAATCTTCTGAGCATCTTCTGATCCAATTTTATCTGTGGGACTTGGGTATAGACCATTTTAGTGGCCCAGCAGCCCGGGTAGGAGATCTGGAACTTGGGGCCTTGGGCAGTTCCAGCAGAGGAATTTTATTGCTTCCTTCTCTGTGTTGGTAAAGCCTTCCTCTAGGGCCCAGTTTTCTCTTGGTAAGTTTTTAATTGGTCCATCATCCACTCTAGGTTTCTGTATCCAACCTCCCTCCTGTGGAACTCAGGAAAGGCACATCACTCTGGGAAAGAACCCCACTCATCAGAGGAATCCCCACCACTCTCTTCGTTTATGTGAATTTAACCTTGACTTCCTAGTGAAGTTGTGCTATGGCTTGTCTGAGGCTCAGCCCTGGCACCCCTCAACCTTGGAGTGTGAAGTTGGGCTCTTCCAGGGCACCTTCCCTTCTTCCTGAGAGATGGAAACCCTCTCTCTCATCAGTCAGTCATTCTCGGGGAGCCTTGGATGTCAGACTCTTGGTATTTGTAGTCCTCACCCTAGAATGAGTGGAAATACATCAAACATTTAGGTGGAGATACCCAGAAATTGGTAGCATGTGAGAACCACTCTTCTGTAATTATCAGGCTGTTCCAGACTTTTTCTTATAGTCCCTGGCTTATTTTAGTGGGTTTCTAGAGGAGGTATAATTAGATACCTATGTGAAATAAGATGGTGAAGACTTAACTAGGATATCAGGAATGGATCTTAAAGCTTATTTGAAATAACACCTCTCTTGCCAGCCTCACAACTGTGATTTGAGGAGAAAATGAGATGGTAAATGTGAAAAAATTTTAAAGGCTGTTTGGAGCATTATACAACTACAAAGTCGCTTTATCTCCACATTTTATGAGACCAAATTCAGGAGCCTTGGAAGCAAATTTGAGTTGCGAATTTTTTTTTAAAGTTATATGTGATAATGGAAGATGTCTATTTAAGTGAAGCACAAAGCCATTCTATTTCCATGTGGTTCGCCCTCTTCTTTCACAGCAGTACATCTGAAATAGAGGTTTGTCTTGTCTCCCCCCTCCTCCCAAGAGAAGGCTGGCCTGAATTTCCACTTTAGACTAGTTCTTTGAGTGCCAAGAGATTGTTTCAGCAAAAAACCAATCTGCAGATAGGTCTGCCCCCGCACAATGCCAGCCATCGGGGGCAAGAGCTCTAATTAAAATGGAAGAGTTGGTAATTTTCGGCCTATCTGGGAAGCTTAAAGCTGATGTGATTTGAATGAAAGTAATGACTTTTGCTTAAAATGCAAATATTAATGCAAAAAAAAAAAAAGAGCTGGGACTGACTCTCGGTGCAATTGAAAGATTATAATTTCTTTTTCATGCCTTCTCTTGGAGTAATTGTCCTTTTCCCTCCTGAAACCCTGCAATATATACATTTAACATGCAGGACACTTTTTTCTCTTTAATGTTTCTTCCAGTTGGCAGCATATCTGTCTTAGAAACAGTGCAAATTTTAAGTATTAATAAATCTTCGAAAAAGTCGTAAGGATTTGTTGTTGTATGTGTTTATTTGTGTGTCGTGAGCCAGTTTCAGAAGTAGCTTTTTCCCAGGCCTTCTCAATTTAGTTGTCTGGATAGCGTTTGTCACCTAGCCCCATAGTCTCAATTTAGACACCAAAAGCAAAAGTGACCACATTGTGAAAAGTATACATTTTTACCCTGACATATTTGTTTCTACCAAAATAAAGTTTTAAAATTTGAATTAACATGCATTGCTTTGGTTTAAGGACGTGTATCTAATTACCAAGTATTGCATTAAAAATGTGTGTTTTGAACATTAAGACATTTATAAAGGTAGATGGAAATGTGGTTAATTATACTAGTACTGTACATGTGAAAAGCATTCCAGCTCTTTGATATTTTTTACTAATTACAATCATTATGAGTAAAAAGTATACTTAATGAGGAGTTACAATGGCTTGAACATTGCGAAGTTATTGTTATAATAAAGGTAAACTTATAGAAAAAAATTAAAACTACCCATATTTCCTCTACCATAATAAATCATGCTTTCCCCACCCCTTATTGATATACTAATGATTTTTATATAGTTGCAATGACAGTATATGAGCACTATTGAGTTTAGCATTTTTCATTCAACATTCATTATGTAGAAAGAATGTCTTTTTTTCAATTTCCAACTGCACATTATGGCTTTCTGGGGGTGTGTGTCAAACTCGCAGTTGTTTCCCATTATTTATTCATTTATCTTTTTAAAAAATATATTTTTATTGTTTTCAGAGAGGAAGGGAGAGGGAGAGAGAGATAGAAACATCAATCAATGATGAGAGAGAATCATTGATCAGCTGCCTCCTGCATGCCTCCTGATGGGGATCGAGCCTGCAACCTGGGCATGTACCCTTGACCAGAATCGAACCCAGGACTCTTCAGTCCACAGGCCGACACTCTAGCCACTGAGACAAACCAGCTAGGGCTCCCATTATTTTTGTTTGTTTTTAGATAATACTATAATTAACATCTTTGCTCAAATTTAGTTTTACCTTTCTGTGGGGAAGGTTTTAGTTTTAGAATAAATGAAAGGAAGTGAGATTACCATGCCAAATGTCAAGCAGCTGAGTTAGTTCAGTGGTTAAGAACAGCCAGGTGAAGGAAGTCTAGGTCAGTGGTCGGCAAACTCATTAGTCAACAGAGCCAAATATCAACAGTACAACGATTGAAATTTCTTTTGAGAGCCAAATTTTTTAAACTTCAACTTCTTCTAACGCCACTTCTTCAAAATACACTCACCCAGGCTGTGGTATTTTGTGGAAGAGCCACACTCAAGGGGCCAAAGAGCTGCATGTGGCTCGCGAGCCGCAGTTTGCCGATCAAGGGTCTAGGTGACTCAGATTGTCCTGCCAGGAGTAAGAAGTGAGTGAGCCACAAGGGAAAGAAGGCTCAGCTGCTGCACCCTGCTGTTGAATGGTGCTGAAGACACCCCGGTGCTGAGGCTAGGCTAGAACATTCTGCTGGGAACCTCTTTCCCTTTCTCAACCAGCATCCTTAGGAAATAGCTTTGGGCGTGAATCAGACTGACTGGGAGGGTCACTCCACACGCCTCTCATTGTCTTTGGAGTTTTTACTTCCAGTCCCAAGTCAGGGTTGGCTGGTGCCTGGGAGGCATTGGATCCGGCCCAGGCAGCCTGGAGAAAGCAGTGGAAGGGGAAAGAGGTGACCACACCAGAGGGTCACGCCTGCAGTGTCAGTCCAAAACCAGGTGGTGCTTGCCAAGGCTCTGTTTCTCTTCACCCACACACAAGGGCAAAGGCAGTACCTACAGGGGAGTCAGTCCTCCTTCCATCAGAGCTGGAGCTGGGGGAGCTGGTGGAGACAAACCAGTGTCTATGAACAGCATTTGGTCACATTGGATAATACTCCGTAAACCCCAGCATCTCTCCTCATAGCATGGCTTCATAGCAGAGTTTACTATTTATTTCTATTTCTTCTCAGTTAACAAGTTCTTGCTAGTTTATCAAACTGCAATTAAATAACCCAGTGAACTCTGCCTTTGCTGGGAAGAGTCTTTATAAAATAAGGGTAATATTTTAGGAAAGAGAAAAAAAAAAAACAGCCACAAAAAGGCTGCATTATGAGATTTCCAATTTTGCCACAATTTTATTCTCTGGGAATCCAGGGCTTTGAATAGATTGATGATGTAGGAACTGTGATAAGAAATTTTTCTATGGTAACAAATGAAAAATTGAAAACCCACTTCAGCCATATTTGAGTTCTCATTATTATCACTTTGTCTTTTCTCCAATTACCCGTCTGCTGTGCTCTTCACAGCCCAGGCTCTGGGGCCACAGTCAGCAGCTTGTAGGTTTTTTTTTTTTTTATAATATATTTTATTGATTTTTTACAGAGAGGAAGAGAGAGGGATAGAGAGTTAGAAACATCGATGAGAGAGAAACATCGACCAGCTGCCTCCTGCACACCCCCTACTGGGGATGTGCCCGCAACCAAGGTACATGCCCTTGACCGGAATCGAACCTGGGACCTTTGAGTCCGCAGGCCGACGCTCTATCCACGGAGCCAAACCGGTTTCGGCTTGTAGGTTTTCTTAACGTTCTTTTTAAAAATGTTTTTGTCTATAGCAGTATGTTCCTAATGTTACCACTACCCCTTCTTACAAAAGGTATACAGAATTGTAGAAAAGGTGTACATATTTTAGTAGTCAACATATTTATCTGCAAAAAGAACAAATACCAGCTTTCACTGAGTCGTTCTCCAAAATGTGGAGACTGAA
Source organism: Eptesicus fuscus (assembly GCF_027574615.1). Lineage (NCBI taxonomy): Eukaryota > Metazoa > Chordata > Mammalia > Chiroptera > Vespertilionidae > Eptesicus > Eptesicus fuscus. The sequence continues at coordinate 79,232,832 of NC_072480.1, forward strand.
TAGTAGAGTTGAAATCATATGACACAGGTTCACATAGGTCTCTGTTTCTCTGTCCTACTAACCTTCCAGATAAGCCTGCCTTTAAAATTACTATGCATTCTAGCCCTGGCCAGTGTGGCTCAGTTGGTTGAGCACCACCCCATACAACGAAGGGTCATGGGTTCAATTCCCAGTCAGGGCACATATTCTGTGAGTTCTGTTCCCCATCAGGGTGTGTATGGGAGGCAGGTGAGCAACTGATGGGTGTTTCTTTTTCTCATTGATGTTTCTCTCTCCCTTTCTCTCTCTCTCTCTCTCAAAAAAAAAAAAATCAATTAAAATAAATAAAATTACTATGCATCCTAGAAATGGACACAAATGTATTACAAAATCAAACTTCAGTACTTCTACATATTTTTCATGTTACAATAGCTCTTTTAAACCCATTTAAAGGCCTTCAAAGTATTCAGGGACTGTTTAGAAGCACAGTGTTCTTGCTCTAAGCATAAAAAAAGAATTTAAAAAGTGATTAATGAGTAAAACTAGACAGGAAGGATTTACAATATATCTTGTAAACAAGATGCAATTTGCTGTGTGACTAATCAATGAAGACAAACCATCATCCAGGAGATTGGCTAGAATTCAACTGTCAGTAAGGGCAAAGTGGAGCTGAGGCCTGAAAAAGCAGAAATAATATCTGAGTAAAAGAAGGGGATGGAGGATTAGAATTAGGTAGAAATGAATTCAAGGAAAATTCACATTATAGATTCCACATATAAGTGGAATCTAATGAACAAAATAAACTGATAAACAAAATAGATCCAGAGACATAGAAGCATGGAACAGACTGACGAATCTCAGAGGGAATGGATGAGGAGGGGAGAAGAGATTAACCAAATAATTTATATGCATATATGCATAGCCCATGGACACAGACACTAGTGCAGTACAGGCCTGGTTGGGGCAGGGGAGATGGGATGGAGGGAGTCAATGGGGAAAATGGGGATATCGGTAATACTTTCAACAATAAAGATAAATTAGAAAAAAATCACATTATAGATATTATGGCAGAACCAAAGGTAGGGATTGGTGCAATCAGTGTTGAAATCTTTAGCATTATGTAGATTGCAATTTTTCAATGCATTGTCTTATTTGGTTCTCATGGCAACCCTAAGAAATATTATTATGCTCATTTTGTACATGGAGGCAACGAGTCTCATTTTGGCTATAAACAAATTAGAATAAGTGCCTTGTTTGTCATCACACAGTTTGAAGGTGGTAGAGCCAGAAGTGGGGTTTTGAACTTCCATCAACAGTCATGCTCAGCTGAACAATGGGGCTACATTCTGAGAAATGCTTCCTTAGGTGATTCCATTGTTGTGCAAACATCATGGAGTTCACTTACACAAACCTAGATGGTAGAGCCTACTACACACCTAGGCCATATGGTATAGCCTATTGCTCTTGGACTACAAACCTGTACAGTGTGTTATGGTACAAAACTGCACAAGATTCAGTAAAGCACAAGAGAAAATGATGCAATCAAGAGATTCGTCAAATACTAGATGTATGAGGCTGCAGCTGGCATAACAGTATACTCTTTTCCAGCAAACTATTTTACATGTAGAAAGATTACATTCTAACTTAACAGGAAAAAGTATCGTATAGTAAATACATAAATCAGTAACATAATTGTATTACTATACGTTTATAGACTAGCAGTGCAGTAGGTTTGTTTATAGCAGTATCACCACAAGCACAGGAGTAATGCATTGCTCTATGACATGACCATGGCTAATGATGTCACTGGGTGACAGGGGTTTGTCAGCTCCATTATAATCTTACGAGAGACCCAGTGCATGAATTCAGTGGATTGGGGCCGAGCCTGTCGAGGAGGAGGAGGAGACAGCGGGAGGTTGGCCACCTGGCTCGCCCTGATCAGGGCCTGATCAGGGACTGGCCAGCTGTGGGGAGTGGCCGTGGGTGATTGGCTGGTAGGCCTTGGCCCTGATTGGGGTAGAGGAGCAATCAGGGGCAGGATTGGGTGGGGGGAGGGGCTGCCAGCCAATCGGGGTGGTGGGGGCCTATAGAGGGTGAGGCCAGCCATGGGGAGAGGCTGCAGGTTGATCAGGGTGATGGTGGCCCATTGGGGGCAGGGCTGACTGGGGGGAGGGGTTGCAGGAGGTTGGCTTGCCAGTGCCACCCCCTGATCAGGCTGGTTCGCTGGCTGCAGTGGGTGTCATAGCCACTGGTTGTTCTGTTGTTACAGCATTCTGGTCACTGGCTTTTATATATACATAGATGGGACCAACAATGTATAAAACTGTCTTGACTGTTTTATTACTATTCTTTTCACCCCACCCTCCTGCCTCAGTTAGCAACTTGGAAGTCAGAACTGCAATGTTCTTTAAAGTCGAGGGGATTTGAGGTGGAGTCTCAGTTGAACAAAAGAGTAGAGGAAAGATGGGACTAAAGAAGGGTCAGTTTCTCCAGACTGAGCGTGGACTCGTCAGCAGGCAGAAATCGATAGTCCTGTGAATCCTGCAGGAAGAGAGGCTTTCTTTGTCCACTGGGTGTGCTACAGACATGGACCTTGAGCTGTGACCAGACCTCAGATGAACAGATGATATTTTTTGTTTGCTCATGACATCTGACATTGGGAAGCTTTTTTGATAGCTTATTATTGAGATTCAGATATGGGAACCAAGGAGATGGCTTCTGTTGAAGATGCTGTGGTGCCTGACTCCCAGGGCCATGGCTCCCAGCTCCTTAGGGCAGGGCACAAGAGTGAGAAAGAAAGTAGAGAACCTGGGTTTTCATCATAGTTGATCCCTGTATTATTTCTTCTACTAACCTGTTCTTACTTTTGAGGACAATCCTATCTAATAAAGAGGGAATATGCTAATTGACCCTCACACAGTCACAAAGATGGTGGCACCCATAGCCAATAAGGAGGGAATATGCTAATTGACAGCCCCACCCTCAAAGATGGCAGTGCCCACAGCCACAAGATGGCGGCACCCAATCCCCTCAGTCCCCCAGCTGCCCAGGGCCAGCCTGAGACATAGACAAGCCTCGGGTGGTGGCTGCCCAGCTGTCCAGGGCCACCTGAGGCTCAGGTAACCAGGACTGGCTGAGGCTTGCCCTGCCAGCAGTGGCAGCAGCAGAGGTGTGATGGGGTGTCACCTTCCCCTGATGGCCGGGTCACCTCCCGCCCCTGAGGGCTCCTGGACTGTGAGATGGGGCAGGCTGGGCTGAGAGACCCCCTCCAGTGCATGGATTTTTCATGCACTGGGCCTCTAGTTAAATATATTATCCATTCCAAGCTAAAGATCCCAAAGCTCTTACCTTTCTTCATTAAGTGTGTTTTCTAATCCTCACATTATATTGGCTTTATGACCTTGGGCAGGTCACTTAACCTATCTGAGCTTAATCCCACTTAACTCATAGCAGTGTGCAGAAGTGTTTTCTAATAAAAGTGCTTCTTGGCATTTGCAGTCACTGGCTGGGTTTGCAAGGATTTAAAATGCCTTCTCTTTTTCAGTATCTGCTTTTGCTTTTCCTTCCCAGAGTCGAAAACATGCAAGCAAAGTCCGACTGTACTACATGCTTCACCCTAGGGACGGTGGGTGTCCTGCCAAGAGGCTCCGGTCAGAAAACGTGAGTATCTGGCACCTTGTGATATCCTTAGGCAATTTGTTGTGTTTGCTAAGAACTTTGCAGATCAAGGAATTGTAGCCACGTCCAGCTTAGTGGGGAAGCTGAGTGAGTAGAAACAGTTCTCATTAAGATTATAAAAAATATTACATGTAAGCAAGACTTCTCTTTTCCCTGCCAGAACTTTCCAATGTGGTAATAGAGGACTTTTTGATGATACTGCACTGGGACCAGGCAGGGGTCCCTAAAGAATGCACAGAAGTGCCAGTACAGAGAGGGGCTGGGTGAAAGAGACAGGAGCCATCAGAAGACAAAGAGTAGGGGACATGACCTAAGAGGCAAAACTGCTAGAATAGCAGATACTTTGCTTTTTACATACTTTATTTTCTCTTTGGTATGTAAAACAGAATGCCAATTTGTTCATTTATAATGAGGACTGTACATATCTTGCAAATAAAAATACTCAGTTTTTTGTTTGTTTGTTTGTTTGTTTTTATCAGCACCCTCTCTCCTTGAGGGAACATTTACATGAGAAAACAAATGATAATCAGAAAGTTGCTTTGAGGGAATAAGGTCAGAACAAAGGGTTTACTTCAGCCAAGTCAAGGCAAAGATTTTTGAAATAAATATTCCTAGCAGGGCTTACTTTTCCTAATAAGTGGAATATAATTTTTTATTTGAGCTGCTTTTTTTTAGGTTAAAGTATAGCTGACATACCATATTAGATGAGTTTCAGGTGTACAACATAGTGATTCAACATTTACATATCTTATGATATGTGAACAACACACTAAGTCTAGTAACCATCTGTCACTACGCAAAGTTATCACACTATTATTGACTATTCCCTTCACCTTTTTCACTCATCCCTCTATCCCCTCCCATCTGGCAACCATCAGTTCTTCATTTCTATGAGTCTGTTTTGTTTGTTCATTTGTTTTGATTTTCTAAGAAAAATTCTACGTATAAGGGAAATCATGTGGTATTTTCCTGTCTCTGTATGACTTATTTCACTTAACATAATATCCTCTACATCCATCCATGTTGTTGCAAATGGCAGGATTCCATTATTTTATCACTGAGTAATATTCTAATTATATATATTTCATATATATATATAACATACATATTATATATATATATATATACATACATCTTATTTATCCATTCAATCCATTCATCTATCAATGGACACATAGGTTGCTTTCATATTTTGGCTATTACTAGTAATGCTGCAATGAATATAGGTGTGCATATATCTTTTCAAACTAGTGTTTTCATTTTCTTTGGATAAATACCCAGAAGTGGAATTGCTGGGTTGCATAGTAGCTCTATTTTTAGTTTTTTAAGGCATTTCCATACTGTTTTCCATAGTGGCTGCACCAATTTGCAGTTCCACCAACAATGAGAGACATAATCATAGCCATGAGAAACACTGAGGATTGAACACAGAAATTCCTTACCCTTTGAGTCCTGAGGAGGCTACAGGTATAGAATTTATACCCTACTCAGCTTGTGATCCTGTTTCCTTTGCTGCCACATAGATGCCAGTGTTTTTTTCTTTATTAAAAATTAATACATGATCATTGAAGAAACTTGACAAAAGCTGTACTTGTATATTCTTCACAAGGAAGAAAAGAGAGAGTGAGAATGGCATATGACCAAAGGTAGTGAGCATCAGGGCTGGTGTTGTTAACAAATTCCAAGCATGCCTGTTAGCATCACAAAGTGAACCGCTCATACACAGATACCAGAAATCTGGAATACTGTGGGGTTTTCTGCCTCAGTGAAGCAGCGTTTAGAGCTTATTGGAGGGAAAGGATGCCATGAAAACTGTGCAAGTGCTAAGATGGGGGACTGAGTCTAGTTCCGCCAGTGCTCAGCTTTATGGCCTTGGACAGGTAATTGATCTCTGTGAGCCTCAGTTTCCTCAATACCGCTATAATAATCATACTTTCTCACTGGGCTTTTGAATATGAAATGAAAGAATAGGTAGTGAGGTGCCTTGTTACGTGTCAGGCACTGAGGAAGGAGAGGTAAATAAGACACAGACTTGTTTAAAAGGAACTTATAATATAGTGAGGGAGATTAACATTGTATAAAAAATAGCTATAATGCCACCGTGTAGGTGTTTGTTTTTTTTTTTAAACATTCTTCACAAAGTCCAAGTGAAACAAAGGACAAGTGATTATGCCAGGGCAACCTGACCAGGAAGGGGTTATTCAAGAGTTGGCATTTGAGTTGGGGTCTTTGGGCTTGAATGGATTGTACTGATTGGAGGCAGTAGGGCAGTAGGAGTGAGAAAGGAAGACAGGAGCATTCTATCCAAAGGATGTATGAAAGCACAGGAGAGTCGGCCTAAGCCAGGTCTATGTTACCTTTAGCTACACTGGAGTCATGCTTTCCATCAGGTATCTATTAGAAGAGAGACAGAATTAGTTTTTTTTTCTCCCCTTGGGAATTATCCAGCAACGGGGTCTGTATTGCTTCACTCAATAGCCATTTAGTGTCTTATCCCAATAGTCAGAGACATTGAGTGCAGGGACACTTAACAATGAACTGTATCCATTCAAATTCTGACCATGAATGTTGCACTTTTATCTGAGCTCCTGGGGAGGGCTTGGCCAGACAGACAGAAAGGGGGCACTGGACTCAAGCTGTGCTCCTCCAAGACATGGTGTTGCCACTCTGGTCAGACCCATGATTCACCCACTCGGGCTCTGGTTCTGCCAGCAACCTTGAGATCAGTTTATGGAGTGAAAGATCTTTGAGTTTTAGAGCAAGAAGTACTTGAAAGGATTTGAGGGCTTTTTCCTTTGATGTATCTGTATTTTGAAATCTTTGATCTACCTTTGATTTATTAAGTCATTTTTCTTATAACTTATTAATTAGTGTTAAAGCAAATCAATAAACAGGAAAAACAATATAATGATCTTACTTTTGAAATAAATGGTTGGTGCTTTTATTAGGCTATGTGTATATTTCATAGGTGAATATATGATTTCTACCAGGCATTTTGGTATACGGATGAAGTGCAGAGGTCATACCCTGTCCCACTCCAGGGCTCTGAGAGTCAGTGTTGCTAATTATTTGGAAAAACTTTGTTTTGTACAGACTCATACCTAAGTATTTAAGAGACTGAATATACAGATGGACAATGGCAAGGCCATATATAAAAACAGAACTTTGTCCAGAAAACCAAGCCTTTAACGCACAGTAACCTTCCCAGAAAGTCTGACTAAATCAGACTTACAGGAATTCTGACCACTGTCTCTGGTTACCACCCAGGGAAGCCAAACAATGACCTTGGTAACAGTAGTCCCCAAATGGACAGGGCTTGATTACTACCTTTTAGCTTCCCTAATTTTTGTCCTCACTTCCACCTTAGGACCAACCAGAAAAAGCCACACATGCATCCTAACCAATCACATAGGATGTCTTCTTCTAGTTAACCCACCTACAGCTCCTCCACAGCAGAGCCTCCCTTTTTATCCCCCATAAAGCTTTCCCACTTTTCTGCTTGCCTTTGAATCTCCTCCAAAGACGTGATAGTGGCTGATTCTTTGCTATACCAAGCTTTGCATAAATAACCTTTCTTGTGCTCATCTGGTTGGTCTTTATTTGGTTGGTTTGTAAAATGGGATCACAATAATACCTAATGTACAGGTTTGTTATAAGGCCTAACTGAGGTAACTCATTTATTTAGTACTTTGTTTTCAAAGTGCTTTCTGAGTGTTTTATTATTACTATTGATCCTCTTTCCACCAGCATCCTGTGTTCTTGGAAGGATGTAGCACTTTCTTCCACCTGCTTCTCCATTTCTGCCCATGCTCCCATCTGGCCTGCTTCCAGGGGCTGGGATGGGTTTGCAGGCCAGTGTCCCAGGACTGAGAGCAGTTTCCTGGCTGCCCTGAATACCCAACAAAGTGAGAGGCTTCTAAAAAGAGAAAACTTATTGCTGACTTTCCAGACCCTGACCTCTAAAGAACCTTGAGCCCTCAGTGATTCCTGAAATGGATGGGGCTGGTGAGTAATGGCAGCCATCCTTCCCATCCCCCTTCTTAGCCCTCTGGAATACATAGTAACTGCACATTGACATGCAGATAAATGGCAGGGCCTATTATTATTGCTAAGTCCTGTTACCATTTCTATTCCAGGTCATTTGACCTTTTTGTTGCTATTGTTGTTTAAAAACTTAAATTTATTTTTGTCTGCTGTCCTGGCATTCCTAGCTTTTAAAATTCCCCCTTCATATGCTTTTACTTTTTAGAATCATCCTTTGGGTCTTCTATTTTTTTCCCCTTGAAATTTTAGAGCAAGACATCTTCCCCTTGATGCCACAGAGTAAAATTACACGTGAAATAAATTGTTATAGTTGATTGCTTTAGAGCAACTTTCAGTAATCCGCTGAGCGTTCGAGCCAAGAACGGGCTTCAGAAATCCTCTAGTGCATTGATAATCTCAGTCTTTCACCAACAGCCCTTTTTATTATCTTCTTACCCATGGTCACATGCTTTGAAAAAAAACCATCTGTTTGGGAAATAGCACTTTTAAGTGTAAAGGTGATTTAGTTTACTTATATTTATTTTGTTCTGGAAAGATAACTAACTGCCAATCCAAATCTCTAGTCAGTATTAAGTAAATGGTGTTTTTTTCCTGGAGTTAATATAATTCCTTGTAAGTGGAGGAACTTGACATTTGGTTAGTGTGATCAGGCTTATCAGGGCTACATATTTACCTGATTTCCCTTAGGCCTGAAGTGTTCAGCATAGCTTGAGAACCTGCAATATTATTTCCACAGATACCTAAGCACCCAGGATTTCAGGTTGGGAGGACTCAGTGTAATCAAACCCCTTCCCCACTCTTATTACCAAGGGGAAAATAAAGCCCAGAGAAGAACTATGCCTTGTCCAAATAGGTCAGGCCTGAGGTTAGGACTCGCCCTGCTTCCCTAAATCCTATTCCCAGGCTTCTTCCACATATCTTGAAACTATCTGATTTTTAGGCATTGCAGCCATCGCTGGGTCCAGAGCTGAGAGCACTGTTGTTCTGGGTCAGAAAAATAATAGTAGCTGTCACTTATCAGGCACTTCCCTATGTTCTAAATGCTTGCATACATTAACGCATTTAATTCTCCCAACTTTTCTGCAAGGCAGCCCTCAGAGAAGCAACCTGATATAGAGGTTAGGTAACTGGACTCTGGTCACACAGCTGGTAAGTGGCATACACAAGGCTGGGGAAATATAAAGCAAAACAAAAAGAAACTTCCTCTGGGACTGCAAACTCACCCACCATGCCACATCATGAAACAGGTAGAGAACACTGACTTTCTACCTGTTTCATGTGCTGGGGGTACAAAGGTGAAAAGACTGGGAACCTTCTTCAACAGAAATCAGGATCTCGTGTGTGGGGGGGTGTTTTAATATAGTGTGGTAAGTGCTACTGCAGACAGGCCTAGGTGATCACCTGGGCACTAGGCGGGGTTTCCGGCCTCTCTGGGTAGGATAGGACAGGGCAAGGTTTCCAAGAGAAAGGGACACCGAGCTGATCCTTGAAGGACAGGTGTGGGTGAGCCAAATGAAGAAGAGTGAGAAAGGGCTCTTCTGAGTGGGGTGTCAACATGAGTGATGTCTTTAGGGACATAAAATTCAAAGTTCTTTCTAGAGTATAAAGTGTTACTGGGGGTGGCTGTGTTAGTTTCCCAGGGCTGCTGTAACAAATTACTACAAACCAGGTGGCTTAACACTACAGAATTTTATTCTCACACAGTCCTGGAGGCTATGAATCTGAATTCAAGGTGTAGGCAGGGGCTCCCTCCGGAGTCTCTGATTGGACAGGTCCATGCTTCTCTCCTCGCTACTGGTGGTCACTGGCAATCCTGGGCGAACCTTGGCCTGCAGCTGCAGCCAGCCTGCCGTCACATGTCCTTCTGCGTGTTCTCCCCTCTTTATCTAAGGATGCCAGTCAGTGGAGTTAGGGCCCATTGCGATCCAGTATGGCCTCATCGTAACTAATAAACTGGCAAAGACCCTATTTCCAAATAAGGTTCCATGTGGGAGATGGACATACATTGTAAGGGGACAGTGTTCACCCAGCACAGTGGTGGGCAAACTCATTAGTCAACAGAGCCAAATATCAACAGTACTACGATTGAAATTTCTTTTGAGAGCCAAATTTTTTAAACTTAAACTTCTTCTAATGCCACTTCTTCAAAATAGACTCGCCCAGGCCGTGGTATTTTGTGGAAGAGCCACACTCAAGGGGCCAAAGAGCCGCATGTGGCTCGCGAGCCACAGTTTGCCAACCACTGACCCAGCACATAAGTGAAGATAAAAGTTGAGGTTGGGATGGTGAACAGAGTACAGGTCTATAATGTGCATAATACTGACATTTACTTCGTCAATAGTAATTTTGTCAAATGTAGGTGCATTTACCCACAAATGCTGTGCATTTTGGCTCCCAGCTGTGCACTCAGAGCTGGAAGTGGGCTCTGGCGCTGGCTCGGATGCAGAGTTGTTTTCACCGCTTTCTCTTGGACTTTCTAAACCTTAATTGCTGTGGCTTTACTCAGGGCCTATCAGTGCTGCCCTGTCTGCCTCTCTGAGCAGTGAAGGGCTCAAGCAAAGCTTCCTGTGTGTGAAGCTGCAATTATAAACGTATGTGAAGTGTTATTTCACAGAATTTTGCAAGGTTTGTAAGCTAGGAATGGATTCTACATTTTTAAATGTTTAGGGAAAAAAATTCAGAAGAGGAATAATAGATTGTGATGCATCAATTTCATGAAATTCAAATTTTAATATCTGTAAACACAGCCCTATTGGAACACAGCCACACTCAGTCCTGTACGTAGAGTCTGTGGCTCCTTTCTCCACAACGGCAGAGCTAAGTAGTGGCAGCAGAGACTCGAGGTCTCTCAAAGCCTAAAATACAGGGTGGGTAAAGGTAGGTAGACAGTTGTGAGTACAAGAAAGAGTTTATTCTTATATTCTTATTACTTATTGATCATTGTATTACTTATTTGCATTACAACTATAAACTTATTTTTGCCCACCCCTGAATTTACTCTCCAAGTGAAATATTTGCTCACCAAAAACGTCTGCTGACGCCTATGTGAAGAGGGACATTATCACTCCTCTAGGTGTGGGTTGCCCTGCTCACAGGAATGACCCTTCAGGACACCTGGACTTTAAAGCTGCCTTGTCCTCTGTTCCTTTCGAGTTTTAGTTTATGAGCGTCCAGCAGGTTGAAGGTTTTGCTCAATAGGAAGCATCGTTCCAAACCTCTGAGCAGGAATTGGCACTGTTGCTTTCTGCTTTGTTTCTTTCAATGCAGATAGTTTGAAATTTATGTACAGGTTATGTTGTAAGAATTAGCTTGAAGCCTGCAAAACTGTGGGAACAATGAGGATGTTTTGTTTCTTCCACCACCTACACATCAGACTCAACTTATGATATCCCAAACTCCTGCGTTTTCTGGGATAGCAATTATTGAGAATAATCTTTCTTGTCACTACACATCAATAATATCTCTTGGAAAGGCTAATGTTTCCTCTCCAAATTGTACCCAAAAGTGGAATAAAAACCTTTGTTAAACAGATACACCAGTGATAATCCAAATGAAGAAAGCAGAGCTCATTGATTTATTGTGTCGTCTGGCATTGCAGCTGTATGTGACTTTCTAGGCCTGAGACCAGGTCTTGAGCTTGGGACTTTGTTCTGAAACTCATTCATACTGAAATCTATACTATACTTGTTATCTCTATACAGAATCTGATCTAGAGGAGAGAAAAGAATTCCCCAAAAAGACAGCTATCAAAGTAATTTTTTAACAGCGAAGTTGGTATTATGGGACTTTGATTACTGCAAACCTTGTTACCACATCCTGTCCTCTATAACTCCATTATTCTATTATTGTCATATCATTGGATATATTCTCTTGTTAGCAGGCCACTTATTATGTCCTCTTTATATAACAGGCCATATATTAAATACTTGTTAGATATTTCATTTGAATTTTATGAATGCAAGTAGGAATCTATATTTCTTCCACTTAAAAAGATGTGAAGACTGAAGCTTGGGTCAAGTATCTTACCATAAAATCCCACACCTTGTAAATGATATAGCCAAGATTCAAACACAATAGAGTTTGTCTCTAGAACCTGAGCTCCGTATTACTATATATTCTTCATTCATTTATTTTTTTCTTTAAGAAATATTAATCGATTGCCTTCTCAGAGTCAGGTACTATGGTGATTGCTTAGAATTTAATAGTGAATGAAACAGATATAGCTTCTGTTTACAAGTGTTTACAGGATAGTGGGAGATATGGGCATTACTTTTTTAAGGGTCATATGAGTATACAAATAAAGGAAAGGAGTGGAAAAGCATAGAATGGGGAATCATAAGGCCTTTGGGGTCAGAGAAGGCTTCCTGATTCTTGAGCTGAGTATGAAGATCAGTAAAGATTGAGTAGTTAAAGAGGTAAGAGGAGACAGGGGGATTCCAGGCAAAGGGAACAGCATGTGCAAAGCCTCTGCAGTTAAGGAGATCATGGCACACTTAGGAATAAAATGAAAGCCAGCATGGCTAGTGTTCAGAGATAGAAACAGGCAGTGATGTGAGATACAGAGAGTGGATTAATGAAAAAAGAGTAGAGGTGAAGTGTCAAGTATCAGGCTTTCAGTAGTCCACTGAAAGAGTATGACCTTTGAAGAGGGTCATGGCAGCAGTGAAAAATGAGAAAGAAATAGATGTGAGAGATAATTAAGCAGGTAAAAACAGATGCACTGAATAATGGGTGTGAAAGGGAAGATGGTTTTTGAAGGACTTCCAGGTTTAGAACTTGCACAATTAGATGGTTGCTGCCTCCTCCTGCAGCCATGACAACCTTCATTTTTAAGGCCATGACCCAGAGAGCAGAAAGACCTGAGAAGCAGGCAAGGAAGCAAGGAAAACCCTTTCTTCAGATTGTTCCATGTTGATCCAGGCTGAGCAGGACTGAAGTTGGGTAAATATGAATTTGGCACCAGCCAAGAGGTAGAGAGCAATTAGGGAGAATGGACTGGTGGGTTTTTGTCCTCAGAGCTTCTACTCAGTCAAGTGTTTCTACTTCTCTGAAAGAGGCTGAGGCCATGCCAGGGACCAGCCCAGGAAGCGGATCCCACAGAGGAACAGGCTAGAGATACCTACAGGAGCGCTGATGTCCAAAGCCAGAGCAGTGAGTTAGGGCTCTCAAGGCAGTCACTTAGTGGGGGGATGTGGTGAAGATAGTACTAGCCCCTGACTCCCTGGGCTAAGCCAGCAGGAAGGTTTCCAGAGAGGGATGCAGATGCTGGCAGTGGTCAGATACATGCTTCCAGTAGGAGAACTGGGGTTATTTAAAGGGTTAAGCAGCTCAGATGTGGACATGCGACCTCGGTCCAGTGACTCTCAGAGGGTTCATCTTGTGTTTCCTTAGTTTAAAAGGCAGAGATGGTAGGACCCAAGGGACACAATTTTAGATTTTATGAGGACAGGTCTTTACCTTATTTATCTTTGTGTCCTTAACACTTCACACACAGGGATTTCCTAAATGATTGTTCGTATTTTCATAATAAGATATCGTCCTGTTATTTTTTCTTTAAAACAATTATGATTTCAAAAAAATAATTTTAATAAAATGATAATTTGTATGGAAAGTCTTGTAGAGCATTTCCATGAAATTATACTTGAGATACATGCCTATCAAAATGCCTTTGTTAAAAGAATATCTTGTGAAATTGGATTTGTTCAAGAAAATATGAGGGTTATGAACAGTTTCCATAGAATCTTCATCAGATTCTATGGAAATAGAGAGGAGGGCCCCTTTTGTGGGCCCTCCTCTAATAGGAAAACCCTGTGGAAGGGAGAGGTGGGTTTTTGGAGAGTGTATTCTCATAGCAGGAGCTGTTCTCTCCAGCAATTACTTCTGATCAAGAACTACACATTCTAACTCCATCTCCCCCCTGCAAAATCCTGCTCGCTTATTTGCTCTCTCTGCCACGCGTCACTGCCTCCTTTCTTCTGTCTGTCCTTGGGGCTTGACCCTATTTTACCACAAATCGAGGCTGTTAGTACAAGTGTTGATGTGGAGCTAATAGAGGTGGATGTCCTTCTTGACCCCAGCCCTCTTTCACGCGACACTCAGGGCGTTCTCTTCCAAAGGACATTTTGGTGCTGACTCAGGGGTAAAGAGATTGAGCATATCTACTGGATGATTTAAGACATGGAAGAGTATAGGTCAATTTCCTTAGCATATGTCTTTCACTTAATGAGCTCTTAAAATGAATCTGAATATATATTTTGTTTAGGGGAGTTTAAATAAAAGATTTCTGTTGACTATAGACTTCAAAAGAGCCATTTGTTCTGTGATAATGACTCTCTAACTCCAGCTCTGAAACGTTAGTTTACACGTTGGGTTTTCTTTTTGGGGCGGGTGGGGTGGGGGGGTGGCTAGCAGCGATGCACAGGAGCCTCTTAGCACCATTTGATGACTCACTAGCCTGTGGCAGCTGGGTTTTCAGCTTTCACTTTCCTTTCTGCTATGTTTTTTCTTTTGAGGTGTCTGTATCTCAAGCACATCTTTCCGTCTAAAAAAAGAAAAAACCACAACAACACAAAAAAACCTTTTGTCCCCCCTGATAGATTTCTTGGTTAATGTGCTAGAATTTCACAAAACATGTTTGTTTTTCTCTTAAGTCCAAAATCATTCCTGAAAAAAAAAATTATTACTCCTTTTTAATCAAATATCTTTCCTTATGTATCTGGGTCCATTTATCTTCATCTCTTCCCTGGCTGCAGGGAGAGCTGTGAGAGAATCTTGCCTTCCTTCCTTCCTTTGTCCTACATAGCATACTGAGTCTTTACTCTCATACAGCTATGCCATAAATCATGCCTGCTGTCTTCCCATTAAGTGACCCCGTATGCCCATTCTGTTTCTTTTTAGTAACCTCCGGGCCTTCCTCATGCTCACAGTGTTATTCTTGTAGAACAAAGAAGTTTGTTTCCTTCACTACATTCTGCCTTGTGACTGTTTGGCTTTGTTTAGGTTGATGTATTCTTGTAGGAATATCTAATTTTTGTCTTCTTGCCTTAGAACCAGCCAAGGGTTGTGACATTAGACTACAAGATACATTTATAACTGTATGTGACCTGGATTTGGTGCAGGTAATGCTGAGACAATGATGGATGTCTCCCGATAAACACCAGAAAGCCTTGCAAAGATACATTTGAAAAATAGAGATGATGCACTGAGTTCTACTAATTTGAAGTAAAATGTCTCTTTGAAGTTGGATCCGGCAAACCTATCTTATGCACCTGCCCTGTATCACAGACGGCACTGGGAGATCTGCATATATGCTCTTAACTAATTCTCAGAAAATTTTATCACGTGCCCACTTTCAGGTGAGATAAAGAGGGTTCAAAGAGCAGTAGAAACTGTGACACAGAATCAAAACTGAGGTCATCTAATTCTAGTGCCCTTTTCATTCTGCCACCTCCCAGTCGCAGCCTTTGATGAACTGCATTTATTTATTTTTAAGAACACACTTTTACTCCTGGCTCAGCCATTTCAACATGTTGGTGACATTGTAATGCTAACTTCCTGTAAAGCATCCTTTATGGAATGACTCAAGGAATTCTTTCACTCAGAGCCTATGGTGGGCTGAGTAATGTTCATTGGGTCATCCTAATCATGTCCTTTTCTTTTCCACTGAGAGTGGATGGCGTTACACATGGATTAAAAATCAGAAGGGTCAGATGCTGTGGTGCCTTACATTACACGCAATTGGGTGTAATGTAAGGAAAAGGCATAGATTTTGGGAACTTCCCTGCAATTGAATCTGGCCTCCAACTCCTGCTAGCTGGTGACTTTGGTCAAGTTCCTTGACTTTTCTAAGACTGAGTTTCCTTGTCTGAAAAATGGTGGCAACCACTAGTATGTGCCAGGATTGTTGTGAAGAATAAATGTGATAATATAAATGTCAAGTAGGGAGCACAGGGCCTGGTGAGGGATGGATGCTCAGCAACTGTTGTTACTTCTTCCTCTTTTCTAATGGACCGATGATGGTGAGTCTTTATTTGATAGGGGGAAAGCACTTGCCAGTCTGATTAGAATGAGATGGTGGGAAATTCACTGCTCTATATTTCAGGACTAAATGCTGCTGACAAATTCATTTTCTGCAGAAGCCCCGAAGTAATTGACAAAGAACTAGAACAATTGAGAGAAAAATACTACAGTGTTCAATAACATTCTTGTTTTAAGGAACCTAAACTAATACAAAGAGTGAAAAATATGGTGTTGGCATTTGCACATCTGAGCTTTGCTTGGAGGAACACGTATGTCTTGTCATTACTTGGCCCTTATCCAGTCCCGATATTTAAGTCTAGACAGAAGAGAGTTAGACCTTGGGAACAGCATGCATGACTTCAGCCACGTGCATAGTGCTGTGGTTGTACCCTCTTGCTCATGGGTGGTATTATTCAGTCATGGCACAGTGACCTCAATAGATACTAAAAATGTAGCTGTTTAAGCGTGTCATTCTTAAAGCCTCATTGAAACTCTCTATGGAAGCATATGTGAGTGAACATGGTACAGGCTATTACTTGATTGCAATAGGAACGTTCCTATTGATCTGTGACATTGTATAGCCAAATCATCTTGTAATTATGTATAATTCATCTATTAGCTTTGTCTTTTTGCCAACCACATTTAAAAGAAAAATTGTGCAGAAAACGAAATTATTTTTATTGTGAATTCCTGATGGAAAAAGGCATTTTTCTTCAAAGTTATTAACTTGGTTTTATAGATGACCTTTAAAGGAATGTCTATAATTTCAGATACTCAAGAGCTCAGCAAATATCCTCCATATAATTTAAATAGTCATTATAGTTTGGGCTAAATGCACTGAATATGTATCATAAGACACTGTTTTTTTAAATTTTTGATATTTTATTGTAAAAGGAAAAAAATCTTGTTTCATTGCTGTATTGAGTGATGGTTGACCTTTTCTTATTAAATTTTCTCTTCACATTTCAGTTGTTCATAATCTTAGAAGGTCACTAGTTGGCATTAGCAACCCCGGAAAAGAATGGTCATGGTGTCACATCCTAGAATTGACAAATTAGTTTGTTTGATCTCTCATTATCCATTATAGCCATTGTTGTAATGGGGGATGGAAAATGTCAAGATAGAACCATGACCTGAAATTTCCTGAACACCAATAAGAGTCTTTAGTGTGTCTTTCCTACACATTCCTCTCTTCATACAGACTGTGCATTTTTGTGTGTGCATTGTGATGGACCATCCTAGGCAGTAGTTCTCTGCTTTCCTAGCTAATGAGACAAAAAAGAGGTAAAGAGAAGGAAGGGAGGGAGAAGGGGAAAACATAGAATTCTACCAGGCAAAGGTGAGGTTAAGAAGTATCCAAAGACTATCTGAGCCTGGAAGGGATTTTAAGGCTACTCAGTGCGAATCTTGTCACCTGAAATGCAAGTCTTGTCATCCTCTCTAATAATAGACAAATATGCAAATTGACCATACCTCCGACACACCCACAAGCCACGCCCACAAGCCACGCCCATCATCCAATGAGAGCGAGTATGCAAATTAACCCAAACCAAGATGGCTACAGCCACAGAGAGCAAGGTTTCCTAGGTAACAGAGGAAGCTTTCCGCCTGCCCTAGCCAGGCCTAAGCCTCCACTCAAGCTACAAAGTTTCAATTATAGAAGGTAAACAAATTCAAACAAATGGCAGCAGAATGGAGCTTGAGAGAGCAGGCCAGGGTTGCCTCCGGCAACAGGGGAAGCCAAACTTTTCACACACCCTGGCCAGGCCCACCCGCTTAAGGCAACAACAAAGTTTCAATTATAACCCCAACACAAATGGCTGCCAGCCGGCCTCGGAGGGAGTCCCAGGCTTGGCTCTGCTCCAGGCTACAAAGTTTCAATTGAAGAAGGAAAATAAATTCCAGACACCAGGACCTCCACTTGGGTCGCCAGGGGGCATGGCCGGCCTGCAAACCACCACAGGCCCCTCGCTCAGGCCGCCCCACACCCCAAGGGAAACCCCACCTGATCCGGGACACCCTTCAGGGCAAACCAGCTGGCCCCCACCCCTGTACCAGGCCTCTATCCTATCTAATAAAAGAGTAATATGCAGATTGATCATCACTGCAACACACAATATGTCTGCCCCCATGTGGTCAAAGATCCTGCCCCCATGTGGACACAAGATGGCCACCAAAAGATGGCCAGCAGGAGAGGGCAGTTGGGAGGCACCCGACCTGCAAGGGAGGGCAGTTGAGAGGGACCAAGCCTGCAAGGAAGGGCAGTTGGAGGTGATCAACCCTGCAGGAGAGGGCAGTTAGGGGTGACCAGGCCAGCAGAGGAGGGAAGTTGGGGGCAAACAGGCTGGCAGCAGAGTGGTTTAGGGGGTGATCAGGCTGGCAGGCAGAAGTGGTTAGGGGCAATCAGGAAGGCAGGCAGGCAAGCAGTTGGGAGCCAGCAGTCCTGGATTGTGAGAGGGATGTCTGACTGCTGGACATCTCTCCAGGGGTCCCATATTGGAGAGGGTACAGGCTGGGCTGAGGGACAACCCCCCTCCGTGCACGAATTTCATGCAGCGGGCCTCTAGTAGAAGCATAAAAGGCATTGAGTCTGCTGTCTAAACCAGATGAGTACCTGCAGATAGATCATGGCCCTTGGCCTCTCCTCAACCTTTCACTCCACCTCCTAGCTCTCCACCTTGAGCAGGGTTGCCTTCAGTATCTGCTGGCTAGGTACCCACAATTCTTGGAATATCTGGATAGAGAACCCAAGGCAGCAGGAATAATCTGTGAATTGATCCCTCCTGCTTCCCTCGAGAAAGACACATCTAACATGCAGTACCAGGGAACTCCAGGTCCCAGATACAGAATTTCTCCAAGGGCTCCCTTAACATGCCTTTGTTTTCCTTTTCTTTGTTTCTTTCTTTCTTTTGTTTACCTCTCAGAAATGAATGCCTGTTTCTCATTTCTTTGTCTAGAGAAGCCCATTCATTGTTTATGGTCTAGCTCAAATAGCACCTATACATAAAGACTACTGTGACCTGTGACCCTCCTTCGAATTCTGTTTTGTGGCATACCTGTGCATGTTTCCTATATTCTAAGAGCTCCCTTCTCTCCATAAGGTCTAGAGGGCAGTGGTTCTATTAGTTTTTTCCCTAATAGATACTTAGTACATATGGGATGAATGGATAAATGAATGAGAGAGTAACGTGTGGGTTTTAGCCATGCTTCTGTCAGCCCAGAACATCATTATTTTTAAAGCAGATTTCTTGGCCTTCAGGAAATGCTTAGTGGGCAACCTCAGTCAGGGCAACTTCCAATCAGCTGTCTGAGGCTTCTGCCTGACATCTTGGGACCTTTAGGAAATAATCAGGAAGAAAGCTTGCTGTTCAACTGTCATCTCCGGTTACTGCCTTTAGGTATTAACTGAAATGACCCAATTAAGCACGTGTTTTAAAGCCCCAAATTCTTGTTAAAAGCTCAGTTATTCAAAGGCTCCTTTCAAAGACATCTACCTTTGACAGACACCAAAACCAGGTTACTTTTTTAAAAATTTCTTTATTGATTAAGGTATTACATATGTGTCCTTAGCCTCCCATTGCCCCCCTAACCCCCCACTCATACCCTCACCCCCCTGTTGTCTGTGTCCATTGGTTAGGTTTATAAGGTAGGGGAGGGGAGGGGTAAGGGGAGAGAAAACCAGGTTACTTTTTGTCAGAAATATTATTTTCATTTTTAATTATAAAATAAAATAATTATTATTTTCTTATATTTATTTATTTAATTTGAAAATAAGATTTTCACTCCTAAGAGATAGTATTGTTAGCAGTATGGTGGTATGGTGTATATCCTTTCTGGTTTCTTTACTTTAATATACTTGCATACATATATATATTTATATATATATATGTATATATACACATATATATGTATGTATAACATATATATATAATTTTGATAACTTCATTTCTATATATGTATATATACATAAATAATATTTATATGTAAACTATAAACAATGCATAATATTTACATATGAACTATACATAAACTATATACATACATATATATTTTTGGGAGAAATGGGGTCACACTATAGATAATGTTCTATGTCCTGTTTTTTAATGTAATAAAATAATTTAGTCAAATTCCTATTTCAACACCTAACAGAGATATCTTACCATTTTTAATTCTTACCATTTGCTATTATATTGAATGAATATTCTGCAATTTATTTATTCAATCTCTTTTTTATGGATATTTGTTATATCATAATTTTAACCATATTTTTACTAACTTGTACAGGTATTTATTTAGAATAAAGTCCTACTAGTGCCTTGATGTGTTAAAGTATATGCACATTTATAGTCTCTCTCTCTCTACATATATATTCATATTGCTTTCCAGATAGTGATTTATATTTCCACTGTAAATGTATTAAAGTGTCCATTTTACTTCATTGTCATAAATACTAGATTTTATTAAGCTTTTTAATCTTTGCTAATTTGATAGGTAAAATGAGATTTTATTTAGTTGATACAGTTTAATTATTAGTGAGGTTGATTATCATGTCTATGGCTATGTCCATCTTTTCTCAATTTTCATAACTTTTCCAATATTTATATTATATCATTTATTTTAAATTTATTGGATGTTATATTTTGTTCTTTGTCCCCCCCCCCCCCCAATTTATGAAATTGTCTTCTAACTTTGAGGGATGTGTGTGTGTGTGTGTGTGTGTGTATGTGTACATGTATTTCTCAAAGGACAATGCTGTTCAAATGAGGTTTGCTAAAGGAGATAAAATCCAAAACGAACTGAAATAGATTCTTCCAGAATGATTGCAATAGGTTAGAGAGAAGAAATGTATATTGGGGATGCACCTTTGAATCTGACGTTCCTGTAAGTCAGCTAGCACGTTTCTGCTCCTGCTCCTCATTCCTTCAACATCTGCCCAGTCTGCTTATTTTATTTGCACAGGAGCTACAGTGCAATTTTTTAATAGGTGTCCATGAACTTCCAAGGAATTTGTGGGTAGAATTCTAGAGATTTGTGAATTAATATTTTTTAAAAATACAACTTTATCTGCACTAACATCTTGAAACTTAGTATTTTCTTCAATTATAAATGTGGGCATTATACCACAGTAATATTTGCATTTCCTGATATTGGACACTATAAAAACTACCAATATTTTATTTTTTTAAAATATATTTTATTGATTTTTTACAGAGAGAAAGGGAGAGGAATAGAGAGTTAGAAACATCGATGAGAGAGAATCATCGATCAGCTGCCTCCTGCACACTCTCTACTGGGTATTTGCCTGCAACCAAGATACATGCCCTTGACTGGAATCGAACCTGGGACCCTTGAGTCCACAGGCCGACGCTCTATCACTGAGCCAAACTGGTTAGGGCAAAACCCACCAATATTTTAAAATCAGATTACTGCTGTTGAAGATACCTTATAATATCATTAATGCTCATTACTATGAAATTAAGCTGGATCCTGTCATGTTATAAAGAAGTATATGTGTTACTCTATCTTTTTATCACAAAACATTAAATATTTAAAAGTTGCATTTCACTTCAATTTGTTTCTTTTGTAGTCCTGTGCATTTTGCTTTATGCATGTAAAAACATTATTTTGAGAAGGGTCATCCGACTACCAAGGGCATCCAAGGTACACATAAGTCAAGAATTCTCAAGCTAGAGAAAGTATTAAAGTTACTAGAAGGTTTTAACTTGCTCCTCAGTGAGAAGCTAGGCCTTCTTCCTTTGCTCTGACTCGTTTCCCTTCATCCTTACTTGCTCTCTGGGTTACCTGTCTTAGGTGCCCTGGAAGCGTCTCCAATGTTATATCAAATATATGATCACCTACCCACATTCCACATTAAATACATGTTAGTTATAAACATTTGAAATAATTATAATAATTTTATTTAAATTTACTTGGTAACGAGAAATTAATTTAATTACGATTGACTGTGATTTTTTGACAGCCAATGTGCTTACTCAGGGATTCTTGCAAAATAGGAATATCTAACATACAAATTGTTTTCTAAATGTAATGAAATTTTTATGAATACTAAATTTAACATTAATGAAGTTGACATGATACATTTTGTGTACATTTAATTAAACCTTTAGTTATAGTGATTTTGCAGCTTTCTTATTTTGGAGGCTTTAAAAAAAAAAAAAAAAGTTGGTTTGTAGGTCCTGGAAAGCATGTAGGCCCTGAGGCCCATGTCTCCAGTGCCTAGTGTAGTACTGCCCCTCCCCCACCCTCAGGGCTTTAACAGCTCTATACTCAGAGCACATCCTCCATCTCCTTCACTTACCTGAAAACTCTCTCTCCACGTGGAGGGCACTTTCCTGCCTCCATGAACACTGCTGGCCCCCCTTGGCCTAGATGTATTGTTAGCGCATGCCCAGTTCCTGCTTGCTTTTTCCACTTTTCCACCCTCATGCAAAATTCCCTCCTAATTCTAGGCTCACTGCATCCACATATATCAGCCTCTAGCTCACATTTAGTTATAATCTATGGTCTTATCCTGACTGCTCTGGAATTACTGAGTTTAGTCTCCCTGCTGCTGTCCAGCCACCACCTTGAATAACTCTTCCATCTGTGGGGACAACCCATTTGCCCCCTAACCTCAAAGCTTTGCAGCAGGTTTCAATTCTTTTGAAGGTATGTCTCTAGCTTCCCAAATAACACACAGTCATTTCTCAAGGAATATTTGTTTGAGAGTGAATGAATGATATTTGTCTTACTTTTAATTCATCTCTCTATTGTTGCCTTCATCCTAGTCCTTTGTTATTCACCTGGCACTAAACTTCTTCTGTAGTACAATGTGGTATACACACTTCTAATCATAACATCCTATTCCTCTAGATCCCCAACTGCTAACTCCTGGGATACCTTCTTCTTACCTATTTATAGCTCCAACCCTTCACGTCTTTCCTTCTCAACCCATCCAACACTTACCCTTTTGCTTTGTTTTTCTCAGCACTCTCCCGGACCAGTCTTTTGCTAGCACCTTCAATGTCCTAACTGTGGTAGCAACAATGGTAGTAATATTAATCACTAGCATTAATAATATTAATATTACAAATGTTAATGACCAAGTGCATCTAGTGCATCAGACTCTAAGCTAAATGTTGCATGTAACTCTTTGAGGTGAATACTGTTATTCTCTATTGTCTCCATTAAAAAGAAATTAAGCTGAGGACAAGATAGATTAAATAACTTGCTTAATGTCATGCAGTTTGAAAGTTACAAAGCTGAAACTTTGTGCTGTTCTCCACAATCTATATCTCTATATAGAAAGGTATATCTATAATCTGTGTATATGTTTATAGATATAGGTATATAACCAGACGTCCCCCAGCTTCACTGCTTTCCATGAACAAGTTTACACTGGGTTCTCATCTCATTTACCTCCCACCCACATGGCCATTGGGCACTACTGAAGCGTGGCCAAGGTTATTAATGACCTGCTAATGACCAGTGTCAATAGGACTTTTTAGTCTTTTTCTCATCTCATCTTAGCATATGACATCAATGACTACTCCTATATTATTATTAAAAAAAAAAAACACCAAAAAAAAGTTGTCCTCTTGGATTCTATGACTTTTCTTCCTTCTATTTTTCTGACTTCTTTCCATTCTTCTTTCTATGGTTTGCTTCATTAAATTCTTAAATTCTGATAGACTTAGAATCCCATTCTGGGCTCCCATCTCTCTCCATATATATCTTCTCTCTATATATTTTTCATTTGCTACCAATGGCTCCTGTCACCACCCTCTCTACCCACATTCAGAACTTCTTCCTACTCCTGGACCTATGTATGCTAAAGATTTAAGGATTCCTGAATCTGCAAGTCCCATGGGCACTATTTATGTCAGTCAGAACTAAACCTTTTCCCTATATTTCCAGTTTTGGCAAATGAGGCTCCAAGCAAGACACCCTGGACTCATTCTTATTTTCACCCCCTCCTTTTAGTCCATAAGTCCATCCCATCTGCTGTATCTGTTTGGCCTCTCTGACCTGTTTGCTGCATGGTTTCCATGTCCTGTCTTTCATCACTCCTACTCATCTCTCACACAGCTGGCAGAGGATCCTTCTAAATTGCAAAACCCATTTCTTCATGATCTTTCCGTTGGTTATACAACTACCTTCCATCTCACCCTGTTCTTGTGGTCTGCCCCCTTTACTCCTCTAAACTTGTTATGCTCTTGTAAAATACTTCCAGCATTTCTTTGTTGACTTCTGTTTTTACTGTTTTTCTCTTAAGTTGACTATACTTTCCTCCTAAGCAAGAATTGTATCTTTCATTTTGTATCCCCAGTGCTTGTACTATACTTTTCTCAAAGGTGGTACACAAGTGAAGTTTACTAATGAGAATGGCAGGATGCTACTTTGAGATTGTTAGCTAAGACTTACTGCTCAAAGATAAAAATAGCAATGCCAGGAAAGCAAGGGCTTCTGGGTATTATCCAAATTTCAGGGAAAGTGCCCACCCACCATTTTCTCACTGAAGTTTGCTCCTTGTTATTGGTATGCCATGGTCAACGGACTCCCTTTATCTATGTCTCATGCATTTTCATGATGGGTTCATTGCAGCAGGCCAGCAAAGGTTAGAGGAGTGTCCTCCTTTTCACCAGCAGGCCTTGTACATTTTCTTGGATGCAGGCCCTCAGCCAGCATATATCTGCTTGTGGTGGCTCTTCTCCATGTACCTGAAGCCACTAGGAGCTCAGGAGAGGCGAGTCAGACTCTCCCTCATTCCACGTGATGAATTATCGGTCTGAACGGTCAGAAGGTGGATGTTTTATTGTGTACCTGCTGCTCTGCATTGTAGTATCACTGTATGCACTGATGTTCTTCTCACCTTTTCTATATGTGTTCCTCCATAATCCATCTGGGATTCTTAGCTTGTTAGAAGACCCGATTTCCAGTTTCATCCCAGCTATGAACTCACTGTGTGACCTAGGACAATTCACTCAGACTCTCTGTGCCTGTGTCTTTTTCTATGAAAGGAAAATGCTTTCCAAGCTCCTGTCCAGGAATGCTGTTCTGGCACTCAGCTTTGTGGTGGTTAAATGCCCCTGTGCCTTTGTTTGCAGTGTTTTACCAGAGAGGCACTGAACTCACTGCTCTAAGAGGATTATCACATTCACTGAGCACCACTCTTTGCAAATTATGATGGGTGGTTGCATGTCCATTTGTGAGGAGAGCCAGAAAAGTGGCTTCAAATTCAAATTCATTTCCTCAAGCTTTGCATTGGGTTTAACTCCTGAAATCAGCTCTCAAACATTTTTATCAAGTTTCTAGTACACTAGAAGAAGTAATACTTATATCCTGTATTTTAGTAATGCTTGAAAAATATCTGGCACTGTCTAAAATAGACTATCCTAGGTGAGAGTCTTTTTCAGATAATTGGCTATTACTCTTGAGGACATCAAAAATGAATATTTAAAATTTTTGATGGAAATCCTTAAAAAATGTATGGAACATTATATTGTCTTCTAATAGCAGAAAATATTGAATATAACTTAACATTTCCATATGACTAAAATCATCTATTTTATTCCTTTATTTAATAAAATTTTTAAAAATATATTTTTTATTGATTCAGAGAGGGAGGGAGAGGGGGAGAGAGAGAGAAACATCAATGATGAGAGAGAATCTTTGATCAGCTGCCTCCAGCACACCCCCTACTGGGGATTGAGCCCACAACCAGGCATGTGCCCTTGACCAGAATAGAACCTGGGACCCTTCAGTTCACAGGCCGATGCTCTATCCCATGAGCCAAACCAGCTAAGGCTAATAATAAATATTTTAAAACTTCAAATATGTGCCAAGCTCTGTGCCAAACACTGGGTGTTTAGTATCTTCATTTGCAGATTTATTAACACCAAATATTCCTTACTGTGGCTCCACTTATACAATGTGACTATTTGGCTATTATATATTAAATGTGGAGTTTTGAGCAATGATAAGCTAGAGTTTCTGCCTAGAACCATGGTTGGCAAACTGCGGCTCGCTAGCCACATGCAGCTCGTTGGCCCCTTGAGTGTGGCTCTTCCACAAAAACCACGGCCTGGGTGAGTCTATTTTGAAGAAGTGGTGTTAGAAGAAGTTTAAGTTTAAAAAATTTGGCTCAAAAGAAATTTCAATCATTGTACTGTTGATATTTGGCTCTGTTGACTAATGAGTTTGCCGACCACTGGCCTAGAACATCAGATTTAGTGAGCAATTCAGATTGTCACATGCTCAGTCAGTTAAAAGCCGAGTCAGCAATGCCACAGACTGGGTTTTTAGTCATCCAGTCATGGGCCTTCTCCCAAGAAAGAGTTAGAAACAGTTTTTGTTCTTCAAAAATCAAACTCAATAGGCTCTATAATTTTGGGTAATAACAGAAACTGGTTTTATCATATCATATTCAATAAAAATTGACATAGAACTCATATGATGTGTTTAGGGTATTTTTAAAATCCTTGCACATTTATTCAATTCCAAAGACAAAAATATTTGTTGCAAAATTCAAGGAGAAGAATATTGCAAAAAATGTAATTGCTATGTTAATGTTTTAAAGTTTTCTTAAATACTGGACAATGTAGATTTCTTTTGGTTGAGGACTTTTAATGTTGGCTTTTGGAAAAGCCATCTGTAGCCTTAGGCATAGTTGTGTTGGGGATAAATTGCTCTAAAATGTAATGTGAATCCTATTTCCCCTTTGGCTTTCACTGTAGACTTAGACAAGCTTTTTGTTAGGGGGTGGAGAGAGTAGACTGATGGCTTTTTCTCAAGGGAGATGCCAGATTCCCTGGTCTTCTGGAATGTTAGAGCATGCTCGCAGGCTACCCCTACTCTTTTTTGTCTCCTTTCAAACTCAGAATCTTTCCACTGGGACACTGGGCATTTTCTTAGCAATGGGTAATTTTTCTTCATGTGAAAACCATCAGAGTCTATACTGAAATATTCCAGATTTTGTTTTAATTTGCAGAGTCTCAAGAAATGGGTTGTGATTCACTGGTAGATGCCAATAATGAACTACACATTTTACATCTTAAAATGGGCTACTATCTCTTCGGGGCCATTAAAATGGCTGAGAGTGTTTTGGTTGTTATAATGGGATCTATTGGCATTGAGCAGGGGATGACAAGGGATCCTAAATGTCTTTCACTGTTCAGGGCAGTATTGAACAGGTACGAATACTGTGGACAAACAAAGTCTGTCCTTGTGAAGTGGAATATTCCAGTGATGTAATGGACTGGTGTTTTCCTGGTTTTAAAAGTTTGTATAGGCATGTTTTGCTTTTTTTTTTTTTTTAATTTTGGGTGTAGATTTGCACAAATGGTGTTATGTACAAAGGAGATAAGGGACATATCAGAACTTCACAATTCTTTTTTTTTAAATAAATCTTTATTGTTTAGATTATTATAGTTGTTCCTCTTTTTTCCCCCCATAGCTCCCCTCCACCCGGTTCCCACCCCACCCTCTGCCCTTACCCGCCCCCCTCACGGTCCTCATCCATAGGTGTACGATTTTTGTCCAGTCTCTTCCCGCACCCCCACACCCCTTTCCCTCTGAGAATTGTCAGTCCACTCCCGTTCTATGCCCCTGATTCTATTATATTCACCAGTTTATTCTGTTCATCAGATTTTTTTATTCACTTGATTTTTAGATTCACTTGTTGATAGATATGTATTTGTTGTTCATAATTTTTATCTTTACCTTTTTCTCCTTCTTCCTCTTCTTAAAGAATACCTTTCAACATTTCATATAATACTGGTTATAGTGGTGGTGATGAACTCCTTTAGCTTTTTCTTATCTGTGAAGCTCTTTATCTGACCTTAAATTCTGAATGATAGCTTTGCTGGGTAGAGTAATCTTGGTTGTAGGTTCTTGCTATTCATCACTTTGAATATTTCTTGCCACTCCCTTCTGGCCTGCATAGTTTCTGTTGAGAAATAAGCTGATAATTATATGGGTACTCCCTTGTAGGTAACTAACTGTTTTTCTCTTGCTGCTTTTAATATTCTCTCTTTGTCTTTTGCCCTTGGCATTTTAATTATGATGTGTTTTGGTGTGGTCCTCTTTGGATTGCTCTTGTTTGGGGTTCTGTGTGCTTCCTGGACTTGTAAGTCTATTTCTTTCATCAGGTGGGGTAAGTTTTCTGTCATTATTTCTTCAAATAAGTTTTCAATATCTTGCTCTCTCTCTTCTTCTGGCACCCTCATAATTCAGATGTTGGTACGCTTGAAGTTGTCCCACAGGCTCCTTACACTATCTTCATATTTTTGGATTCTTTTTGCTTTTTGCTTTTCCGGTTGGGTGTTTTTTTGCTTCTTCATATTTCAAATCTTTGACTTGATTCTTGCAATCCTCTAGTCTGCTGTTGGATATCTCTGTATATTATTCTTTATTTCAGTCAGTGTATGCTTAATTTCTAATTGGTCCTTTTTCATATCCTTGAGGGTCTCACTAAATTTATTGGCGGTTTCTAGAAAATTCTTGAAAAACCTTATAATGTGGTTTTGAACTCTATATCCAGTAGTTTGCTTTCCTCCATTTCTGTCTTTTGTGACCTGTTTCTTTATCTCTGCATTTTGGCTGTTTCCCTGTGTTGATAGTGTGGCTTTGGGTGCTAGGTGTCCTATAGGGCCCAGTGGCTCAGCCACCCCAGTTACCTGAGGTGGACACTCTTGGTGCACCCCTTTGTGGGCTGTGTGCACACTCTTGTTGTAGTTAAGTCTTGATTGTTGTTGGTATCATTGGGAGGAATTGACCTCCAGGCCAAACTGGCTGTGAGAATCAGCTCTGTCTATGATGGGAGAATTTCTGTGCTGGAGACACCCTTATGGGGCAAGACTTGCTTCAGTGGGGCTTTGGTGCTCACTGAATCTGCCCCCTGAGTGTGTCCCTTATGGATCTGAGGAGTTGTAATCTGGATGGTCCCACTCTGACCATTGGGTAGACTGTCTCTTGGCTCTCTAAGGAAGTGCTAATTTAGCCTCTGCCTGAGGCCACCAATCAGTAGCTACAGAGAGATCTGCAGATTCCTCTTCTTTATTTGGAGTTTGGAGGTGCCCAAATGAGGCCCAGCTGTGAAGCAATGCAAGCTGCTGTGGGGCCTTGGGCCTTCTTTTGGATGTTCTGGGTCTCTCTGACCCAGTTGCAGTTTGTTAGGTAATTTTAGATTGCAAAGGGCCAAGCCATTCATATGCAAAAGCCTCTGCGCACAGCTTGAGTGTGGCGGGGTCTCAGGGAATCCACATGGTGGAGCAAACAGCAATGGCTTCCCATCAGCCCTGTCCTAAGAGGCCCCCAGGTCTCAGTGTCCCGCAGTAATCGCTGCAAGCACCTCTGAGAAAAAGCTGCCCTTGTGTTCCAGCCTGATGCCAGACAGTCCAGTTTCTTCCCGTATAAGTCTGGGTCCCCAGAATCTCGCCTGGAACTGGAGTTCTCCCTCCCAATTGAGAAAGACAACCACATATTCAGTTGCCAGCCCTTTCAGCATGCGCACGCCTCCGTACCTCTGCACTTTACTTCCTCACCTCCTCTGAGTCTCAGTGTGCTTTTCTCTTTCCTTCTAGTTGTAGAGTTTCCACTCAGCCAGCCTTCCTGTGGTTCTGGATGATGTTCGTTTTGTCTTGTAGTTGTAGTTTTGAATTGGTTGTACAAGGCAGCAATTTCAGGTGTTTACCTAAGCCACCATCTTGGTTTCTCCTGAACTTCACAATTCTTTAAAAAGAATATTGTGGGTTTTTTTTTACTTATTATTACTCTAAAAATGTGTAAAAGCATCTGTGAGTTAATATCAAATATAACAGTAACATAATTAAAGCTATACCTCATTTAAAACTTTTAAGATAGTTCTAGAAAGTTGTATGTAAACTGAAATTGTTTTAAGATCATCTTTTTATTGGTTTGTAGTTTATTTTGAGAAATGGTTGTCCCTGTGCCCTGACTTTTCTAGTGATCTCTCATTCTGTCTTTCTAATGCCTATATCTTGCTCTGGATTTCCTACCCCAACTCAACATGTTCTCAACTGAGACCATCATCTTACTGAAATAATTACCCCTCCCCAACTACTAGGATCTGTTCTTCCAGTTCCCCAAACTCAAACATTCAGTTGTACTCAACTCTTCTTCATGTATCTAAGCTGAAAGCCATAACCCATTGTTCTTGAAGTTACCCAAAGTATAAGCCTTGTAACATGGAACTCTACCACAGTATACCATTTTACTTGCTCTGCATCCAAACAACACACTCCCTGAACACAGGAATCCTGACTTTAGAAGGGTTGTTTCCATCCACTAAGGAACTGAGGCATAACCTTCACTGGCAATACTAAGGAAGTCGTTTTGAACTGACCTTGTCTACAGGTTCTTCTCTGAGGCTCCCCCTGCTCTTGCCCCAAATAGTCTTGTCTGCTTTGGAATATCCAATACTTCCTTACTCCAGACTCTCATCCATAACTTGGATTTGGTTTGGTTCTATGAAAAATGTGTCTTTGACAACTGCCTTTTCTTAGCCCTTGCAGTGGCATCAGCAGGTTCTGTCCCATTCACCTGTTGTGTGTGTCAGCATCTGCCCTAAGGCTAGTGATGAAACTCTATTTTGGGAGGAAGAGCCACCTCCTGTTTGAAGCCCCAACTGACCATGTATGCTCCATTTGGGCAGCACCATAATTTTCTTGTGGAGCACAACTGAGCCCCATCCAGGCAACTGCATGTGACATCACTGCTAAGTATACTCCATGCATAACTCTGCATGGGTTGAGCCCCTGTTACTTCTCCACCAAACTACAGTGATGTATTTTTATCTGATATTGCTGCTCTCAATGTTCTTTTCCTGTACTTGATGATCAGCATTTTGTAAGCAAATGTCACAGTCATTAAATAAGCATTAATCCTATTATTTTCTTTGCAGATAGCTTCCTGGCTCCTAACAAATCCATCACATATTTCTTATCCTGGCATTAATGGTTCTTCTTGGTTCAGCTTTAGTTTACCTTTATGACTCTATTTCCAACTCCCACCGTTTTATTCAAATATCACACTCAGAAGAATGGATCCCTTTGCTGTGCCATGAGCATGCCTTATAGTTTTCTGTCCTCATTCTTTGCATGTCTATATTGTTAATCTTTTCTACTTGCTATCACTAACTGTTAAAATCTTGTTATATCTAAGTGTCAGTGAGGTTACTCTCTTCTTTGTGAAGCTTTCTTTGAATTTTCAGCTGAAATGTCGTTTCCATTATTTTAATGCTCGTAGCATCTTGTTTTTAACCTGTCACCTACTGGATGTAGCTAATTGTTAATATGTGCCTTCAGGGGTATCAGCTCCTTCAGGACAAGGATCATGTCTTATTTATAGTACAGTCCCTTACTCATAGAAAGGCTCAGGAAACATTTGTTGAGTGAATGAATGAATGAATGAATGATAGTTGAATAAATAGAAAATCCTTTATTGAGGCAAATAACATCCTGCTAATTTTGACATGTCCTAAGGTTGCCTTTCATTAACTAATATTTCTTAAGATGGAGCCCCCTATAATAGTTTGCTGGATTGCATGAATATGTCACTCTTAATGAAATTTGAAAGTAGTGCCTAAGGCTCCAAAAGAGTAGCAATTCTCTTTTGCCTGCCCCTGAAATTGCCTTGACACAACTTGTAATAGGCTATGACTGCCCAACAAATCCAAAAGCTTCTGCATTTCAGCAACTTGTTAAGAGTCCCCTGAACAACTCTAGTTAATTCAGTAGAATATACAAGATTCACTTTGAAGTGTATTAGATTATTAACACAAGTCCTGTGAATTAACATTATGACTAGGCATGCATTGCAAATTAGTTGCAATTACTCTCTTTCTGGCAACAACTTTTAAAACAACATAATAACGTTTCAAGGCATTTTAAGATGGAAGTGAAATATACCAGAGTTTTTATTATTCACAAAGACATTCTCATAAAAGAATGTACATTTACTTGAACTGTGTTAAGAGCAGGAGGTCATGCTCAGCCTGTGCCTGCCAGGTGTCCCTGGTTCCCAACCTCTGCACTGCTCTTCTTCCCATGGCTGAAGCAATGGGGGCATGCTGTCCCCAGGCCCTTTTTTGGGAAGAGATGATGAAGGTCTATCCTATATTGAAGGTTTAATCCTCACCTGAGGATATTATTTTCCATTGATTTTCAGAAAGAGTGGAAAGGAGGCAGGGGGCGGGGGAAGAGGAGAAAGGGAGAAACATTGATGTGATAGAGACATATTGATTGATTGCCTCCCATACAAAACCCTTTGGTGCACAGGCTGACACTCTAGTCACTGAACCACACTGGCCAGAGCTGTCCTAAATTTATTGAAACCAGCATTAACCATGCCTGCTTTAAGACTCTGGACCTTCAGTTACTTTGGATAGCTGTTAAACTGTCCTCTTCCTCTGCCCCAGTTCTATCTCAGTGACTTAGCTGTCACTCTAGGGCAGGAACCCATTCGTGCCAGTCTCCATGCCTCTTGGGCATGTGAGTCCTGGACACAAATCCAGCCCCATGCTTGGACCCTGTTCCCAATGGGACAACTGTCCTAATGCAGGTACCACTTTTCTGCTTGGACTTTTAGGGGCTGTAGCTCCAGGACCCTTGTTGTGTGCTGTCCGGCTCTGTCTGATGCCACCCATCTGCCTGAGCCTTCTCTTGTTTTCTTGGCCTGCTTGCCTCCCAGTACCTGCACTGGATCTAATCTTCCAGTTGCAGGCACTTTATCAGGGCCCTTTGTCCCTGAACCAGATATGTTTGCCCTTTCTTTGAGTTGGGAGTGGAGGAGAGACTGTTCTCCTTAGAATTGCCCTAGATCCTTATGAGACCCTTTCCAGGCCTACACCAATCAGAACTTCCATGTACATACTTAGGTCTGAACTCTTTGAGGCAATACACATTGGAATACTTCTAAAATCCACATATATAGAAATATACAATGAGTACAACCAAGTATTTTAAAGGCAATAAAGAATTAAGCATTGGGAATGTGTTAGGTTAGGCCCGTGGTCGGCAAACTGGGGCTCACGAGCCACATGCGGCTTTTTGGCCCCTTGAGTGTGGCTCTTCCACAAAATACCATAGCCTGGGCGAGTCTATTTTGAAGAAGTGGCGTTAGAAGAAGTTTAAGTTTAAAAAATTTGGCTCTCAAAAGAAATTTCAATCATTGTACTGTTGATATTTGGCTCTGTTGACTAATGAGTTTGCCGACCACTGGGTTAGGAAAATAAAAAAGATCATCACATGATGGCATATTCATGTACATATACAAAAACTTTCTATTTGTATATGATGCAAACCTAATAGATATGCCCAACTTTAGAAATGAGCAATATATTATATCAACTTATCTTCAATCAGTTTTCTTTTTATGTATTTCTATCGAGTTTTTGTACATGTTAGGTGATTAGTAAACATAAAGCAGAGGATGCTGGTCTGTTTTACCTTTCAGCATTCCTCAAATAGAAAAGAATGCCATGTTTTCTCAGTGTGTTTTTAAGATGCTAGCCCTTTTGGTCTGGGAAAGATTTTGTTCTGAAAATATTTATGAATTTATGAATACAGGCTTCCACTCATGGATGCCTGTGATAAATATTCAATTTACATTTCTATGATTATGAATTCTATTTTTTCTTTTTACTTTAAGTTAAAACAAATGTACTCATATCATATGAAATTTAAAGCGAGTCCTTTGTGAATCACAAGTCTGCAGATTTTAAACATAATATGGTAATTTAAACAGATTACTCTTTATACCTAATCAATAATGTTCTAATCAATGCCAAGTAATTTATTTTTAAAATATTGAGGCTTCAAGGAAAAGATGTACAAAAAAAGCACTAATTTGAGGTAGCTGAAAGTTCTTTATTGCTTTGAATATTGATTGGCTATTTAGTACTTTGTCAGAACATGTGGATAATTAACTGCAATAGGTGTTTATTTTGTTATTTAACATGGCTGACTAGTAAAAATGTTTATAGAGCTGATAGTTTTTCAGACTACATTTCAAAACTTATTATATATGTAATGCAAGTACTTCCATGTACAGTAAGAGCTTTGACTTCTTCTAGGCTAGAGGTCAGAAGCAATATGTAGATCTCCCATGCAGATGCTAGATATGACAGAGATAATTAACTGTCCTCCAAAAGATTTATGCTTTACTTTCCAGAGTGCAGAACTGTCACTGACAAGTGTCTGCCCAGCTAAAGACATCACTTCTAGCCCTTCCTACATTTATATGGGTCCTATTACTAGTTTTCACCAATGGAATGTATGCAACTGTTAATAAAGATTTCTGTGGTTTAGTCATATAAAGCAATAGTGTTTAGAAACACGAAGGAAAGAACTACTGATTTATGCAACAACATGAGTGAGTTTCAAAATATTGTGTTGAGCAAAAGAAGACAAAGACAAAAGGATGCATATTGTGTAATTCCATTTACATAAAGTCTAAGAATAGACAAAGCTAATCTATGGTAATAGAATTAGAAAGCAGTTGCCTAGGAGGGGATGATGAATTGACCAGAGAAGAGCACTAGAGATTTTCTGGAGAAGCGAAATTGTTCACATCTTGTTTTGGATTGTGATTATTACACAGGTGTAATTGTCAAAACTCATTGAACTGAACACTTAAGATCTGTCCATTTGTATATGTAAATTATCCATCAACAAAAAAGGAGATGTGCTTTCTCTTCTCTTTCTTTTCCCATCCTATAACTCAGCAGTTTTCAAAGAGAAGCAATCTTATCCCCAGGCAATTTTCGAAGGCATTTTTGGTCGTCATACTTCCATCATCTAGTGAGTAATGACCTATACTGCTTCTAAATATCCTACAATACATAGGATGGCCTCCACAACAAAACATTGTTCTAAAATGTCAATAGTGCCAAGGTGTAGAAATACTGCTTTACCTGAATGCAGATGGCTCTGAGTCCCTAAAGAAGGGTGAACCCATAAAATGGAAAGATCATGTCCACCCACTGACCTGAAACACTAGTACTGGATGTTATGTGAGCAAGAAATAAAGTTTTACTGTGTAACGCATTGAAATATGAGGGTTTGTTTGTTTTAGTGGTTAGCCCCACTTTGACTAATATATCAGACTTTAAAAGGCTTTTGCTAAGGATATTATCCTATCTAATAAAAGAGTAATATTCAAATTAACCATCACTCCATCACAAAAGATGGCAGTGCCCATAGCCACAAGATAGTGGCACCCAGTCCTTAGCCCTGCCAGAGTCCCCCAGTCCCAGGGCAGGGGAGGGGCGGCTGCTGAGAGCAGGCTGCGTGAGCGTTGTGTGCCCAGCCGCGGGTGGGCCTCTGGCCAGGCCAGGGTGCAGATGTGCCTCTGGGCTGCAGAGAGCCTCTGGGCAGTGGGCGTAGAGCGGCCAGGCCCTGCAGAGAGCTACTGGTGCACAAATTCGTGTGCAGGGCTACTAGTTTATTACAATGTCCTTATTGGGAGACATGAGTGGAATTTATCTGATATCTAAATATCAAGCACAGCTATGCTTCTCCTAAACAGGTATTGTGATTTTATCTCATGGACATTGTCAGTTTCATAACTTACTGTGTTTCTCTTCTTGTTTCAAATGATAGAGAGCTAAGAACTCAGTTTTTAGGTGTTTTTTACCAGCAACTCTCCAGCAACACATGGCTTGCATTTCTCCATGCCTCTTTACCTCAGTCTTTAATGTTTTCCTTCCCTTAATTTCTGCTAGCACCAATTCCCATTACTTATTTTGCCTTTTGGTATTTAAATTTTTAAAAAAGTTAGCTCATATTCTGTATGCAAAAATGCAGCTTATAAATACAAAAACATAAAAATAAGATATTTATTCAAACACCCCCTGTTCCATTATCCAAGGTTTTGAATTAGTAATGGTTTTTGTATCTGAGACCTGGAAGGGATTTTCATCTTGTCTTAACTTTGTGAGATCCAGAGAGATAAAAGGATGTACCCAAATTTATAGTGATAGTTCATGGAGCTATTTTATTTTTAAAATAGAAAGTATAATATATATATATATATATATGGCCTAGGCTTCGTACATAGAGTACAACTTGCTGGTCACTAATTGGATGTAACTTGTGACTGATTTTTTCCAGTGAAAAGGAGATTCATGTCAATCTATAACAGACATTGTTGGTTGCCTACTCAACATCCATCCTCCCTCCCCATTTTCCTTCTGGCAGAGCCCCAATTTTTTCACATATTCATCCTTCTCAGCTAAGCCATAAACTCCAGGGAGTGAGATATCCATCTCAGCATGAAGGACTGCATCATGATCTGAGTAAGCATTGGTCCTGTGTCCTTGTCAGTCACTATAATGGCTACTGAGATACAGGGCAAGATAGCTGAGGGTGGGCCTGGCACTTATGGGAATAGTTTTACTCAATCTTACAAATAGACATAAAGAAAGATTGTTCTACCGCTGCTGGACATTATTGTGTCAGCATGAAGTGACTAGAGTTTGAGAAGGCTTCTCAGGGCCTTAAGGGGAGTTAGCCTGAAGCACAAATGAGACAGACGAAGCACTGCAGTCCACAAAGATACAAAGATTCTAAGTATTTGTTGAATAGCCAAGACAATAACAAAACCAACCCTGGAGTTAATTTACTTCTCAGCTTTTTACATGAAAACAAAATCCTTAGGCCAGCTGATTTTGTGTTTTCTTTTACTTGCAGTTAAAAGTGTCCATCCAAAGTATGTTTTTCTACATTTCTGATCACTTAGGGTGGCCTTGAAATTTGTAATGTTCCTATTGGGGGCCAGTATGTCATCTGGGCTCATGAGCTAGAGAATGTAAGGCCTCCACCTTCATCAGAACATGCTTCCAGAAGCTGGGCTCACTAGCCCAAGCACCTGAGACAAGGGTTGGAAAATTGCTTCTGTAAAGGGCCAGAAGGTAAGTATTTGGGGATTTGTGAGTCATACAGTTTCTGCTGTAACTACTCAGCTCGGCTGTGGCAGTGCAAAAGCAGCCATTGATGACACAGCAAATGAGCACCGTGATCCAATAAACTTTGTTTCCAAAAAGCAAGCAGTGCCCTGGCCGATGTGGCTTAGCTGGTTGAGCACTGTCCCAGGCTCCAAAAGGTTGCCACTTTGATTCCTGGTCAGGGAACATGCCCAGGTTGTGGGTATGCTCCCCGGTAGGGGGTGTGCAGGAAGCAACTGATAGATGTTTCTCTCTTGTGTGTGCTCTCCCTTCCTCTCTCTCTAAAAATCAATAAAACTATTTTTAAAAAAGTAGGCAGTGGGCCAGATTTGGGCTGTGGCCATACTTTGTCAACCTCTGACCTAAAATACAATCTCAGCCAACTGTGGATAATCAAGGCTGATGGGGCACAGAGCAGCTAACTATGAGATCATTGCCTGACTCCCATTTTTACTCCTAGAATTGTCTGTGCTCTGATTCAAGGGCTATCTGCAGTAAGAGGGTGGAAAGGCCAAAAGTCAAGAGAGAGAAAATTGAGGAACAAGAGGTTTATATAATTGACTGTCTATTTAATCAGTTACTGAATAATTGACAGTTGGCTTCATTTTTCGAAACCATTTGTCCCTTGAACTTGATGCGGCTGACTGAATGAAAAAACACATCTGGAGCAGTTTTCCCCCAGTCCATCTGCTTAAGCACAAAACATCTTTGACCAACTAAAGGCAACATGATTAGCCGTCAGAGTTGCACAAAAACAGGTGCATCTGGGTAGTCTGTGCAAGAATGTTGTTCTAATTAGGGAAATAGGAAAGGCTTGATTTCTGAAAGTGCTGGTCTGTCACACTTAGCCAGGGTATTATTTGAGATAATGAACTCTGTCAAACAACATGGGGTAATGGAAATCAGGTAAAAGATTGATCTAGGGAAGTACCAGTGATGAGTATCTGTTGAGAAAATAAAAGAGGCAAAGCAGAATGTAAATTGGAGAATGATGAATATTATAAAATATATATTTGTGTATAAGACATATTCAGAAGAATATTTCATAATTTTTACAAAACCCTTCTCTTTTTAAAATATGTTTTTATGGATTTTTAGAGAGAAAGGAAGGGAGAGGGTTAGAAAAACATCGATGAGAGAAACATCACTGATCAGCTGCCTCCTGCCTCTTGCATAGCCACCCCACCAGGGATTGAGCTCACAACCTGGGCATGTGCCATGACTGGGAATTGAACTGGCAACCTCTTGGTTTCTGGTTAAATGTTCAACCACCGAGCAACACCAGCCAGGCCAAAATCCTTCTCTTATCTCTTACTTTCCCTGTTTCTTTAAATGCAAACTGTCTCTGACAATAGGTGGAAATGAAATCATTATTTTAAAATAGTTCCTCAGTGCACATAGCCCCAGAGTATAGCGTCCCAGTGGATGGTTTGATGGGTCCTCCCCTGTGACTGCCACTCAGGATCAGCAAAGGCTAAGCCTGGTGCTTTTAAGCAACTGTCCCTTGCACCCCATTTAGAAGTATATGGTGCATCACACTAATAATGCTATCGCAAGATGTTTATACCCAGCGCCTTAGAGCATTCTAATGAATGCAAACATACAGATAGAAAATCGAACAAAAGAACCCTCCCTTCCCCTTAAGAAGCACCTCAGGAAAGACATTACCTTGGCTTTGTTTCTAATTAGGTCCTCTCTGCCTCTTTGGAGAATGAGTGAACACAGCCACGAGGAGACGTGAATTCCTCTAACTCTTCCATATCACTCTCCCCACAGCCTGATTGCCACTTTACAATTAATTGAAAAACCTATGCTTTTAAGTTGCTGCCAGGTGACTTAGCAGGAATAAATACACTTGCAGGTGTCTCGGGAAGTGCAACTCGAATGTCTGGTAATTCCGAAATGACTTCCCTCTTGAGTGTGCTTCCTGAGGCTTGGCTCCTAACTAGGTAGCTTTTCTACCGAGAAGTGGTCCACTTGCGAGTCGTGTAGAGGTAGAAAAGGAGTCGTCATTCCAGCTTTCTTAGTGGAAAATATAGACAGTGTAACAGGAAATACAGTCTTGACTTCTGATCCTCCCATTAATAAACTATTTTATAGATGAGCATAGGGAGCTAAGAGTATCAGATCACCCCCTCACTTCAGGTCTTGAGCCTCTTTTGGTCCTGGTTTCTGCTACCTGTTCACTCCATCTCCTCCCTCGAATACCCCACTCTGCATTTTTCCCCTTTTCCAAACTCTGCTGTCTCCTTTCTCATGTCCTGTGTCTCACATGCTTGGCAAAATCTTGATCATCCTTCAAAACCCAGTTTGAATATTTTTCCTCTAGGAAGGCTGGGCCTCCCTTTGTCTACTTAGAACATACCAAGTGTATTGAAACAGACTGACCCAGTTATGTGACATTCTTTCTCCTTTCACCATGAGCTCCTGAACGTAATAGTCTGTCCCTTTATATATATCTTTGATGCCTGTCATATACTAGATGATGAATAAACATCTGAAGCCAAGTCAGACAGCTGAAAAGCCAGATGTCATCTTAAAACACTTTCCAGTGATGTCCTGATCTACAAAAACAGGTTGGAACAAATAAAACTTTCTTTTAGAAGGCTGACAGAGCACAATACCTATGTGCAAGTTAATAAGCTTCAAATCTTATTAAAAGCCAAGAAAGTAATTTTTCATCCTGACTTCCTTTGAGACGTGGGCCCACCATAGATAGCACATCTGGCTGCGTAAATGGTTTTGTCATCCCTACCTCTCCCCATCCTATTTGGATTATTTTACCAAGTGCAGTCCCAGAGTGTGATCAGCCTGCCTGTTTTCATGTGATTGTTTATCCCAGAGCAACTCGGCTGGGTAGGGAGTCGAGAAGGAGAGCATTGGGGAGTGCCTTTTGCATAGAGAAATCAGAGTGCAGAGGAAACAATCCAGAGGACAGGAAAACACTGAAATGCCAACTAAGCAGGGTAGTTTTAGGAAAACCATCTTAGCTGGGTGGAAGGTGTGGGGGTGCTTATCACGAGACTTGAGGAGGCAGTTTTGTACACGGCGGTGGGATGGCAGTCATTCAGCAGAGTCCATTCTCAGATGTGACATTTTCAGAACATTTCAGCACAGTCCTCCCCATCAGCAGCATCTACCTTCAAGACAAAGGTAAAAAAATCTATTCCCTGCCCTCCTCCATAGTGACCAATGTACAAATGTATTGTGTTCCAATAATTCATTGGTAAATCTATTGCCTGAAATTTGGAGCCTTTTTCCACTATAGAAATAATATAAAAGCTGGTTAGATTTCCACCTGGTCCATTAATCTTTCATGATGTACCTAAGGTAGAGAATCAATAGAACCTTTTCAGCTGTACCTAAGCAATCTTTACAATATGATTCCTATGGAGGTCTATTTGGGAACTCAAATATGGATGCTCATTCTCCCCTCCCTCTCTTGTCTGTCTGATGAGGCTTCTAGGTCCTTAGTATTCACAGGCTATGCTTTGAGGGCTATAGTCCTGAATATCAGTTGGATTCTCACTTTTTAAGCCAGTTATACTTCTTGTGCTAAGAGTGTGTATGTTAGGGACTGGAAGACTAGCTTATGATAGGTAGAGATGGATGTAAATGGTATATGCTTCCACCTGTCAGTTTTCTTCTGCAAGTAGATTTCTCGTCATTTCACTGGTGCTTAATTCAGTCTATTGTATTTCCCCATAGTTAGCTCCTGTTCATGGGCAGGAGGGTTGTTGGTTGGTATTCCAAGTCTGGCTTTTCCCCCTTGGGGTTTCATCACATAGTTTAATTTTGTGGATCACAGGAAAAAAGTGATTATTAAGTTTTTAATAATTTGAATATGGCTTTATCATATTTGATGACATTTTATTTAAGGACACATTTTCTTTATAAAGAAAAGCAGATAGTTCTACAAAAAATATTCAAAGCATAAGAAGAGAGGTGCAGAAGTGGCTTTAAAATATTTGTGATCCAACTGTGTACTTATCTAATTATAAATACAAATTTTCTTCTTACTAAGATGCTTTTAGCTGAAAGCTCTAAAATGCAGGCACATGGTTCAGCTTTAAGATGAAGCTCTATGGTTCAGAAAACCTCTACCCTCAGGGTCACCTTTAGGCTTAAAAATAGCTTTCTGATAACATTTGTTATTCTGCCTCTGAGCCTCTCTCTCCACCCCCTTTCCCTCTTTCAGACTGAGCTATTAGGAGAGAGGGACTTCTAAAAGAGTCTACCCGATGATTCTGAAATTTTATCAGGCTGGTGACCTAGCCGGGCCATTGATGTCACACTCTCTGTCATCCTTTGCCTGTAACTCGAATGGATGATGACAGGAGGGAGGGGGGATGATGCAAGGGCTTCTGACCTCAGACCAACAATTGTATTAACCCAGAGCAGTCATAACACCTTCTATAAATTAAAAATAAATTTATTAAGAAAAGTTTCAGGACACTTGCCCTGAGTGGTACACAAATCCTAGCACCATTCATAGTCAGTAACAGGACTGATTGTACAGACACTGGTGACAAGGATCACTTGAATGAGATTGCTTTCATTTGTATCATTAATGGTGCTGGTGTTTTCAAACAAATTCTGAAACTCAGTAACATGACCAATAATTTTATTAGATTGTTCAGAGGCAGACATCCTTTATTACTTTGGAATTAGAGAAAGGCAAGTCCATTGTTGACCCAAACTCTTGGGAAGCAGAAGATTACATAGATGTTTGCCTGGTCCTACTGCAGAGGATGACCAGAACTATCTCCAAGTTTTAATGCCAAGCCAGAAGTACCCCGGGGGAAGGGCAGGGGCTGCTGAGATGTATGGGGGTTTGTGTTCTTTGCACAAGAAAAAGCTAAGAGAACTTCTCTATGCAACTTGTTGTCTTCAGTTGCATATTTCCCATTGCTTTCTCTAATGTGTTTTTATTCAAATCTTAACAACTCATGCCAACTTATGAATTGAAAAAGAAAAATGTCACTTTGGTGTAATGAATTTAAGAAGAGCCCCAGTTTTATGGGCCTAAACCTT
Source organism: Eptesicus fuscus (assembly GCF_027574615.1). Classification (NCBI taxonomy): domain Eukaryota; kingdom Metazoa; phylum Chordata; class Mammalia; order Chiroptera; family Vespertilionidae; genus Eptesicus; species Eptesicus fuscus. The sequence goes on from NC_072480.1 coordinate 79,274,551, forward strand.
TTCTCATCTGGGTGGTCAGTGTTTTTAAGTGTCTTCAAGAATCAGACTTGAATACTTGTTTCTTCTACTTGTAAGGGTCCCTGGGATTTCAGGTCAATGCCTCATGAAGAATATCATTAGAAATGGAACCTGAATTTATAGGAATGCGAGAGACAATTGTTTCCACACAGGAAACCATCTTTTTATTTTTATTTATTTTTATTTTTTGCATCCCCAGAAAGCTTATCTATAGAGCAGGCTTGGGAACCGTTGTCTGGACAGGCTGTTTGCAAACTTAACTTTTGTCTATAGGTTTTTGTTTGTATCTCTCTCTCACCTCTGTGGAGGTCAATCAAGTGTGAAAAAGGGTGGGAAGCTGGCGAGTAGGTAATTATAAGTAACTAGAGGCCTGGTGCATGAAATTCATGCACTGGTGTGTGTGTGTGTGTGTGTGTGTGTGTGTGTGTGTGTGTGTCCCTTACCCCAGCCTGCACCCTCTCCAATCTGGGACCCCTCGAGGGATGTCCGACTGTCCATTTTGGCCCGATCCCACTGGGACTGCTGGCTCCCAACCGCTCACCTGCCTGCCTGCAGCCTGATCACCCCCTAACCACTCCCCTGCCAGCCTGATCAATGCCTAACTGCTCCCCTGCCAACCTGATTGCCCCTAACTGCCCTCCCCTGTCGGCCTGGACACCCCCAACTGCCTTCCCCTGCTGGCCCAGTAACCCCTAACTACCCTCCCCTGCAGGCCTGATCACCCCCCAACTGCCTTCCCCTGCCAGCCATCTTGTGTCCACATGGGGGTGGCCATCTTGTGTGTTGGAGTGACAGTCAATTTGCATGTGACTCTTTTATTAGATAGGATTGTTGTCAAGAGGATTATATCTCCTTGGATAATTATCCCATGGATAATTTCTGTTTTTCCCACCTTTGCCCAGACCTTCTTCATACTATATAGTAATTTTTTCAATAATCAATGATTGTAGTTTTCTAAATCATTTGTCATTCTGGCCATCTGGAAAGTATTGTTACAAAGAATTGGCCTACAACACACCAGCTTACTTGTATCTTCAGGAATAGGAATCAGTAGGGCTTGTTTAGATTGTCCAGTTCATTTGGATCCCAAATGGATTTCTTGCTCCAACTCCAGGCCTACCTAAGAGGGCGCTAAAGTCTGGGTAAGGCCAGCCTACCTTCTGAGGCAGGCTGGTGGCATTGAATAAAGGGTTGCTTTATGTTTAGAACAGAAATGCTACCAGTTATGAAACATAGGATGCTATGCTAGTTCATTAACAGCTATTTATAAGTGGCTATTCTATATGAAGTTCCAATCCAGAAGCTGGCAGGAATGAGCAAAAGAGAACTGAGAATAAAAATGCTAAATGCAGTATGCTATCCTGAATTGGATCCTGGCACAGAAAAAGAATATGAGTAAAAAAACTGGCGAAATCTGAATAGAGTCTGGGGTTTAGGTCATAGTAATTTTAATTTCTTGTTTTGAAGAATGCATCATGGTTATGTAAGTTGATCCATTAGGGGAAGCTGAGTGCAGGGAATCTGGGGACTCTGTACTATCGTCACAACTTTTCTATATATTTAAAATTATTCCAAAATAAAAGATTTATTTAAAAACTAAATAAGAAGGAACATACTCACAGTAAACTTACTCTGCTAAATTCGATTCCTGTTTGATGTTGAAAGAGTGTCTGAAGTTATAACTATGGGATTTTTTCAAGAAATACACATTATTATTGAATGTTATATTTTGCATATTTCCCACTAGAAGGTATTTTTTTGGGTAGAGATTGCTTAGTTGAACTGACACAGAAAAGCTAGTGAATATGATTTGTTCTGACCTTTTTATACAGTCTGCATCAGAGACCAAGTACATATTAAATGGTAAATGAGAATCTCAGAATACCTTCCATCTGGCCTCTTCAAACTGGGACTCAAGGGCCTTCAGTGTGTGCAAGATTTAATAGCAAAAGCATGATTCCACCCTATTGGGAAAAGATGGCATTACTGAGCAATCAAAGATAAAATTACAGGATTATAAAAGAGATACAGAATGTTTCAGCTGGTCTCCTTGTTAAAAGAAAGTACTCAGAACTTGTGATAGAAAGACAGTGTTTTATATCTACAGAGATTAATTTACCAGCGAAACAACTTCACCCTGATAGGTATGCTTGTAGTTGAGAGAATAAGAGGGAAAAATAGATCTGCATGTGGTCTATCTGCATCCTGCACTAGAGGAATTGTAATTGACCCAACCCCAGGCCCGTCTAGCCAGCTAGCAAAGTAAATGAGCCTGCTAGGTGTTGATATGTTGAAGAGACCCTGCCTGTAGAAACCTCCATAGAGCAAAAGACAGTAATGAAGATGTGACCCCAATCAAACTGACTTTCCCTTAAGTAAAGGCAGGAAGAGTCCAAGGAAACAACTGCAATATATTTAGGGCATCCTTTAGATAGGGCAGAATCCCCTAGAGCGCTTGGTCCTATGGGAAGAATTTCTGATGCAGCAGCTCTTAGGTAGGGGCCTGGGAATTTGCAGCAAGTTCTCCGGTGATGCTGATCCTGCAGACCTGGGTACCACAATTTAAAAATTGAAGAGAGAGAGGAAAGGAGATGGAGAGAGAGAGAGAGAGAGAGAGAGAGAGAGAGAGAGAGAGAGAGAGAGAGAGAGAGAGAGAGGTAAGAGAGAAACATTAGTCAACAGGGGATCAAACCCACAACCTGGGTATGTGCCCTAACTGGGAATCGAGCCCATGATGTATGAGAGGACGCACCAACCAACTCAACCAACTGAGCAACACCAGCCAGGGCCTCCACTGATTTTTTTGTTCGTTCTTTAGTTTCCTAGTGCTGTGATGATAAAGACAGCTGTGGGAACTGGTGTAAAAAGTGTCTGTTTCTGATTGTTTTCTCTGTAGGCAGTTGAGGAGTGGAAGTGGCATTTGGAGTGGTAAAGACATACAACCACATGCATTTGAAGATTTGGGCAGAAAGCAAGCTACTTCTTGCTGCCTTGGCAGTTTCCTTTCATGCCTTGTCAGGTCAGGGTGTTGCTAGACTTGCAGCTTTTTGGGAAGTTTAAATAGATGTGGAAATTGACCGCAGGGGACCCAGGTTATTGAGGCGCCTCATGCTGGTGGCTCTGCTTACTTGACACATCCCTTTAGATCTGCCTCATCTTTGGTGGGTTTCTTCCCAAAGAGCTGAAAAGGAATCTCATCTGAAATTGCATAATCTCTCTCCTTTTAACTCACAACCTCCAAAATAGTGGGACTAGAGATTTGCTCATTCTTTCTTTTTAAAATATTTTAATATGTTTTTCAAACTTTATTTTTTCATTAAAAAGGAACACATAGTAAATATGGAGTGTTTAGACAATTTATAAAAAAACAAAGTTTAATTTTATGTAAATGTACATATATAAACTTTTAAATATTTAAAGTCATGCCTTTCTAGTTTGTTTCACTCTTTTTCCCTCCCCTACCTTAGGAATATATGAATAAGTAAAACCCATGCATACGTTTGCAAATATATATTTACATATATTTAAATTTTTTTTGTGTGTGTGTAGACTGTGCTGGTTGTTGCCTGTAGATCCTCTGCATCTCATCAGCATAAAAGCCAGTGTCTTTACTATGACTTACCAGGTCCTGCACGGTTTACACCATGCCTCCCATTGTCTCCTGACCTACTGCTACTCCGGTCTTCTTGCTAATTAATCTATGAACACATTGGTCAGCCTCATGCTCAGTGTCTTTCTAGTAGCTGTTCCCAGGACTTAGAATGCTCTTCCTCCAGATATGTGTGTGAGCAGTTCTTTACTTCTTCAAGTCTTTATTCAAAAGTACCTTCCTCAACGAGGCTTTTTGGATCACTTTAAAATTTCACACACTTCTTCCCACAAGCGTCACACTTCATTTTTATTTTTCTCTCCTCCTTAGCAATTATAACAAATACAATATATATTTCACTTACTTATTATTACCAGCTTCCCCAATGATCAGGTACGCTCTATGACAGGGGCTGTCACCTGGGCCGTTCCTTGCACTGTCCCCAGTGCACAGTTGACACTCTGTAAATACCTGTTTAAAAATATCAAATGAACGAGCCTAGCCTCAGGAATCATATTCCGTGTCCTTTAATATCATCTGTCATGATTTTAATAGCTTTGTTTTCATTTAATGACTGTTTTTATCCCACCAATATGTAATATACCATGTTTTATTAAATGTTATTTTTATAACTAACATACCACATTTTGTTCAAGAATTTGCCTCTGATATTTTCAGTAAGCATTTATTTTGCTCTTGTAATCAGCCAAATAACCTTGTATGTATTTACTCAAATCTCTGATACTTTCCATAGGATAAATGTTCAGAAATGAAATTTCTGGGTCCATACGGAAATGTCTGTAAGGTTTTTGATACACCTTATCAAATCTCTCTTCATAAGGGCTGCATCTTTCTCACAACAGAGATTTAGAATGCTCATTTCTGTTCAACTTTCATAATACTAGGTACTTTTTTTCAAAAGCTTCCAATTTTATGAGTAAAAAAACAACTCATTAAAATTTGTATGTTTCTTAGATTAGTGGTAAAGATAGATATTTTTCATACTTTTTATTGAACATGTATATTTCTTCTATACATTTTTATTTTATGTTCTCTACTTAATTTGGGGGAGGGTGACTAGCTTTCTTTTAGTGTTTTACAAGTGCTCTTTATATAGATAAGCATTAAAAATATATATGGTTAATTTTCTTTGCCATTTGCTTTTAAATGTCTTCATTGGTGTTTCTTGATACAGAGCACATTAAAGTTTATGTAATGGAGTACATGTATTTTTTTTCTGTATTGAATTGCTTTTTATTTTATGCTTAAAAAAGTTTAACACCTCCTAAGATTATATAAATATTTCTATATGTTCTAGTTATTTTATGGCTTTATTATTTTCCTCCAATTGTTATTCAGTTTTCTAATTCTATTTATTGAATAATGTCATTTTCCTCACTGACTTGAAATTCCCCTTTATTACATACTAATTTGAAAGTATTGTTTGATTGTTTCTGCTCTAATTTTGTTTTATTAACTTGGACCTTTCTGTAGCAGAAACCCACTTTAAAAATTAGCGTTTTATAATATTTTCTTATATTAGGCTAAATCACTTCTCATTTTTAATTTTTAAAATGATTTCATCTCTCTAATATGGGCTTTTTTCCTTGCAGAAGTAATTTAGAAAATTTCCCCCCAACTTCCAGTGGTTAAGTTTGTAGCAATCTATACTAATAAAAGGGTAATATGCAAATTGGTCAGGATGTCCTCACAGTAATGACCGAATAGCAGGCTGCGTGGGGTGACAAGGCTGGCAGGGGGGTTGGTTAGGGAAAACCAAACGACCGAGCAGCAGGCTGCGTGGACTGACCAGGCCGGCAGGGGACTTAGTGAGGGACGACCAAACCACCGAACAGCAGGCTGCGTGGGATGACCAGGCTGGCAGGGGACTTAGTGAGGGACGACCAAACCACCGAACAGCAGGCTGCGTGGGGTGACCAGGCCTGTGGGGGTACAGTGAGGGGCAACCAGGCCGGCAGGTGGGGCAGTTAGGAGCCAGTGGTCCTGGATTGTGAGAGGGATGTCCAACTGCCAGTTTAGGTCTGACCCCTGGGATCAGGCTTAAACCGGCAGTCGGACATCCCCCAAGGGGTCCTGGGTTGGAGAGGGTACAGGCTGGGCTGAGGGGGATTCCACACAAACACACCCCCGTGCACAAATTTTGTGCACCGGGCCTCTAATTTTATAAATAAATGTGAGAAACGATGACTTCTCCTGGTATCTGACTGGCTAATTCTCAATCTCTTCGTTAGAGCTATTATTAGATGTGGCTTGATGTGCACAGCTTCTGACCAATTTCCAGTTTCCTCAAGTTCAACTTGACAGTCAAGCTCTGTTTTTCTGGTGCCATCCTTTTGTACCTTTGCTGCCTAGTTTCCAAAATTAGGAGTCAGTGCCTCGTGTTAAAGCTGTGATTCCCAGGGTGCTGAGCCACTGCAGCTTTATCTGTCTCTGCCCCCGTGGCCCATTGCTTTTGATGAGATGGGAAGCTACATTCACCAGTGTATAGTGGATCAATTGCATTTCTCTGCCCAGATGACAACTAGGAATGAATGTCACAGAATAGATGTGGACAGATGATAGGCAATCAATGTTATATCAGTTCAAGAACAATATGATAGATAAAGGATAGCTGTTCAGTCCCCCTGCCCCCACCTCCTCCTACAAATCTGGTCTGGGATGAGAACAGTGGTGAGGCAGATAGTGTCATTTTATTTTTTGTTTCAAGAGTCTCTGTTTTATGACAAGCAAGCCTGGGTAAGCATGTAATAAAAACAATAGCCTATTCTTTTTTTTCTTTATTGATTAAGATATTACATACGTGTCCTTATCCCCCTATTTGCCCCCCCCCCCAACCTCCTCAATCTTGCCCTCACCCCCCTGGTGTCTTTATCAATTGGTTAAGCTTATATGCATGCATACAAGTCCTTTGGTTGATCTCTCCCTCTTACCCCCACCCTCCCCTACCTTCCCCTCTGAGGTTTGATGGTCTGATCGATGATTCTGTGTCTCTGGATTTGTTTTTGTTCATCAGTTTATATTGTTCATTATATTCCTTTTGCTCTAAGTTAGGTACCTTTCTAAATACTTTTTACATATAAATTGATTTAATCCTCCCTACTACACTGTAAGGGAAATTCTATTATTACTCTACTTTAAGGGCTTACCTCAGTTGAACTCCTCATACCTTATAGCAGGTAGGAATTCATTTTAACTTCAGGCATCAGACGGTCTATAAAATTAATTTTTAGTGTGTTTTCATCTTTTTCAGTCTTCATTAATATTTTAGACTCATACTTAGGGAGACACTTAGGGCTGCTAGCCAGGTGCATTTTAAACAGGAATTCATCTTTTTTTAACCTTTTATTAAAAAATAAAACACAGACACAAAATTAAAAAAAAAATAGGTCCATCACTTAATGAGTTCTAAGGCAAACACTCTTGTAACCACTACCCAGGTCAAGAGAATAGGTCTTTGCCACCATCTCAGGACCTCCTCTATTTGCTCCATCTTTATCTGGACCCTCTTTGTTTCACCAAAAGTAACCACTATCCTGCCTTTTCAGAACAATTTTCTTCCCTTTTTTTTGTTTTTTTTTTTGTCTAGTTTTATGACAAAGTGTGCCTCCCAATTATCATAGGTAGTCTTGCCCAGTTTTTAAAAACTTGATGTATATTGTCATCTATTCGAGTTTGCAGATTCTTTCTCCACTGTCTTCTTTTCTTTATGACATACCTGTAGAAGAACTCGGGGCCATTTGCCCTATAGAGTTTTCTAAAGTGTAGATTTTGCTGGATATGTATTTCTGGTCCCACTCAACACATTTCTCTGTTCTTTCTATTAATTCCCTGCAAGTTGGCAGATGGATCCAGAGACTTGATAGGATTTGAGATTGATGCATTTGGCCAGACAGTGAGTGGTGTTGAGTTCTTTTATCCAACGGCACATGATATCTGAATGTCTCTCTTTTTGTGATGTTAGCAGGTATTGATGCTCAATGCCTTAAAACCAGTAATTCATTGGAGGTTAAATAATTGTTTTATTCTATTATTTATTTTTCATTGATTAATTGGAATAATTTTGAACAAGCATAGTTCCTCATTTACTAATTGGTATTCTGTGCTGCAGTTTTTTTGTTTTTTGTTTTTTGTTTTTTTAGAAAAGGCAGAACAATTGCTTCATTCTTTCCTTTTATTTACCAATTTTTCAATTAAGGAATTGGTTGACTGTTACTCTGCAAAGTTGACCAAATAGGATTTTAAGAAATATCCTTGTGAACGAATGAATTTAATGGGTTTTGTCAATCACAATTACTATCTCTTTTGAAGTTCAACATTTCCCATCTTTCATCAGTAGAAGCCTCTTCAAATTTGTCCCTGAGTCCTTGTGTCATGACTGTAGTAGTCTTTGATAGCTTTCTTGTTATCTAGTATGGAGTGGAATGGGATGCCTGAAAGAGGACAGTGGGAGACAAGATTGCTCAGGACCCTGTAGTCAGTCAGGAAGCATGCCTTGTAGGTCTTTTGTTCCCACTGCAGTGGTAGAGGAGAGGAGAATTCTTTTCTGCTTGTTGCATCTTTTCAAAATTAAATACCAGACTATAAGAGACAACATACATAACACAATAATTAGTTGCATTGATTGAACATTTAATCTTACTACCAGGTATGTGCTAAGAGATACAGTTATTTCTGCCTCTAGCAGTGGGTATGAGGTGTATCTTGCCTTTAGGTGTAGCTCAGTAGTGGCTGCAGTTAGAGTTCCAGTATAACCATGAAATGTCTTTAGCCAGTGATCTGAATTCCAAGAATGTCCAGTTAGTGCTCAGAGGAATTCTATATACTACAAGGGAGACAACATAAGCAAAATAATTCTCTCTATTTTTCCCTTTCTGTAATGGGTTTGGCTTCCAAGTAGAAGATTTCAATAAAAGAAAATTAAATTTATGCCTCATATTTTAGTATTTCTTTGGGCTTTCTAAATCATTTAAATGCACCTCTTAGGCTTTTTCTATAATAGCTTTATTGAGATACACTACTGGTATCATACAATTTACATATTTTAAGTGTTCAATTCAAGTGTTTTAGATTATTCACAAAGTTGTATATCCATCACCATAATAAATTTATCATCACCAAAAAAGAAACCCTGTACCTGTTAGAAGTTGCTCCTCATTTGCCCTGACCTCTCCCTTCTCATCCCCCTACTTTTAGACAATCACTTATGTCTTTATAGATTTTTCTACTTTAAAAATTTCATATAATGGAGTCATATAATATATAGTCTTTCATGATTACGTTCTTTCACTTAGTATAACATTTTCAAGGTTCATTTGTGTTGTGGAATTTATCAGTACTTTATTTTTTTATTACTGATAATAGGCAGTTGTATGTATATAGCACATTTTATTTACCTATCCTTCAGGTAAATAAAATGTAGATAAATGGGTTGTTTTCACTTCTGTGCTATTATGAAATATACAGCTATGAATATTTATGTACCTGTTTTATATGAACATATATTTTTATTTTTCTCAAATGAAATATACATTTGATTTCCATTTTTTATGATATTTATGTTCGATAAAGTCACCAATTAGCAAATACTGAGTCATTCAAAATTAAATACCAGACTCTAAATACTGAATTAGCAAATACTGAGCCATTGTTCCTCGAGGAAATATAGGGTTAAGTTCTGTAAGCCGCTGGTTACAAGACTTTTGCCAACCAATCAATATATAACCTTGTTTGATATGTGTTTCCATTTAAAGATGTCTTATTTAATATATACTTCTTACAAATAATTGATTACATGTAGTATTTCTTTATAATAAAACACTAGCTGAAAAGGGTTTAACATTTTCTTGACTCTAGTTAATATGGTAAATGTCACTGGCTTTTAACCTTATAAGGATGCTTTTTCTTATCAGTCATTATCTCATGAATCCACAAATTTCGCCACTTCATAGTTTCATCATGTACTATTGACCTCTTTAGCATTTTCTGGAGTGGTCTCACAGACACATCAGGAATTTCCTGCTTTTTATTCTAGAAGTACAGTATTGTCAGGTGATTTACATTTAATTCATAACCAACATCACTATTTCTCATGCCTGAATGAAGCTTATTTACCACACGTATTTTCTTTTTAAAGTCCATCACAATCTTCTTGTGCTTCGGAACACTAGACAGCAGCTTAGCATTACCCTTGGGAGTAATTTTAAGCAGCAAAATCACCAACAAAAAGCACAAAAAGCAAAAAACGTGGCACGAAGTAGACCATGAAAAGACACTATTTACATTCTGAGAGATGAAACTAGGCAGACCATGGCCTTGTTCAACCTCAGCTGGGAATGGGAGTGTCAGATAACTCAATTTTTTTGCCACTTTGCATGTATCTATAAATTACAAGAAAAATGACACAGTATTGATTTGGGGTTACAAATAAATATTTGCAAACAGGTAAACTCATATGTGTGTGAATAATGAAGATTGTACCTAGAAGTGGAATTGCTAGATCATATGATAATGCCATGTTTAAGGTTTGGAGGAACTGGCAGATAGTTTTCCAACGTGGCTGTGCCATTTTACATTCTCACCAGCAGTATGTGAGAGCTGCTAATTCTCCACACTCTTGCTAATACTTTTTATTACTAACCTTTTTTTTTTTTTAATTCTGGCTATCTTAGTGGTTATGAAGTGGTAGCTTGTTGTGATTTGATTTGCATTTTTTCTGATGGTTAATGATATCTAGCATTTTTTTTTCAGGTTGTTATTGGCCATTTGTATATCTTTTTTTGTAGAAATGTCTATTCAGATCCTTAGTTCATTTTTTAATTGGTGTAATTTTTAATAATAAGAGTTGGAGACTTTGATACTGTACTTTCAATAATAGGTAGAACAATTATGCAGAAGGTTGATAAGAAAATAAAAAAAAAGAGAAGACTTAACTAGATTCAATAGACATCTATAGAATTACCTAGTTCTCCCTTCTATTCTGTTAGATTTTGCTTCATATATTTTGTAACTGTGCATGTATGTATATGATTGTTATATTGTCATGAAGACTTGGCACTTCAATCATTATAAAATGCTCCTCTTTATCCCTAGCAGTAATTTTTGTTTTACTGATTTTATTTTATCTGATATTAGCATAGCTGCTATGGCTTTCTTATGGATGCTGTTTGCATGGTGTATGTTTACATCCTTTTATTTTAACCCACATGTATCATTGAATTTAAAGTGTCTCCTCATGCAACCTATGGATTGATCACTTTTTTATCCAGCCTTACCATTTCAATTTTTATTATATTCTATAATACTTTCACATTTAGTGTTTTCCTACAGTTAGATTTATGTATACCATTTTACTTTTATTTTTAAATGAATCTTGTCTTTTTTGTTTCTTATTTCTCCTATGCAACTATATGTTGAATTGAGAGGATATTTTGTATTATAACATTTTAATTTCTTTAGTGATTTTTCACTATATTATTTTAAATTATTTCTTTAGTGGTTGTTCTGGAGCTTACCGCATAATTCTCAACCTATCAAAATTTACTTAAGATTTAATGAGCTTAATTTAAGCCAGATATAGAAATATTATTCCTGTATAGCTGTCTTCTATATTTCCTCCTTTTGTGCTAATATTGTTGTACATTTTCCATCTGTATGTTACAATTCAACAATATATTGTTATAATTACTGTTACATAATTTTATCTTTTAAAGAAGTTTATAAAAGAAATGAGCCCAATATTTATTTAATGTGTTAACCTTATTGACCCTTTATAGTTCGCATCATTTTTTTCTGTGAATTTGAATTAGAATCTGGTGTCATTTCTTACTCAAGTACAATTTTGCTGTCACCTACTGCCTTTGTGCTATTAGTGTCAAATACCTTATATTTTTCCATATGTTATTGGCCCAACTATACAAATATTTACATATGACTTCATACCTATACTTTGTAAATTAGTTAAGGAAAGAAAGAAGACATATGCCTATATTCTGTTTTTTATAATTATATAATTATTTTTACTGGTGATTTTTGGTTTTGGTTTGCTTCTTCATGAGATTCAAATTACTGTCTGGTGTCACTTGTTTTCAGCATAAAGAACTTCTTTTAGTAGTTCAGGTAAGATAGATCTGCTAGTAACAATTACTCTCAGTTTAAAAAAATCTCTGAATGTCTTTATTTCATTTATTTTTTGAAATATAAGGTTGCTGGATATAAGATTCTTAGTTTATAGATTTTTCCTTTCAGCATTTTGAATATATCATCCCATTAATTTCTGGCCACCATTGTTTGTAATGAGAAGTCAGCTGTTAATCTTATTTTGTTCTCTTGAATTTAATGAGTTGTTTTTCTCTGCTGCTTCAGAATTTTCTCTTTGCTTTTGGCTGTCAGTATTTCAACCATGATATAGCTGGGTGTGGATCATTTGTGCTTATCCTACTTGAATTTTATTAAAAATATTGAGTGTGTAGATAAATGTTTTCTAAATATTTGGGAAGTTTTCAGTCATTAACTCTGTAAATATTGTTTGCTGCTCCTTTCTCTTTCTGTTCACCTCTGATACTCCCATATTATTCATATGGTGTTCTTAATGGTGTCCCACATTTCTTTGACACTTTAATTTTCTTCATTCTTTTTTCCTCTATTTTTTCAATAACATAATCTCTATTGATCTATCTTCAAGTTACTAATTATTTTTTCTGTAAACTGCAATCTACCAATGAGCACTCTCTAGTGAATTTTTTATTTCAATTATTATATTTTTAACTCCAGAACTTTGATTTAATTTTTTATTTATTGATATTCTCTATTTGATAATGTATTGGCACCATACATTACATTACTTCTTTAAACATGATTTCCTTTAATTCTTTGAACACACTTATGATTGTTTGAAGTCTTTGACGTTGTTTCAAAGTCTTTGCCAGTTAAACCCAACATCTGCCCCTCCCCCCTTCCTTCTGCGTAGGGATTTCACATTTATTTTTCTTTCTTTCTGTCTTTCTTTTTTCACATTTTTAAGTTTGTTGCTATTGTTGAAACTGGATATTTAGGTAATACATTGTAGCAGTGCTGCATTCTTATTCCCTCATCCTCCAGGGATTGTTTTTGTTCGCTCATTTCTTTGTCCAATGTCTTGGCTAACCTATTTTAATAATTATTTCCTTCACAATGGGCAGCTACCAATATCATTGCTCAGAGGAGCAGCCTTAGGAATGTGCATAGTCACTGTGTGACGACAGAGGTTTTAAAAGATTCCCTTTGTCTCTTTTTCTGGTCACCCCTGTTAAATTGCCTATCTCTGCTGGAATCATACCTAGAATGTAGGTTTTACTAATTGCACGATAATTGCTCAGTTGTTTTGTCAGTGCTCTAGGATATAAATGCTCCATAGTCTGATCTAATTAAATTCATTTCTTTTTGTAGAGTTAGTTTTTGAGGCAAATCTTTGAAGTTTGTTCTGACTCCAGAATGGCTGTCCTTAGCTGTCTTTTTTTCCTGGTCCTCTCTGGTAAACTAGCTGGCCTATGGTTTAGCTTATTGCATTAATGGAGCTATCTGCTTTGACTTAATTAGTTACCATCAAAATCTCCATTGGTTTTTAGAGCACCCTTGGACTCTATTTCAAATAAAGTCAGTTCCTTTGGGGAGAGTTTATGAGCTCTCTATTCTTATGGACTTACTTATCTCTATCTGGTCTTATTGAAAAATAAAAGCTCTTTGTTGGTGCTCTAGAGCTAGGGACAGGGGCAGTGGCATGACTCTCTCAAAGTGAAAGCCTTGCTTTATTAGCTGGCAGAGATGGCAGCCTCTGGTCTTCTCAGATTATCTGTCCTGGCATGGACAGATAAGCATGTGTGCTGAGGCAAGGGCAATCAGAGTTACAATATTCTTAGCCTGCTGTGCTTAGGATAGAGCTTCTGTCTTATAAATGAGGGTGAATGGAAGAAGAGAATACCTGATTTCATGGCTACATTACCAGGAATTTAGCTTTTTCATCTTATAAATGAAGAGAATGTGATTAATTTAGGTGGCCTTTCCTTCGTGATATCCCTTAACTGGGAGCTGATGGGTCAAGGAGCTCTATTTCCTTGACCCCACCCAACCATCATGTGGAACTGAGGGTTGATGGGGAGATAGATAGTTGTAGCTGAAGTTCTTGCTGAAATTTAGTATATTTTCTTAAATAAATATTTCTTAATTTGCCATTTGCTCTTAGGAAAATTTCCAGAGACTTCAAAGAATTGTTTATTTTTTAAGAAGTAATTTTTACTAGTTATGGTTGTTTACTGGGGAGCAGTTTCAAAGAAGTCCTTACTCTGAAATTCTGGAAGTGAAAGTCTCTCTCTTAGACTTTTTATATTTATCTAAAGTATAAGAAAATGAAGGCAATTATTTGAATTAAATTTTAGAAATCTTAAAGAGAAAGGCCTTCTGGGACTAGATTTCTGGGTGGAATCATCTAGGGTTTTTCACTGTGATTGAGTTCTTCTGAAAACTTCTTAGCTTTGCAAAATGCTTTGACTAAGCAGATTTAGGATAATCTACAAATATATATATATATTTTCAGCAATGTGGACATTGCACTAAAAAAGTCTGACTTAATTATTGCCTCTACGTTGAAATCCATATTTTAAGACAATCTTAGTTTTCCTCTCCATTTACTTGATAGCTTGGGGCCATTCTCAATTTTTTAAGCCAGAAACTTTAAATGTATTCATTGAAGTCAGTTCATCAAACGTTATGGAGTTCTACACTGGACAATCTATCCACATTGCTCTGGGTACAGTGGGAGAATTCAATATAGATTATATGATCTATAGTTGCAAAGAGCCATTAATTGGGAATTTACATAACCAAGAAGACACAATTAAATTCTATCTCTTTGCAGGCACTTGGTTAATATTTAGATTTTTTCCTAAGTAGTTGTTTTTTTACTAAGGTCATTAAAGTAGTCAGAAGAGGTGGTATTTACAATTGTATCATGTGAGCTACATTGGCTCCTTTAGTAAAATATCCCGTAAGCATGTCCTGCTGGCCTCAGCGGCCACCTAACTTCTCAGGGCATCATAGGCTTTCTATTGTCAAGTACCCAAACTTTCTTTGTCCCTTGTTTATAATTATGGCATAACCACATTCCATGGTATTTACTTTCATAATGATTGGTTCTCCTTTTCTATTGTTATTTGATTCTCCTATATGATGATGTGAATGAGATTGTCGAGGTAAGCAGAAATCTAAGAATATATATTAAAACTATGATGAAATTAACAAATTTGGGGGGAAAATTTCTTACTTTAACCCTCAATTTAGGAATAAATTGTTGATACCTCTGGTTTTTCTTGCTAGTTATCTTCCTGTCAGTCTGAAAGAATTTAGATAATAACAAGACCCCCATGGGTTATCTGTTTTCATTTTTTACTTATGTCATTCAAATTATTAACCCCACAAAACAACCCAGAACTCTATTCATTCAATAAACAACTAAAGGTCCCCCTGTCTGGCAAGCATTGTGCTAAGTACTGCTAAGTACTGGGGCTTCAATATCAGTGAGATTATTCCCATGATCTTAAAAGAATTTTATAGGCTCATGAGGGGAACAAATATAGAAACAAATAAATGAATTAGTTAGTGTTCTATGGTAAAATAATTATGTACAGGACAGATAGAAGACCGCAAGGTCAATGCTTACTTCTGCAGAACAGTAGAGAGGTCAGAAGAATCTTCACCTTCAGGAAGTGATGACTAAACTGCACCATGAAGACAAATTCTGAAAAGACTGAATTAGACAAAAGGTGATGAGGAAAGGCATTCCAGGCATGAGAAAGGTTTGAAGAAAAAAAAAATCCACACAGATAGACTTATCTTAATGGTCTTTTAACCTTATAATTAGGAGGATGTAAGTCCAAGGGAAGACTCTGTTTCCTTGATTATAATACTTTTATTTTTATTTTTGGTCTGACTTCTCCAAGTCTCCTGGTCTCAACGTCCTTGATAACAGAGAGCAGTGCCATTTTTATCTAATACAGAATCTAATATTTAGTAGGTTCTTAAAAATGTGTTGAATGAATCAATGACATAAATCCATTGGTCATCATCCACATTAAGGCCAATTCTTTGCCCTGGAAATTAGTTCTGAGTATACTTCACATCATGATACCAGCCCCTATTTCTGGGTTTCTGGACTTTCATTAGCGTTCAAGCAAGAGAAGGACTGCTTCCTGTGGCCAGGTTTGGCTGTACTTTCACTGGAAGTAGCAGCAGAGATGTGCAAATTCCACATAGTTATAGATTGTGGGTTTAGGCTTTGGCTTATGATCTTGTGCCTCATTTTAAGAAAAATTACATACCTTGAGGCATATCATGCATAAATAGATCAAAATTTGGTAATTCAAGCTACTCCTTTCATTTTAACAACCTCTCTTCCATTATTTTTATTTTTTATTTAATGTAGCACTGATATCTTCTGACACATCTTACCTAATAATAGAGAAACATGTAAATTGACCGTACCTTCGCTATGCCCACAGCCAATCAGAGTGAGTATGCAAATTAACCCAACAAAGATGGTGGTTAACTTGCATACATACCTGGGTCTGGGGAACCTAATCGGCAACCAGGTCACTCCCAGCCAGCCATCAGGCAGAGGCTTTAGGCTTGGGAAGGGGCTGAGCCTATGATTGGAGGGGCGGGGTCCCCTTCCCAAGCCTAAAGCCTGGGGTGGAGGCTTTAGGAGTGGGAAGGGGCTGAGCCTGCGATCGGAGGTGCGGGTGGGGGAACCCCTTCCCAAGCCTAAAGCCTGGGGTGGAGGCTTTAGGATTGGGAAGGGGCTGAGACTGAGATCGGAGTTTCCGGGCGGGGGGTGGGGAGGACGACCCCTTCCCAAGCCTAAACCTGGGGAGGAGGTTTTAGGCTTGGGAAGGGGATGAGCCTGTGATCAGAGGTTCTGGGTAGGGGGACCCATTTCCAAGCCTAATGCCTAGGGCGGAAGCTTTAGGCTTAGGAAGGGGCCAAGCCTACAATCAGAGGTGTGGGGTGCAGAGGGGGGGGGGACCCCTTCCCAAGCCTAAAGCCTGGGGTGGAGGCTTTAGGCTTGGGTGGTGCTGGGTGGAACCCCTTCCTAAGCCTAAAGCCTAGGGTGAATGCTTTAGTCTCGGGGAGGTGCTGGGGGGAACCCCTTTCCAAGCCTAAAGCCTGGGGTGGAGGCTTTAGGCTTAACCCTTTACACTCGCTTGCTTTTTTCTCGATTCCTTTATTCTACTCGGGATTTAATTTTTTAAATACCCTAGATTTTACAAAGTGCGGCAGTAGAATAAAAAACTGGAGTTTCTTTTCATAAAAACTTATTTATTTGGATTTTTTTATATTTCAAATTATTGATACATTCAAAGAGTAATTTTAATCTCGACATCCGAGTGCAAAAGGTTAAGAAGGGGCCGAGCTTGCGATTGGAGGTGCCAGGGGGAACCCCTTCCCAAGTCTAAAGCCTGGGGCAGAGGCTTTAGGCTTGGGAAGGGGCTGAGCCTGCTATTGGAGGGAAGGGGAAAATATTAATGGAAACATATCCTCAGATGAGGATAAAAAGAAAAATAGAAAAAGAAAGAAAGAAATGTCATATCCTATGAAAGACACATCTTGAAAATGCTTAAAGAAAGTTGTCATTTTTTTCATAGTGAAGTGACTGGAGTCTGTGTTGATGAAAATACCTTGGCGGTTGCGGTGACTGGCAGTGGCTGCAGCAGTGGGGTGATGGGCTGGCGTCTTCCCCTGATTAGCCTGGTCGCCTCGAGAAAAGGGAGGCCAGACTGTGGCTTAGGTCCGCTCCCAATGGGGAGCAGGCCTAAGCCATCAGTAGGATATCCCCTGAGGGCTCCCAGTATGTGAGAGGGGGCAGGCTGGGCTGAGGGATCCCTCCTCAGTGCATGCATTTTGTGCACTGGGCTCCTAGTAGCACATAATAGGAAAGTACCGGGTTGGGTCTTTCATCCCTCCTGGCCTATCACCTCCTCATTTACTGGTCTTGAATCCTTAGTGACACCACAATTTGTCATTTCTGGGTATTCCTGGGCTCTACCCCCTCCACGGGTTATGTGTCAGCTCTAGGGCTTGGTAGGAGAGGTAGGTGAGGAGAAGCCAATTCTCCCCGTTCCTGCCTGGCCTAGTCAGTCCTCACTGTAGACCACACATGGGTGTAAAAGTGTTTATGGCTTTTTTTTTTCAATGGGAAGAAAACTCAAAGCATCTTGACTTTAAATGCTCAGCAAGGGCATGCTCAGTGGGCACAGCTTTCAGTGACTACCCAGGTGTCCTGCCCTAAGGTGAGTCCCTTTCCAGGAGTGGACATTTGGGGGAGCCCCTTCTCTCTCCACAGGATCCATTTTCTCTCACTGACTCCCCAAACGCCCAGCAGTACATTCCCTCACACCTGACTCATTAACTATAATAAAGGATGACACTCTGAGGTTTAATATTCTAAGATCAAGAGAATCAACTGCAGTAGGTACAGCTTTGTAACTCCAAATCACACAGATTCCCTTTTGAAGTCTCTCACTTCCCCTCCTCCCCTGAACTACAAGCCAGCCCCTGGAACACACATACCCTCCCCCACACTCACATCCTCCTCAACCACCACACATCACTCCTCCCAAGAACGAATGCTAACTATCACAGAAATTACAGACTAATGTCTTAAAGAAGGAAGAGTTAGTTTTCTGCCACATAATTTGCAAGGCAATACTCTCTCCAGCAGTCTGGACATCTTATTATTATGCAAAAAAATACACAGTATAATTCCCTTTCTCCATCCCATCCTCACCCTAATCCTTCTCCCCATGCCATTTTAAATTGCACTCCCTGGGCTTGCTAGAAATAAGAGAAGGTCCTATTGTGGGGCCAGAGACTCGTCCAGGGCCTGCGCTAACAAAGAGACGCTTTGCTATTACTGTTCCATTAAGGAATAGATTAACTCCTTATCTGAGAGTCCACTTTACCCTCAATTTCCAACTAGGCAGGAGGGGAGCCAATGGATTAATCTTCCCCTGGCAAAATATAGGCAATTGATGATGTGTGCACAATAGCCAGGTCACATGGTCTGACAAAGGATTTATTTTTTTCTGATTCATGTTTCATTTTCATCAAATCTTACAAAAGAATAAAAATCAAGCTGGATTTCAGTTTTTGGGTGTGTGGCATTTAATAACCTTCATGAAGAAAAGGAAAATTACACAAACTCACATAGAAAATTCTGCCAGCATGGTCATCAGAGCTTATAGATACACAAATTAATTATGAAAAATATTCTAGCCCTTAAATAAATCTTAAAAATTCTCTTTGAACACGTGGCCCTGTAGCCTGGTGATGCTAAAATTGGTCAAAGGCAGAGCTGAATGTCAAATGATAATTTCTGCTAAATAATTCAGGTCACCCGAACTCTGATATTTTACCTATTTTAATGAGTATAATGGGTGCAATTAGAGGCTGTTTTCCTCACGGCGCCAGACACAATATGTTCTCCCCTAATTGTGGGCTCCTTTTTCATCTGGTAATTCCTATCTGAACATTTGTCCTATATTCCCAGTGCCTGGCAGCAGCAGCCACTAAATAAATGTGGGGTGAAGTCAGGAACTGAGTTAAGTTTTGATGCTTATCATGAAGCACAAAGAGATTGCAGAGCAAAAACTAGACATTCCCATAAGAAAGTCTGTGGTCAGTTTCATCTGCGACAGAATGGAATGGGAATAAAGACATCTTAGGACTTGGGCTTCTCTCTAATGTTATCTTTTTTTTTTCCCTCCCCTGGCAGGGAAGTGGTGCTGATATGGTTGATAAGAACAAGTGCTGCACACTCTGCAACATGTCTTTTACCTCAGCGGTGGTGGCCGACTCCCATTATCAAGGCAAAATCCATGCCAAAAGGTTAAAACTGTTGCTAGGAGAGAAAACGCCACTAAAGGCCACAGGTATGTGTGCGATGCGCAATCGTGGGGAGACGCTGGAGTTCAAGCAGCGTGCCTGTCTCCTTAATTCTGCTCCCTCTTCAGTGGTGGCTGCCAGAATCGGAGACTCATAAGCAGATGTCCTTCCAAACCTAAAGGGAGGGGGCAGGAGCCCCCGGCAAACCTTACTGTCATGGACCGTTAAGTCCAATAGCAGGTGTTCTTTCTGAACCTTGCTCCTTTAGATCTGTAATCTGGCAGCTTGCAATTCCTGAAAGGCTGTTTACCTCCTGCAAGATGTTGTCTGTCATACTTATTGTATGTTATGTAAGATATTATATCTATTATGCAAAAAACACTGTTCTTCCCTAGCTTCAGTCTGCAATCAGTATGGTAACGGAGAGTGTGCTGGGTGTAGCGGGTACATTCCCTCTCAGGCCTGTATGGTGCAGTACGTCTTGCGGGGAAGAGGAAAACTGCAGTTGTGAAAAACATTTAAAAAATATATATATTTTATTGATTTTTTACAGAGAGGAAGGGTGAGTGATAGAGAGTTAGAAACATCGATCAGCTGCCTCCTGTACACTCCCCGCTGGGGATGTGCCCACAACCAAGGTACATGCCCTTGACCGAATCGAACCTGGGACTCTTCAGTCCGCAGGCTGATGCTCTATCCACTGAGCCAAACTGGTTAGGGCTGAAAAACATTTTTGTTTGCAGACATCTGAGTTGGTGTTTTTTTTTAAAAGAAATTTTCTATTTAGAATAAGGTGTTTTAAATATAAATCTTAAATCCTTATTTTTAGATGTTAAACATTATTTGCTACAATTTTTTAAAATATTGTTTTTATTGATTTTAGATAGGAAGGGAGAAGGGAGAAAGAGAAACATCAGTGATGAGAGAGAATCATTGATCGGCTGCCTCCTGCATGCCCCACACTGGAGATTGAGCCCACAACCCAGGCATGTGCCCTGACAGCGAATCGAACCATGACCTCTTGGTTAATAGGTTGATGCTCAACCACTGAGCCACTTGGGCCAGGCTATTTGCTATAAATTCAATAATCCATTATTATTTATTTAATTATTGAGGTAACATTGGTTTTAACATTACATAAATTTCAGGTGCTCACCACCGAAGGTCTAGTTTCTATCTGTCTCTGCACCTTTGACCCCCTTTACCCATTTCACCCTCTCTCTATTCCTCCTCTGGTGACCACCAATCTATTGTCTGCATGAATGAGTTTGTTTTTGTTTTTTGTATGTTCATTTTTGTATTTTTTTCTTCACAATTGAATAAAAACACACGTTTTTTGTCCTTTCTCATCTGGCTTATTCAATGAGCATTCAAGGTCCATCAATGCTCTAGCAAATGACAACATTTCATCTTTTTTTTATGAGAGTCAACCTATTAACTTTCACAATAAAAAGCTGACATATTGATAGCATTTGGCCTTCTAATTGCTTAACTAAATATTTTTTCAGGAGTCTATCAAAGCACAAAACTAAAAATACTGTTTTAATTTAATCAAGGTAGGCTATTTGAACAAGGCGTACATTATGGTGAACATGTTAACTAGAATAGGTTATACTCCCAAGAAGTTGGGGGTGTATTTCATGATGACTATTCTTTCAATGCAATTAAAATTTAGCAGTTCATTTTATCCTGCTGTCTAATGAATCGTGAATAAATCGTGGGTGTAATTCTTTTTTAAATGGTATTTTGGAATTTGGAGAATGTATAAAACAATACTTGGCTTTTATCCTCAGCATTGTTTTTCTTAGGAGAAAGATCTTCTTTTACTTAGAGAATAGCAAGAAATCTTTTCACTGTATTTTTCTACTTAGTCTAACAAAAGAATACTGTTTTTGCAAAGGTGGCTTTGACATTCAGATATAGGATAGGGTTGTGAAACATGAAATCTGGTGACAAGCTCAGCCTATTTGGGGGCATACTCTGTGTATGAGCATTTGATAAGCAACCACTTGATTGAAATTCCTGATTCTTGCTCTTTAAAAGGTTGGATACTCACCTTGTAACCTACACCCCTTCAAATCTCTTAAAATAGACACCTCAAAGAAACAGTCCCTAGAAAAATTTTTTCTGTTTTCCATGAATGAGCAACTAGCTCATTTGTTCTCTCTGCCTCAGCAGATGATTGCTATTAAATTTAAGTTTAGAGGTAGAGATGGAAGAGGAGCTGTACCATTGTTTATCACATTAAGTAGCAAACGGAGAGTTATTATTTCTGCAGAAAAAATCACCACATGGCAAAAATAGTTCTTTGTGAATTTAAATATATCCTCAAGATCGCCAAGTGCAAGTGTGTTTTCCTGAATTCAAATACCCTCAGAGCTGTAAATAGAACTTGGCTGTAATTTGTTAGTTGCCATCAATATTCCAAAAGAAAAATCAAAAGCACTTAAGCTAAAATCTTTATGCAGTGCCTTTGCTTTGGTGTCCATAGA
This sequence comes from Eptesicus fuscus, assembly GCF_027574615.1. Classification (NCBI taxonomy): domain Eukaryota; kingdom Metazoa; phylum Chordata; class Mammalia; order Chiroptera; family Vespertilionidae; genus Eptesicus; species Eptesicus fuscus. The sequence goes on from NC_072480.1 coordinate 79,296,580, forward strand.
ACTGGCCCAGTCCTCACTGTGGCAGAAATCAGGTTGCTGGGTAGGCAAGTAGGGAATGGGGGTGGGTGGGTGGAAGAGCACTACCTGTGTGTGGGGCTGTGGGAAACAGCATCCCCCTTCCTCACCTTGCTCAGAGTTCTCAGGCTGCACATCACTGTTCTGAAGCTTATCCTCTCATCCATTTTCTTCTAATGATGCTTCAAGCAGAAAGAATCTTGAAAAGTGGCAACATCCGATAGACCTGAAGGGCTTGGGAAGTGAAATTGGTTCCTGGGCTTGGGTTAGGGTCAACCCAGCTGCTGGCAGTGAGCAAAGGAAGCAGTATATCCTGATAGAGAGAGGTGAGTCCTTAGGTAAAAGTGGAAGCAGAGGGTAGGCTAGGGAGGTGTGGCACAGGATGGGGTTTGAGGGCTTGCTAAGGAGGGTAGAACCTAGCAATGGAGAGTCTGGGCACGGAGGTCCTGCAGAGGCTTGAGCAGGGCACCAGCATCAGGAAAGTCTGGCAGGTGGAAGCAAGGTCCTGGCTGCCGTCGTGTGGGTCTAGGGAAAGGAAGGGCTGTTAAAAGTGTTGCAGGGCATCATTATTTAAGAGCACTGGGCTGGTAATCAAGCATAAGGAACATGTCAAAAACCTGGTTCCCAGACCTAGGCTATAGGTGAGGGCTTGGTCTCAAGCACAAATTCAGTTACTACAAGTACAGGATAAGGACCAAGAGGCACCAGAAATGATATCCAGAGGCCACGGGCTTCCTGAGCTTCCGTGCAGCCCCTTTAGCCCTTTTCCTGTCATGGTTCCTGCAGCCCAGCCCAGCAGCAGTTCCTGAAAGACTTCACCCTCTGAACTGTGGCTGCCCTGTGCACATCTAGGAACTGCTCTGCCTAATCAACCAGCTTGGCTTCAAATTACCTCTATAATGAAAACAAAAAGGGGAAAAAAAACACATATAAAACTCAAGAAAGTGAATCAAGATCCAGAGCGAAGCAATTCTCCTGCTCAGGTGTGCTGCTTAAGCTGCCCCTCCATGAATAATGGGCTCTTTGAACTGTAGTGTTTTCTGGGCAGGAATAATTGAAGCACGACTCATTGCTTCTCCTAGCTATTCCATGTGTTGAGGGTGAGCAATTGGTGCCTGTGAATCATTACCTTTCCTCCGACTCAGGGTGCCTTGGGCTCACGCATCAGCTGGGTATCCTGCCAAATTAGCTGTCATTTTAGTTGTCTTCTCCAGGGTACATGTTTACTAGAATTCCTGAATCACTGGAACAAAAACCAGTTTCAATTCTTGGTTAGTGTGTTTCAGAATCTCTGTTCTAGTTCATGCTATTCTAGATCCTGCTGCAAGATGAGAGCCGAGGGAGGACTCTTGACTCATCGTGTTCTTTCAGGGTCAGCAGACCAAAGCATGGAGATCTTGCCGAGATCAGAGGCCAGAGTGAGGTTGCCATAGTCATGTCACACTATGAGGAGCATTGAGGGGAGACTCAGAGGCCAGAGGCCAGAGGCCAGACAATGAAGAGCGTGAAAATCCTCTCATTGGAGGAAGAGTGAAGGAAGCAAAGGTTGTTAAGCATGGAAAAATGATTACTCAGGGGTAAATAATTTGGAAGACTGTCATGAGAAATATTCATGTTGTATGTATGTGAGTGTGTGCACATGCATGTATGTGCTTGGTTGCAACAAATATAACCAATGAGTGAGTAGAAAATGAGGGAATTAGATCTGAGCTCAAGATAAGGAAGAATTTATTAATATTCAGAGATACTTAAAGGTAAAATGTGTAGCTGTGGGAGCTGCTAATCACTTGGCAGGGCATTTTCTGAGGGGGTTCCTGCATAATTAGCATACATGACATTTAAAGTCCCTAGATTATATAGTTAGCCTGAATGACATTAAATTCCTCCTACCCTGAGATTCCCCTCCAGAATCTACAGGTTTGACCCACTGACATAATATAGCAGCAATAATACTGGCCTGGGAGTCAGGAGAAGGAACTCAGGCTCTAACTCTGCCTAGTTATATAATCTTTAGTAGCTCTGTTATCTTTTTTAACCTCCGATTTCTTATCTATCATTTAATTCTATTGTGGATGAAGTGATCTTACTGACCCTTATCAGAATAAACAATAGATTTAAAAGCACTTTTGGGAGGTGGGGGCTGGGTGAAGGTGGGCAAAGGGTGGGGGGGGGAGAGGGAGACATGTACAATAGTGCCAACACTAAAAAATTTAAAAAAGAAAGAAAATTAGAAGGTGCTCTGAGCATTTGGTAAATGAGTTAATAAGGGATGTGGCTCCTTTCCTCTGTTAGAGCCTCCGACTTCCTGATTAACATGGGCTGTTCACACACTACCTTGGGAATAGCATATAGGGACATTCTGTTGTGATTCCTTCGAGACAAATCTTTCTGGGATCATTTCTATGAACTGAGGTGAGCCTGGCACTGGAGCTGCCCATTCGAGAGACAGTGCTGGTGGGCATGGGGAGCATAGACTGTGAATTCAGGGGCAGAGGATGGCCATGGAGCTGAGGAGACAAACAGGCTCTGGCATTAAGAAAACCTGTCAGGAGGGAGATGCAGCCACCAAGCTGGGGGCAGGACCATGGATCTGGGCCTGGGGCCTGGCAAGTAGAGACCAGAGTAAGTCATTTTCTAGAGGGTAAAACAAGGAACCGGACACCATAATGAGGGCCCAGAAAAGGGCATAGATCTTAGGAATTCAGAAGAGGCTGTTATCAGAGTAGAAACATAAGTGATAAGAGAGCTAGAAGCTTAATGCCAAACTTCAGAGATCAGACTGCTCCAATCTTGCTCATTTAAGCTGGGATTAGCCCCAGAGACTGCTCACAGGGAGCTGACTCTGGGTGAAGGTGAGTACTTCCAACAGAGTGGAGAGGACAGAGCCCTAAGGTTGTGCACTTCATGGTTGCTTTTCTGGGCTCCTGTGCACTGAGCTGTGGTTTTTTCCAAGTGGCTGCCTGGTTGACCTGTAAGGACATATTTAGGTCTGCCTTTGATGGATCCCCAAAGGCAAGATCACTGACTGTAGGGGACCAAATAGTGCTATCTAAAAATCTTCACATCCTAATCCCCAGAACCTGTGAATATGAGTTGCATGGTGAGAGGAATTAAGGTTGCATATGTAATTAAGATTCCTGATGTCTAAAATAGTAATACAATAAAATTGTGTTATTATAAGGAACTAAATTTGTGGTAATTTGTTATAACAGATATCGAAAACTAATACAATGACCTAAGTAAATACTTGGCCAAATAGGGTACTGCTTCATGTGTATTTCACACATTTCCCCCCGGCGAAGCTCAAATTCCACGCAGGGAACACTGATGTAACTGTTGTCGGGGACTTACCTGAGGGGCAGGAGTATATCTTTGTGTGATAGTCTTATTCCTCAAACACAACTTATTACTGTACTGTGCAACATTTTGGTGACTATTTCCTATGATATCCAGACTCAGTCTTTCTAGTTCACAGGAGCTGCACAAGTTAGCTCTTCTCTATCTCCAACCCTATTTCCTCTGTCTTCTCAATACACACTCTAAAATGTACCCAGAGGCCCACAGTGCCTTTTCTGCTGGTATCCTATATCCAAGATACCCTTTCCTCTTCTTGTCATGGATTTAAACACCTTCCATCCTCCAAGGTTCAGTTCAAGTCTCAACCAATCTCTGGATTCCCTCCTGCCTTCTAGAAATTGCAGTTAATACAGTGTGGGCTGTGAAGTCAGACATATCTGGGTCCCACTCTTTATTAGCTGAGGACTTCACTTGCCTGAACCTCCTTTTCCTAATCTGTACAATGGGTATATGCCATTACTTATATCAAATGATTTCCATGATGATTACACCAGCTGATTAATAAATGCAAAGTGCTTATCACAGTGCCACATAGTCAGAGTTCAGTAAAAGTTAGCTCTGTCTACTTAGGAAATTAAGCTATTTTTATTTACTCTGCTCTGAACTCTGTGCTGTATAATTTTGCACTTAAAATATTATATTGCCTACTAGAGGCCCAGTGCATGAAATTCATGCATGGGGGGGTGTGTCCCTCAGCCCAGCCTGTACCCTCTCCAATCTGGGACCCCTCTCACAATCCAGGACTGCTGACTCCCAACCGCTCACCTGCCTGCCTGCCTGCCTGCCTGATTGCCCCTAACCGCTTCTGCCTGCCAGCCTGATTGATGCCTAACTGCTCCCCTGTCAGCCCGATTGCCTCCAACTGCCCTCCCCTGCTGGCCTTGTCCCTCCCAACTACCCTACCCTGCAGGCCTGGTTCCCCCCAACTGCCCTCCCCTACAGGCCTGATCACCCACAACTGCCCTCCCCTGCTGGCCATCGTGTGGCGGGTGGCCATCTTGTGGGTTGGAGTGATGGTCAATTTGCATATTACCTCTTTATTATATAGGATTGTACGAGGTTGCTCCCATTGGGTGAGTCTCCTTTCCCCTGTGGTCTGTAAGTGCTCCTCATCTTCACACTGATTCTTCTGCTACATTCTGTACACAGCTGGACTGCCATGTTCTTCTTCCTCACAGATAGTGACAGGAGAATGTAACCTGCTGTTCCCTTCCTGCCTGAGGATAAGTGCAATGTAGTAACATAGGACAGGGTACAAGGTCTCAGAAACCTTGGGGAGAAGAAGAATTGAAACAGCCATGGAAATCTGCCAAATGAGACATTAATCCAGTGCGACTGGGCAGAGAGGGGAGACAGGTGGCAGCTAATAGGAGTGAGCAGGAGATCAGATTTGAGCAGAGGTTAAATTGGAGGATGGGAGAAATGGTCTGAGTGCCTGAGAGGCTGGCCCCTGAGGTTTTGCATTGTGTGCCAGGGGCTTGGCTGTGTGCCGGGAGGGAACCAGAAATGTGTTGGCCTGGACATCCAGGTGTAGACAAGCTGATACCAGAAAACATAGGAGGGAGAAGCATAGTCAGAGGCATAGGGTAGGGACAGAGAGGAGCTGTGAGAAAGGAAGAGCAAACTCCTGATTGAGAGAAAATCAGGAGTTTGGGAGGGAAGCTGAGTCAGGAGTCCCAGGGGCATTGGGTATGTCAGATGGAAGCAAGGCTGAGCAAACTCAGATGTTAGGTATTCTGCCAAATACATATCATCTCTGTGACCTCAACTGCCCTGCCTCATGTAATGCCACACAACTTCTAGCTTCTGACTCCAAGTTCAACAGCTGCTTGCCATTCAACTCCTCCAGGAGTAGTGCAGGAAGTCCTATCTAGCTTTAAATCAGGGGTGGGGAACATCTGGCCCACGGGCCTTCTTAGGCCTGCAAAATCATTTGGTCTGGCCCTGCCAAGGCATTATGGGTGAGTTAATTAAATGTCTGACCAAATATAGCAGCTTAATTTTAAGTTGATAATTTTGCATGGCCCATGAACGATGTTAGAAATATCCAAATGGCCCTTGGCAGAAAAAAGGTTCCCCACCCCTGTAGTGGCGCTTCTCACTGCATGGAGCCTCAACCAGTTGCAGTCCCACCAGGCTTTCTGGCCAAAGTTAGTTCATGCTACATCCAGCATGGCACCTTGTTGCCAGGTGACCACTCAGAACAGCAAATATCCACTGTCAGGGATAGAAGCAGCTTTTGCAGTTTCCTTATCTGGTACCTGCTTTAAGAGAGTTCATAGCCTGAAGATTTCCTTTCATTATTTTCATTATTTTCTTAGCTCAGTTCCTCTCAACAAACATCCTGTGATGTGGGAATACAAAGGTGGATAAGACGCCCTTGCACTTCTCAGTATTACCATGTAGGAGGAGGGAACATATGCACCTGACTACAATGCACAACACACCATGAAAATCTACAAATACAAGAGTATACTGAAGAACTGTTAAAATAACTGCACTTTGCCCTAGCTAGTTTGGCTCAGTGGATAGAGCATTGGCCAGCCTGAAGACTGAAGGGTCCCATGTTTAATTCCAGTCAAGGGCACACGCCTGTGTTACAGGCTTGATACCCAGTAGGGATCATGCAGGAGGCAGCCAATCAATGATTCTCTCTTATCATTGATGTTTCTAACTCCCTCTCCCATCCTCGTTGAAATCAATAAAAATATATTAAAAAATAAAATAACTGCACCTGGAAAGTTCTGAGAATAATTTATGAAGAGAGATGTTTACATAAGGCCTTACTAACTATATAACTTATGGGGATTTGTTAGGGGGAGTTCTCAATATCTCATAGGAATCCTATATCTAGATCAAGTTTTCTAATCTCAAGAGTATTGACATTTCTGACTGGATAATTCTTCATTGGGGTGTAGGGAGCTGTCTTGTGTATCACATGATGATTAGCAGTATCCCTTGCTTCTCATTAGATGTCAGGAGAATCCCTCTAGTTTTAATGATAAAACATGTCTCCAGACATTGTCAAATGTTTCATGGGGGGCAAGGCTGACCCCACTTGAGAACCAGTGATCTAGAACAGGGTACACTTAGCAAAATAGGGCCTGAGGACTAAATTTGACCTGATACTGCCTATGTTGTATGTCAGAAAGCCAAAAATCATTTTCATGTTTTTAGATGGTTAAAAAAATTAGAAGAGGAATGTTTTGTGACATATGGAAAACATATAAAACTCATACTTCTGTGTCCATAAATAAAGTTTTATTGGAACACTGTCACATGCATTTGTTTGCGTTCCATTTAAGCTGCTTTTGTGCTACAATGGCAGTCGAGTAGTTGTGTCAGGGAGCGTACAGTCCACAAAGCCTAAAATATTTGCTACATGGTCCTTTATATAAAAGGTTTGTTGACTCCTGATCTAGATAATGAATGATCTCGAGGGAGAGGCAGGAAGGAGAGAATGGCAGGGGTATGGGTGCACATATAAAATGGAAGCATTTTCCAGGGCCATGCACCTTTGAGTAGCTAGGGTGGCACTGAGATAGGGATTGGTGTACAGATGAGACTGGGCACAGAGGAAAGTTAGAAATACGTACCTTGGGGAAGTACCTTAAGACTAGAGAATGAGGAAAACCCAGTGACTCTCCCTTGTTAAGCATAGAGAGGCCCTCCAGAGAAGCTACAAGATTTGAGTGATAGCAAATGTCTCAAGTAGGCCTAAAATTCAAAACATTTATGAAAACTAAATTGAGGAAATTATAACCAGATTTTGCCATAATCTTAATATGCTTATATCTACTGATTGAAAAAAATATGTTTTTATTGATTTTAGAGAGAGAGGAAGGGTGTGGGAGAGAGATAGAAACATCAATGATGAGAGGGAACAACTATCGGCGGCCACCTGCATGCCCCCTACGACTGGGAATCAAACTAGCATACTCTTGGTCCATGGGTCTACACTCTCCACTGAGCCAGACCACCTGGGCAGTATCTCCTGATTTTTAATTCTTATTTGAAGTCTGAGATCCAATCTGTATTAGTTTCCCAGGGCTGTAGCCATAAAATTGCATAAACTGTGGGTTGCTGAAAAAAAATAGAAATTTATTCTCTCACAGTCTGGAGGCTAGATGTCTTTGCTCAAGGTGTGGGCAGGGTCATGCTCCTTCTGAGGGCTCTAGGGAAGAATTCTTCCTTGTTTCTTGCTACCTCCTGGTGGCTCCTTCCTTGGCATTCTAGCTGTATCACTTCAACCTCTGCTTCCCTTGCCACTGTCCTTCCCTGTGTCTGTGTGTGTGCTCTCCTCTACTTATATAAACACCAGTTACTAGATCAGGTTCGGAACTAATCCAGTATGAGTCAACTTTGCTTAACTAATTACATCTGCAAAGACCCTATTTCCAAATAAGTTCACATTCTGAAATTTCAACTGGACATAAATTCTGGGGGAACAATTTCAACACAGTACATAAGCCACCTTCATTTAACTGATTGCAACTGATAAAGGTCAGGGACCTCAATATCATTCTTGCTGGCTAGTGATTTTTCCTCTTTCTTTCTTTCTTTCTTTCTTTCTTTTTTGATAAACCCATAAAAATAAGATAGTTGGAATAAGAATGAGATTGAGTTCTTACTCCAAACCCTAAAGAACATCCTAAAAGAAAATTTCATTTAACTGTTCTTAATAATATTTTCGAAGAGAACATAAATTATTTAAAAGAAATTTGAAGCCGAGGGGAAAAAAAGCTTTAAATTACAGATATTCCTCATTGTGTACTACTAATCAAAGGAGAATTTAAGATTACCCATAATCTAAATGGTTATGTACTATATTTATGATTAACAAGAACATTTGTCTGTGGCAGAGACATTGCTCATCTGAAACTCATTTGCTTTCTACATTCCCCAGACTTCACATTGATTGTGTTTAGGTGTAATTTGCATTATTTTAAGACTAGCCAAGAAGACAGCAGAGAGCCATTCAACCTACATTAGACTTTGCAAGACAAGAAAGACGCCTTTGTTGTGATATTTTGGTGGTGTTTCTTATTTCAGGATAGTCTAATCTATCTGGTTGATACACTGTCCTTTAAAGTTACTGTTTCACATATAAACTTTTATGAATACTTCTATCATTCTTAACAAAACTGGATATTGAGCATTCACCTTTATATAATTCCCAGCAGTACCTTTTCTTTCATTTTTGATCTCTATGAATTTGAACTTGCCTTAGAGGTATGTAGGTTTTAACATCTTAATGATGCTAGAAGATGGATAGTGGGCAGTTCTGAGGTCAGTTGCTAAGGCATCACACCACCACCTCTCAGTTGATGACTGTATATAGAACACTTCCTGGCACATAGTAGACATTTAATAAATAATTGTTCGATAAGTAAAAATTGGAAGCATGCATTAGAATAATGATAGACATTTACGTATCTATAGTTTTATTTTCAAATTAAGTTACCTTGGTTACTTAAATTTCAGTTAAATAGGGTGATCAAAGGTAGTTGTTTTTCATTTTTACAGGAAGTGTCATGCCTGTTCATTTGCTTGACTTTAAAAAACTCCTTTTCTCCTGATAAAATAGGTAAAATACGGAATAATGTAGAGTATGAACATAAGCTCTAAAATCAGACCTAGTTTTAAATTCTGGTTTTATCTCTTGAATCTTTACAAGTTATTTTAACTCCCCTGCCCTCAAATTCATATTTTAAATTTATGGGTATTTACATTATATCTATATATATAAAAGGCTAATAAGCAAAGTATCCCCTTGGGAGTTTGACCGGGAGACCGGGAGTTCAATCGCTCACTATGATGTGCGCTGACCACCAGGGGGTAGCACAGAACATGGTGGGCAACCAGCGGGGGGAGGGGGAGAGGGAGGGGCGTGGCACTGAGAAAATGTGGGAAGGAGGAGGCGGGGGACCAGTTTGGCTCTGATTGCCAGCCAGGCCTAGGGACCCTACCCGTGCATGAATTTCATGCACTGGGCCTCTAGTAATTATTATAATAAAGGAGAAGATATAAGTAAAATACATAATATAGTGCCTGCCATATGATTCAGTTGAGTGAGTATATTATTGTATGTTAATGTATGCAAGTGTACACATACACACACACAGTAGATCCTCATTATTTGCAGATTCTGTATTTGTGAATTTACTTACTTACTGGAATTTATTTGTAACCACAGAATCAGTACTCATGGCACTTCCATGGTCATTTGTTGACATGTGCAAAGTGGTGCAGATCTTGAGCTGCTCCATTTGCAGGTTCTCAGCTGAGGTTGACAAGGTTGACTCTACTCTCTCTTTCAGCTCTCATACTGTGGACAGTGCCCTTTTTGTAATCTATTTAGTACCAGGTTTTTAAAATTTTTGTGTTTTTTGTTGGTGATTTTGCCATTTTAAATGGCTCCCAAGGATAGTGCTGAAGTGCTGTCTAGTGTTCCTAAGTTCCAAGAAGTAGTGATGTGCCTTACAGGGAAAACAAACTGGTTCCAGGCATGAGTTATAGTGTTGTTGGCTTTGAATGAAACACATATTAAATAAAGTGTCTTTAAACAGAAGAACATATAAAACAAGCTTTTATATTGATCAACTGATTAAAATGTGGTGACCATAGGCTCACAGGAACCTAAACCTTGAACTTCCCCAAGAGCAATGGTTCAGTGTTCGCAATTTGTAACCACAGAATCAGTACTCATGGCACTTCCATGGTCATTTGTTGACGTGCAAAGTGGTGCAGATCTTGAGCTTGGAGACTTTACAGAAATACCTACCGTGAGTAATAAGAATTAACTGTCTACATAGCAAAATTAAGTTTGTATTTATTATATTTATAAAAAATAAGTTTTAAAAAGTCTGTTCATCTCTCAAAAATGAAATAAAAATACATAATATTTTAAAGATCCTGGGATGTCGTAAAACTGTAATTGAGTAGACTGAATGTAACCTAATAATAAAATCAATTATTATAATTGATAATTATAAAGATTTGGTATCAGAAACATCGCATTTATTATTTAATTCAATCATCATAGCAAACACAAAGTATAAAGTATTATGTCTCTTATACTGATGAAGAAACTGAGACCCTGCAGAGTAAAGTAACTTGCTTGGTGTTACATAGTAAAATATATAATTGGAGCTTGAACCCAGGGCTTCTGATTGTACATTCTAGGACCTTGCCTTGATTCCTAGATGGTGATAAATAATGCTTCATAAAATGATCTATAGATTTTTGCTTGCCTAATGAACAGTACCATTCAAACCCCAAGGTTCTCACAAAGATGACTGGAAGCAATAAAGCAACAAAGACAGATATTTAGAAACCTTAAATCAAGCATTTCTCATTTGTAGGAATAGTGAACAATGTGGGAAAAGGGACAGATAAGCAATGATCTTGTCAACTCTGCTTGTCTTCTGTGTAAGTGTGTTTATTGTATATTTCTCTTCTAAAATCTTGTTGGTTTTCTTTTTCCCTTCCTTCGGAAGATGAAATAGACAGAGCTTCAGAACTTTTCTATAAATTTCTATGTCACACAGAATTGCTTATTTGAGTTTTCTGTTGAATGAATAAAGATTTGTTTGAAAGTTACATAAATTCAAATTTTGAATAATACATGTGCTTCAGGTTCAATCAACACCTTGTATTTGCATATAAGATTTTATATGCCATGGCAGTTCTATCATCTGATTCAGGTTATTTGGTTTGCCAGGCATGATCTGTCTAGATACTTATTTTAATAGATGCAAACAATAGTTTGTCAAACAGGCAGCCCTTTCTTAGTGACGCATTTCCCTTGAAATTAGGAAAGTTGGCCTGTCATCTCTAGATCAATGTGTTTGTTCTGATGATGTCTTTGGCTTTTTGAATGCTTACAAATATAATAAGGAATAGAGTCATAGAATTGCAAGCTAGAAGGTGCTTACCAATCATTATTTTAATTATCTAGTTTTCCCAGTGATGAATCTGAGGCCTAGAGAGGTGAAATCATTTGCCCAAGGGGACACAACTGCCTGGTGGCAAAGAGACTTCTGTGGCAGCAGTGTTTCTACAGTCTCACACTGTCAGAAGAAACCACATCAATCCAGCTATTGACTACTTTACAGTGAACAGAGTTTAAGTGAATTAACAATGTGAACTAAATTCTTTTGGTCACTACTTCTGTAAAGTGGATCAAAAGAGGCTTTGGACAATGCTTAGGTCAAGGCTACTGTCTTATTTTATATTAGATGATCAATAAAACAAAGGATCAATGATTAGGTAGAATGAAAGATTTTAACAATGAGGCTATTACCTAGGTGACTTTCACAAATCCTTTTAAATACCATAAACTCAGTTTTCTCCTTTGGGTGATCAAATAGTGGAGTAATATTGTTAAGAATTTCAGAAAGCTTTATGATGCAGTTATCCCTTTATTTTAGAATGTTCTTTAATATATTTTATGAAGGAATATAGTAGAAAAATAAAATAATCAATTTCCTGTGCTTCCTCTGAAACTGTCAATAGGAGATGTAGTTAAAACTTGGAATCTGTACACATAATGCATTGCTATTCAGAAAAAAACAGAGTGAGAGATTTTCTGGCAATAATTCTTGCCATCTATTAAAAATAAGAACCTTAAAACTATCTAGTCTATGAAATTGAAAAGGCACTTGTAAAGTAAACGTCCCATCTAAAATAATTGGCAGTCAGTGTCCCAAACTACATTCTCATCTTTTGAAATATCTATATAAACATCAGCCTTAAAAGCTTGCTTAGTGCTTAGTTTGATTTCTTTAATAATCAGATGCAAGAAGTATGAATTACTGGGTAGCACTTGAGTACAGTAAGTATCATGTTTATTTATATTTTGTATCAATTTAAATTACATCTATCCTCTAGCCCTGATGATTGGTTAGAAGGCCAGTCTCAGTCATTCTCTGGGTACCCTATCCATCTTTTGGGTCATACAAGGGCCTAGAGGCATTAGGTATCCTCAAAGAAGCCTCTCAGCCTATGCGCTCTCACTACTTTATGACCACGCAGATGGTGTTGAGTGCTGTGTGTCCACAGGCTGGCAGTGAAGCCAGGGCTTCCTCAGAACGGATCTCACTCACCTTCTCCCTATGCAGGCAGTCCTATTCCTCCAGGTCAGTGATTTCCATGGATGGTCCCATCTCCTTTGTGCCAAGCTAGGCTATGGAAGAGAAGGCCAAAGCCCCATTGTAGACATTCAAAGGCACCAACTTAGACATACTGGTTTTAAGATGCGTAGGTCTCTATCCATTCTTGCAACCCTCTTTTTTTATGGGCCCTGAGAAGCAATTATTTTCTTAATATCAGGCACACCCCTCTTTAAACATTCAGGTCCCTTTGTCTCTCAGAGAGCCCAGAATAAATGCATTGTTTATTGTCTCCCGAGGGTAGGGAAAACCAGACCTCAGGGCTTAGCTCTCAGTATGGAATTCAATGGAAACACCTCTTATTTTATGAAGTGAGCCTATAGGCAAATAAAGCCACTAAGTAAATTATCAATAGCCACTTCTGCTATATAAATTGTCAGGTGACACAGAAAGATGACATTTCATGTTTTCTTACTCTATTTCCAGCTGTCAGAGAAGCTGTCTGTTGTGTAGGATTTTCTGCTACATGACTTTCTTCGATTGTCTGCTGAGCACACACTAGTTTATGGCTCTCATTATAAATCCATCCAAGGTTTTCAAGAGGATTTATGGCCATTTTGATGCATTATTAATTGCCAAGGTGAGATTAAAGGGCCCCAAGTAAGCCTTGGCAATTCTTTTGGAGGAAGCCATTCTTATTGTTAGTGATATTGGCTAAAGACATGATCTGGGAGTTCTGAGTGCCATACTCAAAGCTGAAAGATATGAAGGTCTTTGGAAGTCAGGGGTCTCAGCCAATTGCAGGCATGATTGCTGTCCTATGCTACCTGTTGAGACCACTTAACTGAGAAGCAGGGGACGGGGGTTAATGGAGTACTCATGAATTCTCTCTGTAATTATATCTTGATTAGTGCAAAGTGCTAATCATTATTTTGCTTTTCAGTCAACAGAGCAGATGAAATCTCAATATCTGGACCTTTCATTTTCAGTTAGTAAATATAATAAAACAAGAGTGCTGATGGTCAGAGAGGAAAGAATTGGCTCTGGCATATACATGAATATTTTAGTTGATCTTAATGCAAATGCCAGGTTATTTTTAATAAAAATAAGTCAGAAACATGTCCATACATTTGATTAATTATGATGATTTAATCTTCAAGTATGTTACTTTTTTTTAAAGTTATGTTTTATCCTGAGACTGAGATGTAGAATAAGTTATACATAGAAATTCACAGACTCCTGACTTAACATCTTATCCATCTCACTGTTCCAGTAAAATTTCATTTAATTCTAAGTTCCAGCTTCTGGTGTGGTTTAAGTGCTTCCCCCTCCACCACTAGGCATTGATAATGCTCACATTCTACAAACCTTATCAGGGGCAGTAAGCATGTCTCAGCATCATGCACCAGCACCCTTAAACTCCCTCTCTTCTAGAGGCCTTCCGTTTTAAGCTTAGTCTGTTTCCTGTGTTTAGTGACTTTGGAAAACAGCTTGCCATCAGTCCAAATTCCATAATCCTCTATGTATCTCAGTGTTATTAAGTCATATTTTTGCTTCCTTTCTTTTGGCTAAGTATTTCCAAATTCTTTAACATTACTCATATATCTTTCTTCCTCAAGCCATCTCTCTGGCTCTTCTATGTACTTCCTTTATTCTACAACACATCTGTTTGCTATCGTAACTGCAGACTTATGACTAGCTACTTAAACATTTCACTACCAGTAGATGAGCTTTTTTGACTTCCTCTTACCAGAGGCAGAACTAATGTGTGTGGGACAGTGGAAAAACAAGGGGGAGGAGTTAGGAAATCTGGGTTCCAGTCTTAGTCTTCTCTGTGGCCAGGATTGGGAAATAACTTTTATCAAGCAAGCAATTTTAATCCTCACAGCAAAGGTCTGAGGTTGAACCATTAGCCCCATTTTATTGTAGGAAACATCGGTATAGTTAAAAACCCTGAGTTTTGTTTTGGTTTTATTTTAAAACCTGAGTTATTTTCTCTAGAACTATTGTCTCATGATTTTTTTAGGAAGCACATAATCTTCTGTAGAATTAATACAACATAATAAAGTAGTTCTGTGAAACTATTTAAAATATTTTCATTCCATATTTCAAGCTCCATGAGGGCTTGGGTGGTGCTGTATGCCTACTGTGACAGCACATACAGTCAAAGGAATAAAACATGAAAACATAGAGGCTTGGTAAGATTGACAAAAGTGAGGCCCATCACAGATGGTATCCTTTAAGTCCCATGGTTTCCAACACTGTATACACACTAGAAGTACCTACAGAGCCTTAAAACTTATCAATGCTCAGTCCCATGCCACAGAATTCTGATTTAATTGGCCTGGGGTAGAGACTAGAGTCCATAAGTGTTTAATCTCTCCCAGCTCAATCTAACCCTCAACCAGGGATGAGAACCACTGAATCCTAATTTCAGTGCTTTTGAAATTTATTTTGCATATGAACCAAGTTAAGTGCTCACAAATGTAGATTCTCATCCAATGGTGGAGGGATGGACCTGAGATTTTCATCTTTAATAAATTCCAGGTGATGTGGAAGCTCTTGGTCTGTGGCACACACTGACCAAGAAAGCCTGAAGTGCCATCCTTGTTGGCTGTTAATAGCACCCTTGTTCTAAAAACTCTTCAATAGAAATAATTTAGATTCTTTCTCATGCACTCCCTTTAGTGGTGTCTGCTTGGCAATGAAGTGTGCAAATTGTGGTCAAGCCATAGTTTAGCTAATGATTATGGATGAAACATCTACATGATTCAGACCCTGGGAAAGTTTCTGTTCCCTCAGGAACTGAATTAATCTAATGATTTTCTAATACTTATCTGCAAAGTCTTATTTAGCCCCAAACTGCTTCCTTGTTTGCACTCATCTTTTGCCCACCAACCACATTGCTCAATATGAAAAGCAGTGGTGTAAGGCAATGGTCTTTAAACTCTCAGGAAAACCTTATTGCATTGGTATCTGATACTCAGGATTCTCTTGATCCAAGTGTTGGGAGGCAGCTCATATGATGGAGCACAGTAGCTCCACCTGTCTCACAATCTGACCTCAAGAAGTTCTAGAGCTGTTTCGTAGAGCTGACTCAGAATAGCTTCAAACCTTCAGATTTAGCCATTTCTAAGTGACAGTTAATATAAAGTACTTTATTTCTAGATTAAATCTAAATAGATCTATGCAAAATATGTGTGTAGCTAATATTCATTGTTTTAAATACAAAATAGAGGGATTTTTTTTATAACTTGCAGGCTATGGGTTATTTTTTTTTTAAAGTATTTTTATTGATTTTAGGAGAGGGAGAGTTAGAAACATCAATGATGAGAGAGAATCACTGATCAGCTGCCTCCTGCACTAGGGATCGAGGCCACAACCCAGGAATGTGCCCTAATCAGGAATCAAACTGTGACCTCCTGGTTCATAGGTTGATGCTCAACCACTGAGCCATGCTGCCTGGTTTGGATTATGGGTTATTAAGGCCAATGTTATTTTCATGGATAGATGTTTATGGTAACTCACAACTGAGATTAAATGGAGTAATCAGGAGATCCCTTTTTGGGGGAGGTACTCTGGCTGATGGTGAAGAAAAGGGTAGATGCACACATTTTACTCAGGGACTAACTTCCCTAAAATTACTTCTAAAGTTTCAGCTTCATTCCAGCCCAGGCCAAAAGGCCACCTTTTCTCTCTGTCTTCATCTAAACCCAGCCTGCACTTTATCTTCCGCTGAGCTTCTGACACTGATCACTCTTCTCATCTCTGAATCTTCTATAAATATTCATAGGCTGTAAGAAATGATCCGGGAAGCTGGCTCTCTAGTTGAATAGCTGATGCTGCTGGATAAGTAGTAAATCATTCCCACCCCTGGATTAAGTGAAATCAGGAAATAAAGGCAGAATGAAAAGAACAAAAGCTAGTATCAGATCCCAGGTTTCAGCTCACCAGCCCCCCTCAATACTGCCTGTGATCTGGGTGATGCCCTCCAGCTCACTAGTCTAAGGATGACATCTGCTGGGGCGGGCACCGGGGTGGCAGTGAGTCATGAGTCCCTGTCAGGGAAACTCACTCTGCCCTTCTGAAATTCTGCTTCTTGTCTGAGGTTTATGGGAAAAGGCATTTCTAGGAGCACCCAATTAGCAGGTCCTCAATTCTTGCTCAAACATCCTATAGTAGTATGATGTCATAACTGTTAGTGTCCAGACGACTTAGTAAGTATTTACCAGTATGTGCTAATAACAGCAGCCATCTGAAAAAATAGTACACATATACTGAAAAAAAAATTTAACATTTGTATTTCCTTCTTAAGCAATCATATTGGGCACTGCCTAATTTATCAAATCTTGAAATTAGATTGGACATTGTCATCTTTATTTCCTGTTCCTCATTTATTGGTTGGATGAATTGGAATAACACAGCAGCCTTCAATAATCCAGCTTCACAGGAAAATTAACTCACTGGAGCATCTCATATTGAAACTCAACTACCTGGAGATAGTGGTTCCCATGGTGTCAGAGAGATGTAGCTATCCTTTCATCAGAATTTTAAAATATTTTATGGACCTCCTGTATATTCATTGCATCATTTCAGTGCACTTCTGTGCAGAGTTTGGGAACTGTTTGGCCATAGCCAAATATTTTGACCCTGAACTCAGAGGGAGTAAAGCACCCTCACTGAATATTGTTTGAAGATGGAATGCCATGAACAAATTACAGACAAAGCTCAGAGATATTGCACTTCAGTTCCAGACCACCGTAATAAAACAAGTATTGCAATAAAATGAGAAGCAATCTTTTGCTGGTGGAGGGTCTTGCCTTCCATTTGTAAAAAAAAAACCACACACAACATTTGTGAAGTGAAATAAAGCAAAGTGCAATAAAATGAGGTATGTCTGTATACCCACAATGTAACAGCTGTTTTAAAGAGACAGAAAGGACGCTATCACATCATACTAGCTGGATGTCCTAATGTAAAACCATGATTCCTTCTCTTACATAGATAGCTTTTGTCTTTTTTGTTTTTTAAAATATATTTTTATTGATTTTTTACAGAGTGGAAGGGATAGGGATAGAGAGTCAGAAACATCGATGGGAGAGAAACATTGATCAGCTGCCAACTGCACACCTCCCACTGGGGATGTGCCTGCAACCAAGTTACAAGCCCTTGACCGGAATCAAACCTGGGACCTTTCAGTCTGCAGGCCAATGCTCTATCCACTGAGCCAAACCAGTCAGGGTGCATAGATAGCTTTTGGGAGAATTAACTGCTCCCTTCATTCAACAAGAGTTTTTTGTTGTTGTTGTTGTTGTTGTTGTGTGTGCGTGTGTGTGCGTGCGTGTGTGTGCGTTTAGCACATGCTATGTGCCAGGCTCAGTTCTGAGCACCTGGGATACATCAGTGAGCAAAACAGATAAAGATCCTTATCCTTGTGAATCTTACATTCTGTCTCCCTGTTTTCAATGAATAGAAGAATGAAGAGCAGCATAGCCTTTGGGTTCTTTTGTATGTGTGACTCTCTCTATGCGTGTGTATAAAAGCTGATGGGAGAGGCAGAGAGAATGATGAAGCACATATGGCACAGTGTTAACAATCTGAGAGCCTGAGGGGAGGGTACAGATAAGTTCTTTGCACTATTCTTGCATCTTTTCAGTAAATTTAAAATTACTTCAAATTTTAAAAAAAGTAAACAAATAAATAGAACCAGAGATATTAAAAATGAAATATTGGAATATTTCCCATTAAAAATGAGAAAGCTAGAAAAGGACTTTTATCTCTTCTAAAGTTCTATTTAATGGCCTATTTTCAAAGATTAGGATTTTGCAGAAAACAGGCATACTTAAGATGTTTAGAATCTAATCAGTGGCTGAAACTAGAGGGAATTATTCTATATTAATGAAAATCAATGATCTATGAATACTATATTAATGAAGACTGATGATATATGTATTTAGTGAGAGTGAGAAAGCAATTCCTGTTAATGGATTGATTATATTTAGAGTGTTGATACAAAATTGAGTTGGGATGATGTTTCCGCTAGGTCATCTCATCTTTGTTTACTCTCTGGAAGTGTTTAATGGCACATACTTTGGAACACGGGAAAATTGATTTAATTTCCTTCATGGCATAGAAAAAATTAGCACATGCTTTCCCCCCGCTCCCCTTATAGCCTTGGATAACAGAATTCACTTCCAAGCATATCATGTGAGAAGGAAGAGAGATTCTTTATTTTATCAGAATAATTAGAGCCATTTTTGGATCTGCTATACAGTGGAGAAATGGCTTTCCCTGTATCTTTTGGAAAAGTAGGAGATGTAATAGGGTCTTTCATGTATTATTCTGACTAAGCCAGCATTTTCCCAGCCCATTTCTTCCCCAAATCAATAAGAAATTAATAAATAAAAAAATTGCAAATAAAATCTTCTGAGATTTAATTTAAGACCTAGTTGTGGCACCACAAGTCCCCTAAGCAGTGTTGTCTAGACTTTGCACTAAAATAAGTTAGCATGAAATATGGCCCATGTATAAGTGATAAAATATAAATGTTCTCCCTCTGCAGCAATGAGTATATATCTATGAGTATAAAACAAATCACCCAGAATCCACAGCTTAGAAACAATTGTTGCTAAGATTTTCATTTATAACCTTCTAGTCTTTATGTATAGTTGCATGTGTTTGTATAATTTAATAATAAGTAATTTGGTTTATACCCTACATATACTAGTAAACAATATCGTTTTTTAAAGATTTTTTTCTTGATTTTTAGAGAGAGCAGAAGGCAGAGGGAGGGAGAGAGAAACATTGATGTGAGAGCAAAACATCAATTGGCCACTCTGACCGGGGATCCAGGCCGCACCCAGGCATGTGCCCTGCCTGGGAAATGAACCAGCAACCCTTCGGTGCATGGGACAATGCTCAACCAATTGAGCCATACTATCCAGGGCTAAACCATATCATTTAGTTTACTTTATATCCCAAACATTAAAAAAAAAAAACACCACAGATTTTTTTTATTAATGCCTGGTATTTCAGAGTATAGATGTACACAATATATTTAATTTATCATCTAATTTATTTTTCTCTCTTTAAAAAATATATATTTTTATTAAATTCAGGGAGAAAGGGAGAGGGAGAGAAAGATAGAAAC
Source organism: Eptesicus fuscus (assembly GCF_027574615.1). NCBI lineage: Eukaryota > Metazoa > Chordata > Mammalia > Chiroptera > Vespertilionidae > Eptesicus > Eptesicus fuscus. Next base: position 79,316,215 of record NC_072480.1, read on the forward strand.
GTCAATGATGAGAGAGTACTATTGATTGGCTGCCTCTTGCATGCCCCCCACTGGGGATCGAGCCAGTAACCCATGTGCCCTGAGAGGGAATCAAACTGTGACCTACTGGTTCATAGGTCAATGCTTAACCACTGAGCCATGCAGGCCGGGCTCATCTAATTTATTTTTAATCCCTTAAAGTAAGTTTAATGAAATCATTAAAGATTTAAAATTTAGCTTTCATAAGTTATTTATTAAACATAAAAATCCCGAGTTGATATTTACTGAAATTCACTAGTATTTTTTTTTTCATTTATTCTTCATGTGATTGTTGAGTATCTGCCATGTACACACATCCTCTGTGAGAGATACAACGAAAATCTGCTTTGAGACCAGACTTTGCACAGTTTGCATTGAGCGTTTTCCTGCAGGAAAAGGGGGCCTGTTTGGAAACTGAATTGTCAATCTACACTGACAGCTGTCTCCTCAGGCCAGCAATGACTGACCCAGTCAAATTGAACTCTTAACAGCATTTGCAGAAAAAAACAGTGATACTTGCTGAAGAATTCCTACTGTCATTGTTATTTTGATTTAGGATAGGAAAAAAAGAGGAGGGGAGGGCAGTTTATCAGAGGGACTAGAAATCAGAAAAATTATTTTAGAAACAGTGCATATTTCCAAGTAATCCCCACTGAGAACAGGTGTTGAAGCCTAGAAAATGTGTTCTTACTCTACAGTTTATCTGTATGTTTATTTGGCCTATTGCTTCCTGAGCATCATAAGAAACCAGTTGACACTGAAATATAGTGCTGGTCTTCAAATCCCAAGATCTGGTCTTTGCTATTTCCTTTGCTGCTTTTTATGAGGGGGCCTAATACTAATTGATTTACCACCATCCCCCGGAACTTCAAGCTACCTCATTGGTCAAATGGAATTTGAGGGCAACTAAAGAAAATACATGAAATAGATATAATGTATTAATTGCAGAATATCACACAACTTAGATTAACTTGTATTATGGATATGAATGCCTTAGGTGAGAAAACCACATCCTTTCAAATGAGTAAATTCCTTAAACTATTTCAAAAGTTCCCAAGTCCTTTTTGAGAATGGGATAATTTTCGTTATATCAAAACCTAGAAAGCATAAGAGAGAGAGAAGGGAATGTTAGTAGAAACCCCAGGTGTGGGGGTTGAAGGGTACCCCAGGTCCCTGGTTCAGAAGATTGATAGGTAGTTGAGAATCCCATTGTCTGTTGACTGTGTTACCCCCTAACCTGGCTAAGGACACCCGCTTGGTGATCTGACAAGTGAAGCTTTGAAATCTATTGGTGGATCCTCTCTGCTTGGTTGAAAGTGCTCCTGCTCTAGGCTCTTGAACAATTGTTGCCAAACTTTTCACTAACTCCTGTTTCTCCACAGTGATGTTAAATCAGGTCTGACCCAGAACCTGGGTGACCAACTCATTCCTGTTTGCCCAGGACTAGCACTTGAAAGATCCACATCCTGGGAACCCTCTCAGTCGTAGGCAAACTAGGGTGGTTGGTACCAGGCCAGAAGCTTGGAGTGATGTCTGGATGCCATGATAAAAAATAAAGCAGAGTAGATGGCTTCCTGTTTGAAAGTAAACTTTCTAGAATGATGTGCATATCTGCCCACTCTGAAATACATAGAAATAGGCCACTCCTACTTCTCTGTAGATTGGAGTGTGTGTCACACAGCTCAGTGGTTGGTGAGTCCAACTCAACCCTGAGTTCATACTTTGATTCAAAGATCTTTTCATTCCCCTCATACTGCTTAGTTTGCCTTTATATGAAATATAAACTGAATTGAGATTGGTGAAGACAGTTGGAAACAAAGCATAAGAAAATTAAATTTGGGGCCTATACAGAGGACAGAATTATTAAAGAGGAGAAGCTATAGTACAGATGCAGCATCAAACTACACCCTTAAATGCAAGATAAGATTACTATCTTATTTGACAAATATTCTATTGTGCATCAGTCCTGCTAGAATGTGGTGCATAAAGTATCAATTGATAAATTTGACTCTGAAGTGTTTTTTTAGGGTCCAGTTTAGAAGGAAGTAAATTATGCTTCAAGGGTCAACATTCATTCAGATTGCAAACATTTGATATGTTTTCTGTTGTCGTTAAAAACAACAGGCAGCTATAAATCCTCAAAAATTGATAAGGATGCAGGAAACTTTGGAAGCAAAATCCAATTTCCTTCAGAAAAGTGGATAGAAGTCCTTTCCCATGCAGGTCAACTGCATATTTGTAGCTTCTTATTAGAATTTCTAAGTCACAGCAGAATGATACTGGGTGACTGCCAGGATGGTAAGGCCCACGTTTGAGCTTTAGTTTCACATCGTGATTTATGACTGAATCTGGCAATGAACTTTTAAAAGAAGTATTATTTCTCTAAGTCCTTATTTCTCTTAGAGAAATAATAGCATTGTTTCATCCAAGCTAGTTAAAACATTCTTGCCTGATGAAATCTCTGAGTAGAGAGGAAAATACTTTCTTGAGATATTGTTCCACTGTAGGCATTTCTTGAATTACAATGTCATTCAGCAAATATTTATTTCTATATCAGTTATTTAATCTAAAAAAATAAAAGTTTACATAAAAAATTATTTGAAAGCTTGGAGGGTTAATTAAGTGGTTGCTTACCTTTTTATTGAGCTTCCATATCTCAGCTTTTCCTTGAATGACATTCAGCTGCCCTCCGAATCACAGAGGGAAAGAACAAGCAGAAAGTACTCCTGCATGACATTATAACTGATGGGCTATGTGACAATTTACTTTTCTTTGTCTTCATCAAAATATTTGGATCAGAAATTTTCCCCTTAATTAAATTAAGTCCTATATAAAATAGATGACTGAGGTCTAGAAAAACAAATCTCTTTGCTTAATAAGAAGTATGAAAAGAGTCCTTAGGGGTAGCAAAATGAACATTGGTCTTGGAAACAAAGGATTTGGTTTGGAGTCCTCCCTTTACCATAACTGGTTATCTCACCTTCAGTAAATCATTTGGTGTCTCTGAAGTCCATCATCAGAGACAATAATCTGAGATGTTATTATGAAGCTAAAAGCAACGTGCATGGTGTAATGCATTAAGAAGTTAATTTTATTTTATTTTTTACTTTCTGTTAGTAAACATCAAGTTGGGTTCATTTTTTTCTGGACCAAAAATAACTATAGTTCACAATGGAATGTGTTAAATTAAGAGTTGGGACTGGAATCTCAAAATAGTGATATATCCCTTTTCAGTTTAGAGAAGCAATGCATGCTCTGTGGTGTTTGTCTTTTGGTCTTAAAAAATGTACTTTCAACATCAATGTTAGCAGGTATAAGTTGAAAATAACCTGTCACAGTAAACAGAAGTAACTTACAGTAAAATTTTAGCATGATTTTGTCAATTTGTACAGTCCATATCACTGAAATATTTGCTAACAGTTGGGCAAATCATTTATTTATTGGTGGTTTCTACTTACGACACAAATATCTCATTCATTCATTCAGAATATTTCAAGTCATGATCATTCAATATTTGTTTCAGAATTTGGCTTCAATTCAATTAGCAGATCACTCCATATCTCCAAAAGTTTATTTTTAAAAATCTCTCTTTCTTTATAAGGAATGATCTCCTGAACTATTAGAATTTTCAGTCGTATCCCAAGTTCAAAAACAAAGGCTGGCATAGATTATTGTTCTGCTCTCAATAAACTCTTGGATTTTTCAGCTTTACAATTAACATGAGATTCTTCCACCTTTAGAGACTGAGGACAAGTGTACTAACCTGTCTTGTATTTCTCTCTGGTCGTTTGCCTCCACAGCAACCCCCCTGAGCTCACTTAAGCCTCCGAGGGTGGACACTGCTCCGGTGGTCACATCTCCCTATCAAAGAAGAGATTCAGACAGATACTGCGGGCTCTGTGCAGCCTGGTTTAATAATCCCCTGATGGCCCAGCAGCATTATGATGGGAAGAAACACAAAAAGAATGCGGCAAGAGTTGCTTTATTAGAACAACTTGGGACAACTCTGGATATGGGGGAACTGAGAGGTAAGAGAAACTCTAATTTCTACCCCAGAACTGGGCTTTCAGAGAAAGGTTTGTGTTTCAAAAATTGGCATGATTATTCTTATTAAGTAGGCTCATCCAAAGGAATAGAAGATAAAGGAAATGAGCAGAAAATTAGCTCAATTTTTGTGATCTCCTTTGTTTCAAATAATTTATTTCCCTATTTTTATTGACTATTTTGCAGATCAAAGTCACCCATCCATAAACCAGATTATTTTTTCTTCTGCTTTATCTTTAAACACCTTCTCTAATGAATGCTTTGTACATGAGCAGTATGAGAGAAGATGCTAAAAAAGCCAAATAGCATGATCTTATTTTAAACTTTTGTGCTATTATGAATTCAGCCCAAACAGGACAATACATTGACTTCCTTTGATGTCTTAAAGCAAACCCAAGTCCTTTTAATAGAAATATCCTGGAAATTGATTCAAGGTGGTGCTGTGTGCCATGTTATAGTCAATACCAGCTATCCCACCCCATTTTGACAGGTATTTTCTTAATTGATGGAAGCTAAGCAACATTCAAACTTCATCTAAGGTTTCCCAGCAGCTGCTGAGCAGAAACCTGGAAGCTGTAGGGTGAAGATTAGTCCTGTGGATTTCTTAGGAGATTTCATTATCAATAACCATTTAAGAATTTTTGATCACCTAAACATTTTTAATCAGCTTAATGTTGACAGTGTAGAACACAATCACATATATGTGAAGCATTATATAGGTGAAGGGTGCTATTGACAATATACGTCAGATGTTTGGGTGTGATAAGCTTTTCTGGATTGGCTAGGGCATGGTCATAGCTGTAATAACATTTACAAATCAATTTTCCAAATGTAACCTAGATTGAAATTGGGTTCTGTGTGTAGAGCCTACAATTCTGATTACCCCTCAACCAGGCTATGAGCCTCCAAGAGGGATAATTGTAGTCAGGAAATAATCTGTTACAATTCTAGACCAAGTAAGTGGAACAGAACTCATGCTGTGTGAGCTGAAAGGAGGGACAGGACACTTCTAATGATATTGGTGAGGAACACTCCCCCAAGGAAAGGGACTTCATTTGGAACTAGAAAAGTGGATAGCATTTTAGCAGAATTACGTCTGAGCAGAATTATATATGTGCAGGCAAAGAGGCAGGGAAATAGAAGCAGTTAGCTGGCAAATAAGCATGTTATTCTGAATCCTCTGATGCTGCATGTATTTAAGATTGGAAGTCCATTAGTACATATACAGAACTTGAGAAGGAACTGATTATTCCAAGATATGTGATTAAAAATGACAAATAAGAGCAGACAATACTTTACTTTTGTGTATGTTTTCTAGCTGAAGAAAAATAACATGGGCCTTAATATTTTTTCTATGTTGAATAATCTCATTGCAGAAACTTTTCAATTGTTGTTATTATTGCTTTTTGTTGGGGGATTTCTTATGTTCTCAGTCTGAGTCTCTCCATAGCTGAAGGCCTACCCACCACTCACTGTTACTGGCAGATAACAAGCTGGCTCAGTGACTCTTTCACGGCAGGGCACTGAAGGAGAAAACTAGGGCTTTATGCGTGTTCTATGCCAGATAGTATGACTTAGAGAAGAATTATTCCTAGAGCATATTCTTCTTGTCAATTTTGAATTATCAGCACTGCATCTTTTATGTACAACCACATCTTAATGACTTGGGTGCCTGAATTCTGTTACATTTGAGCAGCTTGTCTTTTATAGAGAAGACAAAAAGAGCTGCACTTTGACTTGGTAACTCAATGTGACTATGACTTGGTACCACATGAAATGCAATTAGCATTGAACACAGTGTCCTTGAAACCAACCCTCTCACCTACCCCAGGTGACATCTTGATATATATTTATTCAGGCAGTAAATATTACAAAAGCTTGAGGAATAAAACAATGATGATAACTCAGCACATTTTAAAACACACACACACACACACACACACACACACACACACACACACACACACACACATCCCTGTTTCTGGAGTGCTTCTAATACATGATTAATCAATTAATCAGGACAAACGTGCTAATCAGTTAATAAAGGCATAACCATAACTTTTTAAAAAATGGTTTCAAGCAGTTGGACATCATATGGCAGTATCACAGACTTTCTTTTTCAGCACGTCTCAGTTTTTTAAACAGTGCATTTACTTGTGTATTATGGTTTCCCTAATAATCTATTTTTACCCTACTTGCCCCTTTAGATTTTTATCAACTTGAAAGTAGGCATCTCTATCTGTTTTGCTCACCAATGTGGTTAAAACACCTAGAACTGTGACAACCACATAGTAGGTACTCAATAATTGCTGAATAAATAACCAAAAAAAAAAAAAAAAACCCCCAAATTTAAAAATTACCTAAAATCCTACATTCTTAATATGGCAATCATTAATATTTTTCATTTCTAAAAGGATCCTGATTGAATAATTTTTATAGGAAATTATTTATGATATTTTCTCTAATTTAAAAAATGTATATTTTACATATTGTCAAATGAGAAGGCATGAAGTGTTACAGTTCAATGAGTTTTAACAATGCAAACACCTGTGTAATCACACCCCTGTCAAGATACACAGCTTCTCCATCTTGAGAAAATCCCCATATGCCCCTTTCCAGTCAATCCTAGCCTCCCACTCCAGGGAACCACTTTTCTTATTTTTTCACCATGGATTAGTTTTGCCTATTCTAAAACCTCATAGGAATGGAAGCAGAAAGTGTGTATTTTTTTGTGTATCTAGCATCTCTTGCATAGCTTATTGTTTTTTGAAATGTATCCACTTGGTGCATATAAAGCAGAGTATCCATTTTCTCTTTATTACAGAGTGTATTCTACCCCAAATTCCCAAATTCCACAGTTTTAATATCCATTCTCCTCTTGATTTTTTGGGGGTACTATTTAGAATAAAACTTTCATGAACATGCCTTTTTTTTTCTCTTGGTAAATCCCTAGGAGTAGAATTTGTGGGCCATAGGTTGGGTGTTTTTAACTATATAAGAAGCTGCCAAATTTTTTTCAAAGTAGCTTCATTATTTTGCATTCTTGAAATATACAGTAGTCTCCCCTTATCCACAGTTTTAGTTTCCCTGGTTTCAATTACCAATGCTAAGCCATGGTCTGAAAACATTACATGGAAGATTCCAGAAACAATTCATAAGTTTTAAATTGTGCGCTACCCTGAGTAGCATGATGAAATTTTGTGCCATCCTGCTCAGTCCTGACTGGGACGTGACTCATCTCTTTGTTTAGCATGTCCGCCTTGAGTATGCTCCCCAACCCCCTTAGTCACTTCATAGCCATCTAGGTTATCAGATCAACTATTGTGGTATCATAGTGCTTGTATTCAAGTAACCCTTATTTCACTTAATAATGGCCTCAAAGCCATTTACGTAACTTGTATTACAGTATATTGTTATAATTGTTCAATTTTATTATTACTTATTGTTGTTAACCTCTTATTTTGCCTAATTTAAACTTTATCATAGGTATGTACACACATCTAGGGTTTGGTGCTACCTGTGGTTGTAGGCACCCACTGGAGGTTCTTGAAACATATTTCCCACAGATAAGAGGAAACTACTCTATATGAATTCCATATTCTCACCAACATTTCTTTTTGTCAGTCTTTATACTTTAGCCACTCTCCTGAGTGTAGGAGAGGATTTCACTATTGCTTTAATTTGTGTTTCCATATTGACCAACATGTGAAGCACTTTTAAAAATGTGCTTATTGGTCACTTGTGTATATTCCTCTGAGAAGTGTTTGTTCATGTCTTTTGTCTTTGTTTTTCAAAATTTGGTTGTTTGCCTTTTTTATGAAGGTAGAAGGTTTTCACATATTATCAATATAATCCTTGGTCAGATATATGAATTGCTAATATTTTTCTCCTAGATGGTGACTTGGCTCTTTATTTTCTTAAAGAATATATGGTGAGCAAACATTTAAATTATGGAAGTCTACTTTATCTCCTTATTTCTCTTGTGATTATTGTTTACATGCCCCATCTAAAAAATCTTTGTCTACACCCATGATCAAAGGCATTTTGTATGTTCTCTTCTATAAGTTTTATTATTTTAGCTTTTACATCTATGATTATGGCATACTCAGATTAGTTTTTTAAACTTTATTTTATTGGTTTACACTATTACAAATGTCCTTTTTTCCCCCTCTTTCCTTTGCACACCTCCACCCAGCCCTAGCCTCCTCTCCACCCTCTCCCCCTAGCCAACACCACACTGTTATCTGTGTCTATGGGTTATGCATGTGTATTCCTTGGCTAATCCCTTCACCTTCTTTCATCCAGTCCCCCTCCCAATTAAGTTTTATATATTATTTCAGGTAGGGTTTGAAATTCATTTTGTTTTCATACATTTACTAGGTTATTACAGCAAGTTTGTTGAAAATGTTTTCTTTTCCTCCTTGAATTGCATTGGTATCTTTATTAAAAACCTATTGATTATGTGTGAGTCTATTTCTATACAATCTATTGTGTTCCATTGATTTCTTTGTCTATCTTTATGCCAGTGCAACGCTGTATTGATTTTTTTTTTAGCATTACAGAAGTCTTGATATTAGGTAGTGTAATTTTTCCAGAATTGTTCTTTCCAAAGATTGTTTGATTGTCCTAAATCTTTTGCATTTCTATATAAATCATAGAATTAGCTTTCCAATTTCTACATAGAAAATCTATTGGAATATTGAATGGGATGGAGTTCAATCTATAGATCAATTTGGAGATCATTTATTTAAATTCTTCATAATAATGAGTTTTTCAATCCATGAACATCCTATATCTCTATTTATTTATTTTTAAATCTATCAGTAATTTTCTGCAATTGTCAGAATAAATGTTTTAATCATATTGTTAAATTTTCTTCAAGTATTTTATGTTCTTTAACAATAGTGTGTTATAGTTTGGAAATTTCATTTGTATATGTTTGTTACTGATATATAGAAAATGTAGTTGATTTTTGTATATTGACCTTAAATCATGTAACTCCCACATAACTTTTTACCTGTTATTTGTATATAACTTAAATGCACAAAAATAGTTACACCTTTTGTATTTTTTTTATTCAAACTATTTAGCCATTAGAAAATATAGAACCTTTGCTTAAAGTGCAGGTCAAATAAACATTATTCTTATAAGAGAACAAATAATTTTAAATGTAATTGGTCTAAATATATATTAATATGCAGAATCTGGTTACTGATTCAATGTTAGTATTATTCATTTAAAAAAACAGATGGTATTTGTCTGTACTTCCAAGTTTTAATTTGACAAGAAATACAGTCACCTCTTTTTGAACATAAAATCCAATGTAGAAAATAAAAAGAAGTTGTTGAATTACATAATTATAAAACTTAATGGTCAGAAAGTACTTTAGAGGTTTGCTTTATAGTTTAAATTCTTCTTGTCAGCAAATATAAGCAGTTTCTTAGCTAAAAACAATGACAGTGTAAATTATGAAATTATAGCTAGGTGGAAATGAAAGATTCATTTTTCAATCTTTTATTATATTTACTAGAGGCCTGGTGCACGAACTTCGTGCACTCGCGGGGGTAGAGGGAGTCCCTCAGCCTGGCCTGTGCCCTCTCGCAATCCAGGAGCCCTTGGGGGATATCTGACTGACGGCTTAGGCCCGCTACCCTGGAGGGAGCGGGCCTATGCCGTCAGTTGAACATCCTTAGAGTTGCTGCTGAGCCCAGCTTCTGGTGCACTGACCACCAGGGGACAGCTCCTGTGTTAAGCATCTGCCCCCTGGTGGTCAGTGTGAGTCATAGTGACTGGTCGTTCCACAGTTCAGTCCATTTGCATATTAGCCTTTTATTATATAGGACTAGAGGCCCGGTGCATGAAATTCGTGCACGGGGGGGGGGGGGGTGTCCCTCAGCCCAGCCTGTACCCTCTCCATTCTGGGACCCCTCGAAGGATGTCCCACTGCCCATGTAGGGCAGTGGGACATCTCTCTCACAATCCAGGACTGCTGGCTCCCAACTGCTCACCTGCCTGCCTTCCTGATTGCCCCTAACCACTTTTGCCTGCCAGCCTGATCACCCCCTAACCACTCTCCTGCCAGCCTAATTGATGTCTAACTGCTCCCCTGCCAGACTGTCCCCAACTTCCCTCCTCTGCCAACCTGGTCACCCCTAACTGCCCTCCCCTACAGGCTTGATTGCCCCCAACTGCCCTCCCTTGCAGGCCTGGTCCCTCCCAAATGCCCTCCCCTGCTGGCCATCTTGTGGTGGCCATCTTGTGTCCACATGGGGGCAGGATTTTTGACCACATGGGGGCAGCTATCTTGATCTTGTGTGTTGGAGTGATGGTCAATCTGCATATTACTCTTTTATTAGATAGGATAGAGGCCTGGTGCATGGGTGGGGGCCAGCTGGTTTCCCCTGATGGGTGTCCCGGATCAGGGTGGGGGTTCCTTTGGGGCGTGGGGCGGCCTGGGTGAAGGGCCTGTGGTGGTTTGCAGGCCAGCCATGCTCCCCGGTGACCCAAGCAGAGGCCCTGGTATCTGGGATATATTTACCTTCTACAATTGAAACTTTGTAGCCTGGAGCAGAGCCAAGTCTCCTGCTTGCTCCGTGGCTGCCGCCATTTCTGTTTGGATTTGTTTACCTTTTATAATTGAAACTTTGTAACCTTAAACAGAGGCCTGGGCTGGCCAGGGCAAATTGAAAGCTTGGCTTCTTCAGTCACCGGGGGCAACTCTAGCCTGCTCTCTCCAGGTCCATGGCTGCCACCATTTTTCTTGGGATTTATCTTCTATAATTGAAATTTTGTATTCTTGAGTGGAGGCCTGGGCCCGCCAGGCTGTGTGGAAAGCTTGGCTTCCTCTATTGCTGGGGAAACCCAAGCCTCCCTCCTACTCTCTGTGGCGGCAGCCATCTTGGTTGGGGTTAATTTGCATACTCGCACTGATTGGCTGGTGGGCGTGGCTTGTGGGTGTAGTGGAGTGATGGTTAATTTTCATGTTACTCTTTTATTAGGTAGGATCCTTTTTTTATTATTCTTTTAAAAGTTTTAGGATTGAAACAATGCAGGCATTTTATTGTTTCAGAGGAAACTAGACCAGTGATTTTCAACTGGTGTGCTGCAAGAATTTTTGTAACATGCAATACCTGACATTTATTTGGGGGCACTGACCTCTTTTTCCTTAGATTGTCAACTAATAAAATGACAATAGCCAAGACAACAATAGCTATCCAGTGTGAATGCCTTGTCTTGAACACAAATATATAATGAAGTTGTATCTTATTGGTCACATCACATAATAAGGCTACATCTGATTGGTTAATTATTGGTACCTGAAATCTTTATATACAAGTATAGGCACCTCATTTTTTTAAGTAACTTTGGAGTAAAAAGGGTAGTTAAATACTATTATTATTTTTTTGTAAATCAGTCAAAATTAGATCTTTTATGTCAGATTGGTAAAAAATGTACCATTTTTGTGTGTGGCATAATTTTAGTAATTTCTTTATGTGTGCCATGAAATGAAAAAGGTTGGAAATCTCTAAACTAGACTATTCTGGTATAATTCTCATTTGAAGACACAGGCAAACAAACAATTTTGAAAATGTCATGTTTCTGAGCATCATACACTGATAGTGTTAGAAAGAACATTGAACATTATTGAATTACGCCCCTTCTTTTTTTCTTTATTGATTAAGGTATTACATATGTGTCCTTACCACCCCCTTCCCAAGCCTCCCCCGTACCTTCCCTCTGAGGTTTGATCAATGTTTCTCTGTCTCTGTATCTGTTTTTGTTCATCAGTTTATGTTATGCATTATATTCCACAAATGAGTGAGATCATGTGATATTTATCTTTCTCTGACTGACTTACTTTGCTTAGCATAATGCTCTCCAGGTCCATCCATGCTGTTGCAAATGGTAGGAGTCCCTTCCTTTTTACAGCAGTGTAGTATTCCATTGTGTAGATGTACCACAGTTTTTTAATCCAGTCATATCCTGATGGGCACTTAGGCTGTTTACAAATCTTAGCTATTGTAAATTATGCTGCTATGAACATAGGGGTGCATATATCCTTTATGCCCCTTCATTTTATAGAGCAGGATTCTGAAGCCCAGAGAAATGAAGTGACTGTCCCCTTCTAAGTTATGGTGTGATCTGGGATTTCTGATTATATGTGTGCTAATTCTAAATTCCAGTGACTCATTATTGACTAACTAGAACTCTGATAATTAACTCTTTTCTTTTAAACAGTTGAGTTTGGGAGCTTATATATGTTAGTATAAAAGTTGGTTTGAACTCAAGCATTAAATAGGCATAGTCAACTCTCAGTTTTCTTAGAATGAATTTTTTTTTTGTTTGCAAAGTACACTACATACTTTTAATAAAGGAGTTTTCCCCACATTTATGATTTCATCTTAGCTGGAGTGAATATAGAAATGCAAAGAAATCATTTTGACTATTCAGAGGGTTTTGGATTGAGAAGCCAAGTTCAGTTTTTAGAGATTCCACTAGATTTATTACTCCCTCTATAATACAACTTCTGCCTTTATTAGCAGGAATGGGGATTAATTTCCAGGAAGCTTATCTAGGACTTCAAATCATAAAAAGTAGTATGTGAGTCAGAATGATCAGCCTTCTTTCAAAACAAACATAATGCTGGAGTCAGAGATTTGTACTTTCTAAATTATTTCTGCTGTGGACTTTCAGGTGATAGTGGATTGGCATCTCATATTTTGTTCCACTTATTTTAGTTTAGCCTTTGCGTACTTCTCAGGCAATAGACAACAGAGTCATATCATTCAGTGACACTCTTGTACCTTCAGTTAACCTACGTTTCTTGTGCAGGGGGACTTGGGCACTGGATCTGCTTCAAGACCAGTGGAAGTTTTAGGTTAAAAATGAACAGTTTTCAGAGGAAGCCAGTGCCACTGTTGCTGTATAACAATTACCTCAAAACTTAGTGGCTGAAAAACACACTAGACATTTACTTTGTCTTGCAGGTTCTGTGGGGGAATTTGGGCTTGGTTTGGCTAGGTAATTCTGGCTTGAGCTTTCTCATAACAATGCGGCTGAGATATGGGCCTCAGCTGCAGTCCCACTTTTCAAGGTGGTTCCATTCTGGAAAACAGATGAGTGGTTGTCAGGCACTGGTTGGTAGTAGAGGAGGGGAAGGGGGCAATAAGAGGTGGTAGGGGACTACAAAAAGGCAATAAGAGGGAATTGGAGGGGTAATGAAACTTGCCTGTGCCTTGATATGATAGCGGCTATGTAGCTGTGCTTATCAAAACCTGTATAACTGTACACAAAGAAGAGAATGGTATGTAAAATTTAAAAGTCAAATAAAAGTAGGAAGAAAATGTGGCTCACTCTCAGGACTGTCTGTTGGCAGGAGACCTTAGCTTTCCTCCTCATGGGCCTCTCCCTGGGGTTTCAATGTGCTTGTGAGGCGGTGGCTGGCTTCTTAGAGGGCAAGCCAATCAAGAAAGCATCGTGTGGAAGCTATCTTTTCTTAAATTCTTGAAGGTCACTTAGCATCACTTCCATCATATTCCATCTGCTAAAGTCAAAGCCAGTCTCTATCAAAGGAGTGGTAAGAAATTAAACTCCACCTTTGAAGAGATAATTATCAGAAACTATGGGGACATTTAAAAACCACTACAATCAGTCAGAATGCAGGTGGACAACTAACATGTGTGGCAAGCACTATGCTGTCACACCCTGTAGACTTTGGAGTCTCATCAATGGGTGGACTTTGAATAGGCAGTAAACAACCAAGTCAAGGATTTCAAATTTTTTAAGTAAAAAGCTAATAGTGATTTCTACCTATTCTCATAAGAACCAAACCAATGGAAAATAGTTTCTCTGTGGTCCTCTGCTCAAGACCTGGACCTGTCCTGATGGATGTCCTGGCTGAGGTCTGCAGAGAAAAGGTACTCTTTCTCATCTGAAGCTTTCTTGAAAATCTCCACACGAGTTTTTAAAATTCTTTCTTAATCCAACAACCATACTCCCTTCATACGAGGCCACCCCAATATGCTTAACAGATTGCAAAGATTTGGGGACCAAGTTAATTTGAGTTCGTAGCTTGATCGTGGTCTCCCAATGTCCATGTGAGATGATAGAAGCAGAAGTTCTGATCAGCTGACTTAAGGTCAAGTTTGTAAAAGCAGAAAGCTTGCTTTATGTCACTTTTTTATATCCTCTATGATTCCTTCCTTCATTTATTTGTTCATTTTCCATTCATTGTGCTAATATTGAACTCCTACAGCGCACCAGATACAACGTGCTGGACATTCTACAGTGAATGTAAGGTGAAGGTTCTTAGGAAGAAGATAGCAAATAAATGACAAGGGATAAAGGGAAAGGAATAGAGTGACATGATAAATAATGAGAGCTGGGATGTCGGGTCCTTTAAGTGGAATGGTTTGTGACAGCCTTTTAGATTAGCTGACATTTGAACTGCGACCTGAAGGAAGGGAAGGTTCCAGAAGCACTTGCTTATTCCAAGCAGAGGTACTAGCAAGTGCAGAGGACTTCATGGGGGGAAAGAATTGGGTACATTTGAGGCCTAATAATAGGCAGAGTGCCTGAAGCTAATGAATGGTGTAAAAATTGACACTGGGGTTACATAGGGTCACCTTTTGTAGATTCTAATAGGTCACTGTAAGATGTTTTGATTTATTGTAAGTGCATACATGTACTTGCATCTGATCTTACCTGTGAATCCAAATGCTCCACATTTTCTCTACTGAAGGGCCTGGTTCATTTCTACCCTAGGTCACCTTCTCTTCTGTCCAGAGCAGGTCCTATTTCTGCCATTCCTGTGAAGATACCTATTACCTACTTTTTTTGAGGCCACATTTTTCACTAGCAGATTTTTAGGGTAGCAAAACTTTCTAGTAAGGGGTCCATCATTCATTCATGGTTTTTACTACTAAAAATACCCTTGAGTTCCTATGGTTTTAAGGGCAAGAAAAACTGACATAGGCCTTTTTAATACTGTTAGCAGAGTTGGTGGGTGGATTGGAGAACAAAGGTTTCTTACCAGTCATTTAGTTAAGGATGAAATCAAGTTCAGGAACAGCATGCTGACTCCTGCAGAATAGCAAGGGTGTTAAAAGGGAATACAAAAGGTGCATTCAGGCATGTTAGGGACAGTATATTCACAGGAAAATGGGCCTAACAAATATCCACTAAAGACTTTCTTTCAGAACAGAGGATTCCGCCCATTGGTTAAGGCTTGTATAACTGGGCAAGTAAAAGAGCCAGACTAGTCAAGTCTGGAGATGCAAAGGTGTCAGGATGAAGTGGAATTCCCATACTTGGAGATCAAAGGAGTTGGGTGAACCTTAAAGAACAACTAGAAGATACCAGGTTAGGCAGCTGAGTGGAACAAAGGTGCAGGTTGAGGACAGAGCCTATGAAAATGCCTGGGGCAGGGGACAGAAGGGCCCTTCCAGGAGCTGTGTAGTGTGGCTGGAGCTTAGTGACAGGTTTGAGAATAATTGGAGAGGTAGCTGAAGAGACAAAGAGTAGGATCATGGTGGGAGCTGAACACTTTCACTTAATCCTGAAGGCTATTAGGAGTGATTTATAGATTTTTAGCAGGAAAATTACATGTTGGTATTTCTGTTTTTGAAAGAAGTCTCTCCATACAGACAACAATGTGAAGGCTTCAATAGAAGGGCACTAGACATGAGGCAGGGAGGTTATTGTAAGGCAATTAATTTAATCCAGTGAGACAATATACCAACTAAAGAAAGTAGTAGCAATGGGGATGTAAGTAAAGGGAACAAAATGAGAAAAAAATTTGATGTGAATTCAACAGGATTTGGTGGACAGTTGGTCCTCCAGAGACCCTTGACAGCTGCTCCTTCCACGTAGAGGCAGAGCCTGCCCATGCTACATGCCCAGATACTGGCACAGCCTTCTGAAGTGTGGGTCCCATTAGGGTTAGGCATTAGGTATTACCAGTGTTGGTCTTGGCAAAGTATTTTGAGGGGATGGCCCAAGTCTTCTTTCATCATCTATAGTATAGAAGGCCTTAAATGAATGCCCAGTGATTTGCATGGTTTCACTTCTGTTAACTATTGATTTACTCTAAGTGAGTAATATGAGTAATAACTTAAGATTCTCCAATATCTATGTTAGAGTCAGGATTATCAGTCTTGAGCAGATGACTGAACATTTCCTAATGTTGGATACTTGATAAAAAGATGACTATGTCAAGTAAGATGTATTTTTTTATTACATTTAATAGGTTAAAAAATAATTAGTCCATTCCTTATACTGATATTTTCGATCTCTGAAAGTCGTGTGTATTTTATCTAGTTAAGAATCAGTAGAAAATAGGACCTTTAAGTAGATATGATAATTATAGAACACAATTCTAAATTGAAGGGTAGGGGAGGAGGTGCCAGAAGAAAATGCTCAGCTTAGATTTCACCTGGTTATTTTTGCATTATTATTTTTAATGTGTTTTGACACCTCAGCTGTTTCATATAGACTCACTCTAATCTTCAGAGCCCACACTTTGGGTTAACTGATTACACTGCTTAAATGGCTCATGTTCCTGTCATATCATTGGAGTGGGAAAATAGTGTGATATAGAAGAGATAATTTTCATTCCTTACTTCATTCATTCATCCACATTTACTAAATACCTATTACACACCCAGCTCTGTTTTTTTTTTAAAAGTCATATAGAACATTAAAATGTCTATGACTCATCCTCTAATCTCAAAGAGTTTAAAGTCCAGAGCAGGGAAGAACAAGATCATACCTTTGAAATAAATATAATACAAAATATGAAAAAAAAATAGGAGCTGAGGAGTCATCCCAATACAATGCTTTGGGAACTAAAAATAGAGAAAAAATTACTTCCAACCTGGAATTAGTGGTAGTTCAACTAGATGTTTTAGGGCAGAGAAATCAGCATGACTAAGGGCCTGAAGAAATGAGAAAAAGTGTGAACATAATTGGCAATTTCGTTCAGTGGGGTTAGATGTGTAAGTAGACAAAGCTGGGGAAACAAATTAGAACCAGATTATAAATAGCCTTGCATGTCAAGCAAAGCTGAACTTTATTTGATAGCCACTGTCATTTGTTTTTTGAGGAAGGAGATGACCTGTCTCATCTGTGCTTTAGGGGGATTACTGCATGATGGATTGGAGTGGGCAGGTTCAAGAGGTCAGGAAACCAGGTAGAATTGATGCAGAGGCCTATGTGATGGCCTGGAGGGGGCTGAGGTAGCGTAGGGCGAGGGGTACAACAAGTGAAAGATGTATTTCTCTCTGCACTGTTCCGCATACTCTCCCCACAGCAAAATGGAAAGGAACCAGAGCATTTGAATTCTCAAAGACACCTTGGCAAGGCCTTAGGAACACTAATAGCAAAATATAAATTTAATGAGTAATATGAGTAATAACTTAAATTTTTGTTTGGTCTCAAATCCAACAAGGATTGTAGTTGATGAACATGCACAATAGTTTATTTACATCCTGTGGCAATTTTTTCTTCAACCGAGACAGGCTTTTGCCCATTATTGTTATTAATGAAGCTAATAAATGGAACACTGTCTAAAAAAGCTTGGTTAACTCTTCATCATCACTGACTAGGTTCCAAAAAGGATGAGTGCGGCTTTTAAAATGGAACACACACTTCTGCTTCCATTTATGCATCTCAGGTGCATTCATTAAATAGAGAACTGGAAACCAACTTGGATTTCTCATTTTAGAGTTGGCTAATACATTGGAAACTGCCCTAAATTTTATACTGGAACCAGTATCCTTCGTTGTGAAATATTGACCAAGGAAAGGGCAAAAGCAACATAAAAGCATACCCACCCAACTCCCACTCAACTGTTTTTAGTTGCCAGTTTTGGCTACATTGAGGAAGCTGACAATATTATGTGAAGCTGCTGAACAATTCATCTTTCTTCCTCAGGGCTCTAAGGTTTTATCGGTATTGATTGAAGGTCTCTATTATTTAGTTTAAGCTCAAGAACTAGGATAGTATTTTGCAAGAGCTCAGCACAATGTTTTCCTAAGGTTCTAGGAAAACATATCTGCCATGTTGGCTCTTAAATAGCTGTGGGCTTTGTTAGTGGCATGTAATCATTTGACAAAATATAGGATGTTTGCAAAAAAGATGCAAAATCAGAAGAAATCTATCTTGTAACAAATGGGAAACTCTTTTTTTGTTTGTTTCTAAAATTACAGCTTTAACTCCGTGCAGAGAAAGTAGACATAAATGTCTTTTATTTATTTTAAAACTGCTACAGATAGACCTAATTTTCTGCAGTAGATGGGATTCTACAAAGGTGACTGTGAGCTGTGATTAAGGTAAACTAAACAAATGTCAGGTTTACCCAAAGTATGGCATACCTACTGATGTTTTTGTTCACTATCTTATTTTGACTAATATTTAATGAGCACTTACCAGGGAATAGCCATTGTGATAAACCTTGAGATATAAAGCTGACATTGTCCTGGGATATAAAAGAAGACATTCTTTTGTCTTCAAGAAGTCCACAGGCATTGTGTTGCTGTAGCAAATGAGATGCTGTGGAAAGCTTTTTACTTGATGATCTCTGGTGTGTCTTGTGTATAGAGATATGGGAAAGAAAGAAACAAATAAAAGTGTAGTCCCTTTTATACATTTGATCTACTTTTCAAATAGATTCTGCTGCTGGCAATTATCATCTCATATGAATGTTAACCCAAGAAAATGGGGATTTTATAGTTGAGGTTGAGGCAAGAAAGGAAGCATCAGGCATCCTGATAAATTCTGTCTGAAATTTTATATGGCTATTTGCCCATTTCCAAAACTGCTACATGAAACTAGAGAATTTCAATCCTATAGATGTCACATGAAGGAAAGTTCTCTGCATTTATTCACCCATTCAACAAATACTTACTTAGTGATCGTTATGTTATAGACATTGTACTTGATGCTAGGGATGCAATAATGGAGAAGGCATGACCCTTGCCTTCAGGAAAGTTCTATGCTAGTAGGAAATGCAAGCATTTTAACATTATTTAAAGGATGTATTTAAAATCCCCAAGTGATTTACATATCTTTCCTTGTAGGAAATGGGAAAATTTATTGGAAAAACCACTTTAATTAACACACACACACACAAAATGTAGCAATAAAACAAACTAAAGGTTTCTTTGGAAATATAGAGGCTGGTGATGTGCTGCCAATAAAAATGTTATTTACCAAAACAGATCTTTTACTCGGAAGGTGTGTATGACGTCTACATTAGTTAAGTGGGTTCTTAGACCTGAATAATGAACAAAAATATGCAATAACTTGAATTTAGAGTCTATTTTTACAGCATATGACAAATAATGATACATTTACTGAAATAGCTATTGGACCAGTGAAGTAAGTGGCAGCATAGCTTTTCACAGATACCAGCTGGCAAACTGTTAAATGATTTGAAATGAGTTATCAAGCACTGCTGTTTTGTAAATAAGAGTCTTGATTTCCTTTGCCATAACATGTGAAAGCAAGATATCTATTGCTCAGTATAAACCCTTGCAGGGGAAACTACAGTTTTCCCAAATCCTGGTGAATCATTAAGATTTAGTAAAGTGGACTCAGAGTAAAATCCTAGAGTTGGGTCCTGTCTCTGTTACTAAGTAGCTGTTGGACATGGATGACTCACATCACCTCTGTGAGCTTCAGTTTCCTCTCTATAAAATGAAGGTCATGGGTTGGGTCATGCACAATGTCTCTTCTAGCATTTTATTTTTCTATCTAGTTTCCATGTAGGTCAATCTGAACCACAGAGGAACACTTAATTGTGAGTCCCTGTGCTTGGGGTGTAGATAGTTTCACCTCCAGAATAGGTTTTGTTATAGCAGATGGTTTGAGATAGTGCAGAGAGCTTTCATATATACCACATTCAGTTTCTCTCATTATTAACTAGAGGCCCAGTGCACAAATTCATGCATGGTGGGGTTCCACGGCCTGGCCGGCGATTGGGGCCTATCAGGGCCATCTCGCCCAGTCCCAATTCGGCAGGCCAGGGGGAGGGACCATGAGAGGTTGGCCTTGGGAGTGCATTGACCACCAGGGGGCATCTCCTGCATTGAGCATCTTCCCCCTGGTGGTCAGTGCATGTCATAGCTACCAGCCACTCATGTAATTGTCTGGTCATACGGTCACTTATGCTTTTATATATATAGATGCTTTTTATATAGATACCTTACATATATAAAGTACATTTGCCACAGTTAATGAGACAATTAATTTTAACAAAAGTCCATAATTTATTCATGCTTTTTCTGTTTAAGAATGTCATACTACACTATAATTATTAATCATGTCTTCTTAGGCTTCTCTTAGCTGTGACTTTTCTTGGTTTTTATTATCTTGACAGTTTTGAGGACACTTATCAGATATTTTGGAGAATCCCCCCAATTGGTGGTATCCTTGTGATTTGAGTAGGATGATGGGTTTTTCATCACATCATATTAAATGTATACAGTATCAAAATGACTTCACACTGTTGATGTTAACCTTGACACCTGGCTCATGATTGGGTTGGTCATACTGTATGCTTTGGGAGGAAGTGTCTCTGCATTGCTCATACTTAAGGAGCGGGGAGTCATCTTCTACCTTCTTGGGAATGGAGTATTTACATACATTATTAGGAATTCTTCTGTATGGGAAATTTGTCTCTTGTCCTTGTCTATTTTTTTAATTAGTAATTTATATCTATATTAATTCATAGATATATTTATTTTGTTGTTCCAATTATTCTAGATTTTGCCATTTAGAACTCCTTAAGTTAGCTCCTGTGTCTCTTTGATATAATCCCAATATTGTTTTGTTTTACTTGAACTTTGTTACTGGCACAACAAGATGCTTGAGGCTCATCTTATCAATTTTCTGCCTCAGCCATTTCTGAAAGACTTCCTGGTTCCTCCCCACTTTTTAAATAATGATATTAGAAACCAAGATCTGGACAATAGGTTTCTTGCTTACTTTGAATGATTTTCCCACCTTTTTATTTCACCTAGCAAATTTTTTCTCTTCAAGAATATTTTTTCTCTTCAAGAATATTTTTCCACTTTTATTTTCAAATTCTCACTATGCCCTGTAGCTCATCATTCCTCTGCTGTTGGCAACCAAATAAATTTTTATAAAATACTAATATCATTGTACCATTACTTTGGTTAAAAAACCTCCATAATCCCAGTGTTGCACTTAGGAAAAGTTTCAACTTAATATTGTTGGAAAGGATTTTGGGATCTGTTCCTACATTCCTCCCCAAATTCACCTCTAAAAACTCTCAACCTTTGTTTACACTACATCCAATCACCTATCCACATGTCTCTTCCCTCTAGACTGAAATCTCTGTGACAGCAGGAACTTTGTACATTTGTTCCATCACTGTATTATTAACACTTAACCCATTGTCTGGCACTTGACAGGTACTGAAGAAGCATTTGTTTAGTGAATCAATAAGTGATCCATGGACTATTCCCCATCTTGTTAGTTTCAAGGAAGCAATGGTCACTGATGTCTTTCCAAAGGACAATGACTTTCCAAGTGTTAAATACATATTAGTTTTTGCAGGCAGAGTATCTCTCAGTATAGTAACAGTTAATGCAACTCCTCTGTTGTTACTCATCATGAGGCAGAGTTCCTGGCCTCCTTTTTTCCCCATTTCCTAATGAAAACAGAAGGCAAGGTGCAGCTTCTGGACTGCTTGAGATCAGTTCAAATCTAGTGTGTGGGTATGTTCTTGGTTAAACAAACTGGGAAACCAGCCATGAAGAAATGGACAGGAATTCTAAAGCTGCCAAGAAATTCACACCTGCACTTCATGGCTCAGAAAAGAGCATGATCTCAAGGGCATTTCCAGGCAAGTCCCAACATTTCTACACTTCCACCCTGACAGTTACACACTCACAAGGAGTCTAACACAAGAGCAAGTAGATAAGATTTGACATTGCTCATCCACACCTTTTTTTACCCAGAGAAGATGTTGGTGCCTTTTAATATCTTTCAAGAAAGTAGGACAGTCATTTTTCTCTAATGAAATATGGCTTGAATGTTAGGTTTCCAGAGCCATCAGAATGGAAATCATTTGTACTCCTACCAAACATATGCACAGCAATGCTCTCCCTCTAAATCTCTTAGTATATTATAGACATTGCCTCCAATCCTCTTATTTTAGCTCAGCTCTTCTTTAGATGGGGAAATGAAGAGAATATTAATAGCCCTCTCTAACAATTTTCTGAGAGAGTCTAAAATTGCCACAACTTGCTAGGTTTTTCTCATGAAGGAAGTACATGCTTTTGTGTCAGGTTTAGAAGGAAAGTCTTTCACTTGGTACTAAATGGAGTTAACTAGATATATTTGTCTTAAAAGGCTGATCTTGTTTTGTCAAGTGAGGATAAGACAGCTTAATACACTAAAGTATTCACTTCCTTTAGTCTCCTGCAAGCCATGTTAATTGTATATATGTACTGTCCCTCTCAGCCACATTAATAAGGATGACTTAATGTTTAAATTTTCCCCTACTTGTCTATGATAGCCCAGGGTAATTACTTTGTAATGCCCTATATTATTGAATGCTCACCCACTAATACAGTGGACTGCATGAGGTAGTTATGGCTCCTGGGATTGTCAGATAAAATACAGGATGATTAGTGAAATCTGAAGCTCAGAGAACACATACTTCTTAACTTAGATGTGCAAGTATGCCATATTGGAGACATGCATATATTAAAATTATTTGTTGTTTATTCCAGAATAAAATTTAACCAGGCATTTCAATTTTATTTACCAAATTTGGCAACCTTAATGCCATGCCTAATTTTCCAGGCCAAAATACCTTTGAAAGCTTACATTTCAATCAAATAAAGAGCAAAATACCATCTTAGGAGCAGAAAATTGGTTCACTTCACTGTTACATGATTAACTTTGGCTATCTGAGATCCCCAAATTTGGAAGTCATTAAAAAAAAATGAATAACACAGCCAGTTTGCTTAGTGGTTATGCATCCAGCCATGAATGAGGCAGGAGCTCATGGTTTGATTTTCAATCAGGCACTCGATCCCTGGTAGGAAGCATGCAGGAGGCAGCCAATCACTGATTCGCTCATCATTGATGTTTCTATCCCTCCCTCCCTCTTCCTTCCTCTCTCTGAATTCAATTAAAAATATTTTTAAAAAAGAATAAAATCACCAACACTGTCTTAAAAATATCTCTGAGCAAACTATTGAGACGTTTAAAGTATGTAAAAATTCCTGACCTTTTACCCCATTCCTACCTCTGAATAAGATTTGAAAAGTCAGCTAAGCAAAATACATATGTTTTTCCACATAAAGTTTAACTTTGGTAAAAGAATTCAACTGGGAAAATTTTAAAGATTGGCTTTATTCAATGATTCATGAATTGGTCAGCATCCAATCGTACAGATAAAAAGGTGCTCCAAAGAGATATACAAGGCAAGAGATTTTATAGGCAGAAGGGAGCAGGAATAAGGAAGTTATACTAGGCAAAATAGGCGATTAATTATTGCAGGTTACTTTTCTTTAGGGAATGGCAGAGGTTTATCAAGCAGATTACCTAATTAGTGCTGACCAGGTGATGCCTGATGGGTTGGTTTAAGATTCCATTTCTGGGAGAGCTGAAACTGTATTTAAGTCTGGGTTTGATGACCTGGGGCTCAGCATATGCCAGTCGGTTCAAGGCCTGTTGTCTTTTTTTAAAAACAGTTATTTCCTACTAAACTGGAACATCAAAGCCTCAACCATCCCCTCTTTTGTTTAGTAGGGTTTTTAATGCCAATTTTGCCCATTACTAACCTTGCCTCTATTTTTCTTCTCGGATAGTTTATTTTATCTGCCACCTACACATAGATCTCTAGAGATATTGGAAATATTTAGCACATTTACAGAATGATTCTTATTGGCATTGAGCTAATGTTTGTTATTTTAAAATATTTTTTAAAATTTGATATGAAAAGTTTATGGATTTTCAATCAAGTCCTGTGTACTCTGCTTTATTGTCTCTGCTGCAAACATATGCTGTCCTTTTTAAACATAAGTAAACTAAGTTGACAGAATCTTTTTTTTTTTTTTTCAAAGAAAAACTTCCAAAAACTATCAAGATTCACCTCTGATATATCTTTAAAATTACTGGGCAATAAACCAGTAATCCTAGATATTTTAAAAGGAGGGTTTTTGTTGTTGTTGTTGTTGTTGCTGTTAATTGCTCATTAATAGGACTTGAGTATTCATCTCTATGATAGCACCATCCAAAGAGAGGTAACTTGTAGAATGATGGCTACCTCTGTGCCATCAGGGTGGAGTCATGGTTAGTGCATTTCACAGCTGTATTTCTCAAGTATAAGTTAATATGTACACTTATTGGAGCTCTCTGAATTATCCCTAGCCTTCACATTCTCTGTAAACATTAAAATGGGTATAAGAGAAAGAGCACAGAGGAAGGAGTGACTTGTGTTAGCCCTCATTTTTCCCTTTTTAAAAATCTCCTTTCTTATTTGAGTCCTCTCCTGCATCTTTCCATTGTATAGCAATGTATTTGCATTATATTATACTGAGGTAAATACAATGCCCTCAAGCTATGAGGATTAGACCCAGGCAAGCAGGAACATAGACACAGCTGTGTGTGTGTGTGTGTGTGTGTGTGTGTGTGTGTGTGTGTGTGTGTGTAATTTCATCAATGTGTGTGTTTGTGTGTATATGTGTGTATTCTTGCCTTTTCTTGCTCTTCCCCTCCCTCTCTTTATTTTTCATAGGAAAAGTTATTGGGGAAAACTCAACCTTGCCTTGGCTGAACCTCAGAGAAGCAGGGTTTTGCCTTTTCATTCCACCTCTATGAAGAGTTATTAGAGAAGCCTCTATGACCTAGAATGGTGGCAATTCTGAAGCTCAAGAATTGCTGTTCAAGCTGGCTCCTGTGTAGGCATGGGATCAGCTTAAGAAGCAGCAGGGCCAGGCACCTGTCATAGACCTGGGAATTAGATGGCAGGAGTAGA
The DNA here is from genome assembly GCF_027574615.1 of Eptesicus fuscus. NCBI lineage: Eukaryota > Metazoa > Chordata > Mammalia > Chiroptera > Vespertilionidae > Eptesicus > Eptesicus fuscus. The sequence goes on from NC_072480.1 coordinate 79,341,293, forward strand.
TGCCCTGGGGTGTTAGCATAGAGTGAACTGCAGGAGTAGAGTGAACTTAGTGTGACTAAGGATAATTATTCGAAAGACTTAATAGTTATGTATTAGTGGTCACAGCTATGTAATAGACTGAACTCATCAAAGCTTTTCTGTGCGCTTAATATTTATAATGTGCCTTCTAGTCATTATCATTTTTTATTCCTCCAAGTACAACCTTATACATTTACACAGTGTGTGTTTTTTTTCTACTTGATAGAAATCCAAAAGTGTATATATTCATTGCTGACCTTGTTTATGCTCTATTTTCTCCAAAGCGGCAGAAGTTTGTTCCAAGGTTTTCACATCCAGGTATAGCCCGAAAATACAAAATTGAGAAGTGGGTGGAATTTAATTTTAATGCTCCCACTTGTTTATTCTGCTGCTTTTTCTACCCTTACAGAGCCTCTCCTACAGTACCTCTCCTCCTGCCTCTAACTCTCCACCCTTCATTCCTTATAACACATGTATTTGCATGTCTGATAAGCAGTTACTTATACTGTAGAAGGGACTCCAGGGGATTCCCTCTCCTAACAGAGGGGCTTTTTAACCCTTACTTTAGCTGTGCAATGAAAGACTCTATCTTCCTTTAACTAAGTACCAAGTAAAGACAAATTGAGGATTTTCTGTTGTTGCTGGCATGGATGTCTTCCCAATACCCCCTAAGTTACAGCATCATAATGTATATGCACTACTCCATTCACTGGCCACCCAGGGATTGGAATCTTGGTGACTCTAGAAAGAAATGATCCCTCCATATAAGTCACATGAGTGGTTCAGATGTTCCGAAAAGTAGTCATTTGCCCAGCCAGTGTGGCTCAGTGGTTGAGTGTAGACCCATGAACCAAGAGGTCACAGGTTCAATTCCCGGTCAGAGCACATGCCTGGGTTGCTGGCTTGAACCTCAGTAGGGGTCTTACAGGAGACAACCCCATCCATGTTTCTTTCTCATTGATGTTTCTATCTCTCTATCCTTGCCCCTTTCTCTCTCTAAAAAAAGTCAATAGAGATATATTTTTTAAAATGTCATTTGCCCAGGATGTCATTGTGGCCTGAATTGACTCAGTGGCTATTTTGTACATAGTTTCTATTACAGGAAATTACCTACATAATCATTATTTTAATATGGCACTGGAAGGTTATGTTTTTAAAATTTAAGTTGAATAATTCTCTGAGTCCCATTAATCCTTTTCTCTTTAGGGGATACAGGGAGTGGTGGGTGCATAATTTTAAGGAAATGCATGTTAACACCTTGTTTTAAGTCACTTGATTCAGACCTTGGTTGATTCAGAGACTGAAATGCAGAAATCACACCTTTACTGGGATGTCAGCCTCTTCAAGTCTGAGTCAGCCTCGTTGTTATTAATTCTGTGGTGTTCAGCAATTCTCATGATAACTGTTGACTTTTATTGTCTCTTGAAAATTGGTTCCATTCTGAAAATAATCTGAAAATAATTTTATGTTATATTTTGCGGTCATATTACTCTAGTGTTCTTTCTGACCCCTTCTCCAACACTTGCAATTTGGCTGTGAGAAATGTAGTTTCAAGATAGAGAAGACATTTCACCAGTTCTGTGTATCCTCATGGGAATTGCAGAGTTGGTTTTTTTTAAAGCTATTTTATTATTTTTATATTTAAGACTCAGAGTATCTTCCTTTATTTGGAACTTTTGAAGGTGGTTATTTCTTTTCAAGAACTACCCATTTGAGCCTTAACCAAAGAAGCAATTACTTTCTAAGGATACCTAGTTCTGCATTTGGCAGCTCTCAGCTCAGAAAAGTACTGTGCCTCTCTCTAGAGGGAGGTGTTTGTTAAAAAGATGAAAGGTTTTCATTTTAAAAACTTTGCCATTGCATCTTATGAATTCAGTGAAATTAAAATTGATCCTAGGGCCCTAAACCCTCATAAAAGATTCCTCAATGCCCCCAAAGCATCCGTTGGACTGTTGCTTGATTGTCTGAGACATAAACTCTTCTTTACCCATTGATCCATTGTCAGTGGTTTCATGTTGCTACTCAAAGCCCCTATTTAATTATGAGTTCCTCTGGGCTATGTCACTTGTGACCCCCCCGCCCCATTTTTCTCCTCTTATAGCCCCAGAAACTTTAGAAAGCATAGCAAATTATCCTCCTTTTAAAAGTTATTTTTTCTGAAAGAATAATAGAAGCCAACTGAAGAAATGTGAAGGCATTTAAAGTTGACCTTCTGAACACCAGGAAAAAAAAAAAAAACCACCACCAACAACAAAAGCAACATTTTAAGGAGTTTTGATTGTGTTTGTCAGAATAAATTGAACACTGGCTTTTAAAAAATGATGGATATGTGCAGGGCTTGAGGCAACTCTTTGACTTTATGTCAGAGATGCTGGTTTTTCCCAAACTTAAAGCTTCTGTGCAGCATACTTCAACCCTGACTTCCTGGGGGAGTTGATTTTTCAATTGCAATCAGTTCTGTGATCGAAAGTCTGTTCCTTGAGAATAAAAGGCATATGAAGTGTGTGTGTGTCCCTGTGTCTATGTGTTTGCACACTCAAATTTCTACTAAGGAATGTTTTCAAGCCCATCAATTGAGAAAGCAACAACATATTGAGAAGTACATTTGAGTAATCACAGGCTGCTCTGGAAATTTCACCCATTGTTATTGCTGGACAACTTTCTCCCTGTTGTGTACAACATATCTTACAGAAGTCAGCTAAGAAAAGAAAGAAGGAAGGAAGGAAGGAAGGGAGGAAGGAAGGAAGGAAGGAAGGAAGGAAGGAAGGAAGGAAGGAAGGAAAGAAGGAAGGAAAGAAAGAAAGAAAGAAAGAAAGAAAGAAAGAAAGAAAGAAAGAAAGAAAGAAAGAAAGAAAGAAAGAGGAAAGCTTAGCCCTAGTTGGTTTGGCTCAGTGGATAGATCATCGGCCCATGGACTGAAGCATCCTGGCTTCAATTCTGGTCAAGGGCATATACCTGGATTGTAGGCTCAATCCCTGGCCCTGGTCGGGGCATGTGCAGGGGGCAACCAATCGATATATCTCTATCAGATTAATGTTTCTCTATCTCTGTCTCTGTCTCTCCCTTCTACTCTCTCTAAAAATTAATGGAAAAATATCCTTTGGTGAGGATCACCAACAAAAACACAAAAAAAAAGAAAGAAAAGCTTACAGGTCTATAATCTTCATAAAAGAGCCTCCGACACTTTTCCTGTTGTATCAGCCCTCAGTCTTTCCTCCATTCAAACGTTAACTAATTAGGTTACAGTATATTTGACCTAATAAACTCTCCTTTTCAGAAAACATGCACAACGTTAATGTCCATTAGTCACTTACTCTACAATAGTAAATGTTTTCAAGAGCCTTTGCATGGCCATGATGCCAACCTTAATCAGGAGGTCTCTGGAAGGTGCAAAGTGATTTTTCAAGGCCACAGAATTAGTAAATGATAGAGCAAGGGTGCATATCCAGGACTTCCAAACTGAAGTCTCATGCTCTGTCTGGAACACTGCAGCCACTCTCTTAGTGGGAATTGCTTAAGTAAATATTTAGTACCTTTACTACCAGGGAACTAGGTTTTGATTGTTGAAGTCAGAGGATGGGATAGTCTGGAATCGAGCCTCTAAGTATACCTTGGTGCTGGGCTGAAGTGTGTGTGTCTATGTGTGGTGGGATGGGGCGTTCTTTAAAGAGATAGGAGTCACAGAGAGCACAGGAGACAGCAGGGGATTGTAGGGGGCAGGAAAGGATGCATATCCTATATAATAACACCCTAATATGCAAATCTACAGAGCAGCAGGATGACCTGCAAACGACCGGTCGCTATGACGCACACTGACCACCAGAGGACAGATACTTAATGCAGGAGCTGCCCCCTGGTGGTTGGTGCGCTCTCACAGGGGCAGCGCTGCTTAGACAGAAGCCAGGCTCAAGGCTGGTGAGCACAGTGGCAGTGGTGGGAACCTCTCCTGCCTCTACTGCAGGCGGGCGGTAAAGAGCGAGGGGTCCCGGACTGTGAGAGGGATGTCTGACTTCTGGCTTAGGCCCAATCCCCAGTGGGACATCCCCTGAGAGGTCCCAGACTGCGAGAAGGTGCAGGCTGGGCTGAGGGACCCGCCCCCCCCCCCAAGTTCACGAATTTCATGCACCGGGCCTCTAGTAATGGGAAGGAAACAGTGCTGAAATTTTCCCTGTCACCCTCATCATTTGTTTCACAATGTGGTCAAAGCAATGATTCAAACTGATTGATTTCCCAAGCTATCTTTTACTTGTTGGTGCCTTGGCTAAGTTGACCTCTCAGAAATCATACAAATGGAAATGCTTTATACAGGTTTGGGAGAGAAAACCTAGGTACACTCTATTGTTCATCAGTTTTTTTTAGAATTGAGTTATCCATATAAGTAGCTGATTCTAGACCACTGAGAAATTGCGGCCCTCTCTTCTGAGAAGATTATCTACCATCTAAATGGGGAGATGGAATAAAGACATATGACTAGACTATAGAACTATCACTGGGAAAACCCTATAAATGTGTTCAAATTAATATACTGCAAATGATGCGCAAGGTGCTGAAGGGATGTGGGTAATGGACTCATTAGACCCTGCAAGAAGCTAGATTGCAAAATAAATCATGCACTGGTATCTTTTCTATAACTATGTGGTTGGCTCTATTCCTTAGGTGCTTTTACACACAAGTGAATTGTGTAAGTTTATTGATGTTTGAGTTGTGTTTTTTTTTTTGTTTTTTTTTTTTTTTGTAAAGTGATCACAAGGTATTATGAATGCAGAGAACCTAATTCAGCTTAAGATCACCATGCTGAACAATTCCCCTAGACAGGAAACCTCTACCTGCAAACTGTACATTTCCTTCCCAACTCCCCACCTACAGAATCAGAACTTCTAGAGACTCTTAATTGTGTGTGTAGTGACTACTTACTGCATAGGGTTATCACTTTCGCTTACTTTTAAATTTCTGGATGAACTTAAGAATGTGGAAATAATTTTTCTGTAGGTGCTGTTAGGAGTGTTTCTGGGCTGTGAAATATAATTTTTAGAGGTGAAAGCAAATAGAAAATATTTCTCCCCAGCTATATAAGGGGACAAACACAAATTCGTGCATACTGTGCTTAGATGCTAAATCAATAAGGCCTTTTTCATGCATCTCTAACTGCTGGTGGGCCAAAAAAGAAATCAAAATTATTCAATATAATGGCATTTAAATCTTAATTTTTATCTAATATTTAAACAAACCCTTTAGATAATGCTCCATCTAGAGAGTTCCTAAATCATTCTAGTCAAAGAGTTTTATAGATTTTTTAAAACCATGTTATATTCTCCTGCTTATTACCAAATGATTATGTAAAAACAATACTATCACAGAAATAAGAAAGAATAAAATAAAACAATGCATTATTATGGTGGATTGGAAAGCCACCCCCAGAAGATTTGTTCACCAGAACCTCAGACTTGTGCCTCATTTGGAATAAGGGTCTTTGCAGATGTAGTTAAGGTAAGAATTTGAAATGAAATTATCCTGGATGGGATGGACCCTAAATTCAATGAAGAATGTCCTTAGAAGAGACAGGAAAGGAAAAAAACACACACCAGAAACACAGAGAGAAAGTCCATGTGAAGACAAAGCAGAGGTAGGAGCCATGTAAGCCACAGCCAAAGAATGCTATGAGCCACCAGCAGCTGGAAGACTAAGGAAGAATTCTCCCTTAGAGCCTTTAGAAGGAGTGGGAATTGTAGACACTTTAATTTCTGACTTCTAACCTCCAAACTGTAAAACAATACATTTCTGTTGTTTTAAGCAATTCTTGCATCTAAAATTGAGGTGTGTAAAACTGATATTTAAGACATCATGACCTAAATCTTCCACCCTAGGAATCTGCAGTCCAGTCTGTTCAACCATTAGACATGACTATATATGAAACCACAGAAACTCTTGAGTCTACTTAACTAGCTGGGTGAATCAAGAAAGGGTTCCCTGTGGTCATTTTACTAGGAAAGAACTGGATGTAAGCAGAAATCTGTTCCAGATGAAGGAATAGTTTGGATCTTATGTGTAGACACAAAATGTCTGCAGGTCAATATTTACTTAAGAGGTTTAGTCTGTATATTTTAAGATGGCGGATTCATATTAAACTGAGAAATTGCCATAATCTCAGGGTTAGGATGCCAGCTTATTCTTGGGTTCAGGAATAAAGGTAGCTCCCAACCAAAGCTTCAGATCTCAAAGCTTGGAGCATGAAACACTCTCAAAATACCCAAGTGAATTCCTTTCTCAGTTTCTTAATTTGTGAAATGAAAGATTTGGACTTCACGGTACCATTATGTTCCTTTTATGTTAAGAGGTTTAAGACTATGATTTGATTCTGATCCAAATTATCTTCTTACTAGAGTTCTGGTGCACAAAAATTCGTTCACTCAGGGGGTCCTTCAGCCCAGCCTGCACCTTCTCGCAGTCTGGGTCCCCTCGGGGAATGTCTGACTGATGGCTTAGGCCTGCTTCCCAGGGAATTGGGCCTAAGCTGGCAGGCAGACATCCCTCTGGCAGGCTGGGAGTCCTCAGGAGATGTCCAACTAACGGCTTAGCTCTGGGAGAGCAGGGCTAAGTCATTAGTCGGGCATCCTTAGGGCTGCTGTGGAGGTGGGAGAGGCTCCTGCCACCACTGCTGTGCTGGCCAGCCATGAGCCAGCTTCTGGCTGAGCGGAGCTCCCCCTGTGGAAGTGCACTGACCACCAGGGGGCAACTCCTGCATTGAGCATCTGCCCCCTGGTGGTCAGTGCACATCATAGTGACTGGTCGTTCCTGGTCATTCTGCTGTTAGGGTCAATTTGCATATTATCCTTTTATTATATAGGATAATTCCATCAAATATAAAACATTAGGGGAACAGGCCAGGAAGAGGAACTGAAAATATCTTGCATTAGAATTGAGTGAAATTAAACAAGTCACCCTATGTTTCTGAGCCTCAGGGTCTAATTTGTAAAAGCATTCTTATGAAGTACACAACCCAATGAGCTATTACAGGTCTAACATTCCAGTATAGCACTATCTAATGTGATCGCCATTGGCCACATGTGGCTGTTGGACACCTGAAATGTTACTAGCCTGAATGAAGAGGGCCTGCGAGTGTAAACTACACAACAGATTTTGAACACTTGACATGAAAAACTAATGTACGTCTCCTATTAATATTTTATATTGATCATATGTTTAAATTATAGTATTTTATATATGTGATATAAATAAAACATTAAAATTATTTCATGTTTTGCTTCATTTATTTATTTTTTTACTGTGGCTTCTAGAAAATTTAAATTATATGTGTAGCATGTAGGTCACATTGCATTTTTGCTTTACAATGCTGTTCTATGATATCTATGCAAAACAATTTTGAGAATAAGCTCCAAATACCCAGAGTTACATAGAGTGATCATATGTGCATTTAATGGCATGTGTATACATATGAATATTTGCACATATCTATGTATACAAGGCATCTTCTAAAAGAACAAAGTTACTGTTAAATTATGTTTCATTGCCTTCCTTTGCTATCAGGCAACCTAGAACCACCATCAGTTTTGGTTAAACACCTAATTATGGAAAATAAAGGTGTTGACTTAACACAAATTATGTATAGATTACCTTTCTTTATATATTTTTTTATTTTGGGGAAAATATGCCATTGAAAAGTTGTATATTGTTAAGGTATTAAGAAAATGAAACAAGTAAAATAAAAAAAAATAAATTCTTAACAATATGAAAAAGACTTCCTGAACATATCTACAGACAGATTCACACAAAATGTATGCATTAACGGAATGAGGGGTTAGTGATGCTATTGTAGCACTGGTATATATGGCTCAGATCTCTTTAATATTTATGGTACATATACCACTTATATCCCCGTTTTCCTTCCACTCTACCACTGCCTATTATTCCTCACTTTCTAAGCTTATTTTCTTCCGATAATTTATCTTCTTGCACAATTATTTATATGTTAGGAACAATGTTTTTTCTTGTTAAATCTTATAAGCCAGATTCACTTATCCTTTCATTCAGTATCTTTGTACATCCTGCTATGGGAAAAGCACTGTCATACACACTCAAGGAAATACAGAGATGAATTAGACTCAGATTTTAACCTCTAATATTTACTCTTTAGGAATCTCATAAGATTTATGGAATATAAATCTATTAATGTAGTTTTGTGCAAGGGTTAAGCACAGGATTGATAGTAGGTACCACAATACATGTGTTTGAATACTCGGTCTCCTACTGTTTGGTTGTGGAGCTTAGCCAAGTAATTTAATTTCTATAAACCTCAGTTTATTCATCTATAAAACAAAACTCATACCAATTACCTTCTACAGAGGTTTAGAGAAGATAATCCACTTAAATGGATCTGTTCTAAGCCTGGTGGGGAATATGTTCTCATGATAGTTAGCTGTTATTTTTCCAATTATGGATGTAAATATGAGAGGCAGAATAAGCATTTGAAATACAAATAAATGTGTTGGGGATATTTCAGAACAAGTAACACATATTTCTGTTTGAAGAAAGAAGAAAAACTTTGTGTAAAAAGTAGAACTTGGTCTAGTCAAAAGAGAATTTGCATAAATGCAGTTGAAGGTTGGTCATTCCAAATGGAGGAACCAACATGAGTGATTTGAACCTTTGCATATGGAGTAGAAAATCATTAAGTGGGTGTTGAAAATAAGATTTCTGAGAGATAGTAGAGAGAACTAAGATTGAAAAGGAAACTTCAAGTAAGACTCTCTCAAGTAAATATTATAATATCTATACAAGATCTTCCATAGAAATACAGTCTTAATATTCATTGTATGATGTATCTTTATCACCATATATTTAGATTCAAAGTAGTAATGATTCTGTATAGTATAGAATAGTATATAGTGTAACATAACAGAGTATAGTATATATAGGATAGTATTGTGTTGGCATTTTCCCCTGTGATTGCTCTTTCTTTTTATTCTCTCTAAATTTCAAAGCACCCAAAAGCAATATGGACATCCTCCTAGTTTATTAATGCCATTTCCAAATTCTCACCTCTCTGCTCCAAATTGATAATCATGTTCCTTTAAGTCTGATACCATCCAGCTAACTTCTAGACCTTATCACCCCTCCAACAGTTCATCATTTCCATTCAAAATTCTATGTCTAGCCCACAGCATTCTAATCTTAAAATAATGTCTTAATTCTACTATAACAGTTCTTCATATGTTTTTATAATATAATAAAGGGATCAGTCCTTCTAGCTTCACCATTTACTAGCCATATGACATTGGAAAATTTACTTCTCTGAGCTTATAATGGAGATAGTCTTACTGCATACTTCATAACGTTCTTGTGAAATCAAATAATGTATATGGAATGCTTAGCACAATAGTTGGTGCATAATAAGTCTTCTAAAAATGTTATTTTCAGTGTTATGACCTTTAGTCCTTTGATCCATATGTTACCATTGTGTCAACACTTTCCTGTCTTCATTTATTCATTCTTCAGCTGACACATCAATGTGTCTCCCTGTCTTCAGTATATCTCTCATTAGTACCCTCAGTCCCTTACCCCCTGTGTTAACCCCTCTCAGACAGGCTGTAACCTGGAGCCATACAGCTTCGGTCTTCAGTCCTTTGCTGTGATCATAATGCTGAGACTCCAATGGGGAAAATCACCAGAACTTTGGACTATGATAAAGACAAAATCCTTCCTTAGCTTTTCACTCAGAACCTAGTCCTCCTATGCATCCCTATATAACATTTCTTTTTTTATTCTCTAAGAACAAACAATTCAAAGCTGACACTTGTTTGAAGTCTCCTCCTAACCTCCACCACATTCTCTCTTCATGGGTGGCTTCCCTTCCTACTGCAGGTACAAAATTGAGACCTTCAAATAGTAAATTCCTAGGCCTTCTGTCTCCATACTTAAGGGTTTACTTTTACCTCCTTCGCCATCCTCTCAAAGGAGACTCTGAGAAATAGGGCTATTGTCAATGGCAAAGCCTTATTAACAGACCTATTGTTTAACACAGAGAGCGATTATTGCTATATAAAAGAAAAGATGCTTCTTTCATTGAATTTAAAGTCAATTGAGCAAGTTGAAATCATTCAAATATGAAAAATCAGCTTTGAAAGCATTTAAAGCTCATAGGTATAAGATGTTTTAGTTATATTCCCTGCTTATATATAGTTGAAATGTTTTAAATGGTAGAAAACTTATAATTCAAATGATACATTGAAATATAATATTATTAATAAATGTTATTGAATATTAATTTTAGGAGTGTATATTGTCTTCCTGATCCATAAAGATAGTAAAACAATGAATACATTATAAATATACATATAAAATGCACACATACTCATATATATATATGTATATATATACATATATATATATACACTTTTGTGTATATATGTATATGTATATATTCTTATTTTTCTTTGTTTATCTAAATATTAGATTCTTTTTTAAATATTAGATTCTAATGTTTGACTACGCTACAGATATATCTGGTTTCAAAATGTTCTAGTTACATAATGTGGTGATACATTCTCAGTGTGCTTAATGCCCTTGAAAATCTCAGCCTCTCTGACAGAATATTTCACAGCAGTATTCTTAGGGGGAATATATGTCTCAGGTTTTCAAGGATAACCCAAACTTCAAATCTCCTGACTCATTAGTTTTTTGATTATTGGTTGGTTCAATATCTTCCTGAATATCTGCTAGAACAAGCACGGTTCACTGGGGAAGTTAGATGCAAAGGCAGATAAGAACAATGATATTTTAAATATAATTATTTGTGAAAACTGCAAAAAGAACAACTAATTCAGAGTGGGGTTACCAGGAAAAGCTTCACAGGGTCATATGTCCTAAACTTTGGGTGGAAATTTAGTTCATTAAATGGGTAATCCCATAACTCCTCATTGTCTCCACCTTTTTCCCAAATTTAAAACCCAGTCTATTGTGGCTTTTCTGTGGAGGGCTGCAGTTGTAAATGGCTCTGTCCAGCCTACTCCACATCGTCCCTGCATTTCATTTATTTCTACATTTGAATCCTAATTGGTTCCTGTCCATCTTTATCCATCTCTTATTAGCTATCTGCAGCTTTGCTCTCTTAACTCTAAAGACACATGGACATTTTCCTTCAGTCATAGAGACTTAACCCTCACACCAGCGGGATAAAGATCTGGTTGCTCTAAGACAATGTGCTGTACAAAGGTCAACCAGAAATTGATTCTTAAACAACCAGCTCTGCCCATTCCCCTAAATGCCTTGCGTGATTACTACTCTAGGCAGGCGCAGTGGCAGAGAGGGTGATGTGGTGGGACAGGTCAAGAACGCAGGATTGACAGCAGCTTAGTTTGGTCTTGGAAACTAGTCTTGGCCCTTTACACAGATGAGTTGTATATCCTTGGGGAATTTTTCCCCCTCAGTTTCCTCATTTGAGGTCTAAAATCTCTTCTAATGCTGTTATTCCTAGAAATCAACTACAGATTCCTATTTTGTCAGATCTTCATTTTACTCACTGGGAACATTGCTATTTCCTATTGGTTTCTGAGACACCATACTTGGCCTGGCTTTCCTCCTTACTAGCAGCCCTTTAGGGCTGGTTTCTTTGACTGGCCTCTTGGATATCTGACTCTAGAAATTGAAGTGCCCCAGTGCCTTGTCCTTATCATCTACTGTTTTCCCACGTACATATTCTCCCTTGGTGTTCTTACTTAGATCCATGGCTTCAAATACTGTCTTGATGCTTATGGCTGACAGATTTACTTATCTAGCTCTGACTTCTTCCCTAAATTCTAGATTGATATATCGAGCTGCCTATTTTACATCTGCACTTAGTGTCTAATAAGTATTTTAAGCTTAATGTCTCAAATGATCAATCATTGCCTCCCCCACAGCAGCCATTGCCAGCCCTGCTTTCCCACCTTGTCACTGTAAACGCTATCACATCCATGCAGTTACTCATGCCAAAAACCTTGATCAGAGTCTTCCATTCCCATTGATTCCTTTCTTCCCGGCTAATCCCACATCTAATCCATTCATAAATACAGTTTTTCTACTCTCAAATATATATCCATAATCTGACCATTTTTATTTATTTTTATTGACTTTTTACAGAGAGGAAGGGAGAGGGATAGAGAGCTAGAAACATCGATAAGAGAGAAACATCGACCAGCTGCCTCCTGCACACCCCCTACCGGGGATGTGCCCACAACCAAGGTACATGCCCTTGACCGGAATCGAACCTGGGACCCTTCAGTCTGCAGGCCTGCAGGCCGACGCTCTATCCACTGAGCCAAACCGGTTTCGGCAATCTGACCAAATTTTTAACCACATCTACCATGACCACTCTTGTTTAAGCCACTTCATTCTCTCCCAGACCATGCCACAGCCTCCTCATTGTTCTTCATCTTCTGCACACAGTCAGTCATACTTCTAAGAGTAAATTGGATGATTAAATACCCCTCTAAAACACCTCTAATGACTTTCCATTGTAAATAAATAAAATTTATACTTGTCATTAGAGCCTGCAAGGCCCACATGATCTGGCTCCTGCCTTTCCTGCCCTCTCTCTCCCCACTCTTCCCCTCGTTCACTGTGCTTCACTTGCTGATTTTCTTTTCACAGGACAAAATCAAGTGTGTTCCATCATCAGAGACTTTGAATTTGCTTTCTTCCACTTGGAATTCTGTTCCCCAGATCTTCATATAGCTGTCCCCTTTCATTATTTAGGTTGCAACTCAAATGTAAGCTTTTCAGAGAGATGTTTCTCAATTCTCTGAATAAGGCAGCCCCCACTCCATCATGCTCTACCACATTACCTTATTTCAACTTCTTCAGAGCACTTGGCAGTATTTGAAATTATCTGATTTTCCCCACTACATGTGTACTATATGTTTCTGTCCATCAGAATAGAAGTTTCTTGGGGCAAGTACTCTGTTCATTGTCTTCATGGTTATATCTTCAGTGGCTGAATCAGTGCCTGGTCCTTGGGAAGTACAGTCAATATTTGTTGATTGACTCACTGACCATTCTTGCTGCTTTTCTCCTTTAGCAATGGGGTGAGACATGAAAGTCTCCCTCTAAGGAGAGAATCCTTTTTATGTGGTTCAGCCTCTTGATCCTGAGGAAGGTAGAAAGAGAATGTATATTAAGATCTGAGAAGAATCTATGAGTACTTTGAAATATATTTACAGCTAACCATTTAATTAAATATTTCCTTATTCAACAAATATTTTTAAGTATTAAAGGTGTGTTGGATACACCTTAAGTATTAAAGGTGTCTAGTATCCAACTAGAGGCTAGGCAACAAAAGCAAGTAAGCCAACGTCTCTACCCTTAAGGAGTTCATAATTCGGTAAGGAAGGGGACAGCTGTCTTAGCTTTGTCTGCTACAACAAAATATTACAGACTGGGTAGCTCAAACAACAAAAATTATTTTTTTTACCGTTCTGGAGACTGGAAATCTAAGTTCAGGAGCCAGTATGATTGGGCACTCTCTCTGGTCTGCAGATGGCTACCTTTTTGCTGTTTCCCCACACGACCTTTCCTCAGTGTGAGCTCATGGAGAGAAAGATGGAGATTTCTCTCTCTTCCTCTAATAAGACTACAAATTCTATTGGATTAGAACCCCACTTTTATGACCTCATTTAACCTCAGTTAACTCCAGAGACCCATCTCCAAATACAGTCACACTGGGAATTAGAGTTTCAAATATGAGTTTTGGGGCAACACAACTCAGTCTATAGCAGACATATATGCAGATCCTTGCAAAGCACCAACAGGAAAGCACAGGATTCTGAGAGCACAAGCAAGAGAAGTCAGTGTGAGCAAGGATTAGCAGACCCAACCCTTCCCAAGAGGAATCTGCTTTGGGGTCATTGATGAGAGCCTGGCAAACTGGTGTTTCTTGAGTGTCTATAGAATATAGGTGACAAAGGGCCACCCACCACTCACAGAAAGCCTCTCCCACTTGGAGTCAGCACTGCAGTTGCTTGGATGGATCAAGTAGGGACTTTATTTCTATAGTTTATTACTGCAGGGCTGAAACTTGGAGAAGAAGGGGTCCTTTATTTCGTCTTAGGGTCAATGCGATGTCAGAGGTCCCTGTGGTTTTTAGAACTCTACATGTCTCACACCTGTGTGATGGATCTCCAACAACCAAGATACTAGTAAATTTTGTTTACTGTTGTTGCTGGAATGTTTGATGTGGCCCTTGTACCCCTAGTGTTCAATGAGTCATAGGAGAGATAGATCTGGGGATCTGCAGGCTAGTGATGACCACTTCTTCCAGCCAGGCTAATCGAGGCCACGTTAGTCTTCTTGGCTTTGTGGCTCCAATTATGAATAACTTGCATATCAGTGAAAATGAAAATAGCTAAAATGATTATGCTAGGCATTTGCCAGTATTTTCTCATACATTATCTCATGTTAATCCTCACACCCACCTTTCAAAGAAAATAATATCAGTCTTGTTTTTCAAGAAGAATGCTTTGAGTAGTAATGGCATTAGACCAGAGCAGCCTCTGAGTCTGGACTCTGGCTGTTATTGCATAGTGTCCTAGTGCCACATGCTGCCCCACTGTGACTGCTCTGACGGCATGCACTCTGATGACCTGTAGCTAATCTCTGGCTGGCTTCCTCTGTTATGTCAAGTGACCCTTTCTTTAGTGTCATAGCATCCTCTCCAGTCTTCATTCTTCTCAGGGGTGAGCAGAAGACTGCCTTCTCCAGTCTTCATTCTGCTCACGGGTGAGCAGTGTCCTTGCTAGTTCCCCAGCTACACAGAAGTCACCCTGAAACCTCAGTTGCTCTTTTATTTGTCTAGGTGTTTGACACATAAGAGGGAGGCAATAAATGTTTGTTAAATTAAGTGTTAATGCTATATAATTTCTTAGAAGCACATAACCTTTGAACTAGCCTTAAGCACCCTCTTTAGTACAAAACTCAGAGAAGTGCAAGGTGATTCAGTTAGCACCATTGTTTAGAGTAGAACTGATGCTTGGGCCAGTGTTCCTTCCTCTCCATAACCCAACATCAGTCATACCTGGTTCTTCTGAGAATACAACCTCAGCCTCGAAATGATCTCTTCTTAGTGTTAGAGAAGACAGGTATTTAGGGGCAAGGATTCTTCCATATATCTTTCAATTATGTACCATAAATACATACTCATTCTCTTCACTGTTTGATTTTTTTTAAATCATCAGATCTATCTTATTTTATTATATTTATTGTTGAAAGTAAAAGAAAAGAAAAAAATAAAGGCGACTCACTATTTTCTTTGGGCAGATACAAATGTAAACTCTGAATGTCTGAAATGAACTATTTTGTTTTCTTTATATTTTATATACTAGAGGCCCAATGCTTGAAATTCATGCAAGAGTAGGTCTTCCTTCCTCCAGCTGCTGGCACCAGCTTCCCTCTGGCACCTGGGACCCAGGCTTTGCTCCAGCCACCAGCAGGCACCTGGGACCTGGGCTTTGCTCCAGCCGCCATCTTCGTCTGGAAGGATGTCTGGAATGATGTCCGGAATGATGTCCATTCTAATTAGCATATTACCCTTTTATTATTATAGATTTCAAATTATAAGTCATAGTAATTGGTTCCTGGAAAGAATTATCAGGTCGTTTATCAACTGAGCTTTCTGTTATGTTTTTATGTCTTGTTAATGTGCAATTTAAGCATGCTAAATACTTTGAACTGACTCTTACTACTAAGCTTATGAGAACTGTTATTCTGGTCAAATGGGAGTGGAGTTTCTACTTTTGCGGATACTGAATGAAAGATTCAATATTTATAATGTCCATTAAATAAATTCTCTGACCTAGTAGCTGGTGTGTAGAGCTTATATAATTGAGCCATGGGTAAGTTTTTCACAATATGATTTGACCTACGTTGAACAATTCATAGATGACATTAAAAAATCACTATGATAATTATATTTTAGACCCTAAATGACTCTTAGAGATCTGCCATAAGTCAGTCGTTCTATAGAGGGGAAAAAATCCAGAGAGGAGAGACACAATATTTTCCTGATTCTCCACCCCATTTCCCAGTGATCTTGAAGCTGAGGCCTGTGGACCACTTAGAGATGTGGCACAAAAGGGCCCAAGGAATCGATGCCATTAGCTTAATGATGTCAGATAATGTTATTATTGTTGCTGATTCCTTTGACTCCAAAGCTGGGACAAATTCCCAGCATTGCCTGATACTACCAGGATGAATCACTCTGGTTTCTGCTGTGCTTATTACCTGCTTTAACTCTGAACCCATGGATCTTTGCAGATTACCAGCTGCTCAGACCTGGACTCACTTCACAGCACCAGCTCATGGAATTGCATGATGCTTCCCAGACATTTTCTTCCAGAATTATGCACCAATTAGGACCATCTTGAGTTTTGTTGTGTCTGCATTGACCCTTTAGTGGAGTAAATTCAGGCCTTGCCTAAATATTTCAGCATCTGCATGGTGTTTTGTTTTTGTTTGTTTGTTTGTTTGTTTGTTTTTCCCAGATCAGAAGTCCTGGTGTGTGCAGACCTTTCTCACAGGTACAAGCTCTGTGCCTGGTCTTCAGTAACCTTCCCAAGGTCCCTCAATCCCTGTCTGGTAGAGCTGAGACTACAATAACAGTGTCTTCCCTTCCCACCCAGTTCACTGTCCTTTGCAGTACATCACCCATTCTTATAAGGCTAGAATTACTAAGACCAGAAATGGTGGATATCACTTCTCTAGTAAATGGCTCAGGTCTCAATTTTGTGGAACAGCTCACATTGCTAATACCTATTAGACTATAAATAATTCCTCCAAGACTTTGCTGGTATTCCAAATGGTCTACGATGCACTGGAAATAAATAAACAGCAGGGGATATATAATCAAATGCCTCTGCTGAAAATTGCGCAGCACAGGCTTAAAAGGAGCTTGAGCAACAAAAAGGCTTGTCTGAGAATTCCACTAAAATATAAACAGATCTGTCTCAACATTTTGGTGCCTGTTTGCATATAGATGGTATTAGGTACTATAGTTGCAGAATTATAACCTATCAGGGCCATTTGTAATAGGATGACTCAAATAGAAGCAATAGAAAACCAAGTGGCAAGATCAAGAATTTAATAAAATCTGTAAGCAAGTGATTGGGAGTAAGGAATTGTTGGTTGGATAATTTATGTTATAACATACGATAGATTTCATATTGGGAGCATCTCAAAATCTGAAATTGTGTTCCCTTTGAACACAATCCTTGCTTTGCTAGTAAATGGGATTTAGATGGCATAGGAAGGCTCCTGAGCTATAAAAGTGTTCTTTAGTAGGAAGAAAAGTGATGTTCATCAGGTAGTAGATTGCCTACCCCTGGGCAGGAAAGACCTCACTTTATCCTGGCTCTGTGCCCTGAGGCCATCAGCCCTGCCTTGCTCTGGGGAAGGATGGAGAAGAAGGGAGCTTTTTGACATGTTTCCCACATCATCCTTTGCTCCAACATCAACTCTCTTGTTGCTCTAAACACATAGACTTTTATTTTTCACTTTAAAGTTTGCCTCTGTTGTGACCCTTCAGGATCAAGAGAGGCAGAAGTGAAATCATCACAAAACGGGTCAGTATTCCTGCCCTCTAGCAATTCGTAGCCTGCTACATTCCTAAATGAGCTGAGACACTTTCACGTCTCAGGATCTCTCAGAACTCTATACAGCTAGTGAGAAAAATCTAGATTTATATTTTGTGTCCAACAACCCCCAAACCCTGGGATTTTGTTTGGCCAATGGCTTAACATTTATTGAGCCAGATGTTTCTACTGTGCATTTTCCTTTTGAGTAAGTGATTTGCTCTGAAAAATGCATGGAAATGTCTTGGGACACTGGTAAGAGGCTGGATTTCAATTCTGAGAATGACATTTTTGACCCATAATTAAAGGACTGGGCTGTTGGTGGTAGGCATGGTCTCCATTGATCCCACCACACTCCAACTTGACTTAACACTGTTGCCACCAGCATCTCTTTGCCTGAGGGTTTTCTCTGGTCACCAGAGCCCACTTTGGTGTCCCCATGGAAGGCTGGAAGCATCAGAGAATTAATACTCTGCTCCATCCCCTAGCAACCTACCCTCAGTGATGGGTGTATAAAAGCCTTTCTCCTTCCTCCCTCAGATGGGATTTCTCTGTAACATTACACTCACTGGCGGAGTCCCCAATGGGATTCAGCCTTATTCAATCTCACTTACTAGAAAACAAACCCTTCCTTAATGGCTTTCCTTACCTGTCTAATTTCCCACCCCCTCCTTAGTGTTTCCTGAAACTGCCTCCAGAATAAACCTGCACTCATTCTTTGAATCAGTCACTTCTGGAGATAGCCAAACTAAGATCCTACTCAAATAGTAATGTCAAGTAGGGACACGAGAAAAGAAGCTGTGTTGTTCAGACTAACACCTGGTTGGGCTGAGTGAGCCAGACCCTGGCTTCTCTTCTTCTTTCCATCTTTAGTGTGACCTGACCTCTAAAACATGTACTTTTTTTTCTTTTTCTAGTTGCAAGAAAACTGTAATGTGCTCAATAAAAAGGTTCACACAATTTCAATTTTTACACTAAACAAATGAGTTCCTAACTTGGATTTAAAAGTATTAAAGGACAATTAAAAACTTTGTCCTAAGTAGTATCTGACTTTCTGTCAACACAAGATGCGTCCTCTTAAAAGATATTTAAACCATGGTTTCATTTTTAAAGTCTGGAGTTTCAGTTAGACACTATGAAATATACTTGGTGTCAGGAAGTATTATTTATACCTGCTTTTTCCCCAGACCCTCTGACAGAATTGTTTGTGAGCATTTAGCCTCTTAGAGCCGTGATCTAGAAGATAAATGCCAGAGGCTCTTATGGGACTCTCTGTTATGAAAGAAAATAGTGCCTCCTTTGCCTTTGTCCTGGATACCCTGCGTCAAAGAATTTATTTCTTTTTCTTCTAATTGGACTGATATTTTAAAATATCTCTAATTATTGAATATGAAAAGTCATATTAAGCTGGTGCTATTCTAATAGTTGTTAGGCTTGTCAAAACACACAGAGGGAGATCTGGCCAGGTGGAGTGTCGTCCAACCAAAAGGTTGCAGGTTCGATGCCCAATCAGGGCACATAACCGGAGCATTCGAGAGGCAGCCAATGGATGTTTCTCTCTCACATCAATGTTTCTCACTCTCTTTCTCTATCTGAAATTAATAAACATATCCTTGGGTATATATCCTTGGGTGAGGATTTGAAAAACAAAACACACACACACACACCACACACACACACACACACACACACACACACACACACACACACACAGATAATGGAAACCTAGTGCTGGTAGGTTAATGTGTAGAAAGCAATGGGGATTCAACTTTGAACTGTCTCAATAATATACTCTAAAGCAGTGGTTCTCAACCTTTTTAATGCCGCGACCCACAGGTTGAGAACCACTAGCAGGGTCGCCTAAGACCATCAGAAAACACAGATATTTACATTACGATTCATAACAGTAGCAAAATTACAGTTATGAAGTAGCAATGAAAATAATTTTATGGTTGGGGGTCACCACAACATGAGGAACTGTATCAAAGGGTCGCAGCATTAGAAAGGTTGAGAACCACTGCTCTAAAGGCTGAGAGCAGGCAGCATTTGAGAGAATATTTCAGTGGTCTTATTTGAGTCTTGCCTCATTTGTTTCATTTTTAAATTAAATTTATTGGTTAATAAGATTATATAGGATTCAATTGTTTGTTTCTATGATACATGATCTGTTATCCAATCTCACAACAATTGTCTACAGCAAAACTACCTATGGGATGGCAACTTCCTTTTAGAAAAGACAAATGTTTGGCTGGTCTTGGGCTTCCTCAGTGAATTACATATTCAGGAAGCAGTTTGTGTCTGTGGGTATAGAGTTAGTTATAGTACAGCATCTTGCCCTTAGTGATATAATCTTTTGTTGTGTGGCTTTTTTCTGTAAGCTTATTGATAGGGCTAAGGAACCCTGCTTCCAATTTAAGTACCCCACATTCTACATTCTAATGCTAATACTTAACCAAGGCTTTGTAACAATAAAGGGTGTTTCACAGGTATTTGCTCAAACAATATTCAAACGATCCACAATTTTCCATTTTACTTTAGTTGCATATATAATTCCTGAAATCCAAATGATGGTGTTTATTGGTGCAGTGATCCAGCGTTCTATGATAACACTTAAAATGAATGTATTCTTGCCAAAACCGGTTTGGCTCAGTGGATAGAGCGTCAGCCTGCGGACTGAAAGGTCCCATGTTCGATTCTGGTCAAGGGCATGTACCTTGGTTGCGGGTACATCCCCAGTGGGAGTTGTGCAGGAGGCAGCTGATCGATGTTTCTCTCTCATTGATGTTTCTAACTCTCTATCCCTTTCCCTTCCTCTCTGTAGAAAATCAATAAAATATATTTTTTAAAAAATGAATGTATTCTTACCTAGAAACTGCCTCTACTACCAAAATTGTAACAGTTTTCTAGATAACATTTAGTTTGAACTGTTGGAAATTGCCAATATTCAAACTTTGGTGAGCATTAGGTTCATCCTGTCAAAAATACACGTGCCTAGACCCTAGCTCCAAGAATTCTGATTCATGAGTGTGGAATGGGACTCTGAAATGTGTGTTTTTAAGAAACCTCTTGTGTATATCAAGGCTTTACAACCATTGTCTGAAAATCTTGCCATTACCTTTCCCAAAATTCTAATATGGGAAAACTCTGTGTATTTTTTAAAATTGTTTATAAAATATATCCTATATAATAAAAGCCTAATAGGCAAATTGATGAACAGCGGAATGACCTATTGAATGACCAATCACTATGATGCACACTGACCACCAGGGGGCAGATGCTCAATGCAGGAGCTGTTCCCAGCCCACAGGCCCCAGGCCAGCCAAGGCAGGTGCCAGCGGGGCCCCCCAATCACCCTACCAATCACCCCACAGAAGGAGGTGACTGGTGGCAGTGGCAGGGGGCAGGGCTGGCCAGCGGATGGCACCAGGCTGTCCAAGGCGGGTGCCAGCAGGGCTCCCCCCACCCCACCCCCGTTTGATGGTCCTGCCGGCCAGGCCTAAGGACCCTACCCATGCATGAATTTCATGCACCAGGCCTCTAGGACATATTATAAAAGATATGATCCATTACATTATTTTATGACCCTTCTGTAAAGTTCATCATGACAAATTCCTCCCAAAGCTCAGGGTCTAGTAATAGCTAAGAAATTTTTTTCTTGGTAAATTTACATCCAATTATTATTCACTTGTGAGATATACTATGTTTCCTCAATCATTCTGGCTCCTAAACTACCTAAAGCAAACTTTTGTAAAATTATTGTAACCTTCTTACAACAGGCTTTTACACTATAAATATTTATTTTATTTTCCTTTAACATTTGATTTAAGAAAAGGAAAATGAGTCAAGCGTTCTTACTTATTGTAAAGATACTTTTATTGAAAGTTGCATAAAATCATTTTTAGAAGTATTGTTAATTCTTAATTTTGTAAAAACATAGAACTTGAGGCAAGGATTAAATCCAATTCTTTGATTGCTAGGTGCAAACAAAGGGTAGCAGAAGTGAGGAAAAATGGAGGGGCTGCAAAGAGGATATGAAGCGATAAAAAGTGATGCATTATTGTATGGGCTGCTGCTTCATGATGAGCTGTGAAGAGTCACAGAAGGCAACTCAACAGGGATGTCACTCAGTATGTGAATGCTTCTGGACTGTCTGTACTGAGGAGACCAACATTAAATGAGCCCATTGGAGGTAGGAAGAAGGGAACATTTCTTTGTCCAGATTAATCTCATCTCTGATTTTCTTTGGGCCAATATTGGCCCCATGGAAAGCTACTTCTCTTATGCTTCCAGGTTGTGTCATCCCTTTGGAGGCTGCTTGGGATGTCAGATCTCATGCCGTACAGAGGGGTGTTTCATTCAGAAAGTCTAGAAATGGCTGAAGGAGCAGCAACTCAGTGCATAGACCTGGCCTAGCATTCTCAGCAAGGCCATGTGGCTTACTGGCTCCTAGTGATGGCATCCAGTCCAGGAAAATGGCCATCTCAGGAAATCCAAGATAACAGATAAGATTTGCATGTAATACATGAGTAGATATGAAAGTGGGGAGCAGGTTAAAAGTGTGGGGTGGGAACAAGATGGGAGGTAATGTAAACCCATAGCTGAATGGAGTAGTGAATGTAGGAACATTGGGAAGAGGGCAAAGCTAATTTAACCAATTTAAATTGGCAGGTGAAGAATTTCTAGCATCGAAAACTTTTGGGTAAAAATATATTAAGGAGAACATGGAAAATAAGAGAAACATGTTTATGGAGGGATCAGAGGATTGAGTAGGTTAAGGCAGTGAAGACACATTTGGACATGTCGAGTTTGAGGTACTTGCAGGTCACTCAGGTGAACATGCCAGTCAGCCATGGAATGTGAAAATCTGGAGCTTAGGGTGAAGCCAGGACTGGGCATGTGGACTTCAGACCATCAGCCTGGAGATGGGAGCTAAAGTTCTTGCATGGGTAAGATCGGCGATAAGATAAAAGCAAGGAGAAAGTGGGCCAAGTACAGAAACTGGAGGAATGTCAATGAATAAGGAATGGATATTGTGTGTGTGTGGTAGGGGGGGAAGAGGTGGCAATAGAGGAGCCAGAGTTGCCAGAGATATGGAATTATAAATTTTCTATGGGTGTCATGAGTAACTAATTTGGCATAGAACCTGCATTTCTTGCCTCTGTTTGTGTTGACACACAAAGGAGTCTTTGGGTCTATGATATTGCCCAGAGCAGTAGTGGCTATAATTTAGCATGCACATACTCATGAGAGGAAGAGAGAGAATATGAATGAGAATTTACTGAGAATCCATAATATGTCTTGAACTGTGCTGAGTACTTTGCATATATTGCCAACTTCATTTCTTCACAATAGGTGAATAGTGTTATCTTTATTCCTGCAAAGCAGGAAACTGGGCCTCAGTGCCTTATGACAGTTAAGTAATGGTGCTGTGAGTGGAGTCTTGAGTTTACCAGTATTTGAACAGGAAGTCCAGGTACTTCCCCTTAACTGGACAACCTCTGCCTTTCAACCATGATGGTGGGGTCTGACCATAAAAAAGTCTTGCTGAAAAATCAGCTCTCTGTGGCAGGGAGAGTTCCAGACCGTACTTTGTCTAATTTAGTGTGGCACTTAAACTGCTTATCTGCAATCCTAAAATATATAATAGTCAAATTTTATTTTTAACCTCTTTTGAGAACCATTTAAACATTTGAAACTTTTTACCTTTATTGATATTCTTTACTACTGCCCAGAATAATGAAGCTCAAACAAATGTTTTATCTAGAAGGAAATCCTACATTGATCTGGTGTAGGACAGAATAATGTTATTCTAAATGTGATTACATGCCCCAGACAATAAGTTGAAGTGTGAATTTCAGAGATCAGATAAATCCTACAGATAATATGTAAATGTCTGGGCACACACAATTAATGTTGACACATCGATGTAGTTTTAAATGGACCACAACCCAAATAATGCTGTAGCTGACATGCTGGGCCTGTATTTTTGCTTTGAATAATTTTTCAACATTTGAATGGAATATTTATGCTATTATGCTAAAATAAAAGAGCACAGCCAAATAAGCTATTACACGGTCCATTAAAGCTACTTTTAAGTGACTCTCTGTAGCAAAAGATTGCACAACTTCTGCATTTGCAGAAGGAACTTTTCAATTAAGCACAGATCACTATTCTCAGAACTCAAAGGAAGGGCAGATGCCACCTTGGATCATTTTGAAAATGATAATTGTATATTTTTTATGAAGTAATAAAAAGAACTCTCTGTAACAGCCATAACACACATGAGTTAAGACCCGCCAAATAATGCAAAAGGGCAAATCTGGTTATTCAGTTTGAATAAAGGAGAAAGTTTAGTGTAGATTTCACATACAACCTTCTTTCTTGATTGCACACTTCTTATCACTCCTTTTTGCTGTTTATAGGGTCTGAAAATTTGAATCAAGGACCCAAATATTCAAAAATGCATGAGGCATTTTTGATGCATCATCTTTTTCTTATTTACAGTTTCAAAGAAAACATGGCAAATATACAAACATCAAATTCTTATTTCTGTGTGAAATCCAGGCACTTTTCTCAAGCAGAAAAGATAACAGAATTAAATTATATTCATGCTATTTATGAAAGAAATTGTTCCTGCTTTCATCCAAATGAGGCAGGCGACTCATTTTGCCTTAAGTGCTTCAACTGGCAATCAAGCTTTCCAGACAGATGTGACGAAAATAATGTATATGATTTGGTGTATCATCCACTTGATTAGGCTATTTTTGTGTGATTTTCTTTGGATATCCTCTCGTGGGATGAATTTTGGCCCTGTATAGCTGCCTCACACAACCCATTTTTGCTTTGTAATAGTGTCTACGTAAGGTATGAGGTGCCTACAAAGGTTTGCCTGTTTGATCTAAGATAAAATATAAATATATACCCAGACATTCATTGAGCATGTGACAAATATTTTTGGTATTCTTTACATTTATTTTTTTGTGCTTCTGTGGATAATTTCTCAGTTTCTTTGACATATTGAAGCTTTCCAAGCACTAGATTCAATAATCAGTGGGGATTTATTGGCAGATTCTTTGTAGTTTCGTTTATTTTTAAGGATTGGCATTATTGGAAGGTACTTTTATTTGTTTTCATTCTTTAAACAAACTACATAGAGTTCACCAATTGGACTCTGTTAAAAATTGAGAGCATTAATTACTCTTCTAATAATAAAGTTTAGAGGTGCTGCCTTACCTTGGAACTGGGTGTCTATGTCAGGATAGAATAAAGGGACATGGGCCTAGATCTGGCCATTAACAGAGCAAATTCTGTGACCCTCTGAATTGGGACTCTGTTGGCTTGGCAGGAACATGGAGTGACTCCTGATAGGTAGCTGGATGAACTGAAAGGGCTTGAAACTTGAGGGAAGCCAAGGTCCAAAGCTATAAGAAATTTTTGGAGGGGTGGCAGACTAGAGGGTCTTGAATCAATTATCTGTCAAGGAATCCAGAAAGTGAGGGTAGGTAAGAAGAAAATTAAGAAGAGTTCATAGGGGGGAAATCTGACTGCTATTTTACCAATATGCGTTGTTTGACCAACTTCAAAGGACTGATAATAGGTCTGATTGGCCTATGTTAAGAACCTAACCTGCATCCCCCCCCCCATACATACTATATACAGACATGTTTAATTATTCAGCTGTTTAGTGAGCAGCTC
The DNA here is from genome assembly GCF_027574615.1 of Eptesicus fuscus. Taxonomy (NCBI): domain Eukaryota; kingdom Metazoa; phylum Chordata; class Mammalia; order Chiroptera; family Vespertilionidae; genus Eptesicus; species Eptesicus fuscus. The sequence goes on from NC_072480.1 coordinate 79,366,621, forward strand.
TATGAGCAGGAATCTTTGCAGGGGTTGGGGTAGACAAAAGGATGACTGCCTTAGGATGCCATTGTTGTTTTAAAGAAGCTTTTAGTTTAAATGGGAGATGTAAACATAGGAAAAATCAAATTGTACTAGTTTGAATAGTTCAGGACCAAGTGAAGAACTCTGCATGACTAATAGAGGCAATCACTGTCTAAGGAACCCAGAGGATAGCTTGGGTACTGTGCATTGTGAGGAAGGCCAGACAGAAGAAGGGATTGATGCTGGGAACTAAAGGCTTGGTTGGACTAAGTAATAGGGACCCCCAACTCCCTCCACACCTTCCCCTTATATAGCACATGTTCAAACAATTACCTTCCTTAAACATCTTCCTTCCAGACATCTTCAACCCACTCTCCCACCTGCCTCTAGGCATAGACCTCGGAGAGGAGGAAGCCACACTTAGCAGACCACACAGCCACATACTTCCACAGCTCTTTGTATATACCAATTCTTAGGTTCAAAGCAAGCTGACATTTCCCTAAGACAATATTTTTACCAAGGGGAATGCAATCTTAGCTCCTTTAATAGAGAAGACCCCTTATACTAAGGAAGCCCTTATTTGATTATTCTTTTCAATTTCACTTCCAGAAAGACAGTGTAGAAAACATTTACATCTATACATATAGATGTGTATGTGTATATATGTGTATTGTACATGCTTGTGTGTGTGCATATTTGTGTGTTGTACTGGACAGAGTCCTGCTGATTAACTTAAACTGAATACCTACTATGTGCTAGCTCTACGTTGGAAATAAATGAATTAGACATTCCCTGTTCTCCAGGGCTATAATCAAGTAGTACATGAGGCCAGAATGCTTGAAAATTAAAGTGCACTGGGAATAAACGAGGGGGAAGATGAAAGAAATTGCAATGGGTGAATCTGGGACCATAAGAATTTATTATAGAAATATTTCAGAATAGAGGTCAATGTCAGAGATTTGTAAGAGTTCAGAAAATCCTAAATTTAAAACTATTGATTGATTTGACTGTCTACTTACTAGTATATTATTGAATTTACTATTTTCCAGTCAAATTTTCCCACCACATTGAAACCGTTGACTGAAATCAGACATTTGTATTGTCTGAACAGGAAAAATCCTGCAACAATTCACATGCCTGGTGATAGTTATGCCTAGAAACCATCAGTTGGAACATCAAAGTGTCTTTTGTAGCTGTTCGGATTTTATCTCCCTGGATTTCTGGCCTAATCATTTATTTATTTTCCTATATATGTTCACACAGAATTTCAAAATATATTCAGTATACATTTTAAAAATATACACTGTGCATTACTTTCATGTTCAACATAAGCATATGAAAATTGCATAATTAAAAAAAAACTGAATTGTATGCTTCCCCCCCCCCAATTTATGGTTTAATCTTATACCATAAAACTCAGAGAATTTTAAAAATACACATACTCTTTGTCTCTTCATATACTTCCTTTTGGAATGGCACATTAGAATCTTGGGGGAGGGGGGAAGAGAGGCACTATACTTACTCCTGAAACCTTCCCTGCCTCATCAACCAATATTAGTTTTAAATAATCATGAAATTCAAATAATAGTTCAATGAGCTTTTCCATTCAGGTAACCAAAAAGAAAAGCCATATGGATATTTCTCTAAAGATTAAATATTTCTTTAGAGTTCAGCTTGCCTGTATTATCTTTTAATAATTGTTCATTGCACTTGCTCATTCATTTATCCTCTTAAATATTTACTGAGTACCTCTATGTGCCAGTCACTCCTCTGAGCTTGATTAACGGAAAGAAAAAACTTTTGCCTTTTGGATGTTAGATTTTAATTCAGCATTTTAGAAAATTGTTTTAAAAAGTAAAATCTATACTATGTTAGCTGTTAATACTGTGAGGAAAGATGAGAGAAAAAAAGATAGAGAGTGGGGTAAGTAGAGCAGTCAAGAAAGGCCTCACAGAGAAGGTGACATTTGAATGAAGATGTGAGTGAGCTGAAGTAAAGGTGACATTTGAATGAAGATGTGAGTGAGCTGAAGGCAAGCCATGCATAGAATTGAGGATGAGCAGAAGGAATAGCTGGACAAGGCCCTCAGGCAGGAGTGTGCAAGGTGGGGAGTAGAGAGAGTTGAGGCAATGGGGAAGGCAATGAGAGAGGTCCAGAAAGTGTGACAGTTCAAGGCCACTGTGATGACTTTGGCTTTCAATCAGAGTGTAATGGGAAGCTGTTGGACTGCAGTGTTAACAGAATCACTGACTGCTGTGTTGAGAATTGTCTTAAGCAGGGGGATAAGAGCAGAAGCAGGGAAACAGGTGTAGAGACAAATTGCAATCACTCAGATGGAAAATTATGAGAGTTTAGACTAGGGTGGTAGCAACAGAGGTGCTCAGTAATTGTAAGGACCCTAGAGAACTAATGTATTGTTAACAGAGTTTACTAAGGAAAAAAAACACAGAAAAAAAAACACATGTCTTCTGATGGATCCTTGAGTATGCTTCTTAAAAATAAAAAATAAAATATTGGGGTGGGGGACAGGGGCGGGCTTGAGGGTGCCAATGGGTGGGGGAAAGGGGAGCTTATGTAATACTTTCAACAAAAAGGAAGTATCAAAAAAAATTGCCCTAGCCATTTTGGCTCAGTGGGTAGAACGTTGGCCCGCAGACTGAAGGGTCCCAGGTTTGATTCTGGTCAAGGGCATGTACCTTGGTTGCAGGCTCAGTCCCCAGCGGACACATTGATATTTCTCTGTCTCTCCCCCTCTTTTCCACTCTCTCTAAAAATTAATGAAAAATATCCTTGGATGAGGATTAACCAAAAATTTTTAAAAATACAATTACATGACTTCTAATATACTCTTCTGCATTTTTCTTTTTTATCTAATTTATGAACTTAGCTGATTATCTATTCAATAACATCAATCACCCAATTTAAAAACAAAGTAGGGAAAATATATTGAAATTTACTGTATCAACTGCTTTCTAACAAGCAGTTCATGAAAAAGTCACATCTTCCATGTTTTCAAAAAAATAAAAAAATAAAGAATAGAGATAATTTTCAATTTAACTCTATGCCAAGCAAATATATAAGATGATTGGTTATAGAAAGAAGCATTGGACCTGTCAAAAAAGATGTGTACAAATAGCATCTGTGGAGGAGGCAACTTGCCAGGAATATTTAAATATGCCTCAGGATGCTAAAAAGGAGAACTTTTTCTAGAATATTAAATTATAAAACCTCCCACTCAGGAGTTTGGTCTTTATTTTTATCCAAAGCAAAGAATAACTGTGATTAAAATAACAATCGTAGTTTGCATTTATTGAGCTGTTTTGGTTCTTTTCGAAGTTGTTCACCTATATCAGCGATTTTCAACCTTTTTCATCTCATGGCACACATAAACTAATTACTAAAATTCTGTGGCACACCAAAAAGTATATTAGATTTGTTTGCCGACCTGAACAAAAAAAGAAAAAAAGGTATAATTTTGATTCATTCATACCAGATGGCTATTGTTGTGTTGTCATTTTTTTTTTATATGACCATCTAAAGGAAAAGACGTCAGTGCCCCTGACTAAATAGTCAGGTATTGCATGCCTTAAAATCGCTGACTTATATTAACTCTTAATTTTCATATAAACTCTTTTTTTCTTTATTGATTAAGGTATTACATATGTGTCCTTATCCCCCACATCCCTGTTTGAGATAAATACACTTATTATCTCCATTTTACAGATCAGAAATGAAGAGACCCAAGGGTTAATAACAGGAGTAGATTGAAAGAGGAAAAGATACAAGTTCCTCCTCCTGAAAATAATCAGTACTTCATTCTTTCATGACTTTTGTTTCCCATATTTTCAGTCCCCAATAGATTTGATAATTATTGAGTCACAGTCATTTTCTAGATTTTGTATAATTTTTTTTCTAAAATCAACAATTTCTCTTATCTGTAACTTACGAATTCTGCTATTCTCTTTCATGTTGGAAATCACACAAGATCAGGCATATTTTTATAAATAGATATGACTGCTATGATGATGGTAAATAGGGAGGTCTCCTGCCTTGTGTCCCAGAGAAAGGTCACTTTTATGCCAGTTACAGTGGGGCTCCGGAGGTCAGGGTGTCTGTGTCAAGCTGGCCAGGGGGAGGCAGCACAGGAAGCTATGAGGTACTGGTGATTGGAAGGCCACTGTCTTCATAAAGCTCTCTCCGACCCATAGAGTCAAACCTAAAATCCCACCTTTAAAGTTGTTTTCTTGTACTGTTGAAAGCTGTTAGCATCAAACATCCCTATTAAAAGGTCAATGCTTCATGACTTACCAGAGTATGGTGGGCTCTCTGGTGGAAGCAGGATAAAGACCTGGGCGTATGAGATAGATGTCTACAAACCAGCAAAAGGGATTAACAAAAGAACCAGAAGGACACCAAAGATTATAGTCATGTACCTAATGGCCTGCTTGCGTGTGAATGACAGAGAGAGAAAAAAGAGGGAAAGGATACAATCTCATTTATAAAGAGATTAAAAGGAGATATTGACAATGATGACTTTATTGCTGTTCATATTTCAACTTGGAATCCTTCTTGGATGAGGTCTCTTGAAAAGTAACACCAATTCTTCTTTTCCTTCCTGGGGCCCTTTGACTGACCAGGCAGCTCGTACAGCTCCAAAGCAAGTTTGCTAAAGATGTATTTGGACTTCTAACAAAGCTGACAATTACTGTGTCCGCAACTAATGCAGATAAAAAGCCAATACTACAACTTTTTGACAGCTGTGGACCTATCATGATTACTGACAATTCTGTAGGGAAATCATAGCAGCCTATGATCACTAGCTCTTGAGAAAAAAAAAAAATGAGATATAGCTTGAAAGAGACACCACTGCAGGGCAGAGAGAGAGAGAGAGAGAAGGGAAATGCCTCTATTCTATTCTGCACTCTGCTTTCTACCAACCCTAGGGAGTAGTAACAAGCAACTATTTGAGCTTTAATTTAACCCACTGTTTAACTTGATGTCATAATCAGGCTGAAGTACACTCTACGCTGTGCAGAAAACAATCTGTAATAAAAAATTGTGTTGTGAAAAAGCACAAATTTTATGAAAACATTTTACACTAAAACAAAACAAAAAAATACTCTGCTATGTTATTAGTTGCCTAAATCCACTGAGATCTGTGGCACTGCCATGGGACCCAAAGGAAAAAGTACATTTCATGTTCCATGAATTTTCATTTGTATGACATCAGCATCCAGGACAGGAAGAAGCTATTTTGCCCACATGTTGTTGTTTAATATATGGTTGAAAACCACTTGAGTACAATTCAAATAAGAAATTGCTTCAGAGTATGTTTATTTATTTATTTATTTATTTTCTTAGCATTCAGTTCAAATCACAAAAGTCAAAACAAAAACCAGTTCAATTATTTGGGTTGTTTGCAGTTTGCTAATAGAAATAATATTTATAGTGATAACCTCTAAGGATAAATTCAAGGTTGTATGGGGGCTGATTTGCTCGAAGAATGAAAATACATCATCGATTCTCTGCCATATAAAACACATCTAGACCTTCTTCCAATGAAGCAGCTCTTTAAATATTTAGCATGAACTACTCTGTCCCTTCTGAATCTTCACAGTAGGGTAACAATTTTCCAGTCCTTTGTTGGGTCAGACATCCAACATGGCTAAAATTGTCTTTTAATTACTGAGAATAAATTTATTTCATAGCTCTAGGTTTTGTTTGGAAATTTTTAAGATGCAAAGCCATTCACTTTCTGATTCCATTTTCAAAGATTTGCATTTATACTATTTGAATAGAGAAAGGATTGTCTTAGAAAATGCATGTTCTTTGTTTAATTGACAGTTTGGTACCCTGTGGTTTATGCCTGCAAGCAATGGGATGAACTCAGAAGGTCTAGCATTTACTGGTAAACATCCTGTACACTGTGATGGCTGTAGTATGGAGTAATACAGGCTCTCCTCTAACTGGGACTGCAGCAAACCCTGATCTTAGTGAAGTTTTCTTAGTTTAAACTTACAGGGAAGAGATATCCCACAGTACAATCTAAGATTGAACATACCAACATGCCCCATTATTATCCTTATAATGAGTAACATAACAAAAAACAGTGGTTTCCAAACTCTGCCCACAGAGCCCAAGGTCCCTTACTTTGGGTGCCATAAATGCTATGATTAATTAGAGTTTGATGTGAAACTGACTGGAGTTTGAGACCCCAAACTCATCCCCATTTAAAGTAGAGCAGCTATGCTTATCTGTTTTACATATTAGTTTCAAATTAAGGTTTTTTTGAAACCATGATTCTTTTACTTTTCTTTCTTTACTCCCATTTTTTCTTCTTTTAAGAGTCCAAGTATAGTTATTAAGGTTACTTGCTTTGAAATCAGAAATAAGTAGATTCATATCTGGCTTTTCCACTTACTAGTTCTATGACTTTAATGTCTTTGAAACATAGTTTTCTCATCTGTGAAATGGGATAATAATATTCATAAGAAAGTTTTTAGGATTAAATATGATAATGATTTCTTCATACTTCTAGAAAAGCTTTTTTCTCTCAGCTTCCTCAATACCACCTCTATCAGTTAGTGTTTGATCAGAGAAGTACAACCACTGTAATGAATATTGTATAGAGCAAGAGCAGAGTGAACTTTTTTTAACACCTTGGACAAGTCAATATGGAGTCACTGTCAGCCATGACAGTTATGTCAAATGCTATGTCAAGACTAAAATAATGGGGTGTAATAGGAATGCCCAGGATCCCTCAAACCATAAGTCTGGACACCTGGATAAGGACTCCATCTGGACACCAATATGAGTGGGACTTCTGCCTCTTGTGGGCTATAAGAACTCAGGTCTCCAGCCCACCCAGCACTGAGTTCAGCTGTACACGGGTCATGCTCAGTATTCTGCTGGACTTGCACTCCACAGGATGCCTGCCCACCACTGTAGCTCCTGGCTTGAGTCCAAAGCCTGCCTTTCTAGCTGTGGACAGATGCTACCAGTGACAGGGACTTTGCACTGGATGAAACCCATGGGGACAAACTAGAGACTGTGACTGCAGGTGACTGCAGTATAGGCTGGGGTGTGGCACCAGATTCCCACACCCACATCTGCCCACATCTGCCCCAGATTTCCGCAACACTGAAGATGGAGATCCAGTGGGAGATGGAGATGCCCATGGGCCTGGCTCCTACCAGAGGCATCAATGGGAGATAGCAGATCAGCAATACTCTGATATCATGGAGTACAAACTGTTCCTCTACTCTCCTCCACACTCTCTTCTCTTTACATACAACCATCTCCGTAGATGATCTAACAATCCCTATGACTTTACCACCTATATGTTGATGACTCCCTGGTTTACCAGAATTTTCCTTGCCCTGACTTTTCTATGATTTATGTTGACCTGCTATAACTGGAATGACAGAGACATGAAAAGCATGCCATTGGCACTCCACCCCTCATCAATGACAAACTTGGCTAGCAGACGATGGCAATCTTTATATTCTGGAGTGAGGACTCATATTGTTTTCATAGCACCCTGGCAGCCACTACCAACCAATCAAAATGAATAAATGAAGATTTGGCTTAGCAGAAACTTGTGTAGAAAGACTTAGAATTTACCGATAGCAAGTTCAATATGAGTGTAGATTATGTGGGTCAAGGTTGCCAGGCACACACACACACACACACACACACACACACACACACACACACACACACAGATTTAAAGGTATTGATAGAATTAATGGTGCACAAAAGTTGTGACAATTCTCTTCTGCTTCCTGCTCATGAAACCGCACAAGTGATTTGGCCTTCAGTCTGAGGGCTGCAGTTTAAGAATGTCATCAACAAATAGAAAATCCCATCTAGAATGTATAATAGAGATGACACAGGGAACGTGAGCCTATATTATAATGAACAACACTGTCAAAATGCCAGTGGACTTTCAGCCTGGTAAACAGAGCCTCAGAGGGTGAGGTAACTTTCTTCAGGTATTTGATGTATTTGAAAAGATGGGAATAAACTTGTGCAAAAAAGCAGAACTTGGGCCAGTGGGCAGAGTTCAATCATTTTATAAAATAATAGCCACCTAATATAAGAAAATCCAAACTATTCTGATTGGGGGAAAAATTTGTGTTCCCTATGGGGTTTTGGGCTAGACTAATGGTTTATCCAAAACTTGTACCTTGGGGAGCTTTAGAAAATGCAGATTTCTAGATTCTGTTTTAGATTTACTGAATCACAATCAACTGGGCGGAGGCCTGAAATTTAGATGAACTCTAAGGAGCCTTTCTTATTTCTGTGACTATTTCTAGTCACCTGTCAGAGTAAGTAGTATGAATAATGGTTAGAGCATAGGCTACTGAGCAGAATGTATGGATTTTAAATAGCTTTGTGATTTTAAGTAATTCTCTGTACCTCAGTTTCCTCATCTGTTAAATCAGGATAATGATAGTGTCCACTCACAGGATATTGTGAAGAGTAAATAAGTAAATGGATAAAGTGCTGATACATGGCATATATAAGTATTAGCTTATTTTTTTAAACTGGAAGAGAACCAATTCATTCACAAGACATGTTGATTAATGAATGTTTAGAAAGTGGAAGAGAAAGAAATAATTCAAAACCAAATATCTCTTGTTTTTACTTTTATATTATTAATCATCTTTCAAAATGATTTCAGCTTTAGTAAGCATTATTACACAAACCATATGTAAATACTTCTTTGTGTTGCAAGGTTATCAAAGCATAAATACGAATATGAAGTTTACTTCTTAGTAATTTACAATAGAATGTGTTGGGACTAAATGCGTCTATTTTGCTGAGATTTCTGTGTAGAATCAGATCCATCTAACTTTAAAAAAATGTGAAATTATATAATCTGATAAATTTTGATCAATGAATATACCCTGTGACTATCATCCCAATCAAGATATAGAATAGTTACATCACTCCGGAAAATTGTCTTATGTTCCCTTCCAGTCAGTCTCCACCCCTAGAATGTGACTGTTCTGAAGTTCTGTTATTGCAGGATAGCTTTGCTGTTGTTGAACTTTATATGAATAAAGTCACACAGTATGGGGTCTTTGTATCTGAATTTTTTGCCTATACTTTATGTTTTTGAGAGTCACTTATGTAGTTGTATAACTCACTAGATTTTTAAATTTCCATATTTTATTCCATTGTACAAATACATCATAATTTGCTTGTCAATTCTTGTACTGATGGACATTTAGATTGTTTTGAGTTTTCATTCTTCAAGTAAATATCTAGGAGTAGAATTTCTGAGTCATAGGATAAAATATGTTTAACTCTATGAGAAATTGATAGTTCTCTCAAGTAGTTTTACCATTTTACAGTCTTCTCAGGAATGTGAGAATTTCAGATTTCCCACATAGTGATTTACATTTGACATTTTTGTTTTATTTGAAAGTAGCCAGTATTTAATTGTTCTTTTAATTTTAATTTCCCTGGTGAGTGACAAATGATGTTGAGCACCTTTTCATGTGCTTATTGATCATTTTTTGGTATCTTTTTTTTTTTTTTTTTTACTTTTTTTCCCTCCACTTTTTAAAAAATTTTTTTTAAAATTTCTTTATTGATTAAGGTATCACATATTTGTCCTCATCCCCCCATTCCCAGCCCCCACTCCTCCCCACACATGCCCCCACCCCCCCTTTTGTCCTTAACCTCTGGTTAGGCTCATATGCTTGCACACAAGTCCTTTGGTTGATCTCTCCCCTTTACCCCCACCCTCCCCTCCTCTCCCTCTGAGGCCCGACAGTCTGATCCATGCCTCCTTGTTTCTGGGTCTGTTCTTGTTTATCAGTCTATGTTTTTGGTATCTTTTTTATGATATATCTGATCAAGTATTTTGTCCTTTGGAAAAATTGGGTTGTTTATCATTTTTAATTGATTTATAGGAGTTAATTGTATATTATGGACACAAGGCCTATATAAAATATATGTATTGCAAATAATTTTTCCTAGGATGTGATTTAACTTTTTGTTTTCTTCTCTTTTTGTCTTAATCCCTTCACCTTTTTAATTTTTTGTCTTCTTAATGGTGTTTTCTTAATGAGTAGAGGCTTTTAATTTGTATAAAATCCAATTTATCATTTTTTATGTTCAATATGTTTTGTTTCCTAAGAAATCTCTCTACCCCAAGTTCATAAAATGTTCACCTATATTTTTCTAGAAGCTTTATAGTTTTAGTCTTTACATTTAAATCTATAATAAGTCTGAACTGTAAAGTGAGTTATGAGGTAGAAGTGATGTAAGTCCTTTGGATTCAAACATTTATGTAGTCACTAGAGGCCCGGTGCACAAAATTCATGCATGGAGGGGGGTTGTCCCTCAGCCCAGCCTGTACCCTCGCCAATATGGGATGTCCGACTGCCCATTTAGGCCCGATCCCACTGAGAGGCAGTCAGACATCCCTCTCACAATCCAGGACTGCTGGCTCCCAACTGCTTGCCTGCCTGCCTTCCTGATTGCCCCTAATCGCTTCTGCCTGCCAGCCTGATCACCCCCTAACCACTCTGCTGCCAGCCTGTTTGCCCCCAACTTCCCTCCTCTGCCGGCCTGGTCACCCCTAACTGCCCTCTCCTGCAGGGTTGATCACCTCCAACCGCCCTCCCTTGCAGGCCTGGTCCTTCTCAACTGCCCTCCCTTGCAGGCTGGGTGCCGCCCAACTGCCCTCTCCTGCTGGCCATCTTGTGGTGGCATCTTGTGTCCACATGGGGGCAGGATCTTTGACCACATGGGGGTAGCTATATTGTGTGTTGCAGTGATGATCAATCTGCACATTACTCTTTTATTAGATAGGATAGAGGCCTGGTACAGGGGTGGGGGCCAGCTGGTTTGCCCTGAAGGGCGTCCCAGATCAGGTGGGGGTTCCCTTGGGGCGTGGGGCGGCCTGAGCGAGGGGCCTGTGGTGGTTTGCAGGCTGGCCACGCCCCCTGGCAACCCAAGCGGAGGCCCTGGTATCTGGAATTTATTTTCCTTCTACAATTGAAACTTTGTAGCCTGGAGCGGAGCCAAGCCTGAGGCTCCCTCCGAGGCCGGCCGGCAGCCATTTGTGTTGGGGTTATAATTGAAACTTTGTTGTCTTAAGCGGGTGGGCCCAGCCAAGGTGTGCGGAAAGCTTTGCTTCTCCTGTTGCCGGTGGCAACCCTGGCCTCCTCTCTCAAGCTCCATTCTGCCGCCATTTGTTTGAATTTGTTTACCTTCTATAATTGAAACTTTGTAGCTTGAGTGGAGGCTTAGACCTGGCAAGGGCAGGTGGAAAGCTTGGCTTCCTCTGTTACCTAGGAAACCTTGCTCTCTGTGGCTGTAGCCATCTTGGTTTGGGTTAATTTGCATGCTCGCTCTGATTGGATGGTGGGCGTGACTTGTGGGTGTGTCGGAGGTATGGTCAATTTGCATATTTGTCTATTATTAGGTAGGATTCTGGCACCATTTGTTGAAAAAGATTTACCCCCTTTGAATTGTCTTACACCAGTGGTTCTCAACCTTTCTGATGCCGTGACCCTTTAATACAGTTCCTCATGTTGTGGTGACCCCAACCATAAAATTATTTTCATTGCTACTTCATTACTGTAATTTTGCTACTGTTATGAATCGTAATGTAAATATCTGTGTTTTCTGATGGTCTTAGGCTCTACAGCAGCAGTTCTCAACCTGCGACCCACAGGTTGAGAACCGCTAGCAGGGTTGCCTAAGACCATCGGAAAACACAGATATTTATATTGCGATTCATAACAGTAGCAAAATTACAGTTATGAAATACCAACGGAAATAATTTTATGGTTGGGGGTCACCACAACATGAGGAACTGTATTAAAGGGTCACGGCATTAGAAAGGTTGAGAACCACTGTGACTTACACCTTTGTTTTAAATCAATGAAGGTGGTCAAAAGGTAGAAACTTTCAGTTATGTGATGAATAAATACTGGGGATGTAATATGCAACATGGTAAGTACTAGTAGAGTTACCATTGATGTATGATATATTTGAAAGTTGCTAAGAGAGTAGTAGATCCTGTAATGTCTCATACAAGGAAAAAAAAAATTTTTCCTGTTTTCTTTTTGTGCCTATATGAGTTAATGGATGCTAACTAAACTTCTTTTAGTAGTCATTTCACAATATATGTATCTCAAGTCATTACAGGGTACAATTAAACATACCGAGCTGTATTGCCAATTATATCTCAACTAGAGGCCTGGTGCATGAAAATTTGTGCACGGGGGAGGGGGGGTCCCTCAGCCCGGCCTGCCCCCCCCCCTCACAGTCTGGGAGCCCTCACAGTATGTCCTACTGATGCCTCTGTGGGAGGCGACCAGCCGATCAGGTATATAGATACTTTCTGGAGGCAGCACAAACTCCTTCCTTATTTCTTTCCTCTGTGGTTGGAGAACAGGGGACTAAAAGGTGGAGACAGAACTGTGGCCAGGCCTGGGGCTTTTGTAGGCAGTGGAAAGAGGGAGAGGGCTGGGGAAAGTCTAGACACCTTTCCTTCTATTGTCCTCCCTTTCTCTGAGCTCCACCCTCTATTTTTTCCTTCTCATGGTGGATGCTAGGGCCACAGACTGACCAGAGCCCAGCAAAGGTGGTGTTCAGCCCCCTCACTTCTCAGCTGAACGTACAGCTGCCTTGCATTCCAAGCGGGGCTGTTTTCAAGTGACTAAAGCGCTGGGAATCCACAGCTCCTGGCATCTCCTCTCTGTTTCCTCCTTGGGTTGGTTGCAAAGTTCACTGAGACACTGAAGCAGCTCTGCGTAGGGCCGGGGTACACACGCAGGCAGGGTCACGTCCCAGGTCATGGACACAGGCAGGCAGCATCACATCTGTGGCCAGGGATGCAGGCAGGCAACTTCACCTCAGTGCTGGGCAAGACGTTAGCACTGGGCAGGCCTGGGGAGCAGAAGTCCCTGCCCCTGTCCCACCACCCAGCTCCTGTGCATGCGCAACCCATTGACTGGTCCTGACTTGGACACTGTAACAGACAAATTGGCATATTTCCTCTTTATTATATAGGACTGACCCTTGTGTGTAGGTCTAGTTCTGGACTCTCAATTCTGTTCCATTGATGGAATATGTTCCATCCTTTTGCTAATGTAAGTAATACTTTTATGATTATATCAAATTTTATAGCAAATTTTAAAGTCCTCAAGTATAATTCCCCAAACTATTTTCTTTTTCAAAATTGTTTTGGCCATCCTAATTACTTCAATTTCCACATAAATCTAACAAATCACTTGCGTATTTCTACAAAGGGCCTGTTGAAATTTTTATTGAGTTTTCATTGAATCTATATGACAGCTCATATCTTAACAATAGTGATTTTTTTAGCTCATAAATATGGCATATATATATATATATATATTTATATATATAGATTTTTCTTAATTTATCTCAACAATGTTTTCTGGTTTTCAGTCTTGTATAACTTTTATTACATTTATTCTTAGGTATTTTATAATATTTTAATACTATTATGCTGGATTTACATTTTTTTTAAAATTTTCCATTTCTTTGTAGCTATTTAAAAAATACAATTGATTTTTTTTCTATTGGCCTTGTGTATTGTGACTTTTCTAAATTTGTTGATTTTAGTGGCTATTTTATAGATCCCTTAGGATCTTCTATATAAGCAATCATATCTTCTACAAATACAAACAATTTTACTTCTTTATTTCCAATCTGAAAACATCCTTTTCTTTTTCTTTTCTATTGCACTGCCTAGAATCTCCAGTGCAATACTAAACAGAACCGATAAGAGTGACATTCTTAGCTTTTTGCTTAGCTTAGGAAACTGTTCACTATTTTACTATTTAATATAACATTAGCTGTAAGTTTTTCATGGGTGCTCTTTATTAAAATAAGGAAGTTCTTTTCCAGTTTGCTGAGAATTTTGATCATGAATGGATGTTGAAATCTGTCAAATGATCTTTTCTGCAGCTATTAAAATTATATTACTTTCTCATTTTGTCTGTTAATATAGTGAATTATATAATTTGATTTTTAAGTGTTAAACCAATCTTCTCTCTTGGAACAAATAAACAAACTTGATTATGATATGTGTATGCATATATACATATATCATAATGAATGTATGGATGTATATATACATATATATATGCATGTCTGTATCTATCTTGTGTTTCTAATTTGCTAATTTTTTTAAATATATTTTTTACTGATTTCAGAGAGGAAGGGAGAGAGAGATACCAACATCAATGATGAGAGAGAATCGCTGGTTTGCTGCCTCCTGCACACCCCCTACTGGGATCGAGCCAGTAACTCAGAATCAAAGCCAGGATCCTTTAGTATACATGCTGCCACTGTATCCACTGAGCCAAACCAGTTAGGGATGATTTGCTAAATTTTAAAGGATTTTTATGTCATGCTTATGACAAATACTGGTTTACAATTTTATTTACTTTTGGAGTCTGTTAATTCTTTTTGTTAGTGTTATACTGGCTCAAAAACAAGTATGGACGTGTTTCTTTCTCATCTCTTCACTGAAAGAATTTGCATAAGTTGATAGTATGCAATCCTTTAATGTTTGACAGAATTCTCCAATGATAGCCTCTGGGTCTAGAGCTCTTTTTTGCTTTCTTCTGAGTTAATCAAATAATTTTACCATCCTATTTAATTTCCTATGTAGGATCCATAGCTTTATGTCCTTGTATTTGTTTCTAGTGGAATAGAGTTTGCATCTTGAAATGACCACTGACTATTTAGAGTTACTATTTACCATTTTATGCAAAAGATAATGATCATTCAGTAGTGTTGTCCTACTCCTATTCATTCTTATGTTATTGTTGTCATGTATTCACAATATAATGTTACAGTTTAAATCGTTCACTTTCTTCAAATAAATTTAGAAGAATAAAAATATAGATATCCACATATTGATCATTTATGGTGTTCTTTATCTTTTCCTGTAGATAGGAGTTTAAGTCTTGTGTTTTTTTGCCTCCCATCTAAAGGACTTTATGAGCCTTTCTGTGATGTGGGTCTACTGGAAAACTGTTCTCTTAGTTGTTTTTTTTTTTTTTTTTAAATATCTTTATTGATTTCAGAGAGGAAGGGAGAGTAAAAGAGAGATAGAAACATCAATGATGAGAGAGAATCATTGATTGGTTGCCTCCTGAACCTTCCCCAATGGGGATCAAGCCCACAACGCAGGCATGTGCCCTTGACCAGAATTGAACTCAGGACCCCTCAGTCCACAGGCTGACACTCTATCCACTGAGCCAAACCAGCTAGGGCTGTTCTCTTACTTTTTATTGAAAATATTCTTATTCCACTTTCATTTTGAAGGATGTTTTTGCTGGATATAGAATTCTGACTTGACAGTTTTGTTTGGTTTAGTTTCTTTTTTTCACCACATTTTGTTCCTTGAACAGTCACGGATGATTTCCACTCCTACCTCTCTATGTTTTCTGTTTACTCTTCCCGGACAACTCTTGAACTAGTTCTTCAATCACAGCTTAATTCTCATTCCCTTGGGTTTCATATCATACTTCTCAGAGAACTCTTGACCATGCTACCAAAAATCACCCTTCTTCTCTGGTTCTTTCTCATTATTCTGTTTACATTCTGTGTGACACTTTCACAATCTTTAATTATGTTTTTCTTTCTTTACTTGTTTCTTGTGTTCCTATCTGACTCGCTCCAGAAATAATTTTATTCTGCCTCTTTTATTCTCTCCTACATTCTTGGCATTCAGCAAAATAACTGGCATCATAATAAAGTCATAATGATGTTTCTCTAATGTAGAATGGATACATCTAAAGTTTCAGGGACATCTGAAGTCTAATTTTGCTAGACTTGAAAAGACAGAGTAGTCACAGACTGCTCAACCCTCCAGGACCATCTATTCTACATACTGTACTCGGGAATATAAATACAAAAGCAATGCATCTTCAGGAAGCTTTTTCCAACTCTCTGAGTTAGAAACAATTTTCTCCCCTAGTTTCTGGGGCACTCTGCTCATCCAGACTGTGGTACTTGTTATGATCTACCTAATACTATTGACATTTGTATTCATATATTCTCTCTCCAATTGGACTGTCAGTTCCTTGCAGGCAGGGACTATATTTCCTAACACATATTGACAATCCTGCAGAAATAACCTTTGGGTCTGCAGAGGTTTTATGGATACTCTTAAGATGGTATTGCACTGAAAATGAATTAAATAGAAAAGTTAGCATTTTTGTTTAATAAGACTCTGGTTCTCTGAGGAAGAAAGAGCTGTATAATTCCAAAGTATTTGGCTTTCAACTGAGCATTAATAAAGCCCTAAGTTCCCACCAAGGACACTTGTGTCATGTGTGGGGGAGGACTCCTCTGCTCCTTTGCTGCCTTTGTTCTTGTTTATACGCACAGCCTTTCTAGTTTATACTCCCTGTAGTTTGCATCGCAATAAAATGCCAAATATTTCCTGCCCACGCCTCTGTTTGGCTGCAGAGCATGAAAACTTTAATGAAAAGTAAGAGATCAGAATATTTTTTAGATTTGTTGGTGATCTTAAAAGTGCCTATATTTTTAAACATACATATTTATGCCTGCTGCCAAACTGAACTTCCGTTTGTTATGAGGAGACCTTTGATTAGTCTGTAGTCAGAAGGGGACTTGTATAAAAAGTAGTTACCATTTATTATGAGAAGATTGATGGAGAACTGTGGAGTGAGAAAGGCCTGAAGCTGGCTTTCATATTCTGATTTCATGCACAAAAGGGGAGATAAGGATTTAAACAACTCATATGCATGCTGGTTGTGATAACTTACAGTCTCTGGGTTTGGGGACTATGGTAACTTTCTCAATCATGCACACCTGTGAAATTCAAAAGTGATATAAACACAGCTCTTTTTTATAGAATAACATTTTAAGACCTATTGTTCTGACAAATTCAGGTTACCAAAAGGCATATGAGTCTATGGGGGCAGTACCTGTTAAAGTGTGTGTGTATGTTGAGGTTTGGAGTTACTAGTCTGAAACTTCCTGTATATTCCCAGGCCATATCCAAAACTTATAGAATCTCCAGAAGCTGTGCCTGAGAATCTACGTTTTAGTGCCATAACTAGAGGCTGTATCGACACAAGGAAGTTTGGGAGTCATTGCTTAAGCCTAGGGAATAGAGAGTCAACAGTTGTCTATTTCATCTCTGAGTCATTAGTCTGTACCTGGAAAGTTTTGAGTCCCTTAGATTACTTCCCAAAAAGGTCCCAAAAAATCTGTGGCTTTGATACCTTTGTGATTAGCTATTTATTTTCCCATAGGTTTCAGGAGAGAGAGAAGAACTCTTCCCACAGCTCACATGGAGGAGGATAAGTAAAACTCACAGTACTGTATAGCTCCCTTTTAGAAACTCTCTACCTATTTCTTTCTTTCTATCTCTTTTTTAGACTTGTGGTGAATGATCAGCTTGGGACTGGAAACTGGTTCTTGATCACTTCCTTTGGATGCCCTGAATTGTACCTTCATATTCACTTTAGTAATGTGGGTGTAGTTAGCATCTATGTTTTAGGACTTCAACTTAGGGCTTCATCTGGACATTGGGACAGAAATAGTTCCATTTTAACATCTCTTTGAAATCATAAAAATAGCTAATTTATATTGATCACTTGTTATGTGTCAGTCATTCTTTCACACATGTTTTTCCTTAGTCCTCCCACAATCATATAAGAAAACAGAAGTACAGAGAAGTCAAATAATTTGTATAATTGCACCCAGATATCAGGTCGTAAAATTCTTCGAACAATGTGTGCCCTTGACCAGAATCAAACCCAGGACCCTTCAGTCTACAGGCCAATGCTCTAGCCACTGAGCCAAACCAGCTAGGGCTAACAATGTGCATTATTTTCCTATTAAGAATTTTGTCTCTTAGAAAATACTGTGCATTCATCAGAAAAAAAAAATTGCTATAGTTGTTTTATAGCCTTGTTTTTACAATGGTAAGACATTGAATTTTGGAGCAAAATTAATAAAAACAACTCTTAATTACTAAGAATTTTAATATATCTTATTCACTTAATTCTTATAACAACCTTGTGATGTGGATGGTCTTGTCTTCATCTTGCAGTTGAAGGTAAACTGAAGCTAGGAAGAAATTATATGACTTCCTCTAGATCATACAACCAGGAATGATTGGAGCCAGGATTTAAATCTGAAGTTTCAGATCTTAACTCTGAGTTTCCTTTTCTCTCTGCTCTGCTGGGACACACCATCAGAAGGAATGTGTTCAGTTGTGGGTCTCTGAGCTGTGGCAAATGTTTAAAGTTGTTTTGTTGAAGCTGCTTTCTAACATGTTGACTCTAGAAGAGTCAATATTACGAAGGAACGAGATTTTTAATAACCTCTTTGGAAACAGAGAGCATCTTATTCATCTTAGAATTCCCCAGTGCCTGGTCCAAAATTGATCCTCTATTAATGAACTAATTAAGTGAATAAATAAGTAAATAAATAGATAACATTCTTTTAAACTCTCTCGTGGGAAGTAAGCTTTCTTGTGAAATAGATTAATATATGATCCCTCTGAGTATAAGAAGAACCCAAGTGAATGATGTGTAAGTTGTTTTCTGACTCTGCCATTGTAGTAGTTGTGGAGTAGGAATTGAGATAGGTATTCTCTGGAGTCTCAAGTTTCATGCAGATAAGACAGCTTACCATCTCTATCTGCCTTGAGAAAGAGTACACTGCTTCTTTGCTTATGTTACAAACTTTCCAGAACCATTTTATATCAAAAAATATGTTTTAATAATGTCAGCCACCCATAAATGGAGCAGGCATCTTCTACCATATTCACAGTTATACTTCTGCTAAGAGACTTGTTGACTGGGCTCAGGAAGGAGGGATCAAAATGTTGTTGGTGGGATGGACCAGATAACCACTAAGATAATCTGTCCCTTAACTTTGGGAGATTCTAGAATTCATTCAGGTGGTTGAAGACAAGGATGCAGCTAATGCGGTCTGTCTGTTGTCCACAGGTCTGAGGCGCAATTACAGATGTACCATCTGCAGTGTCTCTCTAAACTCAATAGAACAGTATCACGCCCACCTGAAAGGATCTAAACATCAGACCAAGTAGGTACTTTCATACTTTCACTCTTTAGTGTTTTTGTTTGTGGTTTTTAGATGATGGTTAAAGGCTAACCATTTTAATTGTTTCTGCATTTAAACTGCATCTCTTTACCTCCAAAGTTCCCTTGATAGTGTTTCTGCAGAAGCCTCCCAAGTCTGCTTAGTGCTATTTGAAGAATGGCTTTTTCTCCTTTGGGGGCACAAATAATGATAGGCTTTCTTCTTTCATTTTCAAGGACAGTTCACCGCATTTTTTATAAACTTCAGGAAACATTTATATCTATTCTAAGGGTTTTTAAATAAACAATGTTATCTCTGTTTGAAGGATGTGCCAGACTTTGGTGTTATGTCAAATTCCATGAATGTCTTCTACCACTTTCCATTTCTAGATGAATGTTGTTAATTAGTATAGAAACTTAGCAAATCTTATGCTAAGTATTTCCAATTAAATGGAAGCTTATTTCATTATTTTAGAAGAAAGTCTCCTGATTTTAAACCTGAAAAGGCTAATCAGGCATAATTTCACCTATATTTATACTTTGCATCTCTTTAAAAGTGAATGATTTTAGCTTTGAGGGCATTTTTAAAGTAGCTGCTAGGACTGCTAATGAAATCTAACAAAACAGAAAAAACACACAAGGAATATCTCAAAAGTATATAATGTTCCTGAGTGTAATTGTTTTCATTTCTCTCCTATTTATCAGCAGAATCATTTAACAGATTTGACTGTACCAAGGCTTCATAAATAATAAATTATGTATTTAACAAACATTTATTGAGCTTCACTATGTGTCAGACTCCGAGGTGTGCACTGGGAAATAAAAGATGAATTGACCCAGCCCTGCCTCTGTGGAGCTGTCTGCAGGTCGGGGGTGGGGAAGGGGGACAGCCATGTAAACACACAGATTCTTCTCTAATACCACGTGAACACCTAGAGCTTTGAGTGCTAGGGAGAAAGCAACCAGGGTAAGTTTATAGGGGTGTTGGTGCAGAAGTTGACAGATAAGGTTGAAGTCATGGTCTGATGCTGCTCACCATCAGAACCCTGGTGCCTAGCACAGCACTTCATGCCTATTAAGGGGTTCATAAACATTTTTGATGGAATGAATGTGTGATTTTAAAATACGAGTAGCAATTTTTCATGCAGGCATGTGAGGAAGGTGCATTCCAGGCAAGGAAATTTCTTTGCAAGGATATTTTAAAGACACAGGTCACAGGGGATCTGATGTAGGTGAGGAAATGTAAGCCTAGATTTGGTTACTGATTCTCAGTCTCTTCATCCATGTTGTGCTGTCTCGTGAGTCAAAGACACTTGCATGACTCACTTTACTCTGATCCACCCTAGAGTACTTTTATCAAGGGAATTCTGCAAAAAAATTTTTTCTCTGATTTGTTATAGAGTACCTAGAGTGCTTGTATTGATTATTGGACACTACTGTCCCCTCCTCCTCCAAATAGTCTATTTATCATCTCTCCAACTTTGTAAGAGGCACCATATACAATCTAATTAACATGCATTGAATCTACACACCAGGACATTGCAAGTAGCTGCAACAATAAATGGTAATCTTTTAGAGTCATATATTTATTACTCTTAATATAGATAATAATAATATATTATCATATAACATATTATATATTTGTAATGTAAAAAGGTAGACAGTGATTTTGAGTGTCATAAATCATGTAAATAACTAATGCAGACAGTATCTTCCACTTGGGAAAATTTCTGTCTATGAAATGTGCTATGTGCACATATAAAACTTTACTTGCCAGAATATGTGCCAGCCATTTTCACACCTATTATCTCATTTAATCCACTTAACTACCTTGAGATAAATAAATTGACCCCTTGTTTTCTATGAGAGCACTAAGGATCAGAGAGACAAAGCAACTTACCCAACAGCACCTTGCCAACAAATGGCAGATCCGGGACTGAATCTCGCAGTGTGACTCATGCTTCTGCTTCTTTCATTTCAGTTAGTTACCACACAGGCCTGGGATGAAAGACTGCCAACAGAGAGTACTATGATGAATTTTTAGTACTTCCCTGGTGGGATTTAATAATTATATGTGACTTCAGAAGGGTACTTCTCCTACTGTGCAATCTTCTTTCCAATAAACACATTTTTTTTCTACCTCAAGCACAAGGCTGCGCTCCCTCTGAAAGTGAAATGAGGGAAATATGAAGAAAATAATTGTAATAGCCTTGTCCCACATGCTTCTTTCATCTGCCCTCATACCTAGTTTGGATTTTGTGTGTGTGTGTGTGTGTCCTTGTTTATGAGCTACATCATTCCATAATTTTTTTTGTAACATTCTTGTCCAATTTAGCATCAAAATATATGCTGACAGCATTAAACAAGTTGAGAGGTCTTCTCTCTATTTCTGATGCCTGATTGAGTTTGAGGTAAATTGCTATTATTTCTTAAGTATTAGGAAGAACAAACTGATGTAGCCATCTGGACCTGGAGTTCATCAGATGGGAAAATCTTTACTAGAATTTTAATTTCTTTAATAGAGCACTGTTCATATTTTCTATTTATTCTTAGATCAGTTTGAATATGTTGTTTTTCAAGGAGTTTGCCCATTTATCTAAATTTTAAAGTGTCTTGATATATAGTTGTTCATGATATGCTCTAATTTTATTTTTGTCTGGAAGATGTTTTTCATTCCTGACATTGTTTATTTGTGCCCCTTCCTTTTCTTGTCTATTGATCAGTTTTGTTAGAAATATTTCAATATTTATTTGCTTTTGTTGAATGAGTGTTGGGTTTGGTGATTTTCTCTATGTACAGTTACTTTCTACCATTTTAAAATTATCTTCATCCTACTCCCTTTGGATTTAATTTGCATTTCCCCCCTAGCTTGTTAACATCAAAGTATAGGTTATTAATTTTTCAGTGTTTCTGTTTTTCTAATATATGCATTTAAGGCTCTCAATGTGCCTCTACAAATTGCTTTTGCTATATGTTGCAAGTCATCTTTTTTTTTATATATCCCAGCAGTTTTAATATGTGGTATTTTCATCTATATTTATTTATTAAATAGAGGCCTGGTGCACAAAATTCGGGGGGTGTCCCTCAGCCCAGCCTGCATCCTCTCCAATCTGGGACCCCTTGGGGGATGTCCAACTGCCGGTTTAGGCCCCATCTGCGGGGATCGGGCCTAAACCGGCAGTCGGACATCCCTCTCACAATCTGGGACTGCTGGCTCCTAGCTACTCACCTGCCTGCCTGCCTGATTGCCTCTAACCACTCTGCCTGCCAGCCTGATAGCCCCCAAACTACTCCCCTGCTGGCCTGATTGACACCTAACTGCTCTCCTGCCAGCATGATGGACACCTAACTGCTCCCCTGCTGGCCCAATCACTCCCAACTGCCCTCCCCTGCAGGCCTAGTCCCTTCCAACTGCCCTCCCCTACCAGCCCAATCACCCCAACTGCCCTCCCCTGCAGGCCTAGTCCCCCCCAACTGCCCTCCCCTACCAGCCCAATCACCCCCACTGCCCTTCCCTGCAGGCCTGGTCACCCCCAACTGCCCTCCCTTGCTGGCCATCTTGTGACAATGTGGGGGTGGCCATCTTGTGACAACATGGGGTGGCCATCTTGTGGTGGCCATCTTGTGATGATGTGGGGGCAGCCATCTTGTGATGTGATGGCATGAGGGTCAATTTGCATATTACCTCTTTATTATATAGGATTCTTACTGTGATTTCTCTTTTACTCATGGTTAACTTAGAATATTGGGATATTTTTATATTTATATTTTTGTGCTGATTCTACTATGATTAAAGGACATACTCTAAATGAATTCAATCCTTTGAAATTTGTGTAGACCTGCTCTGTGTTCCTGGCATATGGTCAATTTTGATAATATCCTATATTCATTTTTTTAAAGTGTCTTTTTCAATAATTAAGTAAATGGCTCTATATATCAATTACATTAAGTTTCTCAATATTGCTCAAATTTCCTATGCCCTTACTGATTTTTTATCTGTGTGATATCCATGAGAAACAGAGGCAGTTAAAATATTCTAACTATAAATATGGATTTGCCTAAGTGACCTCTTAATTCTATTTAAAATATGTATTAAAGGTATGTTATTAGATGCTTATACATATAGGATGTTTTTATGTATTCCTATTAAATTGGCACTTTTTGTCACCATGAAATGGCCTTCTTTCTTACTAGCAATACTTTCCTTAACATATACCAACATCAGCTATACCAACCTTCAAAGCTTCCAAAATGTTTTCTTTAAACTTTATCCAGCTTTTATTTTGTTCTCAGGTGAAAGGTTAGCATTATACCAATTACGTTATTCGGGCTGAAAATGGAAATCAGCCACTGAAATGCTTCCTAACTATTCTAATCTGACCAATTAAAACAACATAAGTATTAAGATGTCAGCAATGTTCAATGTCGTATATTTATATTTTTACTAATAATTTCCAGTAAAAGTGTTGAGATGAGTAAATATTATTAAAACATGTAGAGCAAAGCGCACTGACTTTTAAGTCAGTAGATTTTATTCTAGTATAACTTTGCCACTGAGTGATCTTGGGCACTGACAAACCTTCTTTAAGTATCAGTTCCCTTATAGATAAGTGAATAGTGATGACAAGAACAGGGCAAATGTGTATCCATTTTCCATGCCTTCCTCATGATCCTAGTACTCTTTCCTTCTCATCATGAATTCAGTCTTAACACTCTTAAAACAACTCCCCAATTAGCTTTAACCATTTTATTAGAACTATAATGTGTCCCAATAAATTATGTCCACCCAGAACCTCAGAATGTGATGTTATTTGTAAACAGGGTCTTTGCAGATATAAATAGTTAAAAATATCAAGATGGAATTATTCTGGATTTATTGTGGGCCCTAAATCCAATGCCTGGTGTCTTTATGAGAGAAAGGAAAGGGAGAATGGGACACACAGAGAAGAAGGCCATGTGAAGATGTAGGTAGAGATTGGGGTTATGTTTTCACAAACCAAGAACACCAGGAACCAGCAGGGTCTGGAAGAGGCAATGATTGATTTTCCTCTGGAGCTTTTTGAGGATGTGCCCTGCTGACATCTTGATTTCAGACTTCTGTTCTCTAGAATTATGAGAGGATAAATTCCTGGTTTTTGAAAAATGGATTTTAGAGAGGGAGGAAGGGAGATGGAGAGAAACATTGATTGGCTGCCTTTTGCATGCCCCCTACTGGGGATCCATCCTGCAACCTGGGCATGTGACCTGATTGGGAATCCTCTTGGTGCATGGAACAGTACTCAACTGAGCCACCCAGGCTGGTACATTTCTATTGTTTTAAGCTATGCAGTTTATGGTCTTTTTTTAGGGCAGCCTGAGGAAAGTATTACAGTGTAAAACCTACTTGACTTATTCCACAAGTATCCCTTTAGGCAACTTCTTATCATGCCTATCCCAATGACAACAATTGTGATGATGCTGATGAAGAAGATGGTGATGATGGTAATGGTGCCACCACTGATATGCATGGGGTGGAACTTCTGTTTGAGTGGAATACAGGAACACATTAAAATGCTTTGAAAGTGATGTCATATCTAGTATGTGCTCTTTACTGGTAGCAATGATGATTTTTTTTTCTTTTGTTGGCAAATGTCATAAACAGGAAAATGGCAGTCAATTTTTGCTCCATTGTTAAAGAGAAATATTAAGTAGCTAATAGGACTAAGAGTTTAGAAATGCAAATGATCACACTGACATCTAAAGCAATTGCCTATTAGTAGATTCTTCAGTGTTTCCAGGGGAGCTAGTGTGTCAATTAGTACAAATGATTAAAATGAAATTTAAAGGCAGATGAGTACAAACCATAGACTAATGACCATTTCCCACGTAATGTACTTAAATTTGAGATTAGGGAACACTTCAAGCCTTAGGACAGTATATTACCTAGAATAAAGGATATAAAAGTTGTCATTACTTACTTTGATGCTTCAGTTGGTTGAGAATGACACACAAGTGTCTAAGAGAATTAATCAGACTGATCAGAACTTAGCAGCAATTTCTAAATTTGCTTTTTCCTTTGATGGGAAGCCTTAAATGGTATCCATTGCTTTTTGCAGATTTTTCTCTTCAACTTGGTGAATCCTAGACAAAGCCTTTATATTATTCAGTTTCCTATTATGTTCATTTATTTGTGAAGTAATTGAATGAATGTTTAGACTAATTTTCAGGTCTAGAATATATTTGCTTTAAATATTTTGGAATTCCGTTCCTTCATTCAGAATAGTAGTTATCTGAGGGGTACACAGTAATAATTGAGATAGTTTTGCGAGATATGCCAACCATTAAGAACCTTCTGTACTTAGGATAAATAAGTTACTTAAAACCCCAAGAAACAAGAAAAACAACAACAATGAATCAATGAAAATACTTCAAAGGCTGAAAATATAGATGTTCTTTGTGCAATTTTCAATGTGGTTTACTGGCACTAAAGGAAAATTTTCATAACCAAAGGGTTTGGAATTTTGATACTGTGCTATTTTTTTTTTTCATGAGAAAGTTTTCTTTTCTGAAAAGTATAAAAGTTCAGTAAAGTTTTGAGATGAGCAGGACATAAGATAGTATTGAAAATAGAGCTGTCCTTTCCCAAAGTATGTCAGGTTATTTCTCTTTAATTGATAATCATTTGTAAGCTGCTTGGAAAGGTTTGGAATAAAGAGCAAAATCTAGAATCCAAGGAAACTGCTTTGCTTGTCCCATTTTATGATTCTAGCTGTGCAAAACAGCTCTTCTAGAAAGCAGAGACCATGGAGTGTCACCAAATCTTTCTAGCCCAGGGCACTCTTAGACACTGTAAATAAGGTGCCTATAGCAGCATAGAGATGAGAATGTGGCAAAGCCTGTGGGTCAAAGGGTGTTCTTTTTTTTAGCCCTGTTTTTAATAGAACATTCTAGTCTACTGTTGTCAAGAGCCCTCCCTTTTGGTGAAAGGCCTCTGATGAAACAGTGTCCAACTTCTCAAATGAAAGAGACAGTGGCCTTTAGGGAGAAGAATTCCAGAGAAGACAGAAAAAAACAACAAAACAAACCTTTATATCTCTCTCTATATAGCACTAATGCACAGGCAATTCTAACAGCTCTATTTTTTCCCAAAGTCTCACTTGCATGCTTTTTCTATATACGCCATACCTAGGGATACATTATAATTACAGTATGTGAATAAATTAGGCCTTTGGCAGGCTTGGAAAGAACTAAATGGGAAGCACCTTCATTCTGTCATATTATTTCTAGAATTACTGATGACATCTAATATTCCTTAGCTCACTCATTTTCTACCCTCCTCCTTCTTGGGGGACTTGTAATCATTATTTTGTCTTGCTTGAAATTTGTATGAGTCATGGCTGTCTCCAGAGTGGTTCTGAGCTGATAATTTAATGTCCCAGATTTAACTGTAGGCCCATGGAAACCTCTCAGTTCTTAGTCATTAGGACCAATCACCAACCTGACTTGGTGCTGAAAAGTGCATCAAGAAAGAGAAAAGAACTGGAAGGAGGATGGTGGAGCCCAATAGGCCTGGCTGAGAGTCAGACAACCAGAACTCCAGTGTCAGTCCTGCTTCTCACACCCTGTGTGGCTTTTAACCACTTGAAAACATTATTTGAAAATCCACCTATTGAAATGCAATATACATACAATAAAATCCACAGGTTTCAGGTATATAATGTGTTGGGTTTTGACAGTTTATACACCATGTAGCTACCAGCACAATTAAAATAGAGAACATTTTCACAACCATTAAAAGTTCCCTTGAGCCCCTTTGCAGTCAATCCCCCATCTCAGGCAAACAGTTTCTGATTTCTGTCACCATAGCTTAATTTTGCCTGTATCGAACTTAATACAATAATACAGTATGAATTCTTCTCCTTCTGCATTCTTTTTCTCAACATAATGTTTTTGGGATTCATTCACATTGTGGCATGTATCAGTTCTTCCTTTCCCCTCACTGAGCTTCAACATCTTCATTTGACAGGGAGTTGGAATATGGAGTAGTCAAGTCTTATCAATTCTAACATTCGCTTATGTTATGACTTTGATGTTTAGCTTCCTTAACTGTTTTATATTTTTCAGCTGGCAGAAGACTGACTGTGAAATATTTCTTTAGTGTTTACTTCTCTATTGCTGGGTGACCCAGTTCTTTTCGACCCTTTTAACAATTAGGTTCTATAAGAGGAGAGAGGTCCTGGAGGCCTTTTATTCTGTCCTTAAAAAAAAGACCAGGGACTTTCCAAATGCTTAATACTTGGGGCAAGAGGGGTAAAACTGATTGTATAAGCAGGAAGTAGAGAAAAAAACTTACTCTAACTTTATTGCATGTTGTGAATACAGATCACAAACTCTGGTGTCTTCTCAGGCCAACAGGGATAAGAGGTACTTAGCAAGGTTCTAGAGGAGACTTGACCCTCACCTGAATAGGCCAGGCTTCTGCACTTGTACTTATTCTGGGTCTGCTATAATCTCTTCTCACACATTTCACCAAGGTTCACTAGAAATTAGAGTATGCTTATTTGTAAACTATATTTAGCTGCCATTGACTTTTACTCCAACCAAACTTTAGTAGAATATTAATCTCTTAAAAATCATCATGGAACATGGACTGCCAAGGAATCTATCTATCTATATATATATATATATATAAAAGTCCAGTGACCAGTACAGTAGAACAACCAGAATGACTGGAACAAATGGTGGCTATGAGGCGCACTGAGGCAGCCAACCAACCTGATCTGAACCCCAATCAGCCCCCAACACCCTGATCAGGGGTGGGGCTGGCCAGCCAACTACCCATTGCCCCTCCTCCACGCTGGCCATGCCCCTGATTGCCCCCACCCCAATCAGGGATGGGGCCAGCTAGACAACCTCTCAGGCCCCTCCTACCCACTGGCCTGGCCCGATGGGCCCCCATTGGGGTGGGCCAGCCGGACCCCACCAGTGCACAAATTTGTGCACCGGGCCTCTAGTTGAATTAAATAAAGGAAGGACCTCGCTTCATATAGGTCAATTTTGTTGGGAAAGTAGGGGGAGGAGATATGATGGGAATGAAAACATGCCCTTAGCTGTGTTACTCAATCCAGCTCTCTACCACCTCTTTTTGGGGTAGGGGAGAGGATTGAGTGGGTCCATTTTAGCTGGGATTGTCATAATGTGGGTGTGGTAGTTGTGTGAGTGCACAAATCAGCCCATATGATGCAGTCCCAGAGCCAAAGTCTATTGAGCATCTTCTATGTATAGAGCATTAAAACAGGCCTTGGGGCCCTAGCCAGTTTTGCTCAGTGGTTAAAGCATTGGCCTGCAAACTGAAGGGTCACGGGTTTGATTCAGGTCACGGGCACATACCTTGTTTGCTGGTACCTTGGTTACAGGCTCAATCCCTGGTCCCAGTCCTGGCACATGCAGGAGGTAAACAATCACTGTGTCTCTTTCACATCAATGTTTCTCTGTCTGTCTATCCCCCTTCCTTCC
This sequence comes from Eptesicus fuscus, assembly GCF_027574615.1. Classification (NCBI taxonomy): domain Eukaryota; kingdom Metazoa; phylum Chordata; class Mammalia; order Chiroptera; family Vespertilionidae; genus Eptesicus; species Eptesicus fuscus. The sequence continues at coordinate 79,395,225 of NC_072480.1, forward strand.
CCTCTCTCTAAAAAATAAAAAAATCAATGCGTAAAATATCCTTGGGTGAGAATTAACAAAACAAAACAAAAAGCACACCTAGAAAAAAAAAAAAAAAAGATAGGCCTTGGGGACAACAGAAGGCGATACAAAGATAAGTATAGCTCTCAACAAGTTTATAATCCAGTTGAGGATTTACAAGTAGTCAAGTAATTATAGTTAAAATCAGCATGGGATATGGTAAGAATAAGAGTTATAAAATGTCGCTGGAATTCAGAGGAAGAAGAAATTGCATCTGGTTGGCCCATCAGGAGAGGTTAGTGAGGATTGAGTGCAGTAAAGTGGTTTTGAAATTAAACCATTAGGGTTCAATCATGGCTCTATCTTCTAACTGTGTGACCTTGAACATGCTACTGAAAGACTTCTCTGTGGCTTAGTCTTTATATTAGTAAAGTATAACAGATTATAAAAATGCTTACCAAAACTGACTATGGTGAGGATTGAGTTTTAAGACCAACAAATGCATTAAACTGCTTAGACAGTACTGGACATGAAGTTTTTTCCTCATTAAGTGTTAATTATCATTTTGTATTAATGAAATTAAACTTGAAGTGGCCCTGAAGGAATGGTTAGATGACTGTTGAGATAACAATACTTCTGCTGTCCCAGTAGTTCTTCTATAGGATTTCCCCAGAATTTTTCATAACAAACTCTAGTTTCTTGTCCAAAGTTTGGGCTTCTGGACGCTCACAAACTTCAGGCCTTCTCATGGTTTAGAACCCAAAATTTTATTAACCAGCAGTGGGATATAAAGACAAGCCTCCAAAGACTATCCTCATTCTGCTCCAAGTCCTTTTATTATGCAACAGCTTCAAGCTTGATATTCAGTCTTGCAATGCCAGAAAGAACACTTTCTGAATGCTCCCAATTACATATGGTCTTTACACCCTGATTCCTATCCAGGCTTCTCACTTTATCTAGCTCTCTGATTACCGGTTGTATTTTGTCATTCACCTGTAGTTAGCACATTACTCTCCAAAGACCATGATTTATGAACCTTGAAAAATAAATAAAATAAAATAAACTATGCTGCTGATTGACTTTCCTAAAATCATTCTCCCAATATTCTTTGCAAATCCCTGGATAGAATTGCTTAACCATTCTGATTACATGGAACTCATTTTTCTTCCCCATTTGCATTTTTCACTTTACCATTTTAAAAGCATGTGTATCCTTTTTACTCAGGCATCTATATACTTCTGCTCATACCAGAGTCAGGCCAATCTCAATATTAACTAATTAAATCTAACTTTGAGTCACAACATTTGATAAATACTCAACTTTAATTGGAAGGGTTTTCTCAAAAATAAATGCTCTCCATGGATAAGGATAACACCTCTTTAAATGTTAATCACTGTTATTTCAGTTATAACTTAACTATAAACATTTTGAAAATTTGTTTTTATTTTCTTCTTTGCACTAATATTATTGAGACCATTCTATATTGTGTTAAGACTAGCCAGATGGAACCAGAATCTGGACCTCAGTCAGAATATAAATTTATATAAGCATCATTATAGTCATATATATCACTCTTAATAGTCCTTAACAGCAAATAGGAAATATGTGATTTTTCTATAGATTTTAGGGTCACAGAAAAAGCCCAGTCTATTCATGCTGAGTAGTCAGATACAATCTATAAAGCTATCTTTCAAAAATGTGGGTGATATTTCAAGCTCAGGACACAATTAGTTCAAAGTTCTACCTGCTTCCTCTGGTGCTATTATGCTCTCTAGAGCTATATCTATTTGTTCTCTTCCTTATTTAAGTGCCCTTTCTTCTAAAGACACTGAATGGGATAGCATGTGCACTTTACTCTTTTTGATTTCTAAAACCATCGCCACCAAACTTTTTTCTGTTCTTACTAAAAGATCTTATAGTAGCCTTAAGTAGATGAGTTTCAGACCTCTGATTTTATTTCCTTGATAATGGATAAAGTTTAAATAATAGATTGCATTTTATAACATTTTTCTGGTGCTAAATAAGATAAACTTACATATAGCTAAGATTTGCATGAGCAGACAACTTATTAAATTAGAATCTATTGTCCTTGAATGTCTATATGAGAAAGGACATTTAAGTCTTGTAGATGGTTTTCCTGGGTGCTCTAAAGTTTCTCTTACGTTAAATCCAGCTTTAGATTTTAAAGGCAACTGACTAGGAAGGAGCTTCAGATTTTTTAGCAGCCTCCATACTGAGAAGGTTTGGAAGCCAACCATGTAGGTTTCTATTTCTTAGCCTTAGAAATAGATGTCATAATTTTGTTAGTCCATATTACGTAAGAATCTTGAAGGTAAAAGTGTGCCTCCTATGGTCAAAATGTAATCTGAGAGATTCATTACAGTCAGGAAATGTAGTTGCAATATCTGTTGTTCCCTTTCTAAATCTGAAGAGAAAGCGATCAGGCTCTCTCACACCAGTATTGCAGGAAAACATCAGTACAAGTAAAAGACTTATCAATGCTTTTTCAATATATGTATCCATTGGAGAGGCATCTTTTATTTTAAGTTTAACTACCAAGAAACACAGTAACAAATAATGAATTAGCCAACCTTCTAGAATATGCAAATGATATTTCTATAGTGAATCTAAAGGATTCAATCTGTTGGTAAAATTTGATCCACTCATGATCTGGAGGTTTGCAGTGAAGCAACATGACATGGTAAAGGAAAACCAGGATGTTTATTGATTAGGTCAATAGTTTAGCAAATTATTAAGTGACCCACCATATGCTAGGCTCTAAATCACTTAGGAGAGAATGACAAATTAATGTTCCATTCTTAAAGTGCTCATGTAATTTTTAAATGCCTAAACACTAAAGTTTTGTGATTCCAGAGAGTGATCCTTCAATTATTTGGTCCATTCAAATTGCAAGAAAGATTATTGGTGCTCTAACTCAGTGATGAAGGTCAGGAGCACTCTGAGCAGCTGTCAGTGATGTGGAGCTGGGTAGTGGCACAACAAGGACCTGTCACTAGGAATGTGGGCTCCAGGTACAGTTCTTAGTGCCCAGAGTAGCCTGGAACCTGACTTAAGAAAGGAAGAAAGACAGACTCAGGATCCAGGAGGAAGTCAGGTTTGAACAGAATGAGGCACCTTCTTATGAGCAGGAAGTTTTGATGAATGTAGTCATGGGAGCTTTGCCTTCTAAGTCCTTTCCCAAAGAAAACTACTTTCTTCACTCAAAACTTTATTTGTTCTGGGTTCTATTTGTAGAGCCCTTTTAGGTATATATGATTATTTAAATCTGATAACACCTGATAGGATATTTTATTGTTATTAAGCATAGGAAGAAGTCTGGATTAAAAATTATATTAAGAGTACCTGACATTTTGATCAAGAATGAAGGTTAGAGACATTTGCCTGTCCAATTTCTATTGAAAATTAATTATTCTTTCTCTCTTCATGTTTATAACACTTTCTTTAGTGTATGGTTCTAGGAATTGACAGTAAATGATTTGCTCCATAGGAGTCAGATATTCGTAACAAGAATGGATTTGTTGTCCTAACAGATTGTTTTACTATCTATGCAGGTAATTTCTCTTTTAACCTTGAAGTAGGATTATTCTTGGATCTTTTTATTAAAATATCTCATCCACAATAAATGCTCAACAATTAATAGTCTTTTTTTCCCCCTCAACTATTTAATTAGAGTTGATGCCAACACAGGATTAGAGTGATTAAAGTCAATGAAAATTGTGAATATCATTCAAAAATGTTCTCTGCTAATTGTGAGTAACTTTTCCATTTCCATGAGAGAATGTGACAGGCTGTAATACCTGGCCTGCCTTATGATGTGATTTCAGGGAATTGATTTCTCCTCTCAAAGTGATAACCTTCTTCCCATACATAATTGCCAGCTAATTGTCAAAAATATTCTTTCACAGAGGAAAAATTTACTTTGTCTACTTTCCCAGAGATAATTGCAACTATCAGAATCTTACCTGTGAGAGATTTAGATGGAAGGTGCTGAGGCAGAAATATAAAGGACATCATTAAGTGGGATAGAGAAGGCATCAAGGGGAGGCTGGGACTGGCAAGATTGAGCTTAGCCTCTTTAGGCCCAGAGTCAGACAAGCTTGAAGAAATAACACCCACTTCCATATACTATCCTATCTAATAAAGAGGGAATATGCTAATTGACTCTCATGCCCTCGCAAGATGGTGGCACCCACAACCAATAAAGAGGGAATAGGCTAATTGACTGTCATACCCTCACAAGATGGTGGCACTCACAGCCACAAGATGACAGTGCCCAGTCCCCTCAGCCCTGCCTCATCCAGCTGGAGTCCCCAGGTCCCCTCAGCCTTGGCAGGGGGCGGCAGGCACCACACGCCTCATCCAGCCAGAGTACCCCAGTCCCCTCAGCCCCACCTCATCCAACCTCAGTCCCCCAGTCCCCTCAGCCCTGCCTCATCCAGCTGGAGTCCCCCAGCCCCGCAGGGGAAGGCAGTTGGGGACAATCATGCTGGCAGGGGAGCAGTTAGACATCAATCAGGCCAGCAGGGGAGTGGTTAGGGGCAATCAGGCAGGCAGGTGAGTGGTTAGGAGCCAGCAGTCTCAGATTGTGAGAGGGATGTCTAACTGCCGGTTTAGGCCCAATCTCTGCAGGGTTCCAGATTGGAGAGGGTGCAGGCTGGGCTGAGGGACACCCCTCCCCCTGTGCACGAATTTCATGCACCAGGCCTCTAGTGGATTTACAAAAAGACAAGGGAAAAATGTAAAAATCTATAAGTTAAATGTTTTCTTTTTAAAAAAATGTTTTTATTGATTTCAGAGAGAGGAAGGGAGAGGGAGAAAGAGTTAGAAACATTGATGAGAGAGAAACATTGATCTGCTGCCTCCTGAATGCCCCCTACTGGGGTTGGAGCCCACAACCTGGGCATGTGCTCTGCCCAGGAATTGGATAGTGAACTCCTGGTTCCTGGGACAATGCTCAACTGAGCCACACCAGCTGGACAAGTTAAATATATTCTTACACAAAAATATTTCTAGGCTCCCTTACCATCATAGTTTTTTCCACTATGATTTCTTTGTCTTTTTAGCTTAGTGCTCATAAATCATTGATTTCAGATATTTTGGAATAATTGTAGATGTATGGACCACTTGAGTCACCCATTGTTATCCTTTTGGAGGACAGACAGGGAACAAGTAGTTTCGTTATGATTTTTAGTCAGAGAAAGGTTATTAAATAACTGATGTATGATCTCTGAGAGTCTGGGATGAAAAAGTGGAAAGGACTCTTCCTCCCTCCACCACTTGCCACTTGGTAGAAGGTCAATAGCAACCCCTATGGGTGGTCCTGACCTTAGGGATCAAAAGAAGGAGTTGAAAGCCCTGCTTCTGGCTTCTACTTACAAGCTTCCCCAACTACTCCAGTTTCTGGCTTATTTTCAGAGTCAAGAAACAGCTATCTTTAGAGACAGAGTCACTGTAGTCTAATAAATAATGTCCTTATCATCTGGCCATAGAGTTAAAGGTGGAGATAGATATATTATCAAGTCTTACAGAACCATACAGTTAAAGAAATTTCTTAAGACAGTTCTAAGTAATATTTTTTAAAATTTAGTTTAGAACATTGCCTTTTTAATAGGTATTTTGCTTTAAAATTACTTCTATTAGTAGTGTTCAAAGAAGAAGATGAATTACGTATGTCTGTTACAATTGAATTTACATGCAGATGGATATGATTTTCTGGCGTGTCCTCCTTTTGTAGAGCTCCAATTCTTGAGAATGATTTAATTTCATGCTGTGCCTAGCTAAAATCCAGATATTGCAAGGATATAGGACCAGTGAATGGTATGATTCTTACCTTCAAGAAGCCTAGAGTTTAAATTAAGAGACTAAATTAAGAGATAAGCATAATAGAACATTTAAATATATGCAAGTGATTTTATATAACATCATGCAAAAAAATGAGAGAAGGGAGAGATTAGAACACTCATGAATAATGAGAAAAATGTACTTGGATGAGATAAATCTTGGCTGGGGAACAAGGGTGAGTTCCATTTAAGGTAGGTCAATGTAAGGGGTTTGGGAACATTCAGGTGGAGGTGCCAATGGGCATTTAGGTCTATGGACTAGAGTTCACAAAATAGATGATGGTTGGAAGTGTAGACTCAGGAGTCATCTCTCACAGGAGATTATTTAAGTGAATGACAATAGAATAAATGAGATAATTTAAGGAGAGCATATGGGAAAAACCGAGAATAAACACACATTCATATATACGTGTGCGTGTGTGCACATGTGCACACACAGGGTGACAAAGGAAGAGAAGTCAGAACTTTTTCTTGTAATGACACATTTTATATTTCCTTTCTAAATAGGAGATGTACAAGAGAGATATGTACTTCAGAAGTAAAATATAAATACATTTCAAAAAGGAAGGTGCAGAGCAGAGTAACTGAATACCGGAAAGAGTCAAGTAGAAAGATGACCAAAAAAGTCTAGAGGGTTTGTCAATTAGGAGGTGGCAGTTGATTTTGGCCAGGAGAGTCTTGCTGTTTCGAGACCATGATGACCACATGATGGCTGGGATAAGAATGAAGTGAGGGAGTTTCTTACCATTGTTCACCATGAATGAGGGAGAATGCCCTGCAGCCCACAGATGACCGCAGTGAGAAGGGCAGAGGGTGACATGTGACATGCAGAGAGGAAAGGATTTTGCAGGAGAGCTCAAAATTACACTGCAGAACCCTCTTTTAAAATAAATAGTATGTGGAAATTGAGAAAAACAGAACTCTAAACAAAGTTGAGTGCCACCCATTGAACTTCTTCCCTGGCCCCTGCTATTCTCTAGGGCTCAGAAGAACCATTTGACAGTCATTACTGATAAGGCAACAGAGAAAGAGTCAAGGGTTCCTGCCTTTCTCCAGCCTGGGAGTTGGCAGGAATACTGATAGAGACCAGCAGGTACCTTAGTAAGTTGATTTTAGATACATTGCTTTTGAAATAATGACACTTCAGCAAAGTACCATTGGGTGTGCTGTAGGTAGTTGGAAATGGGCCTGGAATGCAGATATAAACTATGGCTTAAAATGGAGACTTTTAAGTCAGCTCAGTAAGTGAAAGCTAGAGCCTGGGGACTAGATGTATCCTTTAAAGGAGAGAAAGGGACAGAGAGAGAGAAGCGCCACATTTGACCTTAGGTAGTTGTGGGCACTGGTTAAGCACTGTCTAAAGCACTGCATCTGGTGCTGGAGCTGGAAGCCTGCAGAACAGGTTGTTGGACAGGGAAACAGATATATAGCAGGAAAGAGCAAGACAAGAACAAGCTCAAATTCATGAGTGTGAGCTGGAACCCCTGAGGATGACAGTAAACTACCTTCAGCTCAGTTGAAATGAGCATTCTGCAGGGGAATCAGGTGTGTAAGACACAAAAGCACTGATCTTCCAAGTGTAAAAAGACAAAACCAAAAACAGGGAAGAGAATTCTAGGAAATGTTGCTCAGCCAAGTCATGTTAGCATGCTACAAAACCACCACAGTTCACCCATAAAGCTGCTAACAATGATATAAGACAGAACATTGAAATGCCAAATGAAAGACTAAAGCATTAAGTGCTGAGTCATTTTTGTGTCTCTAAAAAAATTAAATAAAGGATAGAGCGACTTAGATGTTTCTAATTCTCTCAGGAAGATGAACTTGTTTTATTAATGAATAACATTTGGAATCTCTTTGCTTTAGGAACATGTAAAATTATAAATGAAAAACCATTTCTTTTTTTCACTGAATCATATGCCTTTAATGAAAATATTCTAAACTCATGTGTAGGATAATTAATATCCACCTAGGAATGAACTATATCCAAAATATTAAAAAATTAAAATACAACCAGGAACATACATTATTTTTTCACATTCTGAGATTAATTTGAGGGGAAAGATAAAATTATTTTCTCATTGATAAGCAAAATAAAAAAGGAAAAAAAATCTGCTGGTGCTATGGCTTCGGGCTTTATTACAGAGGTGTTATGGAAAATGGAACATCTGTGATCAGAAGCATTATTATTTACATAATTTGTCGAGGACAACAAGCTATAATAAAATGTCCAATTTCCCTTGGTGAAATTGTCTCTTTTACTTTAGATGTATAGATATTTAAAGTGTGACAGGGTTATGGAAGAGCATTCTAAAGAAAATAGCTTTGCCACTTTGTGAATGGGTAAAGCTGGAAACTTATTAGGTGGCACTAATGTTGGCAGTTGCAGGAAGCCATGTACCGAAGCTGGCACCAGGATAAGAGTTAGTGGGACCAACCTCAAGGAAAAAATGTATAAAACTTAGAACAGGCATCAAGTCCTTGCCCAGCCCCAACACCTTCTCTACAATTTCTGCCTAGAAAGCTTATCAAAAATGCTTGGTCACAAAGGGCCTTATAAAGACCATTTCTGGTGCTCTATTCTTTTCTGTCAGCATACTTTTTCAGAAGATATCTAATCCAAATATGCTCTATCGATCTATCTATCCATTTATACACATCCATAATATGGATATATATATACATTCAACCCTGATTTCTCCCCTGGAACTCCAGACTCCCTATTCAGATGTCCAAAACACATATCTAACTTAGTATAATTAAAAAGAGAACACTTGACTTCCTTCCAAGAACTTCCAACGCCTTCTCCCCGAATCTACCGTATTTTAAGCTGCACTATCATTTATACAGTTGCTCAAGGCAAAAATCTAGAAGTTAATCTTAATTCCTTTCCTTCACTCCATTTCCACATCTAATCTATCAGCAAGTCCTGCCTCTGATAGATTAGACTCTGCCTTTACATATTTCAAATCAGTCCTCATTTCTCCATCTCCTTTATCAGCACCCTAGTCCAAGTCTCTGATCGCTATCTTTTCTGGACTCCCTGCAGCAGCCTCCTCACTTGCCCCTTGTGGACCCATTTGCTTTTCTATATGCCTTTCCTCACATAGCAGCCAGAATGAGCTTTTAAAAATATACTCCATATTTTATTATTCTCCACTGAAAATCCTCCAAAAGTTTCCCACTGTGGTCAGAAGAGAATCCAAACTTCTCATGCTACTCACAGAGCCCTGTGAGAGCTGACCTTTACCCACCTCTCCGTGTCAGCTCAAACCAATCTGTCCCTGCCTACTCTACTCCAGGAATACTGACTGGCCTTTGCTCTGATTTTCAAACAACCAAACATTTTTTTTTTTTTACCGTAACTTGTGTTTTTACACTATCTAGAATCTCTTCCTCATGTATTTTCCACCAATCACCATATGTCTAACTCTTTTTTGTCAATCAACACACAGCTTAAATATCTCCTAAGTATTATTTGTCACATCATCCTATTTTAATTCTCTACCAAGTATATATTTACCTGATATTTATTTATTTATTTATTTATATCTATCTATCTATCTTCCTTCCACCTATTCATCCATGATTTCAAAAAATGTCAGAGAGGCCAGGACTTTCTGGATCTTGTTCACTGCTATATCTTCAGTGCATCAAGGGGCCAATGCATAGCAGGAATACACTGCTTTCTAATATTAGAGACAATAATGCATTCTAGTATTAGAGATAATAAAAGACAAATACTTCTAATATAAGATGGGAAATGCCATATCAGAGGAAAACAGGGCATGCTATGGGAGCACAAAAGAGGGATATCCAACTTAGCCTGTGAGAAGACTTCCTGGAAGAGGTGGTACTTAACTTGAATTGTTGATAAGTAGATGTACAGGAAAAGTAAGGAAGTTTTTCTAGGAAGTGATACCACCATTAGTAAAGGCTGATTTATATATTTAGAAAAGATTCTGGAGTGGAGAGAGAGAGAGAGAGAGAGAGAGAGAGAGAGAGAGAGAGAGAGAGAGAGACCGACCTGAGAAATCATTAGGAGTTAGAAGCTACAGTAAGCAGTCCTAGAGAGAGAGAGAGCAAGAGAGAGTACTTATCCTATAGGTAGTGGAGTCACATTGAAGTGATTTTAGAACTATCATTCTGGCAGCAGATTGGAAAAGTGAAACAGAGATAAAAAATTAAGAAATTATTAAGGTAGTCCAGGCAAGACTTAGGAATGATACAGACTTATATCATGTCAAGTTATAGCTGCAAGAATTTTAGGGATAGGAATACTAAGATTGAATGATAGTGACTTTGATATTTTCTTGTGATTTTCATAGTTTCTTATTATTTTTCCTCTCTCTCAAGAGTCCTCATCTGAAAACTGATATTAACAAGAGTTACGTCATTGGATAATTAAGTCAAGTATGTAAAATATCTGGTACACTTCTTGGCACAGAAAGAATAATCCATAAATATTTAACTCCTTTATTCGCTAACATAGTCATTGGCTTGGGAATAGATTTATGCAGAGAGTATAATATAAAATAAATTATGTTCAGTTGAAATTCAGGGGTCCTAAATTGCCCATATCATTATCTATGAAACCTTGGGCGATTCACTTTCTATCACCTATGAAATATAGAATAATAATTTTCCTACTTTCCCAGTGGGATTGTTATGAGGAGCAAATGACATCAGGCATGAAATGCTATATGATTATAAGGTGCCATTATTTTGGTCCTCAAAGCTACCTGTGTCCAAGGCTCACATACTGTCTTGGGATGAGAGTCAACAATAGCTTTGCATTTTTTTTAAAAAAAAGTTTTTTTCTACCATTTCCAGGTTCCAAAGTTGATGGCACAACAAACTCAGCTGCTTTAAACACAACATATCACCTGGGACTTCTAAATAACTCCAAAACATTACAGCATCCATGTTTCCTCTGTACTACTAGTAACTATCCGTTGCTATGTACCAAATTATCTCAAAACTAAATAGCTTAAAACAAACAAAAAGTATTTGCTATTCCAAGTTTTCTATGAATCAGGAATGATGCCAAGACTCTTCTGGGGTTGCAGTCATTCAGGAGCCTGACTGGGGCTGAAGCTCATGCTTTCAAGGTGGCCCACTTCCGTGGCTATTGGCGGGAGGCCTGTGCTCCTGAGCACACGGCTCTCTCCTCATGGGATGGTAGCTAACTTCTTCTAGAGTGATTAACCCAAGAGAAAGAACAAGAAGGAAGACACAGTCAAGTATCCAAAGTCACACACTGTTAAGTCTACTTTTTTTTTCTATTTGTTACAAAGGAGTCACATGCAGCCACGCTAAGTAAGGTTTGGGGTGGTACTAAGCTCCCCCTCCTAAAGGAAGGAGTATGAAAGAATCTGTGGGCATATATTAAAGCCACTACCTTTACCTGTAGTCAAAGTCAAGGAATGGTCCCCTAGGGTCTTCTTGGACATCAGCAGAGTCTGTGGTTGTCTTTGCTGGTGATACACTTAGCATGGGAAGACTCATCTTTCTTCCACAGGGACAAGTCAACCTGCTTGCTCAACTTCTCCTAATAGAGTTGTGTTTATGTTTATTTATATGTCCTAATACACTATCTTTTAAAGAATGTAACATCTCTGACAAGACCAAACACAGTGCCTGGTGAGAGTAGGAGTCCCATAAATATTAGTTCAGTTTATTGAAAGATTCTGAATGCAAATAGTTCATTGGATCCTTTCCAGGGGACAGGTGTTTGGAAGGTGAAGAGGAAGAGGATGTGAGGGTTTGGAGAATAGGAACATGGATGGGGGAAGAAAGCAACGTGGAAAAAGACAGAGAGCTGGGCAGTCCATACAGCTTTATAACTACACATGTCTATGGAAGGCTACACTATGAGGCCTGAAGGTGGACTAAGCTCTGCCATAGTAGCAGCAGCTTAATTGGTGGCAGGATGACTTACACACTGGAAACTATGTTGGGGAAATTTCTCAGAGCCTGCAAAAGAAGAGCCATTCTCAAATGTGGAGTAGGGAATGCAGCCCGAAAGAATGAGTGGGTTCAGCAAGAGCAAGAGAGGGTTATTATGGGAAACCTTTCCAAGTAGATTTTAATTTTGGAGAAATACCAAGTTGTAAATTCATCTCAGACACTTAAAATGCATTAGATGCTACTACAACCCTGGCTGTCGATTCAGCCAGCATTTATTGAGCAGCAATTGTGTGTCAGCCGCTGTTCTCATGGCATGCACATTTATTATCTCATTCGGTCTTCACAAACACTGTTTGGGAAGTTTTATTATTATTCTCCTTTTATAGGAGATCGCTGCTCTGGCAGCTTATGTTCCTTGTTCAAAGTCACACAGTTAGCAAAGGGAAATACTGGGATTGGAGCCCAAGTTTTTAAACTTTATTATATCCAACTTTCATTTCTTAAAATGAGAAATTGCAAATGAAGATACATCATGGATTAAATAACATTTCTTAAAATTTTGCATCACCCTAAATAAATGACTGGTAGAGGCTAAACTATAGGTCTAGCACATTCCATGAAAAGTACCTTGCTCTTGACAACACAGTTTTACTGCAATAACATTTAAAATGCGGGTGACTGCCCAGCATGGTTCAGTGGTTGAGTATCAACCCATGAACCAGGAGGTCACGGTTTGATTCCAGGTCAGGGCACATGCCCGGGTTGCGGGATCAATCCCCAGTAGGGGTTGTGCAGAAAGGAGCTGATATCTCTCATTGACATTTCTATCTCTCCCTCTCCCTTCCTCTCTCTGAAATCAATAAAAACATATTTTAAAATGTGGGTGGTGTTTTTCTTGTAGAGTCTTTTCTGCCAATTCATGTCTTTCTCATTCAGAGATAAGGTTGTATGTTCCCCACAACAAATTCACCTTTCTTGAACCTCCAGACTATAACCAATGCATCTTCTACTGTATAACAACTAGTGACAGCATTACCACTAAAGCAGTCCAACATAGCAAAATTTTAAAAAAATTCAAATACTTGATTTACAGTTATACTATTATTTGAAATGTCTATAGGGAAATTTGGTCTTTTTTTTTTTTTTTTACAATGCTTACCTGTTAGAATTTGCTCATTATCCATTATTTCTTCAAGGAAAGAAAATATTTTTCTCTTTCTTCCTGGTATTTATGACCTTTGCTTTCTATCACTGCTCTCCACACATGTGTGCTATTCATTTGTGCATTCATTTACTTGGTAAATATTACTCATTCACTCTTTCAACATATATTTATTGAGCATGTACTATGTGCTTTTTCTAGTGACTGATGGACTACTTTTGGTTGTGGGCCAACTCCTGTGCTCAGCTCTATGGGTACAGAGATGTTGTGTGAGACACTATCACTATGATGAGCAAATGCAGTGTAATAGAAAGTGTGATGACATTTTATAAAGGATAGAGGGGTGACCTGGATATTAACATCTCTAATATGAACAGTATTATTATTAGTTATAATATATAATATACTACTATTATTAGTTACTAGAGGCCCGGTGCATGAAATTCGTGCATGGGTGGGTGTGTCCCTCAGCCGAGCCTGCACCCTCTCCAATCTGGGATCCCTCTCACAATCCAGGACTGCTGGCTCCCAACTGCTCGCCTGCCTGCCTTCCTGATTGCCCCTAACCGCTTTTGCCTGCCAGCCTGATCACCCCCTAACCACTCCCCTGCCAGACTGATTGATGCCTAACTGCTCCCCTGCCAGCGTGTTTGCCCCTAACTGCCCTCCCCTTTAGACCTGGTCACCCCTAACTGCCCTCCCCTTCAGGCCTGGTCACCCCTAACTGCTCTCTCCTGCCGGCCTGGTCCCCCGCAACTGCCCTCCCCTGCAGGCTTGATCGCCCCCAACTGCCCTCCCTTGCAGGCCTGGTCCCTTCCAACTGCGCTCCCCTGCTGGCCATCTTGTGGTGGCCATCTTGTGTCCACATGGGGGAAGCCATCTTTGACCTCTTGGGGGCAGCCATCTTGTTTGTTGGAGTGATGGTCTATTTGCATATTACTCTTTTATTAAATAGGATAGAGGCCTGGTGCACGGGTGGGGGTGGGGACCAGCTGGTTTGCCCTGAAAGGTGTCCTGGATCAGGGTGGGGGTTCCCTTGGGGTGTGGGGCGGCCTGGACGAGGGGCCTGTGGTGTTTTGCAGGCTGGCCACACCACCTGGCGACCCAAGTGGAGGCCCTGGGATCTGGGATTTATTTATCTTCTATAATTGAAACTTTGTAGCCTTGAGCGGAGCCAAGTCTCCTGCTTGCTCTGTGGCCACAGCCATTTCTGTTGGGATTTATTTATCTTCTATAATTGAAACTTTGTAGTGGAGGCCAAGGCAGGCCAGCGCTGTGGGAACTTGGCTTCCTACATCTCCGGGGGCAAGCCAAGCCTCCTGCTCTCTCCAGCTCCGTGGCTACCGCCATTTTTGTTGGGATTTATTTATCTTCTATAATTGAAACTTTGTAGCCTTGAGTGGAGGCCTGGGCCTGCCACTTGGCTTCCTCCATTGCCAGGGAAACCCAAACCTCCTGCTCGCTCCATGGACGCAGCCATCTTGGTTGGGTTAATTTGCATACTCACTCCTGATTGGCTGGTGGACATGGCTTGTGGGTGTAGTGGAGGTATGGTCAATTTGCATATTACTCTTTTATTAGATAGGATAATATATTACTATCATGTTTTACCTAGGGGTCCTAAGGTACATGTGGAGGAGTGACATATCAGATAAAAAGTAGGCTTTCACCAGATGGTCACTGTGTTAGTTTGGGACCTAGTCCTCTGAGAGGCAGGTGCTAAGAGAGGATTCATTGTGCAAGAACATTATTAGGGTAGATTGTGAGATAAAATGTAGAGGGATTCAAGAGAAACTGGTGAAGCTTTCAGACCACACGTCTGACCCCGAGTGAAGCAGGGCAGGAAGGGAAGTTTGGTGGAAGTCTCTTGACTACTGTGTAGGGCCATTGGTAGATGACACCATTGTCTGCCTTAGTACTCCATGCCTTCCAGGAAAGATGTGCCTTTGCATCTCGGCTCCTAAAGTCATGGTCTAGGAGGAGCTCTGAGGAGCAGTCAGAGCTCAACAGGTGGCACCCTTGCTTGACTACACTCCCTGTAGGTGCAGGTCTGTGAGGCACATTCGCAGGGCTACCTTAGTAGCAGTGAAGCCAGCACCCCAGGCTGAGAGGGCAGATTAAACAAACGCTTTGCCTAAGGCAGTTGGTGCATTTTAGGAGAACTCCACGCTCCATATGGCTGAAGTGTAGGTGCATTTTGGTTTGGATAATGAGAAAGTGAAAAGGGCAGGTATTGTGAAACAATACCAGAGATGTTCACTAGCCAAATGGCACAGTCTAATGTGTAAATCGAAGGGATTTAGGCAACAAGAAGACATTGGGAAGTTTAAGTAGAGAAGGGGACTAATCAGGTTTCCCCCCCTCCTAATAAACCAGTGGCTTTATTAGAAATGTGGTAAGAAACAGGGAGAGAAGTTGGAACAACTTATTTTATGAACTCTCACAGTGACACTGGAAATGCAGAAACTCAGAAGTGTGAGAAGTAGAATTAACATCACTTGATCACCAATTGTGTGTGAGGAGTATTTGATTCCCAGGTTTCTGGCTTGCACCTAGACAGTGGAGAAATTGCCTAAACTAAAGACTGCCTGAATAGACACTGGTTTGCGGGGGAAAATAAGTTTTTGCAAACCACACACTCCATCAGCCATATTGAGCTTGCAGTTCTCCTAAAATGCACCAACTGCCTTAGGCAAAGCCTTTTTTTTTTTTTTTTTCTTCTGTCTGCTCAGCCTGGAGCGCTGGACAGCCTCACTGTAACTATAGTGGTCCTGAGGCAAATCAGGAAGTTGTGAGCCTTTCTTCCCCAGGAGACACTTTCATAACCCTTGGAGTCTGCCAACTACCTCAAGTCTTATATTGGTGAAGTTGTTTCTCTTATATCTCTGTATCTCTTTTGACCTTTCAATATGTAGCAGAAATCAGCAAAGCAAAGAAAAAAAACAACAACAGCCAGAGATTAATGTAATGACTACAAGATCATGAGATTGCAAAATGAATTCCTCGCCAAATGGACACGTAACTCTATTAGTCACATCCATCCCTGTCTTTATTTTTCTCTGTTCATTTGGGAGAACACATCCTTGCACTCTCCATGCAGATGTGTGGAGTGACTTTGCAGATGCTGTTCAAGAGCACTCTTATCTCTCGACAACTGATGATGGATGGTGAAACATTATCTGACTTTCTTAACCCAGCAAGGCAGCAGTCAGCCACAGAAATCCTCAGAATCTCTAGTAGAACATCATGCTTTGATCCCAAATGTTTTCCCTATTATTTAAGTTTCATGACATTGATTCAGGAAACATAAAAATTTCTACCCAAAATCATACACAAAAATCAGTCTTGGGCAAATGGGAAGAGTCTTGGGGAGTATGAAAAGGGCTTCAAAATAGCATTTTTAAAGTACCTGTCTGTCCCAGAAGATGTGCTAAGTACTTTATATCATTTCTCCTGTCTCTTCCTTTTCCTCCTCCTCACCTCCCCGCTCCTCCCTCGCTCCTCTTCTTCATCTTTGTCTTCATCTTTTAATTCACTGAATCCTTCATAATCAGGTTGCTCCTTGATTCAAACACACTAATTGTTTTCCATCTTGTTCACCATAAAAATCTAAGCCTGCACAATAACTGCAGGCCCTACCCACACTAAACCTTCCCACTCCAGTTACCTCTTGGCCCTCCTCCCACTTCTCTCCCTCTCTCCCTCAGTTCCAGCCTCACTGATGCTACTCCTTGGAGACCCCAAGAGGGTTCTTTCCTCTGAAATTTTGCACTTATTGTTTCCCTACCTGCTCTTTCCCCAACAACCATGGGTTGACTGGTGATTTTTTTTAGTACATGCAAATGGCATGTTTTCTGACCACTCTTAAAAATTGCACCTCCTATTGTCACATTCTTCATATCTCCTGGCCTGATTTTTTTTCTTCATATTCCTTAATACCTTGCAACGTACCAGGTAATTTATTTATTCTTATTTATTGCTGGTGTCTCTTTATTAAAATATAAGGCAAGGGTTTTGATACTTTGGTTTTCTGCTGTGCCCTTGGCACATGATAGCAGTGCTTGGCTCTTAAGGGGTGAACGTTAACATCCCCAGTCATAGATGAGATAGATGACTGGCTTGAGGAAGCTGAAACAATTTCCAAAGTCACATGATCAGCAGATGGCAAGGCTTAAGTTCAAATGCTGATCTGTCTGGCCCAAGATCTACACATGTCCTTTTCACCACATTGTGCTTTCCTTTCTTTCCAAATGGCCAGCTTCAATACTGTCATGTAAGCAGGGACAGCTTCCATACAGGGAATTTCTGCTTCCTAAACTCTGAATTTTGGTCAGGAAGTCCAACTGTGAGGGACCAGTATGAGAGGCCAAGAGATCAACAATAAAACTGTGGGGGGTTTGTATAGTCACAGGAGTTAAGTGTCAGGAGTGCCAGGAGATCACTGGAGACCATCTTCCTGACACCCAGGTTGGATCACACCCACAAATTGTGGGAAAACCAGTGGCACACAGGGGCCATACAGAGTTCCATTTAGATGGCAGGAGCAGATGTCTAACTGGAGTTTTCTGTTTAGTAACATAAGCTGCTCTGCTATTTACACATGGGAGTTAATCAAAATATCACAAATGATGCACCTTGAGAAATGTCACTCTTTATCATGATTGCATTTCCATATTTTTCCATGTTAGTTTGGTGTGTGTGTGTGTGTGTGTGTGTGTGTGTGTGTGTGTGTATGTGTGAAATGCTTTTAAAATGTGTCCTCTAGCCCTGATTGGTTTGGCTCATTGGATAGAGTGTTGGCCTGTGGACTGAAAGGTCCCAGGTTCGATTTCAGTCAAGGGCATGTACTTTGGTTGTGGGCACATCCCCAGTGGGCGGGGTGCTGGAGGTAGCTGATCTATGTTTCTCTCTCGTTGATGTTTCTAATTCTCTATCCCTCTTCCTTACTCTCTGTAAAAAATCAATAAAAAAATATTTTTTTTAAAAAAATGTGTCCTCTACTCAGACTAGGCCCCAGTGGCAGGATGTGTCTGAGTCTGCTCCAAGGACCTGGCAGAAGCTGTAGTGAGCCATATTTTAGTGTGGCTCTATGCTCTGCACACAGCCTACATTTCGATAGCAATCAGCTGGGAGCAGAGGACTTCCTAGCACTTGCAGCTCCTGGGAGCCTTGGAGAGCCCTTGTTTCCTTCTTCCTTCTCTCTCTGTCAGTCATCAAGGAGTAAAGGTCACGGGCTGGAAGCAGATAATCATGCTGCCTCAGGAATCGGTGCTTCCCTCTGAGGACCATTGGAATGCAATTCCTTTCTGCATTCTTTCTTCTCCAGTATTAAAAAAGTCAACAAAAAAAAAGGATTTTCTTCCCCAGCAGGACTTGCCAGCACTAGATGAGAGCAGTCAGCATGAATTTTAATCAGAGTGTCTGCATTTCAGCCCTGGTTTTTCCATAATCAATTTCTTTTTGTCTATTAATTAAAAGTGAATATGTATAGAGTTTGAGACTTGATGGTTCTTGACACCTGGGAGACCACTCAGTTACATTTGGAGCTGAGTAGGAGGGTGTTTCTCCACAGAGCATGACCTTGTGTAAGAGGTACATTAGAAGATGATTTTTTCATGTTAAAATGATTCACTTTGTGGTTCTTTAAATGGGTCAGCTAGTTCTGTAAATTAATTTACACAAATGGGAGTCAATTTTGTGTGTGTGTGTTTTTTAAGGAACAAATCTATTTAGGAGGTGAGATGCACACAGATTCTTCTTCCATTGACCTTCCTTTGTATTGTGCCTTGGGGTTTGCTCTGCTTTGCTTACTCTACCCCACTTACCTTTTTGAGGTGTGTGAAGGAGGTCATGATGCAAGGGGCATGCCCACCTGGATGACTCATTGACTTGGCCCTGTACCTTCTGTGATCAGAAGAGCCCATCTTCCTGACATGGTGGTGATGGCATTTGAATAGGGACACAGATTCCTCCCTTACCCCCCTCGCCCTGCCCCTAGGCTTTGGTAAGGGTGTCTTGGCATTTCAGGAGACTATTGGGATCAGAGTAAATAATTCTTTGGTTGTTTTTCTCCTGCTTGATACTCCATAATAGCACTTTATCTCCCATTTAATAACTATTCGTTTCCTAGGGCTGCCACAACAAAGTACCACAACTGAGTGGCTTGAACAGCAGCAATTTGTTTTGGAGACCGGAAGTCTGAGATTAAGGTGTGGGCAGAAGCATGCTCCCAGATCCTTTTAGGGCAGCATCTGTCCCATGACTCTCTCCCAGCTTCTGATAGTTCCTTGGCTTATGGCAGCATAACCCCGATCCTCTCAAGGCATTCTCCCTGTATACTTATATTTGTGTCCAAATTTTCCTTTTTATAAGGACACTGGTCATATTGGGTTAGAGACCCACCCTACTGCAGTATGACCTCATCTTAACATCTGCAGTGACTCTATTTCCAAAAAAGGTCACATTCTGAGGTCCTGGAGGTTAGAATTTCACATATACATAAATTGTGGGGTTGGGTTAGGGTTGGGTGAGACACAATTCAATGCACAATACTGATCATTACTTATCTACTATTGCTTAACAAATTATATTTAGATTTAGTGGCTCAAAACACCTACATTTATTGTCTCACAGAATCTAAACAGGACTTAACTGTATTCTCTGGCTCCAGGTTTCTCCCAGGGCTTCAACCAAGGCTACCGCAGGGGTGAATCTGCTTCTGATTTCATTCAGATCATTATTGGCAGAATGTGGTTCCTTGTGAGTTGTTGGAATCAGGGTCTCTCTTCCTCACAAACTATTGGCTAGAGCCGTGGTCAGCAAACTGCAGCTCGCGAGCCACATGCGGCTCTTTGGCCCCTTGAGTGTGGCTCTTCCACAAAATACCAAGGCCTGGGCGAGTCTATTTTGAAGAAGTGGCATTAGAAGAAGTTCAAGTTTAAAAAATTTGGCTCTCAAAAGACATTTCAATCGTTGTACTGTTGATATTTGGCTCTGTTGACTGATGAGTTTGCTGACCACTGGCATAGGCATTTAAGGGCTTGGGCAGCTCACAACTACCTGAGCAAGCAAGCCAGGGCCAAGAGAAAGTGTGGGAACAAGATGGAAACCACAGCCTTTTATAACTTCATCTTGAAATAATACTCTTCATATTGCATTTGTAGGAAGCAATTCTCCAGATCCGGCCCACACTTAAGAGGCGAGCATCACACCATGGCATGGCAACCAGGATGCACGGACCTTGTTAGCCATTTCAGAAGCAGCTCACCTTGGCCTGCCCTCAGAGACATCTTTCCTTTTGCATGCAAGTTAGCACATTTTTACACCCAAATACTTCACTTGGCCTGCTTCCTGCCAGTAGAATTTCTGGGTCTACCGGCCTCTTTTCGTTTTGTGCTGTTTCTATTCCTTTCAGATATCATTTTATCATTTTAGACTGAAAGGAGTAGATAATTTTCTCAAAATCTCCAGGATTTCTGTGAATCTTATTGGTGTTCACTGCACCAGGAAAAAAAGTCACACCCACACATCTCTTATTCTGGCTTTGGATCCTGTTAAGAAGGCTAAAAGACAATGCCCTTACACTTCCTGGAAGCCCTATTGTTCCATCCAGGGACACCCTTAATCTCTTTAAAGGCTCTTGTGTGGGACCTAGGAACAGTCTGATCCTTTTGCCTTTTTAAAGTCTTAACCCAGGGTGAGGCAGTCTTGGTTAGCTTTATCTCTAGATCACATTTTCCTGGTAATACTTAGAAGCCGTGCCTTAATTTCAGCATCTTCTGTTGTCCAGAGAGACTGAGAATTTTCAAAATCAAGCCTTGCTTCCTTTCTGTTTAACAGTTCTTCCTACAATTTATTACTCCTGCAGTTTATTCTAAATGTTACTGATTGGGGTTACCAGCTGGGACCTCGGTTCTCCTCATTGACACAGAAAAGATTTTAAGGCCAACGAAAATGAAAGTAAAGCAAAGTGAGATTTATTGCAAATACACTCCCAGTGAGGAGCAGGGCAGTCCAGAGAAACAATGGCCCTGAACTTCCTGGGTTATATGGTTTAAATGAGGGATTTTCTGGATAGAGATTTTCATTGGCATCCAGGGATGATTGACAGAAAAGTGTTATATAACCGTATTTCTTCTGAGCATACTCTTGCCCATAGTGCATACAGAAAAACTCATGGGGGGAGGGGTCAAAATTGTAATGCAAATTTTATTAGAATTAGCCCAGGGCCCTAGTAAGGTCACATTGAGGTCTTGTCATTTTCCTTTGTGCTCATGCCAAGAACCAGATGGTTCTGAACTTGCCCATTGGTGGTCTGCTGGCTGCTGGGCTGCCCATAGAGAAGGGGTCTGAAGGCAATGTTGGTCTGACACCTTTCAGAACCTCAGGGCAGGCCCCACCCCAGCCACTCATGTCTAACTTCCTAGCTAACATAATAGCAAGAAAAAACAAAATGGCACCTTAAACACAGCTTGAAAATCTCCTCAGCTAAATAACCTTAACAAATTATACTTAGATTTAGTGGCTCGAAACACCTACATTTATTGTCTCACAGAATCCAGCTTGGGCAGCTAACAGCCAGTTTGTGAATCATAAGTTCATTAATGCTGGTCAAGACCAAGTTGTGAGATGGAAATATATTTCAACAGCCCGTCCCATACATAAATGCAAATCTACCTGGTGGACTCTTCTGTTCCGTTCTTTTCCTCCACACTCCATTCATTGCCCTTCATAGTTCCTGACTACATAGGCCAAAGTTTTCATCAGCCCCAGCCTTACCCACATCTTATTTCCAAGAGTTTAAGTATATTAGAGTCAAATCCATAGACACTTTGGAAGGCCATGGTGACAGAGATTTATCATATAAACAAATCAATGATAATGTTGTAGTTAGCTAGTATATTATTCCCACTACATTATCTCAATTAAAATATATAAAATAGCCTTTAAAGATTAACAAAGTCACATCAATATATAAAGTTATCGTGTAATGATTTACATTTCAATAGCTTTGCCACTACTTTTACCATGTACAGAGGTTCACAACCCATTTATTCCTCACAAAAATCCTATGCAGCAAATATCTTATGCTCAAATTAGAGACTAGGGAACTGGGGCTCAGATAGGTAAAGTCATTTTTATTAATTATATGACTCAGATTGTGTCAACTGACCCCAGGATCCCAGACTCCACGCCAATGTAGTATACTTCACACTGTATCATAAATGTCCTACTGGGACACTGTGGAAGGTATAGTTCTTTAAAGTGAGACATCACAGTCAATTTTTACTAGGATGATTCCTAGATGTGACTGAATTGTCTCCACATCATTGAGTTTGCCTACCACAGACACTGCAGACATTATTGCCCTTTGTAGTATGTGTCTTGTTTTGTTTTGTTTTGGTCCAGAGCTGGATACCCTGAAGGATGCTGCACCAGACCATCATCTCCCAGAAATTCTCCCTTGAGGACATGCTGACTTTCTTAATCCTTTCATTGACCGATCAACACATTTATAACACAGACTTTGGCTCTTTGAAAATATGTGTTGATAGTTTTCAGTCGTGGATTTGGACATCTGCTGAAAGTTTGGCTGTGTTTATAGTTCTAGTTAGAACATGAGCTCTGAGCCTAAAGGGTAAAAGGGGGAAAAAAGAAAGTTAGTATAGAATCCTCTCTGTGTGTGGATTTGTCATTTTGGAGTTGGTAATAATTTAGATGAGGCTGACATAAAACTGCTGAACTTGGAATTGAATGACTTAAAGGATTGGGTCTATCTCTGCTTCAGTGACCTTGGCCCAGCCACAGGGTTTCAGCATGTCAGAGGTGAAGGGGCCCAGGGAATGACTTGGTCTATCTCTTCATTAAATAGATGAGGACATTGAGGCTTGGGGAAATGAAATGACACTTACAGTATAGCTAGTTTGTGGTAAATCCAGGTCTAGATGTTAATTTTTTTGTTTTTGTTTTGTTAATCCTCATCTGAGGATGTTTTCCATTGCTTTTTAGAGAGTGTGGAAGGTAGAGGGCGAGATTGAGAGAAACATCGATGTGAGAGAGACTCATCAATTGGTTGCTTCCTGCATGCACCCCGACCACCGCTGGGGAACCTGCAACCAAGGTACATGCCCTTGACTGGAATTAAACCTGGGATCCTTCAGTCTGATGGCCGACACTCTATAAATACTAATTTAATGCTGATTCTGAGTTTATTCATTCCATCACATAATGTTTTGGGGTTTTGGTAATAATTGAAAGATAATTTATTATAAAAATTGTATTATCATGTTAGTTGTATTTTTACCACTAGCAAGCCAGCTGGGGTACCAGACATAATTGACTTTGCCTGAAGCAGAGGGCAAGGTAATGAGTTAATAATTCTAATACTAATAATGATAAAATGCAACATTTATTTGTTGTTCCATATGTATAAGGTATATAGTAATTTCAGGTATCAACTCATTTAATTTCATAACAGCCATTTGAAATCTGTGTTATTGTTACATCATCCTCATCTTATAGAGGAGGAAACTGAGATAATGGCCACAGAGCTCTGGGATTTGTGGTTCAGCATCTGATGGTAAAACTCACTCTCTGACACTCACTACTCACCTGCCATATGCTACACTGCAGAGAAGTTCCTGGTCTAGCATCTTGAGCCTTCCCAGTGCCTGCGCCACAGGGAACTAGTGTTGGGCTCTGTCCACTACCACAGAAGCAGAAGCAGATAGGTTTGCTACTGCAATAAAACAATGCAATTTGGCACTAACTTCCTGGAGTTAATAGACTTTAACAGATAAGGGCACAGTCCTCTCTAAAATCACCCTTCTTTAGACACCAGCTACAATCTTTTGGGATTCCAGGCTATCTACATATCTGACCAAGTGGCTATAAATTCCAGGTTTCTCACTCGGGTTCAACAATGTATTAGAAGGAATTGCGACATTCAGGATAGTGCTAGACTTATGATTATAGCTTTATTACAATCGTTAGAAATCAGGAGCAGATAAAATGCATGGGGTGAGGCCTGGGAGGATCCTAAGTACAGAGTTTCTGTGCCCTCTCCTTGTAGAGTCAGGAAGCACCACTCACTCTCCAGGTACATTGATGTGTTCTCCAAGCAGGAAGCTCAATCGAGCTTCACTGTCCAGCATTTTGATTGGGGTTTTGGTACTTAGGCCTGGTCAGTTGAATCATTGGCTATCTCCAGCCTTTCTCCCCTCTCCAGAGGTAAGCTATTATCATTAGGCTAGAGTCTAATCCCTCTAATTCCATGGTTGGTCTTTACAGTCCCATCTTGAAATTATCTAAGGACTAACCATGAGTCACCTCATTAACATAAACTACCAGGGCCCACCATGAATAACAAAGACTCTCCAATCAATTAGGAAATTCCAAGGGTTTAGGACCTTCACCCAAAGACTTGGGACAAAAACCAGATGAAGTCTTTATTATATTACAGCCACATCAGAAAATTTTCTTTCAAGTGATTAAGAACAAGGATAATATCATAAGAATCTCTAATTTTTTGTGGTTAAGTGGCAGGATAGTAAGAAGCTAGAAAAAATCTTGGCAAGAGAAATGGAGAAACTGAGACAAGAAAATTAAACAAGGCCAAGCAGCTTGGGCAGCTAACAGCCAGTTTGTGAATCATAAGAGGTTATCCTCCCCAACCAAGGACATTCTAGAGCAAATGGTTTATACAGAGAATGCATAGTTTAAATCTCCCTGGCCTGGGAAAATAGAGAACAAAGACCCAATTAATGTCATTTGTGCCAGTTAAACCCAAAGACAAATGAAGTGTTGGGACAAATAACAAAAACCCCAAAAGCATTTGGATGGTTTCACTTGAAGGGGGAATGTTAGGTAGGTAGATAGCTGCTAGAGAAGGGGAAGGGGAAGAGGGGGGGAGAAAGAGGGAAGTTTTTCTTACCCACTGAACAAAGAAGTCAGCAGTCTTGGGACTTGCCAAGATTAAGTCACCAGATGTTTTCATAAATTTTGATAAAAGCCACAACACTGTAAAAGGGGGACCTTGAAACCTATAGAGGGGAAAACTATAAAGCCCTTGAATACCCACCAGTTGGGGCATTCAGATTAGCTGAGTTGCCTGATTGTGCTTTATGCCAAGTATATTCTTAATAAATTAGCTTGCTTTGCCTCAACACTGCTTCTGTCATTTGTCAGAATTCTTTCTCATGAGAGAGACAAGAGATGAGGAGGGGAGAGCCCCCTATGACTATAGGGGAAAGAATTCTGACAAATGACAGAAGCAGTGTTGAGGCAAAGCAAGCTAATTTATTAAGAATATACTTGGCATAAAGCATAAGCAGGCAACTTGCCACATTCATGTACATTATCTCATTTAGCCTCATGACACTCCTTTGCAGAAGATAATTATTGATGTCTTTGTTTTACACATGGATAAATTGAGACTAAGTGAAATTATAAATATTGTACATGAATATAGAACTAGTAACAATTGGTGTTGGAGTTTAAAGCCAAGTTTTCTAACTTTACATCATCAGCCCTTTATCTCTTTACTAGAGGCCCGGTGCATGAATTTGTGCATGGGTGGGGTCCGGCCTGTGGGGGGTAGGGGCCACGGGTGGTTGGATAGCCCCGCCCCCAATCTGGGCCCGGATCAGGCTGGTTGGCTGCCACAGTGTGTGTCATAGCCACTGGTCATTCTGGTCATCCCACCATTCTGGTCGCTGGACTTTTATATATATAGATTAGAAGAAGAGTAGAAGATAGCAATAGAGATCGAGATGCTTTAAATACTTAATTGTTTTTGTTCTCTGAAAATGCAGGATGAGAATGGACTTGCCCAGGATAGAACAGGAAATGAGGACTGTGAGTATCTGGGAGTTAGGCTTCTTCCCAATGTGGCAATAGATTTCCTCTGTAGTTTTCTTTATGTGTTTATTTGGGGAAGGTTATGTATGCATTGATTCTGTGTCAGGCCTCATCCAAGAACTGAATACACAGACAAAGACACAGGCCCAGGCTTTTTTGAAGGGGAGATGGTCAGTAAACAAAGGAAGGCAATATGATGTGGCTGGAGAAACAATAGAGGGAAGCACTTAGGATGGGCGCCTAATTAGGACAGGGTAGGAAGAAGAGGGGATCAGGAAAGATTTCCTGCAGGAGATAAAATGATAGCATATGCTCTGAAACAAACAGGCCTCCAGTTCTATAAGTGCATTGAACAGGGGGGCTGCACTCTCTTGCATCTGTCCAGGAGACTGATGTTCTTTGATCTGTTTGCATTTGCCTCAGCTGTGACTAGAACCCCAAGGTAGGAGAAGTGAAGTCCCCCAGACAAAGGGGCTCAGGTGTGAGGTTATAGGTGTTGGCAATGCTGCGGGGATATAATGTGTCAGGGCCTTTATCAAGTTTCTCATATGTAAAGTGAGGACTTTGGACTCTCCTATGATCCCTGGGGTTCCTTCTGCCTCTAACATTTCATTCTTTTGCAATTTTATAAAAAAAAATGCTTTGCAAAGCAAATGAATAGTGTAAACAAGATTATAAAGAGAATGTTTGCCTTCTTAAGGAAATAAATTGTTTTCAAGCATATCAGGAACACTAATTTGCATATAAACAATGCAAATCCTATATGGAGGAGAGAAGGCTGTTTTCTTACTCTACATTTATTATGAAGTGATAAAGCTGCATTCATTTTAAATATTCTATACTTTTGAATATTTGGTTTCTTGAATGTTCACAATATTTGATTGTTCTTTGAATTAGCCTGAATTTTCTTATATTATTTTTTCATTCAATGGTTATGGCAGACAGGATTTGTTTTCCTCAGAAGGATTTGAGTAAATTCATCTTGTGTTACCCGTATGTTAGAGATGTTGGCTGAAATCCATCCCACTCCCAGTTACCTTGGATTGGCATAGGACTCCCAGCAAAGTTTTTAATAGTCTGTTGGAATTCAAAGCCCCGCCTATGCTTGTAACTCCCAATGTCTTATGGTCTTCCTGCATCTTTCTCTCCTATAACTTTGAATGCTTTCCTCCCTCTTATCAATCAGACTACATAGACTTCCACTAATAATTAACATTTTGCAAGTATTTTATTTATTTAGACAACTATCAAAGATTTGGACATCATACAGCAATAGCACCATGCACACAATAAAGCCTTTTTTCTGGTTCTACTCTCTCCATGCCTCACCCCCTGCTTCCACATCCTCTTTCTCTTCTCCTCTTTCTCCTCTCCTTACCCCCAACCCCCCTGCCCACCCACTCTTATCAGAAGCAAAAAACATTCATCCCTTTCTTAAGCACAACAGTTTACTTGGTATCACTTCCTGTAGCTTGAGTATATTCTTGAAGCTTTGTTCTCTACTTCTAAGTGACTATTCAAAAATACTACAAATACATTTTAAATGTTGGGCGAGAGTAAGTTCAGGAAAGGATATCACTAAGGTGGATGTGTAAAGCTGGGCAAGTAAAGCGTTGGGGGATGAGTTTCCAGGCAGAAGGAAGAGCCTTTGCAAACCAAAAAAGCACATGGGAGCAGGGCAAAACCTCAAGTAATTCTGTGATGAAGCTTAGAGTGCTTAAGGGGGTGGGGGTGTGTGACTTATAAAAAGATGGAATTGGAGAAGCAGCTGTCACATCACAAATGACTTTGGTATATTATATTTTTCTGCCGTAGGTGATGGGAACCCAGAGAAGCATTACAACACCAATGAGTAAAGCAGCAGAGCTGGTTGCAAAGTTGCCAGATAGACTAATGCCCTGGAGTAGGGCAGGGACAGGGGGAGCAGAGGAAATGACATATTTCAGAGTGAAATAGGAAGCCAATAAAGTTGTAGGTGATTTGTATGGGATGGGAAGAAAAATCAAGCCTAGGAAAACACTGAATTTCTGCCTTAAATTCTTATTTGCCAAGTTAGGGAATGCAGGAAAGAAAGAGTAAAATTTCTTTGATCAATTTTATTTAATTTAGTTTCTTTTGTACTATTTTAATAAATTGAGCAGAGGTGACAAGTACTTGGATGTCATTCATGGTACATCTCAGGCAGTAGGTTGAACAAGTTAAAAGTCATGACTGTTCAGCAACTTATTTGTGGAAAATGTCTGGGACATAACCCCTCTTTATCTAACAAGTTCTGGCCATATCATTGCCTATAAGCCATGGTCCAAAATTTCATTTTTCATGTCACTATAAACTTGCTCCCTGGCTATCAGAAATGAGACTTGATAATGGCTGAGGATGTTTTGATTTGCTTTTTAATTGGTGTATCACAGTTTAAATTTAGCATGGGACAAATGAATCAGTAGATGTTTCTCTAGTCACCACCTTCAAACATGCTTGGTCAGATGCTTTCCCTACCCCTCTCCCATACCTTTGTAATATTTCAAAAAGACTGAATACATTTCAGGCCATTTTTATTTTATTTATTTAATTCTAATGTACATACCCAGTGTTTCAGTAATTAATATAACCATTGGGTTTACTCAGATTTCTTAAAAAAATTTTTTTAAGTACAGTTGACATTCAGTATTATTTTATAGTAGAGGCCTGGTGCACGAATTCGTGCATGGGTGGGGTCTCTTGGCCTGGCCAGCAATCAGGGCTGATCGGGGCCATCTCACCCAGTCCCAATAGGGGCCAATGGGGGCCAGCCAGCCAGGGAGGGACTGTAGGAGGGCTCCAGGGCAGGTCCGGCCCTCTCACCCAGTCTCGATTGGTGGGACCCCAGGAGTAAGCTAACCTATCGTCTGAAGTGTCTGCCCCTGGTGGTCAGTGTGCATCATAGCGACTGGTCAAGCAGTCGACCAAACAGTTGACCAATCTGTTAGACACTTAGCATATTACGCTTTTATTATGTAGGATTAGTTTCATGAGTATAGCATAGTGGTCAGACATTTATATAATTTATGAAATGATCACCCAATAAGTCTA
Source organism: Eptesicus fuscus (assembly GCF_027574615.1). Classification (NCBI taxonomy): domain Eukaryota; kingdom Metazoa; phylum Chordata; class Mammalia; order Chiroptera; family Vespertilionidae; genus Eptesicus; species Eptesicus fuscus. The sequence continues at coordinate 79,424,085 of NC_072480.1, forward strand.
GTACCCACATTATACCATACATAGTTATTACTATATTATTGACTATATTCCCTATACTGTACTTTACATTTCTCAAACTATTTTTAATACAAATTTGTACTTCTTAATCCCTTTACTTTTTAAAAAATGTCTGGTAATTTTTAATGGTGAGAAAAATTTAGTTGTAGTATTTAACACTCCTTTTTAGGTATTAAGAAGTTCTTACCAGTCTACACAAGACTACTATCTGATACCAGTTTATAGCATCTCCTCTCCCTGAACCTTCTAAGTCAGAATGGGGAAAGAAGTAACTAGTAAAAAGAGAAGCTTTTTCATTTAACTGGTCCTGCAATTGTGATTCTCATTTGGGTTGGGGTCCTGGAATGCAATACATGTCCTGCAAGGCCTTCACATCCCTCTGTATGACAGGAGCCTTAATGGGCTAGAGCTCACAGAAATTAGACATGGAAACTTCTCACAGTTCACTGACATGGAAACTTCTTTTGGAAGGTGGAGGTACCCATCTAAATCGTTCTAGGGTTTTCTCACTGCATTCCAAGACCCCGAGAAAAGTCCTTCATAATTTTGTTACTTTTTTTTTTTTTTAAGTGAAACAGAGGATATGTTTTCCAGATATATGTTGAAAATAAGGGGGAGTTAGAGACTGGGTGGAACTGGGCAAAGGAGGGGGAAATGGGGACATCTGTAATAGTGTCAACAATAAAAATGAAGCTAAAAAAAGAAAAAGAAAATAAAGTGAGCTCTATGAGTGTAATTGGTATGTGTACAATTAAATGGAAATTATCTCTTCAACTCAAATCAAATTTAAAACTCTCTGAAAACAAAGACTATTTTCACCACAGATGGAAACTATATAATAAATTCTTTTTTCCCTATGCCTTTCTTCAATTTTCTATTTAAAGAAATTTCTGAAAATACATGAATTACGCAGCTTATCTTTCAGATGAAAAAAAATTTCTTCTTGGATTGGGTGCTCCATTTTATAAATAGCGATAAAATTTTCCATGTTCTTTTGTGTCAAATAGGATGCAAACTATAATATGAAGGAGCCTTTCCAGCAATATCAGAAATGGATGAGTAATTATGAAAGCTACTTGGAATTGAAAGCATTTTAATTTGTCATTACTTCAATGTGTTCAGAAAGGACCTGAATAGTTTTATTGACCATAAAAAGGAAGGGTGTGATATTCTTTCTCATTATGAAATTAAGTTCTTAATAGAACACTTTTACTGGAAGTTAAATAAACAACTCTCTCTGGTTTCCTCTAAAGATGTCATTATGACTGAAGACTTCTCAGCCATGGATGTTGGTCTTCTTATTATTACATTGGATACTGCACTTCAAACTCATTTTAATTTGAAAAAATATTTATCTTTGCAGGTTATAAAAATGAGATCATACTTGTTTGTCTAGTGAGAACTTCCCAACTTTATGTCACATGAATTCATGTGGCAACGACTGTAGAATTTTCATAGGTCATGGTAGCAGGAACTGAATATGAGATTCTAAAATAGGAAGTTTTGTTGTATAACGATGTAAAAGTAGCTGTGATTACTATGGTCATTCTGAGGCAAAATTTTAAAGCTATTTAAAAAATAATGTCTCTGTTTTCTTTTGGTCTACATTATACCAATAATATCCAAATTCTTATTTGTCTCTTAAGAATATTTTATTAAGACCTACACTATTCAGCATGTGTGTTTTTTTATGTTTTGGAAAATAACATTTCAAAATATGCTGTGTGCTTCCAGGTTAGTGATAGAATTTTTCTTTGTCACTTGTGAATTTTCACTTATCAGCTTTCCACTAAGATATTTAGATCTTAGTGATGAGGGAAGGCAGGTCTATACAGGGATTCTGACTGGCTCCAGCACATTTGTACTCCCCCTCCCCCCGGAATATTGCTTTTTGGGTTAATAGTCAACTATTACAACACACTGTTTGGCAGTCTTGATGCAGCCAGAGGACACCTTCAATATCCCGAGGGAAACCCTGCACAAATGTCAACAAGCTCTTTGCCTTCTGATTCTGATCTTTCCCGGAGTTCACGCTTATCCCTTAACAGCCCTATGACCTTGTGCCATTAACATAGTCAGTTTAAGCCTCACTGTTTTCACCTTTAAAATGGGGAGAAATAATATCCATATAAAAGGTGGTGTGGGGATTAAATTAACATGTAAAATAAATGGGAAATTCTTGAGATATAGTAGGTATGCAATCAATGAGTATCTGTTTACCATAAAGCAAAACAAAACTAACGAACCTTTAAAAATTAGTTCTCTATTTGATTTAAATCAATACTTCTTGACAATAAAACCAGAAACAATTTTTCTATTTACCTAACAGAGAAAATTTTTGATGAATAGAAAATGAAGTTTATAATAATTTGAAACCTAAATGCTACCAAGTTGTTCTCCCCTCCCAACAAGAGGTTTCTATAAATAGCGATACCTGAAATTTACAGATGGGTATATGCAATATGTCATAAATAAAAATTAAATTATTATTTTCATTTTAACAACTTTCAGAATGAATTTAGTGTCTGGATTGACATTACAAAGATATATATTTTCTTCTACATACATGGAGATGACATTAGTAATTGAGTTATTATATACACAGATTATTTAGAACTTAAAAGACTTATATAAATTCAACTTTATTTTAATTTGATGGATAAAATGATGTGGGGGTGGGGGATAGGAAGGGAGGGAGGGAGGGAGAGAGGAAGAAAGAGAGAGAAGGAGAGAGAGGAGAGAGAGAGAGAGAGAGAGAGAGAGAGAGAGAGAGAGATAAGTAATTAAGAAAAAAGGTAAGACTATGTTCTCTTCTGTTTTATAGCCTGAAGAATAAGTAGTGAAAACATCAATCAAGATGAGAAAAAAATATCAGGATTTCTCTGCCATGGAGAATTGCTTATCAACCACCAGAGGAGAAATCTTTCTTGAATAATGAACATTTCTTACGAGGATTCACAGATTAACATGTGACTAATCTTAGTTTTGGAAAGTAAATGAGCTTTATTTATTTCTTCTTCTTCTTTTTAATTTTGTGGTAAGTTGTGATGTTTGGATGGATTTTTAAATTCTTTTCAGATAATATATTTAGCACATGTTCTAAATTACAATCCTATACCAAACAGTAAGAGCATCATTTAAACTTAAAGACAATGGAAAAATTTAAATAACCAGTTTATTCTAGATTTCTTTAACATATAAAATTATTCTATTAAATCCTGGATGATTGTATGTAAAGCACCTCTATCAAGAAAGAAGCACTATTTTTTCATCATGTGGAACATGACTGTGGCAACATGCCCTAAACGGGAAGGAATCACTGGTCCTTCTCATCTCACCTTACAAAATGTGAGCCAGCCTTGCCATCTGAACAGCGAGAATGAAGAAGGTAAATAAAAGAAAAATCATCATCTCTGTTTTCTGATCATTCAAAAAAAAGTTTCTCAAGGTTAAGCCAAATCCTCTTTGCAAGCTGCCAAAATAATAGCTTAGGAAAAGAATTAGTTTGCCTGCATGATGATCCTCTTAGGCAAAAATGTCTTCACAGCAGTTGACCTTGATGAAATGTTTTCCCAAAGGCATCCAAAAGAAGAATTATAAATCCCAGAACAGGAGAGAAGTAAATGAATATTTCTTATGAAGCTGGCCTGACTTATGGGCTTCGATGTGGGGTACTGTGATTTGGAAATAAGTGGGTGAATTCTGAAGAATGACAGCCTTGGGTATGATGAGGTCCCCTATTCCTCTGTTTCTCACTGAAGTGCTCTCATTGAGCCAAGTTTCAATCACTTTGGGAAAAACACCAGTGGCCAGTATGACAGACTGGAACCGTGTTGCTCTGATGGGGAACAGAGTGTCTCTGAGTGTAAATCACAAGGCTCTTTCTCTAGGTTCCATCTTCTCCATCAGACTGGATTTGGTGACCTGCAGGCTGGCTGCAAAGCTGGGCATTTAGCTTCTACTCATGAAGCTTCTCAATGCTCTGGCCGGGGCTGCCCTTTGTATGTTGTGACCACAGGCAATTGATCTGCCTGTGTCAGGGTTTTCTGTCGCCTATTGTTTTTCCACAGAGAGCCAAGGCGGTTACAACTCAGTGAGCAATAAATGAAATGACTTAGAAACTGCACAGTGTCGTTATTAAGGTATTTGAGATCTGGCACCATTTCCTGGAGGAGGGCCCACTCAGGAGGGACCAAGATGGCCAGTGTCCATGACTACAGAAAGAGCAGCCACCCCAGCCACAGCTGTCCTGTTGGAAGGAAGGAAGGTTTGATGGGGAACAAACTATTTTGCTGATTTGGAAAGCACACAACCGAGCTGCAAACCTCCTATGGTGACTTTTGTTCAGATGTGTAAAATGAGGCTTTATTTGTCAATTCTGCTGTAACATAAGCAACTGTCCAAGTAAAAAAAAAGAAAAAAAGTCTTTGTTTCTCTTTGTGTTTAGTGAGTGAGCTCATGCCCTCAGGGGTTTTTGTTTTTGTTTTTAATAACCCAATATAGTGCAGACGTGTCTATGAACATAGATCTCGTTTGCTTTACAGAGAGTCTCTGCCAACCTTGATAGATCAGCTTCCAGATATAATAATCTGATTATTTCAGAATCCCTCATCTAAGTGCCATTGCTCCTTGGCAACCTGTCAAGTGAAAGTGAATACCCTGCCAGAGACGAGACTTTGTTTGTTTTCAAATCTCTTTCCTTATTTTTGCTGTACAGAGAAGGGAAGTTACCATTCCAGCGAACCGTGGAGGGGACATGTTCAGCTTTCAAGAGGAAGAGCCTGTGAATATTATTTATATTTTGGGCCATCTTAAATGGAAACACCCCTGCTTGGGAAGCTAGCTGTTTGTTGTCATTATTGTTCTTTTATCTTGTTGTGGTGGTGATATTTGTTTCATTAGGTCGAGTCTTGCATTCCACTTTCACTATGAACGAATGGGAGTGAGAGGTAAATGTTTTCAAAGAGCCAAATTAAATCTGGAGCAGAGAGAGAGCCTTGCAGACCTGACCCTGTGGAGCTGCTCTGGCAGAGCCGCCCGATTACAGCAGAGATTCCAGGAGAGACGAAGACAGGTTCAAGGATTTCCTGTAAATCCTCAATGCGGGAGAACTAGAGGTGAACCCAAGTGTTCAATATTTAAAGTTCCAGAGTACATATAAGAACGTCAACTAAACTGACCCACTACTGCCCATTCGAAGTGTTGCTCCAGTGAGGGAGAAATGATTCAAAATGAACCTAACACACAAGCCTAATGGCATCCTTATAGTAGAGTAAAATTTTTGTGTTTAAAGAAACCTTGCTAAGTGGTTGAAATAGTCTATGTCTTCTTATAGAGATAATATACTCCTACAGTCCTGGTCATGCAATTCACTTAATTTTCTAACGAGTTTTCCTTCAAGCACAGAGGTGAGCTTCAGGTTAGCACTGGTGCCAGTGGCCACACAGGCCATGATTGTGAAACCCAAATTAATGAGTTTTCCTTATATGTAGTCTTCACAGCCAAGTGCACTAATAAATGTGATCATAAAGCAGTCTGCTAAGTGGAGAGGACTGCAGTGATCCCTCCTGCTGATAAAAGTGGCAATAAAACCCTCATCTGCAATTGCTTGACTACAAAGACCAATAAGATTTGTTTTTCATCTGCCTCTTACATGACATATAAACATAAATTGGAACTGCAAGAGTCTTTATACCTTTCTATTAAAGTGACTTTATTAGACCAATCAGACTAAGAGAAGAAAAATATGAAATAGATGAAAAAATGCAAATACTCCCATAGGGAAATTTGAGCCCTGGGGCTGGGGGAGGGCACACCTCCTCCAAAGCTGATCTTTTAAGTGAGGTATTTTTGGCAGGTCACTGTGAGCACAGCATATTAGAACATTTCTAAACTGTCAGGAAATAAAATAACCACCCTCTCTACATTCTATCCACGCTAAATATGCATTGCTTGTTTGACCAGCTTGTACAAAAAAATTTGATTGTTGTTCTTTTGTGACCAGAATTGTTGTTCTTTTGTGGGAACAGATCTCTTTTTCTGCTTCTTACCTAATTTATTCATGCTAAAGTCATGCTAAACTACCTCATAGGTATGTGGTGTGGATGAGCTAAGTAATAAATGTCAAGTTTAAAAATATAAGTCTCTATATAAATGCTGTCTTTGTTTTCTGGTTGAAGATGTGCATGTCAAATTAACTCTCTGGATATTTCATTGTAATACCCATGTTGATCAATTGGCTTTAAGTTTAATATGCAAATATCTTAATGTCAAATGAAATCCTGAACATCCCAGCATGGATTGAGAGCATCAAACCCAAGTGTAGCTTCTAAGGAAAGATAAAGTACCTGGAATATAAAGGAGATATCCTCAAAGGTGTGTGTGTTGTGAGAGTGTAAATTTGCATTGTAACAGTTAAAATGCCAACAATTGACTGTGATTTTGTGATTTATATTTGAAATCAATTAGAGTGGGTTTAAGGTTATGTCTATGACCATGTAACTTAACCCTACCAGACCTGAGGCCCTGAACCTAACTAACTGTCCCCTATACCTGGGCTCCTGAGCATTAAAGAGAAAAAATCAACATGATATAGAAAAATGTTAGTTACATGCAAACAAGTGGTTAGAATAAGATTGAACTTGGAGACATTGTAGAAAATAGGAAGTAGGCAAAGTACAGAAAATTAGGTAAAGCAGTATAGCGGCAGATTCGGAAATTACCGAAAAATTGGTACAGCAGTCTGGTAGCCTTAATTCCTTCACATGTTGAGTAAAAGATAGAGGGAAGTGTCATATCTATTTCATATATATATATATATATATATATATATATATATACACACACATGTTGAGTAAAAGATAAAGGAAAGTGTCATATATATATATATATATATATATATATATATATATGATCTGAATACCTTCAAGAGAGGTTTTACAGATGACCATCTGCCTTGATTTTGCCTTGATTTGTGTCTTCCTATAATGATGTTGAACACTGTTGTGTGTGTGTGTGTGTGTGTAAGATATAGCCTAAAGAGAAAGGAATTAATGTCTAATAGTTATTAGTAATGACATATGAAGGCTCTATAACAACTAGCTAAAAAATAATTTTACTGCTGGCTCTACTTCTCTGTCATTTTCCCCCATATGATTCATTATTCCTTAGTCACTGTTCTGAACTGCGTTTTTATTTGCTAATTTCAAATACCTCAACTTAATTAGCAATTTATTCTGACCTTTAAAATTCACATTCCATAATCTTCAAATTATATGACTGAAGGGAAAAAGATTTAATTTTACCTGCCCCTTCACCTTCAGCTATCATTAACAGGTTACAGTCAAACTATTGTTATGTGTCAAACTTTCACCTCAGCTGTGGTTGTTTGAAGTCTAGGCTCAAGTTCCCTCATTCCATAGGTGGTCTGTAGGATCAGCAAAGGCTGACTTAATTTCAGAAAGTTTGAGTAATGTACAATGTTTTACATTTGGCTGCTAAATATATGCCAACAAAGTGAAATTGTTATACACAATATTGAATCCCCTCTTTTATTCTTGCTATTTTGAGAATTCTCAGCACATTTTCTACTTGAATTGTTACTCTTCAAATGATTAAAAGTTCTGAGTGTAAGACCACAAATGATGAGCAAGAAGTTTCCTTATGGTGGCCAACTTGGTGACCATATGTGCTACTTTGAAATCAATATCTTACTGTATATGCTCATATTTCTTGAAATTGTCTTCAGATGGTGGAGTATTAATCTGTGTACATAACAGCATTAGTGCTAATGATTTTGGTACTAAGAATCCAAAGAGTTGCCATGTTGGATCAACCCCATGTCCCATCAGTTCGCTACTCTGGCAGTAAATAGTCTCCAAGAAGCTCAGAATGGGAGGATGCGATTAGCCTCCCTAAATATTAGTGCCAAGAAAATTATTAATGTTGCATATGTGTAAGACAGGTAATAGGGGTGTTTTTCTATCTTGTCAAAAATATGATCTCTTTGGTTGAGCTTGATAATAATGGGATAAAGGGAGGTCACCTTGCAAGGAAGAGAATCCAGAGCAGCTCTTTTTCTATCCAGAACTGTCTGAGCATCAGGGAGACACCTGCAGAGAAGAGACAACCCTTGCCCTCTACATGTCCACACTGGGTTTAGAAGCGTTAGTAACTAGCTTAGGATTCCCCTCCTTTCTTCTCCTTAATTAATTCTTCTTGTCCCTTGTTAGATTTACTTTGTGGCTTCCATGATGATTTGGCTACGAAGACCATATGTTCAGAACTTTAAAGTCGTTTGTCCCCTTTCTCCACCACTCTTTCTGCTTAACTGGAGCATGCTGCTATTAAAAAAGTGATTAGTAGCAGAAAATACAGTCCATGTATGGTAATATTTTCCATGTTGGATACAGCTTTTCTAAAAAGCCAACCTACTTTTGACTAGATATGTTTTTGAAAGCCTTTGTCTTCATTTTCTTCTTTTTACCACTTAATTTAAGGCCCATTGCAAGCTCATCTCCTACCTCTTTTATATGAGCTACCAATTCTCAGTGTCCTTTAGGTATAGAGAGTTTAATTGTGATGAAAGTTAATCAAGTACCCTTTGCAAGCTGCCCATGTGGGTATGTAATAAAGTGAGTCTTCCACCTGGGTGATTGCACCAGCTATTGACTTCTTTGATAGTGTTGAGGTATAAATAAATTAAATACTTGAGGTTTTTTCAATCACTCACTGGTTCAGAAACTGCCCATATTTTCAGATTAATAGTGGGCTTCTCTCTGGGTGGACTTGAACTCAGTCCTTATATATTTTTGTATAAGAACATGTATCATGGTTCCTAAAGGGCCTTATATCTATAGATGTTGAAAGCAAGACAGACTACAGTTCCTACTTTTATTATCTGACTTATTGCTGGGATTTGCAGAGAACAAATCATTTTCCTTTGCAAATATCTTTGTCATTCAAAGTTTTTCTGAGAATAGAGGTAGGTACCCCTGAAAGGGAAAAAACAAAACCAAAATCAATTTATCACTTTGTGCAAACTCTGGTAATCCAGCTGTTAACAAATATTGTAAAGGGGTTGTATGTGTTATGTTTATCATGTATGCATAAATTAATTTAGTAATTATGGATGGAATACAAAATTCCAGACAAAGGATATGCTATAGGGTAAATGATACAGGATATTTTTTTAAAATGCTGGATCTGGAATATGGTTCTGTCATTTATTTGCTCTATGATCTTGGGCAAGTTATGTATGTTTATTGAGCTTTTGTTTTTCAATGTTTAAATTGGACTGATGATACCTTTCTTATAGAGTTGTAAAAATTAAACAAATGAAATGTATGCATTTCTTATTCTCCCCTCTTTTCTATGATCCAACTAGCTAATAATCTTTCAATATTAAAAAGAACCATTCAATGTGAGAACTGGAGGGATCTTTAAGACTACCTTGCCCATCTCTCTCATTTTGATCATTCTCACTTTTAAAACTACGTGAGGACAAAGAACTTTACCTGGGAGAGAGTTGCTGCTAGTATAGCTTCCCAGCAAAGCAGAGCCCAGAATGTTCCAGCTGCTGACATTGTGAATTCCCAAGCAGCCCCTCTATCAGGTCTCAGTCTCATTTCCTCTGCACTCCCCGACCTCCACGCTAGGCTCAGCAGCTCTGCCAGTTCCTGCTCCCTGAGATATCTTTGCCCTGATAGCTCAATCAGCCTGTGGGGCTTTTGCTTAGTACAGTGTTCGGCAAACTGCGGCTCGCAAACCACATGCGGCTCTTTGACCCCTTGAGTTTTTAGCAAAGGCCAGCTTAGGAGTACCATAATTAAGTTAATAACAATGTACTTACCTATATAGTTTACGTTTAAAAAATTTGGCTCTCAAAAGAAAATTCAATCATTGTACTGTTGATATTTGGTTCTGTTGACTAATGAGTTTGCGATCACTGGCTTAGTACAAGGACCCACACTTAGAGCTAGTGAGGAGAGCTCGAGATCTATTTTGCTCTAACATGGCAGGATATGACCTGGGGCTCCTCAACATATTTCCCACATGAAGAACAGAATTCAGCATATGTTTTTATCTGGTATTTGTACATAGCATTCATGCGTGCATGCGTATAAATATGGATCTATTGCAGTATGACCTATTCATTCCTACACTTTGTTCTATTTTTTCATAAGATGCAGGATGAATAGCACAGCTGTGGGTTATTCCCCTTTGTTCCTTTGTTCCAGGATAGTAGCCATTTAACTGTAAAAATGAAGCTGGATTTATGACTGCCAGTCTGTTTGAGTGGTAATAAATGTCACACAGACATTGCTGACTCATAAACATTGTGAGCTTGAGCCAAACTCACTACATAAATCAGCATGTGAGCCCCCCACTCCAGCAAGTCAGCTGACTGCAAATAAATGTGAAGACCAAAGCACCCAAAGCTCGAAATATATCTGCCCCTTGGCACCCTGAAGAGTTCTTTGTTAGCTGTTTAGAATCCCCTATATGTTTTCTCAGAAGTCTGCCCTATGATTCATGTTCTCCACATCATGGGTGCTAGAGGTGCAGGCGATGTGTTGGTGCACAGCCAGAAGCCTCATCTCTGGGGGTGGGTGAGTGAATTCCTGTGGAGTTGGAGCTGGCTTACTCCTGCCCTCTCCTGTTAGGGACATGATAGGTTGAGGAGTCCCATCTGACCCATTTTCCGAGCCAATGAGAGCCCTGCCTAGTTCAGACTAGTTATTCAAACAATATTAGGCTGCAATCTCTCTGTACATCCCTCAATGTGTGTCTAGTTACTGACTGCTCTGCCCAGAACCTGGCTCCTTGGGCCCCATTCCTGGAGCTTGGTGCCTAGATAGAAATCATGTTTATTGCACCTCAGTCTTGATATCACATACTATGGACTCCTCCCTTAAAGAGATGTGTGCTGCACTCCTGGTTAGCTTCCTGTGTCAGCCAGTCTTAGCTCACAACCCTCTTCCTATGCATCTTCTCATCTTTGGTGGATGGGACCTTGATGGTATTGACAAGTTGGGGATAAAAGGAGACCTGTGCTCATATTGCCTGCACACATTAAAAAAAAACAAAAAACAGTTTTGGTTTAGTTATCTTAAGAAGTTAAAAAAATGATCATGAATTTAATTGGAAACTCTATGAATTAGAAAGCATCAAGTTGCAGTAGCAAGAAGGGAGCTGAAGTTTAGGAAGATGAAATTTTAGCCGTGTTCTGCCAGGAGAGATATTTGGGCTTTTATCAAGCAAGCTACCTCCCACTGTCTGGGCCAGGTTTCTTGGGTAAAACAAAGGGGTGGGTATGGACTGGATTGTTCCAGTTACTGTATAAAATAAGAAGTCATTGGGATATTAAAGAAAGGGACTATGCATTTTTACTCTTGTATAATACCTTCTACTTAAAGATTATTAAGAGAATTAAAATGACTCAGAAAAATTAATATGACCTGATCACATGAAGGTAACACTGATGTCACCTGCGTCATTAAATGGAGTTTGCAAGTACTTTGTCCAGAATATTGCATGATCATAAACTCCTAAAGATGGCATTGTACTTAGTGCCCTTACCACTTGTCTCCATTTACCTCTCATAGGATCTGGCTCTGACTCATTATTCTTAATTTTCTAGAACATGCAATTGTCCAGTATGTCTCTGGTTTCAGCTTACAGTGGGAAAGCCACATCATTTTATAACCAAATATGACAAATAATTTTAACAAAACAACGGGAGAAAGAGCATTGAATCCAAGATCAAATCAACGTGCAGCTCAAGGGCAGCGGGAAGAAAAGTCTCATTCCAGCCGCAGCGACAGTCACCTATTCTGCTGCGTACGTGCCATCGGAAATGCAGATCTGGAGCGCCATCCATCATTTCCAATAGTCATCCCATTACTGCCTGCCGCAGCCCCAACAGAGTTCTGATAAGGCTCCCCCTCCACGGCTGGAGTCAGAAACAGCTCACGCCAGCGAGCCCTTGAGAAGGAAGGGATCAGCATTCTTTAGTGTGGTTTTAGGTACACTAGGAAATGCCCGTATGAGACACAGAAGAGGCAGGGATGGTCACTTGTCCTATCAGAAGCTGCAGTGAGAGCACCTGGGCTTTTCCTACCCTTGGGCTTTCGGGTCTGGCCCCCTCCAGTCAACCCCGTTCAAATCAGACTGACTTGTGAGAGATGCTGTCTGCTGTGGTGGAGAATGCCCACTCGTGCTGGGGGGACAAAGGGCACCATGAGATAAGGCTCTGGAACACAGCACACAGGAGATGAGAATTGCTCTGGCAATAACACCAGCACCATGTCGTCGTCGCATGAATGCTCTCAGCGGGGAAAAAAAAAAAAAAAAAAAAACCTCTCTTGTGTAATAATGGTTGTTAGGATGGAGAATGTAAATAACAGGAAGAGTTTAAATCGAATATTTGACAACACTGAAATCCTCTGAGCGTGCATTGAATTTTCATTTATTAAAAAAGGAGCTTTATTTAAATGGAAGGCCTGTGAAGGCTTCAAACAAACAAATCCCTTGTAACACTTAGCAGGGGAAATATTTTCTCTGTTCTTCACAGGAGAAATAATAGGTGCCGTCTCCTATGAGGGGAAGAAAAGTTCCTTGGAAGAGGATGTTTAGGTGATTACTTAAGCCAATTTGCTTCTAAAACTGACCAGATTGGCAAACTGCCCATTATCACATTGGCATATCAGATGATAACAATGTTGCCTAGGAATATTACGGCACTGAATTAGTTTCTACTTCCTGGGCAGGAGCCGGGAGGGGAGGACCGGCAGTTGCAAAAATGCTGTAGCTACACAAAGGTTCTATTGTTGGGGGAGGTAAGGAGGGGGGCGAGAAAGTAGAATTCAGGCAAAATCAGCTTCAGGAAAGAGAAAAGTATATAAGATTTCAGAAATTTCTGTAGCCATTTTATACTAGTCTAAAGAGGACAAGTGAGAACGGCACTTGACCAGTGTCACCTAAACTGGGGACTGGCCAACAGATTGCACAGCACCTATGGGCCATGCTCTGAGGTACCACCTGCCTGGGAGGTTTATAAAAAGGCTCAGAGTTCTATTTTCAGTTCTGCTACTAACTCTGAGCCTCTGGGAAAGGCCTCTCTAGCCTCCCTGTTCCTGCCCAAACCATGTAGGATTGGAATGGGATGCTCCAGAAGGTCCCTGCTCTGGTCACTTCATTCCAGCCAGGCTGCTCACTATTCCCTGGATATGTCAAACAAACAAACAAAAAACAAAAAACACCAAATGGAGGAGCCCCATTTTCTCTGCAAAACAAACTGAGAGGGATAGCTCACTCTGGTGGAGCCCAACTTCCTGTTCCAAGTGTACACATTTTTAGAAATGCACAAGCCCTTTGAAGAAAGGGGATGCTGAGATAACCTCTGGTCCCTGTTGCTGGTCTGCCTTGGTGTGATGAGAGTCGACACTTCTCAGGTGCCCTCCCAAGTGAGGCACTTAGGGACCTCAGCATCACATCTCAGCAGCAATGAGGAAGCAGCGGAGTCTGGGCAGAGATGAAAGAGATTGATGGGATGACAAGGGCTCGCTACAGTAAGAATTGCTTGAAGGGCTATTGTGCAATTTCCAGAAGCCCTTGCAAAGTCATGTGTCCTTAGGAAACAGGTTTCTATTCAGTGGTAAGGCATGGTCTGAATATGGATATGTGAAAAAGATCACACAGCAGGTCAAAGTTTCCAGGGGGAGGCTGGAAAGTGAGACTAGGATCCAGTCACCAGGTAAAAAAAACATTTCAAGATCTGGTCCAGATAATGGGTGAGCTCTCTGGGGTGGGCCTGACTCCTCGGCTGGTGCTTGAGGGAGGACACCAAAAAGGAGGCCTACTTCGGGTGACTCTGGAGCAGGCAGCAGGGGATTAGGTGACTTGCCAGGCCCAGACTGAGCAGGAGCTGAGCAAGGCTGAGAGCCGAGACTGGATACAAAGGAGATGCTGCAGGGCAGGGAGGCAGAAAACAGCATGAAGCACAGAACCTGATGGGAGGCACCAAGAAGCAGCTCCAAGGAGACAAAGTGCCACTCAAAGAGTGGCACCAGCTTCCCAAAACATCCACAAAATTCTTCCAGAGGATTGGATGCTGCTGCAATTTTACTTCTGATTTCTCTGTGTGTTTCTGAGGAGTTTTGCCCCTGAGATTTAGAGGACCAAGTCCACAAAAGCTTGTGACAGGGGAGATGGCAGATGTCTGCTCAGGTCCATATTGGCAGGGTGGTGAGCTTCACCAAGATGCTCCGAAGCCAAGATACTAGGATGAGGCAGGAACTGCAGGATCTGCCTCAGTGGGCACAAAGCTGCTGAGAAACAATGTCCTAGCAAGGACTGCCCTGGGACAGGTGGGTTATGGCCACCTACAGGAGCTGACTTAGAATCTTTTGTCAACTCTCAAGTTAACATACAAAAGACAGGTCTATTTTGTGGGTAACATTCTGTGCTATGGTAGGTCTTATTTCAATGTATTTCAGAGGCTGAAAATACAGTTTAGAAACAGTCTATAGGTTAGGGAGAAAGGTGTGTTTGACTGTAACTAAATTAAAGTTCTAATTAGAAAGGCATTTGCTAATTACATAACTGGTATGTGAATTTATGCACCTAAAGAAACGTAACTGCTTGTTGTGCTGAGGGGCCAACAGAGCTGTGCTAGAGTAATGTGAAGCTCTCAAATACACAAATGAAGGCTTTCTACTTGATCGAAGACCAATGTGTTCTGCTGTTTGCAAAAAAATAACTTGTCATGTTAGTTTTCTCTGGTGCTTCGGGAAATATTCCAAGCCAGTTCAAGCCATCAATAAGAGTCAGCAATACCCTAAGTATCGTAAGGCTTTAATCATTTTTGGAATGTCTGGAACAATGAGTGAGTTCTTCACACATTTGCAGAAAGCTACCCATCATCCATGTCCTCTTTCTGTGAGGAAAGTCTGTTAAATATAGTAACTTGGGCAAAAGAAAATTAGATAGACCTCATTAATCCTCCTCTAACAGTAGCTAATGTGATTTCTATGAGAGGCTGAAGGCACAGAAGTGGTTACCTCTCTCTATTTGTTGCTGGGCAGGAAGTGATTGTCGTCTTGGAAACATGATGGCCATCAGACATGAAACACAGAGGGTAGGTGGTGAGAAGTAATTAACAAAACCATAGCTAACACATGCCCACTGAATTTGGCCAGAGTCTCTTAAAAATGAATGAGAGAAAGGGAAGCTTTTTGGCAGGTTCCAGCATCCTTCTCCACAACATGGTCCTTGTGACAACCCTACTCCCATCCAGCTGCAGAGGTCTTAGAGTACCACTACACAGCTGAGTACTAGGAGGCAAAGAAAGGAGACATTGCCAAGTCGGAACCTGAGAGTGCTTTATGCACCCCAAAGAGAAACCCAGAAGAATGCACATGGCTCCAAAATGTTTGTAATCACTAACCAACAATAAGAGGGTTTAACCTACAATAAATGTACCAGGTATATTTCCAACAAAAAGGAGAAAGAAACCACCCTCCACAGATTCTGCATCAGCTATAGCCTTCTCCCCCTTGCTTATGTGCACGTTATATCTGGCATATTGTCCTAGGATACAGCAGTTCTGTGCACACTGTATATATAGTGATGACCCTAAAAGTGTGGCAGGTGAACTACTCAGCTCACAGTGGCTTTAAACCAAAGGGCTACCATGGGCTTGCAGGAGCATCTGTTCTGTAGCCCTTCACCATATTTATAAAGAATTCTCCATCAACTCCTCCATCTCCTGAGCTGACCAAACAGAGGTGAATGCAGATGTTTCCTTTATATTCTCTGACTTATATGTAATTTTTTAATTTAAATAAATATAAATTTTATAATGGTTACCTTTAAGTTTTTCTAAGAATATAACCAAAGCCATGTTTTCTTAATTTTTGATCTAAAAATTTAAGCAGTATTTAATCCCCCTAATATGAATTTTAGAAATCAGCATGCTTTAGAACAAAATTGCGTCACCCTCTTAACCCTCTCCAAGAAAAATCCTACTGTGAACATTGTTCAATTGTATTCTGAGATCTGATGTAGAGAAAGACAAGTTAGTCTGATTTTTTTAATTGACAGTATTTTAAACACACAGTTGTTATTCTTTATGTAACAAAAGTTGAGAGGTGGGCAGTCCAAAGCTGGGACAGTTGTTCATGGATGTTAAGATCCAAATTCTGACTGCCATTCTCTAACTTTCCTATTTAGGTTTCTGGCCTGATTTTTGATTTAGGGATGTATAGATCAATAAGGCACATTTCTTGCTCTCCAGCTGCTCAACTAGGTACAAAGGATAAACGAGGCCACTGATTCTTTGACACTGCCCCTCTTCCTGAATCTGAGCTGGCTTTGATTACTGGAATATGCCAGTCACAATACAAGGCTCGTTTGGGGTCCAGTTCTCACAGACTGGCAGTTCCCAGTTCCTTTCTCCCACAGAGCCCTGGGCCACCCCATGAGAGTCGGGCTGCTCTTCTGGGAAGGACTCTGCAAATGTGAGCACTCTGGACTTTGCAAACTGAGGGATATAATTCCATGCAAATAAAGCTTTCTACCATATCCCATCCTCCTGTGGGGGCCACTGAAAATTCTTATTCCAATAGTACTCGAACATCCCCACTCCCACTGGCAAAAGAGAAGGACAATCCATGCAATTTTCTGATAAAAACAAAACAAAACAAAACATAGGGATACAAAGATGCCCAGAAGAGTCCAACCTTCCCATCATCCCCCTGTAGTTCAGACATGGGAGTGAAACTGTCTGGACTTGCCAGCCCAGCCCAGCTGCCAGTGGAATACTACCAAGTGCCTCCATGGATACCACACGGAACAAAGGATTTGCTCAGCAAGCTCTGTCTGAATTTCTGACCCATTATATTGTGAGATAAAATAAAATGATCATTTTAAGCCACATAGCATTGGAATAATTGGCTTCACAGAAACGGGTTATCAAGAGAGATGTCTATATATACAGACAATTATAAAATAACATGAAAATGCAGTGCTATGTACCTAGTAGAATAAATAGTAAATTAAACAGCAACAATAATAGGTACATCTTTCTAACCAACTAACAAAAAACTTAAAAATCTAAATTTATGTATACTCTTTTTCAATTTCACTTATTTATGGAATTTCTAGTCAGGACTCTTTCAGTGGCAGAAACATCTATAATAATAAAAGTGTAATACACTAATTAGACCAGACATCCTTCGGGCCACCTTCTGGACAAAGTCGGAGCTGAGAGGGAAGCCAGTGCCGGCAGCCGGGGGAAAAAAGGCCTACTCTTGCACAAATTTTGTGCATCAGGCTTCTAGTAATTCAAATAAACATAATAAAAAAGATAACTTCTTGAGCATTAGGACTGAGAAGAAGAAATTCCCATATAGAAGCCAGGTCTGGGCTCAGAGGGGTGGCACTCAAGGCCTACCCAGCTTTCTTCATCTGTATCCCTCTCTGCTTGTTACACACTTCAGACAGGATGTCTTCATGGGGACAGCAGGGCAGGAAGGCAAGCTAGCTGTTGACAGCCCCAGCAGAGCTTCTCCATATATAAAATTTATCTTTATTGTTGAAAGTATTACAGATGTCTCCCCCCAACACACACACACACACACACACACACACACACACACACACACACACTTTATATTTTTATAAACTGTTCAGGTGAGGACTGGCTAGGCCTAGCTATACTGGCTCCTGTTTTCTGAGGTTCAGGAGGTGGGATCTGTGCAAATCATGGAGACAGCTTAAAAAGTGCTTAGGGATTGTCACTAATGTAAAGGAGTTGCAGTACCAGAACTAACAAATTCGGAATTTTCATGGGGAAAAAATTGAATATGAACAAAATTCTATGTCTTGCAATGCATCTTACTTTGAAAATGCAGGTTATCAAAGTATATTAATATTATTATTAAGCTCCTACTAAGTGTGGACTCTAAGTGAGATTAAAACAAAGGGTTAGACTTTAAGAGTTTTTTATCTAGTTTTATCATGAGACATAAAAGTTTAACAGTCATAAAAGATGTAACTATGAAAAATTATAGCCAATTTTAAACCAATTTCTGAATAATGTTAAAAATGTAGTTTTATGAAGGGTTCAAAATGTAATTACCTTGAATAATCTCTGGAAAAATGCTGGAGAGGCACTATCATTCATATTTGAACATGGGAAAACTGATATTATTGATCAAATACTCAGTAATGAGAAAAAACATGGATACCTTTTCAAACATATTACTATTTCAATTACCTTAGTAAATTTAATTTTAAAACACTTATTATTTTAAGAATGATTCTGTTCCATATACCCAGTAAAAGATTGGAGATGAGCAAAAGCTCTGTGATCAGAATATGCACCTACACAGTTAACTATCAAGTTTGATATGCAGGTACTTTACAGGAATATTAACCTTTGTTATTCCTTCATAGGCCATCCACTTTTCTTTGGGTTTGATGGAAGAGAGATAGGTTTGTCTGAAAACTCTTGGAGGTATTGAACAACCCTTGAAGTGCAAACTTTTTATTAGGATATTAGTGGTCCGGTGCACAAAATTTGTGCATGGGGGGAGAGGGGGTCCCTCAGCCCGGCCTGCACCCTCTCCAATCTGGGACATCCCTCTCACAATCTGGGACCGCTGGCTCCTAACCGCTCACCTGCCTGCCTGCCTGATCACCCCTAACCACTCTGCCTGCTGGCTTGATTGCCCCCAACTGCCCCTCCCGCTGGCCTGCATGCCCCCAACTGCCCCCCCCTTTCTGGCCTGCTCACCCCCAACTGCCCCCCATGCCAGCCTGATCATGCCCAACTGCCCTCCCCTCTTTGCCTGATCACCCGTAACTGTCTCTGCCTCGACCCCGCCACCATGGCTTTGTCCAGAAGGACATCTGGAAGGTCTCCCGGAAGATCTCCTGGTCTAATTAGCATATTACCCTTTTATTAGTATAGATAACAATTTGGTCCTTGGTTTCTTTTCACTGGTCATTTACTGGCTTTAAATTACCTCTGTTATTCTGTGTCTTGGGTGTGTCATCATATTCATGAATGTTTTTCTCTGATGATATACCTGATTATTGTTTCTGTTCCGTTGATTAATCTTAAGTTTAGTTGTTTGCATCTCTGCATTTTTTACATTTTATTTGCACTTGAGTGGAGTTTTGAAGACTCATCCTCTAGATTGTTCTTTTGATTTTTTTTCCCCAATATTGATTCTGTCTTCTGGGACTTCTGATGCAGATTGCAGTTCTATGATTGCATTTCAATTGTCTATACTTTTTTCTTATTTTCTCTAATAACTTTTTTTAAATCTCTTCCTGGTTTCCAACTACCTATTTTTCCATCTTAATTTGTTGTCTCAACAACTAATCTTTCAACTTCCCTTTATAGATTGTTTCTATTCTTGAGTATTATTGAGAATCTAAGCAACAAGAAGCAACAGATTTCAAAATATATTTTTGTTTCCTGAACTAGATGATGAAAAATATGTGTTCACCCTTTTATGTCTCAAGATATGTTCTTGGGTGCAATGTGTGTGTTTTTTTCTTTTTATTGCTACTCAACCTTAAATGGGGAAAGAGCAATTAGGGACTATTGTTTGCCCTCAAAAAGAATAAAATTTCTTACCTCCCTGGCTTTTACCTATTTGAATTTGCATGTTATATCTCAAGCAGAAGGATGTATTGAAGTTTAGAAGCCTTTGCCAAAATTTTGGTGCCTAGCATGTGTTTGTCTAATGTGTACCCTCTGAACATGCACTGTTCAATACAGTGACCAATAGCCCCATGCAGCTATAGATTAAATAAAATTAAATAAACTTAAAAATGTGTTCCTTAGTTGGACTAGCTACAATTCAAGTGTTTAATAGCCACTACAGATATAACACATTTTCATCATTGCAGAGAGTTCTATTTGACAGTGTTGTTTATAGTGAAATTCATATGTACATACTCTACAGTTATCTGCCCATGGAAAGTTACATTTATTTCTATAAAATTAAAATATTCTATAATTTTTTGCAAGACACAGAAATGAAAAACTGCAGTTTCAAAGGTGTATCTCTTCCATTGTCCTTCTTATCTCCACCAATTTTTAGTACATTCTTAGTGTTTCAAGGTGCAAGGCATTCTCATTTATTTATTTTTCATGTTGGCCATTACTAGGAATTTAATTTCTGGGAAGGATGCGCTCAGAAACAGGGAGTAATTCCCAGGAAGAGAGACTAGTTGAGGAATGCGGGTAAGGCTAGGGGAAGATGAAAGAGTGGAAAGGCCCTGGATACCACAGGGACACTAGCTTCACATTAGAAGGGTGGCCTTTGCCCTCCTGGTTGCCAAGGCTCCCTGTCTCTTAGGAAGAGACACACATTAAGGGTAATGAGTCTACATGGCCAAGTGACTGTACCTTAAAGCTTCTTCTGTATTTTGCTCAATATAAGAGCATTCACCAATTTTACTATCTCCAGAGAGACTGTAAATTGACTTTTTAAAGATTGTTGCAGTAGAAAGGAAGGAAGGGGTAAAACAAGTGTTGGAATCAAGAAATTGCCTCTCAGCATTTGTCATTTATAGTTTATCAAACACAGCAACCATTCAACAAATATGTGTTGAAAGTTGAAATAAATATACAACCACCCCCTCTAGTAAAATATAACAATGCCTGAAGCATGCTTTATAAAACAATCTACCCAGTTCCTAGGCATGTATCTGACACCTAGTAGATGCTTAATTGTTTGTTGAATGTATATGTACATGAATATTACATTTTTTAAAAACAACAACAAGATATTGTCTTCATCTGTGTCCAATTAGGCTTGGTTCTCCAAGGTCAGCTCCCTACCTGGGCCTTAATGCCTTTGCTTTTCTTGTCATTTACTACTTGGCTTCTCCATTCTTTGTTTCCAGTTCTCTGGGTTCCCAACAAGATCCAGTCCTATCTGGCATGATACCCAATTGAAAGCTCAGAAAATACACAGCACTAACCATACTCTTTGAGTGAGGAGAAGTAGAATTTTAGAATAATCTCCTCTTTCATGAATCTTTTCACTTGCTTTCAAATAAACATCTTCTTTCTACTGCATTTATTCCAGAGAATTCTCTGAAATCTTAATCCAACAGATAGGGAGAAACCCAATTTAAAATAGACTAAAATTTCCATAAAGGCAGCAACAGTGTCTAAGTCATTGCTCTTTGCCTAGGACCTATGTAGACTTTTTCAACATACAGAAAATACATACCTTGATGCTTTTCTACCTAAGTGACCAAATCAAACTTAAGGATTTCAGGATCAACAGAATTTATTTTGCTGACAGAGCCTTGAAATAAATTTAATACAACCTTCTCATTTTGTAGATAAAGATACTGAGGAGCAGAGAGGAAACAAGATTTTTTTTTTTTATCATAAGAATGTCGTCCTCAGAATAGAATTAACCTGGATTCCATCACTTATTAGGGAAGTGACCTTGGGCAGTGGAGTCAATGATTCAATCTCAATTTTCTTATCTTTAAAAGGAGATTCCTCATACTTTTTTTTACAGGGTTCTTATGGTATAATGAATGACCTAGTGGTCATTCAACAAAGAATAACAATTATAATTGCAGGTTTTATTTTTCAAGGACACAGAGGAGAGGTATTATCAATGTGTATCTTCCTCTTCCCAGTCCCGTGCTCATCCAATTCTACTTGATATCATCTAAACCATGTGTTATGGGAGTCCTAATCTAGAAGTTTGTGGATGATTTGAGGATTGGTGAGGAGGTCAGAACTGGAGATGAAGTGGAGTTAGTCAATTGGTCTACCCAAATTCATTGGCCTGCTAAGACTCTCTTGTGAAGGTTGGGCTGTTTCCTGATTCTGAGATGGAAGGCCTAATCTTTCTATAAGCATTAGGGCAACCTTCTTTTCTGTTTCATTTCAGTAGTAAAATCTGATGTCACCACCTCTTGTCAATTGGAAGGAGCATGTAGAACAGAGGTTGATATTGGTGACATGAAAGAAGACACACAGACTTGGACATGAAGGATCTGCTAAGGAGACCCCAGACTCAGAGAGGTGGAGACAAATCCTCCCATTATAGCTTTTCTCTTACTTTCATCCCCTACATCAGAGGCCAGGAAACTTTTTTCTATAAAGGGCCAGATAGTAAATATAATGCAAGGCTCATTCGGTCTCTTGGCAACTCATAGTTCTGCTGTTACAGCACAAAAACAGCCACATTCAATACATAAGTGAGTGTGGCTGTGCTCAATAAAACTTTATTTATGAAGACTGAAATGTGAATTCCATATCATTTTCACATATCATGATACATTATGATATTTTTCAACCTTTAAAAATGTAAAAACTTTGTAAGTTGTACAAAACATTGGTGAGCCAGGTTTGTGCTGTGGGCCATAATTTCCTGACCTCCTCCCTTAAATCATTGACCAGAGTAGGACTTTTGAGATAATTCAAACACTATAGGAGCCTCAGGCAAACTATGCGAAGGTTCCATATCCATGAGTTTAAAGAACCATGAGTCAAAAATATTAGAAAACAATGCTATGTTGTTGCTGACGTTTAATGTGTGAATGGGTCTATGATGGTTGTGTCTTTGCTGAACATGTACAGATTTTTTATTGGTAATTATTCCCTAAACAATACAGTACAATAACTATTTACATAGTATGTACCTTTTTTTGGTATTATAAGTAAATGAGAGACGATTTAAAGTACATAGAAGCATGTGCATAGGTTATATGCAAAACCTATGCCATTTTGTATATGAGACTTGAGAATTTGTGGATTTTGGTAGTCATGGGAGTCTTGGAAACAGTATTTGTTTATAGCCCTGCTGCCTTCTGCCCTGTGTTTCTTTTCCATCCTCCTCTCTTCTCAGGCTTTCCTCCTTTATTCTGGGTTTTGGGAGGATTCACACAGGCTCTTAGGCTACTGGGATCCTTCATAGTGATGCACCCACAAATCTGCCTTCCCTGCCCTCGGCGTATCCTGATTTCCCTAGTGCAACGGGTAGGGAATGGGGTGGTGGTAACTAAGAATTAGTAGGAAATCCATCCATTTTGAATAATGCACACTGACAGATTTAAGACTTCTTCTTTACTTGGGAAATATCTTCTCCTTTAAAGTGCAAATTGTTTTTGAATTTGTATACTGAGTTGAAAGTATGAAGGGTGATGTCACATTCCCCTTGCCTACTCTTGGCCCTTCTGCAGTCTCTGACATTTCCTCATAAAACAGATAAAAAGAAAAGGGGTCCTTCACTGACATCCTGTTTCAGAAAAGTGACTGACCTTGTTGCTGGCGTCTTCAGTTCCTGCTCCAATGTTCTTTCTGAAAGGCCCAGAGGTTGCCTCTCTTCCCTGCTTGCACAGCCAGACTGGCAGGGCTTGTCCTGTGTGTGTGTGTCTGCACTGACTGAGGGACTCCTGAGACAGAGGCAGAGCCTCTCCACCACCCCAGCTGTAAAGACCCATGGCTTTGGCAGCATTAAGGCAAGCCAGGATTTGAGGGACATTTCCTTCCTATACCTGGGTCCAGGCCACTCCAGAGGACAGGGGTACATATACCTTTTGCTGGCTGCTGTGACTAGAAACATCAACTGGCAATTAAGCCTGGCAGGGGCAGGAAGTGGCAGCCCTCAAAGCTAATCCTGCTTTAAGACCCCAAAGCATGGAGAACAATAAAATATTATGAGCTTGTGCTCCAGTTCCAGCTTTACTACTAAAGCAAATGCAGCAGTCACTTAACCTCTCTCGTCCTGGACAGTCTATAAACTGAGGAACCAGCTTAGATCAGCTCCCCTATGTACTGCACGGGAGGGAGCAGGGGTGGAGGGAACTACCTGAAATATGTGGAATCTACTGAGGATCATGTTCTATGTAAAATGCCATCCTCCTTCCCCACACCAACCCAAATGTATCAGAATTGGGGTGGGGCAGAGGGCAGGTGGATCCCCAGGGTGGTGGTAACTAAGAATTAGCAGGAAATCCAACCATTTTGAATAATTCACACTGACAGATTTAAGACTTCCTCTTCACTTGGGAAATACCTTTGCCTGGCATTCTGAACCAGGGGAGAACTGCTGGGCTAAATTCTCCCAAAAGACCCCTTGGACTCTGACATTCTATGATTCTGTCCTTCCTTAATCGTCTGCCACGGATTAATGGATCACTTTGTTGTAAACAATGCAATACAGCAAACTTGATGTATTGATTTTTTTAAAAAATTAGTTTGTAGGCAGTTGGTTTCCTGCAGCCTCTACCCTTGAGATGATCTTGTGAGAGTTGGCACTGCTCTGGGTTGAATTAGATGCAGGTGCCTCTTGTGAATGGGAATGTGTGGGTATCAACAGAGGCATCTCAGGTTGAAGTTACACACAATGAAAGTAGCACCCTAATCTGGACAGGCCAGCTGTTGGCCCAGGCAAGCCTGGCCTCTGGCAGCAGAAGGGTGTCTGCTTTGCTGGTGTTTAGATCCTTTTGCTCCTCTACCTCGTGCTTTCACTTGAGGGACATTCTTTTTCTTGATTTTTCTAACAAGGTCAAGATGCTCTTCAACAATATGTGCTACCAAAGACTGTTGTAGCTTCTGTTTTGTACTGTACGTCACACTTGTAGTTAATGGCCTGTAGAACTGTCTTCTGCACTAGAAGTGTAAGCTCCATGTGAGCAGAGACCTTGTCCATCATGTTCAACACTTTTCGCAACATGGTGCCTGGCACCTTATGGCAGGTCAGTAAAAACTTGCTGAATATAGATGCTATCTTGTTTAAAGATTCTTTGCTTGTAAAGACTTGCCCCCAAACAACTGTTTGTTCTCTAAAGGACAGCAGCCTGGAGATCTTAATAATTCCGTTGATAAGTTCTTTATCAGCCAAAATCCACAGAAATTCCTGGTATTCCAAGCCCCCATGATAGCTCAGGCTTATTTCCTAAGATGAGAAGGAGTGTTTCCCTCTGAGTGGTTACCTTCATTTTCTCTTATCCTTTATCTTTCATTCCCCCTAATTCTCCATCCTCCAGGTCCATTGTGACTCCCAGCATCACAGGCTCAGCAATGATGTCTAACTTCTCCAAATGTGTAACTATTTGCCATGGGCTCTGAGGTCACTGCCTAGAGGTATTTGAAAACCTGATATGATGCTAAGACAGTGAGTGACTGAAGGGATGGTGCCTTCAAGACAGAGCAAAAATGGAATGACTTTGAATTAGACAAGAAATGGATGAATTGAGTCTTACCCAGAATGTGTCTGAATCCCCTCTCCCAAACCAAAAATGTTGAAATACCCAAGAGATGAAAAGAGATAAAGAAAAGAACAGCTAGATTGGAGGTTAGAGAATTGAGTTTGGGTTTTGATTTTTTCCTACTCTTCTTTTGTTTTTAATTTATTTTTTATTGATTCATTGGGGTGACATTGGTTAATAAAATTATGTAGGTTTCAGGTACACACTTCTACAATACATCATCTGTATATTGTTTGTGTTTACCACCTCAAGTCAAGTGTCCCATTCTTCTTTCTTTCTTTTCCCTCTCTAAACAATGAGCCCTGAGGAAATCATTTCCAAGGTCAGGGGTAGGCCAGAGGAAGGTGAATGGTGGTTGTAGCTGACATGAGATTGCTCACTTCTGAGGTTTTCTGTCCTTGGACTACTTCAGTCCTATTCTCCGTGGCCTCGACAGCTCAGGCTTAAGTGTGCTGCCCCTAAGCGCTCAGGGTTGTCATGGCCACAGGGCTAGGGAATGTCATGCATGAGGAATGAAAGATACAGCCATCAGAGCTCTTAGGAAATACTACACCCATCAGAGGGAAATCAACAAAATAAGGAAAAGAGCATTTTCAAAACAAGTTGACTTGTATTTATTGATATTTATCCAAGTTCACAGTGCTCTTAGCAGGTTGCAAATTAATACTTCAGGCCAGATTCTGAATAAGCCACAGGGGACCAACAAGAGCCTTCATGCCTGGAAACTAAGGAAGCTAATGGATCAGCTGTCACTTTCTCTGTTTGGCTGGCAGTTAGAGCTCCTGTCAAGCCATTTCTCCACATTATCAAAGTCATGGAGTATTTTACATCTTTCAATAACACTCACCATTTGGCAGGCTAAAGCATGCCCCTTTCCTGCCAATTTGCAAGATCATGTGTTTGCTGGTAACCCAACACAGTCCTGGTTTGTTATCATTCCCAGTCCAGCAGGAAAATGGGGGAGAAACAGACAAACCTTTAAATGTTGATGAGAAAAAGAAAAATTGCAGATTTGAGGAACTGAAAAAGACTACCCAGCAGGTGCTGGATGGAGAGGGGACATAGGGAATGCTCTGATCCTCCCTCTCCAAGGGTGGGCAGTAACAAAGTACATTATCTGGAAATAACTTGCAAACAATAAAAGTGGAATAACAGCCAGTCAGCTCATTATTATCCATGCACCAGTAATTCTAAACAACACCAGTGAGGAAATATTCCTCCCACTGGGGTGGCCTGCTTCTGTAGTCCCCTTGAGGTACAGTTGCTGGAAGAGAATTAACCTAAACCATGTCTTGCTGGTCCTTGGACTAGAGCCACTCATAGACCCAAGCTCACTTTGCTGCCACCCCAGAGGCCTTTTTGCTCTGTTATGCAGCCTAACCCTAGGGTGAGAAAACATAGGGTGAACCCAGTAACTGGGCAAAATTGGATCAAGCTAAACCTCCTGGAAAAAAGCCCAGCTTTCACCCTTAACACCTGCCTTGTTTACAACCATATTTGGGAGTTTTCAGTCTTAAAGCAATTTTTTTTATCCCTGCCTTCATTTACATAAAAATCGATTTTCTTTTCATATTGGGAAATACAACTATATTCATATAAATTCATTTCCATTTTAAAATCATTGTGAGACTTTTGATTTTTCTATTTGATCGTGTAGTGGATAGGAATCTCACATCTCAAACTCAGGTGTGCAAAGAATATTGTATTTTTTTAATTAAAAAATCAGTTTAATGTAGGCTCACAACTTACATGCCACCAAGCAGGCAGGAAACTCAAGCTCAGCTATTTAGGGACTCTCTGATTTTAAGGTTTTCAACCCATAGCCTTTTCTTTGCAGTTGAGCCTGTCCTGCTGGGAAGTCCCATGCCACCTGCCTCATGGTCCCTTTTGCTTCACATTCAGGTCCTTGGCCTCCGTTCAGGGGAATTTCCAGTTTGCCTAGATGACATTGCTTCCCTAGTGCTATTCAGGAGGTATTTTGTTGTTGAAATCCTGGCATTTGTATTTATTATTGCATGGGTTCTTTTTCCTTCAAAATGAATTCTTTCTCTCCTGGGCTTTTAGGATCAGAAACATGTTATTTAAGACCCCACTGGAAAAGAAATGAATCCAAGGAAATGCATCCACAAGCCAAGAGAAAGGCAAGCGTAGGAGTAACTTGACCAACACCCAAGGCAAGAGCAATTTTATATTTGATTTATCCATATAAGGACAATGGATTCATTACCCTGGGTGTCATATCTGCCTGAGTTATTTCCCAATCTGATCTCCCACTGCCCACATCACCTGCTTGCCACAGAAAAGTTAAAGTCATTTGTTTATACCAAATCTTTGCTTTCACTCACTACCTCCATATGTCAAACATTTGTCAATTGCCAAGTCTATCCCCACCTCCTTTGCCAACACCAAGAGAAGAAATAGAGAAAATGAGAAGGGCAGGGCATCAGAGATAGAAGTAAAGAAAAAATGGGAGTGAGGTGATAAGGTCCAATAGAGAACTAAAGGCCAGGCCCTGGTGACTTTGCCATGCAGACCAAAGCCCCTAAGGCATGGATCAAGAAGTGAAGAAAATTACTAGAATCTCTTCTATTCCTTGGCTTCTTTACAATTTCAATCACACTTTCATATAAATAGCCTCCTTTATTCCACACCACAGTCCAGTGAAGCAGGCATTTTACACAGAAAGAAATTGGACTCATAACAGGAAGTGACCAGACCTGGCTGATTCATTAGATTAAAAACAAGGTGGGACTCGAATAGCCAACCCCTCTCTCATGTATTCTAAGTCCTAGAATACATGAGAGAGGGGTTGGCTATTCGAGTCCCACCTTGTTTTTAATCTAGGGGTTGGAGCCTAACCTAGTGGGAAAAAGCAGGTTTGGGAACCAGTATGACCTTTGCCTAAGTCCTAACTCCAGCACATGCTAGCTCTGTGTCTTTGATGGAATTCCTTAATGATGCTCTGTTGGAAATTGTCCCCATTTTTCATGGGGACAATTATAAAGATTAAATGAATTAATATAGATATATCCCCCAGCACAATGTTTGGCACTTTAAAGGGGCTCAATCTCTAAGAATAAAAAGTCTACATTTGTGGCAGGATATATGACCACATAGATGATTAAAAATGAACTAATAGTTATCCATACTCTATTTCTTACTTATTATAACTAATTTAGGAAACTTTAGCCTTTAGATGATAAACTTAAAATTCTTATCTAGCACCAAGTCACAGCCTGGAGCTGACACAGCAAGTTAATATAACTTCACTCCTTAAAATTAGTGCCCTCCAAGCCTCTGCTGCTTTGCATACATGAGTGCAGGGTTGAAATTCTAAGTGATGTCATTGAGCTACTTCCAGTGTTGGCTTTAGCTGCTTTCCAGAAGTTGGAATGGAACAGTTGTATCAGTCATGTTTTGTCTAGTCCCCATTTTGGAATCCAGTACATATGTTCTCTTTAGACCTCTAGTCCTAGATTGAATGTTGCTTTGACCTTGATTAGGTGAGTAACAAATTGCTGGAAAGATGAGGAAAAAGTAACTTAGAAGTGTTCTGAATCTCATTGTGGCCAATTCAGGGCTGGCACAGGATATCCCTTGATGTGGAGTATGGTGTCTCTTCCCCACACATGATGTTCCCTTCCACGTGGAAAAGCTTAGGGAGTATAGTGTTCCTGGATTCTTTCTACTCCTTCACATCTCTGCTTCTGGGGAAATAGACTGATTAATCTGATTTGACACTTTGGGAAGAATCAGCTACCTTGCTCGCTTCATCTCCTCCTGTATTCCATCTGCAATTGCCTTTCAAGGATGGTCTCTGCCCTCCCAGGGCAGTAGGTGTGGCTACCCTGGCCCAGCATGGCCATTGCCAGATGTGTAAGTTGGCCTGATTCAAGCTAAAATAATAGGGAAATTAAATGCCCACCTATGGAAGTCATATCTTTCCATCTAGACTATCAGTAAAAAAAAAATGATAGTTGGCAGCTATCTCCCTTTGACTAACTGCCTAATTTGTTCAGAACTAAGACAGAGAAAAAATATGTTACTTATTGCCCTACCTCAATAAAGACTTTACCACACTTAGGTGTTCAGGGCCTAGCATTAGCCCTGTACCCTAACAGGGTCCATCTCAAGGATCTATATAAATTTGGGAGTCAAACTCCTAGGTGGAATATAACAACATAGGACTGGGGTAGAAAGAGAGATGTGGATCTATAGGCTTGAATGCCCCAATCATGAGTTTGTTTATATCCATTGGACTGATTTATATTGAAAATAACTGTACCAAACTGAAGTAGGACCCTTATGCCCCTGGTGGTTAGTGCATTCTGTTAAACAGGTCAAAGTTGCGAGTTCAAAGTCCATTATGTTTCGTTATCTCTATAGAAATTAAAACATCTTTTGATAAGTTATGACC
This sequence comes from Eptesicus fuscus, assembly GCF_027574615.1. Lineage (NCBI taxonomy): Eukaryota > Metazoa > Chordata > Mammalia > Chiroptera > Vespertilionidae > Eptesicus > Eptesicus fuscus. The sequence goes on from NC_072480.1 coordinate 79,453,786, forward strand.
TTGGGAGGCCATCTCACAAAGTCACTTTATTAGTCACAGGGGAAAACCTCATCAAACTGTGTAAATGCATCCACACAAATTCATTCCCACCAGAAGGAATGCAGCTCCAAGTATTTCCTGTATATAAGAAAAATAGAACTGATTAATGCATTGCATGTATTCAGTGTAATAGCAGCCATAACTGTTTGCAGACATCACTATTAAGAAGAATATTTATTAATTGAGAGAATATTTATTATTCATCTTTTGTGGAAGTAGGTGCTCTGGTAAAATCTATAAACACAAATAGTATCCCCATTGATGTTCAGCTAACAGGATACAGTATGAAAAACATGGAATATTAACTAACTAGAGAAGTGGACATAAAAAGTACCAAAATAGAGGAATAAGCAGTAAATGCTAGGAAAGCTCCTTGTGGGCTGGGCTGGTTAATGGAAGTTGGTGAGGTCAGGTTGATGGGAGTATGATGAAGAAGAGTACTGGTAGGAAACACTGTTGGAGCAATGGGCACAGCATAGGAAGAACTTGTAGGTTGAAAGTTATCAGGACTGACTTATAGTGGAAAGACCAATCTCAATGGAAATAGTTTGGTTAAGACTGAGTGAGAGATCAGGCTAGAAAAATTAGTGGGGATCAGATCATGGAATGGCTTGAAAGGTGAGTTCAAGAATTTGGACTTTATTCTATAGATAATGCAAAGTCCTTGAGGATTGTTTATAAAGGGAGTGGTATGGTAAAATATATAGAGAGATTTTTTATATTTTAAGAAAATTAATCTGTACTATACAGGCTGGATTGATGAGAAAGAACCTGGAGGAAGAGAAACTGTTAAGGGGATTATAGATCTGTTGAAACGACAGGAGTTTAACTAGCATGGCTGCAAAAAGACTTAAGGGAGATAGAAAAGGTACTAATCAATAACATGGAGGCATAATTATTAGGACTTAATGACAGCTTAAGTATAAGGAAGGGAAAGATGGAAAGTCAAACCTAACAAACTTTCCAATTGAGTTGTCTGAGAAAATGGCAGTAGGGATTTATCACCATGGGAATCTCATTTGGGAAAGGGTTTCAGTTCAAGCAATGGTGCTTCCATTGGTCACTGCCTACTTGTGCCCTGACCTTGTCCTGCTTGGTGAAGGCACAAAAACCTCTCGCAGACTCAGGCCTTCCCAGTTCCTGCACTGCTGAGAACTCAGACTTTAAGCTCAGCAGGAGCCCTTTCCAGTGAGCAGGCTTAGCCATTGTCTGTTGGTCTCATGGCCTCTATCTTTCTCAACATTGTCTGTTGGTCTCATAGCCTCCACCACTCACAGTCTCTTTGAGAGGCCAGATCACCTAGAATCAGAATCTGATGTTCTTATTCCAGGTCTGTATTGGGTCTAGAACTCATTTTTGAGACCAAGTTCACTTCAATGACCCTTTGTCAAGTTCCTGCTGCCTTCATCCCAGGGTTACATATTGCTTTTAGCTTATTCTTTTTCATCTGGACTTCCCACCTTAACTTATCTTTCTAGTATTTATTTATTTATTTATTTATTTATTTATTTATTTATTTTTGTTAATCCTCCCCTGAGGATATTTTTTGTATTAATTTTTAGAGACAGTGGAAGGGAGAGAGTGCAGGGAGTAAAAGACAGAGAGAGAGAGAGAGAGAGAGAGAGAGAGAGAGAGAGAGAGAGAGAGAGAGAGAGAAAGAGAGAGAGAGAGAGAGAGAGAGAGAGAGAGATCAATGTGAAAGAAACACATGGATTGGTTGCCTCCCACATGCTCCCTGACTGGGGCCAGAGATGGAGCCTGCAACCCAGGTATGTGCCCTTGACCAGGAATCAAACCTGCAAACCTTTGGTGTGCAGGTGGGTGCTTTTACCACTGAACATCTGCCAGGGCATCTGGTATCTTCTTGATACTAAGAACTCCTGCCACTTAATCCTCTGTCCCTAACTACGTGGGCTCCTTTACTCTGAACACCAGTTTGAAGTGACTGGAATTTACATTAGCCCTCAGAGTAAGAAATGTGTGGTCATGGTGCTTTTCCTTTTCAGAGATGATTAGCCTTTCTTTCTTGACTGATTGTCATCAGTCTTTGTTGGTATCAGAACCAATTCACTGGATGTTTTCTTGGAACTTCCCTTTTTGACGGTTAATAATAAAAGCGTGATATACAACTCAACATGTTAGAAAAATGGTACAACATCAGATTTTGAAGCTGACAAAGGTGTTCAGAATTAGACATCCAGACTTTGGAGTTACCACCATAGATAAACACATCATTATGGTTACTGCTAAAGTAAGGGTCAGATACACACAGACAAATGAATCAGTAGGAAGCACTAATAGCAAAACTTTGCATCACAAATCATTTCAATTCTTATTATCTTTTTAAAAATAAGACACTAGCCAAAAGCAGCTATATTTGGGAGAGGAGAAAGAACTATTTGTACCTCAATAATTTTTTGAGAAAAGGAGATTTTAAAAAATAAGCAGAGATTAAAATCCTGAAAGTCTAACTTCAAAGTCATAAAAAGAAGGAGGAGCCGTGTCTGGGTGGCTTGGTTGGTTAGAGCATGTTCCATATACCAAAAGTTTGTGGGTTTGATTTCTGCCTGATCAAGACACATACCTAGGTTTCTAATTTGATCCCCAGTCTGGAACAAACATACAAGAGGAAACCTATCAATGTTTCTTTCTCACATCCATGTTTCTTTCTTTCTTGCTCTCTCTCACTCCCTTCCTCTCTTTCTAAAAATCAATAAAAACATACACTCAGGTGAGGATAAAAAAAAGGAGGAAGTGGAGGAGAAGGAACCATGGGAGGAGAAAGACAGAGCCATGTGAGGGAGCTGAGAAAGGCTGCAGATGTGGGTGGTTGGAGGTAACAAATCCTAAAGAGATATTGAAGAGATAGTCAAACCTGCTCTCCTCTGTCCTGGTGGGATGGTTCTTTCCCATTCCTGCAACCCTTTCTGGGGAAAGAGCTTGTGATCATAGAATCATGTAGAAAAACAGCCTCTGGTCTTGTATGTTTATCCTCAGACAGAGGGTCTGAGCAGGAGGCCTTCCCTGTCTGGCCACGATAAGGAACAAATGATAGTTTGGCAGAATCATTATGGCAGGGCACTGCGGCCATGGACACTTTCATGCTTACATGCCAGCTTCCACAAGGACAAATCCCATGGGGCAGGAATAGAGAACAAGTGAAATGTTTCCAATTCAATATCAAGCAAAAATATATCACAGCCTCAGGCCAGCAGATATTCTGGGAATGGCCTTTTTCCCAGCCCCTTAAATGTAACCAGCTGGAAGTCTTTTTTAAGTGCTGTACTATTCAGCCTCTGAGCTGTAGGATTTGCCATTTAATGGAGAAGCTACTTTTCAACATAGAGGTGGAACAATGAGTCCTTAGCTTATTCTCTAGGGATTCTCAGTCCTTATTGATAAGATAGGCTTAATATATAAAAACATATAAAGGATCTAGTATGTTGTAAGTAGGGAAGTAGAAGGCATATAGATGATCTTCAGATTTGAGGAGTATGAGACAGGATTCTCTATTCCAAGGGTACTGGACATCTTCTGATGAAAAGTCAAAAGAAAACATCTGAACTCTTATTTCACAGCCAGTACAGGTTTCTGTTGGGAAACTATAGAAAATAATTGGGATTACTCAGTTTTAGAGTTATTTAATAATTGGGATTACTCAGTTTTAGAGTTATTTTAGAGTTATTTAGTTAAATAATTGGGATTACTCAGTTTTAGAGTTATTGGGATTACTCAGTTTTAGAGTTATTTAATTTGGCAGTGAGTAAAAGTAGGCTGAAGTATTGTGAAGGAATGAATAGGTCGCAAGGTCTAGCACTAAACTTGGCCCCATAAGATGTGTGCCCTCCTCATTTTCCTCTTGGAGAGCATGTAGGGTCCTCCACAGAACACTGTGCCTGCATTCCAATATTGCTATAATATTTGAAGACCCCAGGCGTTTTATGGATAAGTACAGAGAAGGCGACCATAATGAAGATCAAAGACATGAGCTCAAGTCCTATCTCTACTCTTTATTATTTGTGACATTCTGTGAAAATTACTAAAATTCTCCGGATTTCAGTTTACTAACCTGAAAAGTGAAAACACTCATATGTGCCTTAGAATTGTCACAGGTATTGAATGAGTTAATACATGAGTAAATGTGGTACTATGCAAGCATCAGAAAAAGCCCATATTAAGGCACAATTGGTGAGAGGGAGGTCTCAGATTTCACAATCGAACTTCCAGGAATGCAAATGACCAAAATGCCCTGGACAAAGAAGTAATCAAATAGGTTTCATTTCTAAAACAGCAGGGATCTCCATAAGTGGTTTTATTGGCAGGTTGATGAAGAACCCTGTTGGGAACGGTGTTAAGGAAGGAAGCTGACACATTCTCAGTTCCCACAGACATTTCTCTAGGAGTAGGTGCTGCTGATGTTTGCTCAGCAACAATGACAGGTCACCCCATCTGTGAAAAAGTGCTTCCTATACAGACAACTTAAATAAGACCCCTTAAAAGAAACTCATATTTCCCCTGGTGTTCCAAAGAAGGTCCATCTGCACCCAAGCTGAAGGGAAGTTATATGTGATTGCAGCTTATTTCAAAATGTTCCTGCTCATTAATGTTTCTGGGGTTTTTTTGTTTTGTTTTGTTTTTTTTTTTTTTTTTTTCATTTGTAAAACAAGTAATATGTAGCTAACCATGTAGATTGTGGTGAGGATTAAATAAAATAATGACATGAAAAGCAAGGCTACTATGCACTAAGACTAGAACATAGAATAATTTCAACATGGTAGTTTCCTGCCCTTCCTCCCTCCATTCCCTGCTCAGAGATTTAAAAATGAGCAATATATAGGCACATTTGATTGTGTATTCTCTGCTAAAAGTTGCACATCATTTGAAGTTGATATTTTTTAAATCTTTCCTTCCGAATGCATTTTCACTGCTAGATTAATGAGAAAAATTGCGCAATCAGATTCACAACAAAAAAGTCTCCTGATTGGGTCACAACATATATATCCTATGTCATTGTCTATGAAAATCAGTGTTATCTTTTCCAAGTGGAAATTTAGGATTTCTGCTAAATGTAAAAAAAATGTACTTAATTAGGCTATTTCAATTTTAGTATTAAATTTTTAATTGACCCAGAACAACAGCACAACCAAATGGTAGCTTGATTCTGAGTATCTCAAGCTATTTGGTTATTTTTTCCCATTCAAAAATAAGGCCTTAAAAAGCCTTAAAGAAATAAGTTTGAGACAAAAATAAACAAAAACAAACAAACAAAAATAAACAAAACAAAAAGCTTTTCTATCATCTTTCCCTAGTTGTTGCTCAGTTCAAATAAAAAACATAAAATAAAGGGCTTTGTGCATGCAGAGTGAAATCCCTGGTTCCCCTAATTTCCTGGTCTGCACAACCTGAGGAAACATCTTCAAGAAGCGCATGTAAACCAATGGACGCAAAACTCTGGGGGGTGAGGGCATGTATGGAAGTGGGGGGGGGGGGCAATGGTAAGATATGTACACATATAATACCTTAATAAATATAAATATAAAAATATATATATATATATATATATGAAGCACATGTTAATGACATGAGTGTCACTAGCAGAATCACTGGAGCAAAGCCTGCTGCCCTTATCCTGCTGCCACACTAATGCCCTTTGTCCTGCCACTTACTGTGTCTGCTCCGCTGGCATTGCCTCTGAAACATCTAAGGCTTGTCTTGTCACTCTCTGGCTGTCATGGTTGGCCTGCTCTTCGAATAGCTGGTATGCAGCTGGTACCCATACCACCGCTGATGCTGCCTGCGGAAGAGGGTGGAAAGCACCTGTCACTGGTATCTAGTGCTTACTGGGCTCTCTTAAAGAATGAATTTTTCTCAACCTCCTAAAAAGGAAGCTTGATGAAAAATATCTTTAAGGTTGGGACGGAGGACATTGGCAGAGCATACCTGGCCTGACACTGCAATGTGTTTGTTTCTTAGTGCTGCCGAAACAAATTCCACAGATGTGGTGGCTAAAAACAACAGAAAGGTATTCTCTTAGTTCTTGAGGTCAGAAGTCTGATGTCAAGGTGTAATCGGAGCTGCACTTCCTCTGAAAACTCCACGGTTATCATTTCCTCTTTTGGATTCTGATGGCTATTCACTTTTTGTGGTTGTAGCACTTAAATCTCTGCCTCAGTCTTCACATCACCATTTCTTCTCCCTAGGTCTCTCCTCTGGGTACCTTTGATAAAAAAAAAAAAACAAAAAAAAAAAAAAACACTTCTCATTGGGTTTAGGGCACTCCTGATAATCCTGGATTTTCCATTTCTAGATCCTTAGCTTAATTTTATCTCTTACTCCACATGAGGTCACATTCACAAGTTCTGGAGAGTAGGACAGGCACATAGTTATTTGAGGACTGTCATCTGGCTCTCTACAGCCTGCACCATGGATTATAGACTTCAGGGGCAAGTGTTATAGGGTCCATTTTAAAAGGCTAGTGAAATAGCCCAGGCAGAAGATGGTGGTGACTTGGGCTAGGTGGTTGTGGTGGAGGCCCTGAGAAGTGGTCAGATTCTGTTAGTATTTTAAAGGTTGAGCTGATGGTAATTTCCCTTGTATTGAACATGGATTATGCAAGAATTATAAGAGTCAGGGATGGCTCTAGAGCTGTTGGCCTGAGCAGCTGGAGAAGAGGGCTTTCACTTATTGAAGTGAGCAACATTTGGGAAGAAAGTCAGGAGTTCAATGTTGTACATGTTACCTTTGAGAGTTCTGTTAGATACCCGAATGGAAATGTGAGGCCGTCCATTGGATATATACGAGAATGAATAATATTATTTTCTAAAGCTCATGGTCATAGTTGGGGGAGACACACCTATAGGCAGACAGTATCTGCCTTAATCAAAGCTATAGAGGAGAGGGGAGCTCAGTTCATGGGACCTAGAGAAAGGAGTTCGGGGGCTGGTCTTAAAGGGGTTTTGGTGGCTACCAGGAGCAACTCCTCGGTAGTCCATGGTGAGGACATCGCCCAGAGGGAAATAAGAGTGAAGGAGGATTAAGAGAGAGAGGACTCTGTGTCAGCACAGAAAGGACCACCAAGATCTCTTTTATAGGCACTAACGCTGTGCAGACTAGCCAGTGCCTAGGGACCCTCCCAGCCAACACCCACAGAGAGATACTTTCCTATCAGAAGCGGACAATAGTATTTCTGCAGAAACTGGGAATTCAGGCAGGCCTCACCTGGAACATAGAGGATGGGGTTAAAAGGTACAGGGATAGCACATGGGAAAGGAAGGTTGTAAATCTGCTCCTGGCCAGACATAAACTCCTGCCCAGTTACTAGTGTGTGAGCCTTTTTGTGCTCTCAGACTTGGTGGCCTAGGAGACATGTAGATGCTTATCCTTTCACTGGGTGGCTAAAGGTGGGGGAGCCTTCCAGAAAGAACAACACAGAGAAGCCTGAAATGACATGGCATATACAGGGTATTGTGGTGCACCATCTAGCCAAATTCAAGGTCAAGTTCTTTCACTTTATAAAAGGAATTTACCTTTTAATTGACTTTTCCTAGTTCCAATGGGTGGGTGTTGAAATGGGCACAGAAAATTAAATACACCGCTTTCTGTCTCTGTCTTTGGGGGCACATTGCTTGTATGAATGAACCCAATGTGCATGCCGAGGAAATTACATTAATTGAGAGGAGAGGAAAGAGATATGTGTGCCTGTCATATATGAATCAGCTTTTTTGTGTGAAATCTCGAGGTCCCTTTTAGTGAGAGAGGGCAGAAGTGGAAGCTCTGCTTCTAGCAACCCATGAGATGGAATTATTAGACGGCCACCAACAGTAAAATGACTACCCTTCCAGCGTGAAATCCTGTCAGGATGCAAACAGCACATGCTGCCTGGAGCTTCCCATTTTGTCAGAACTGTGAGCATCTGAAGGTCATGCGATGGTGTAATATATTTTGGAGAGTGAAAAGGAAAGGTGGGCAGAGAAAGAGAGAGACACTCCCTACATGCTCCTGCAGCTTTTCCTGTGGGCTGTCCCCATCCATGAACCTGTCCCACTCTCAGTGATCTCACCTTTCTGTCAGGTGTTGTCTCGACTGCAGTGCTCAGTTCTAAAGCATGTTTCAGGGACAAAGATTGAGGGCACCACTTTTTGCTGAGCTTTGCATCATAGAACCAGAGCTGAAAAGTAAAGCTATGACTCCACTTGATAAGGTGGCTATTTTGATTTTTATCCAAAGGTTAAAAAAAAGCATCAAGTTGAAGAAATAAACAACAGAGATGAGTCTTGGCTAAAGCCAGATTTTAAAATGGAGAGGAACCTCTCAGAATCCCACATTGGGCACATTTGTCTTATTTGTTAGGATGTAATTTTTTTTGTTAAATGCCTTTAGTATTCCTCCTTTTTTTTTTTTTTTACTGCTTTCCCTTCTCTGCTTTTCTGCCATCACACTCAAATTACACTAAATCCAAAGTATTGACTAATTCTATTTTTTAAAAAGGAGAAATAAAGAAATATAAGTGTGTCCAGGTCCTCTCTTCTGATTGACAGACAAGCAAAAAGATGCTTACATATTTGGATATGTTGGTGAAGCAGCCAAGCCTGCACATAGCTGAACTGATCCTATCCAGAGTCTACTGACTCAAAATCAATTCATGTGTAGGGAAGTGGCAGCATCACTCAGGAAAATAAACGCAGGTAGGTCTTGTGGTTCATAGGAATTTATTGACACAAAAATGTTTTGTCTTTTATAATCAGCAGAAAAATCCCACAACTACCGTTGTTTTTAAAAATAAGTGTAGCTTGTCAAAGTCTTAAGAATGGTCCAGGTCTAGGAAAATGTCCTGCAGGCATCCATGGGGAGAGTTGGAGAGGGGTACTGATGGGAGTGAGTGTGGAGAAAGGTGTCAGGTCTTTGCTAAATCAAAGTATTTTGACATTCTCAGATTCAGGCATGTGGGTACAGACCAAGAAGTGGGGCCTTATAACCAGCATGGGCTGAAGAATGAGACTCCAGCAGCTACTGTGGAGGCCCATCTTAGTGAGGTGAGAAGTCCACGGAAATTCTCATGGTGCAGATCAACAGATTCCTGGCAAAGGAGCATGAAGCTTAGGAAGGAATTTGGTGGCTGAGGTTTCCTTTTTCATCAGCTCTGCTCCCCTCTGTAAGTCAGTCATTTGGAATTTTATAATGTTTTAGGAACAACAAAACTAACACACAAGAAACTATTAATGAGCAGTTGATGACAACATATGTGATAAGATACCTAAAGTTATACAGTTAAGCAAAATGTTGAAGAATTCTGTTGTAAGAGGGTTTATACCATGGAATTTGAACCTTATGAATTGGATTACGTACACTGTAATCTATCATATTTGTAGATGAAACTTTAAGTGAACCTTCTTTTGCCATTTCTCTGCATCTACTATCATCTCCCCTGTCATGGTTATCTCTCAAATCCCACTATTAATGCCTACCTCATCTCAGTTAGGCAGGAATAAAGTGCTTCCAGATCCTGGTCTATTTTGCTTCCTCCAAGCTCAGGTCAAACAAAGGGTAGCTTGGTGAAGATCATGGACATTGAGCTAAACTTTGCCAGAGGGTCAAGATTTCCGTCTATAAATGGGGACGGTCACAGTACATAGTGATAAAATCACTGTTGTTGTACTACATTTACTCAAACAAGTGAGGCCCAAATATTTTGAGGTAGAAAGAAGAATACACAATCAATAAAGCAAAGTCACCCAATATCTTTTTATAGCACATTACAAACATTGCTTAGAAATATAAACATTGTTACACAAGAATTTAATTTTCCCCACTTTGCTTTCCAAATCAGTGGTAATGTTCCAGTCCCCAATGCTCAATTTAGAGAGATTCAATGAACCTGTATATTGAAACTGAATAACACCACAATCATACTCTAAGCCCTCCTGAAGCTGTTAAGCCTCAATATATATGTTTTTAATATTAGTTGATGTGGATTTAATATAAACTAAGTATCCTAGTTAATTAAACGTGTTGCTAGGAATATTTCCAAAGCTTAATTCAATGTCATATTCAATGGCCTTGGGCACCATTTTCATATCATTGGAGTATTATCAATTCATCTTGGCTAAGTAATAAACACTAGGAAATAGACAGTGAATAGTGTGTGTTTTCCTAATATTAGCCATTTACAAAACAAAGCAAAAACACTGAGTCTTTAGGAGTTGTTTTTCTGGTACCCCATGTGATTTCTCTGTCTCTCTTTCTCTTAAAGTACCCTAACAAAAACATAAGAATGCCCCTATGAAGCAAGTCTGAATCACATTTACTATGTGAACCCTTAGAGGTTTTGTCCCCCAGAATATAATTAGCAATGTTTGGAGACACCTTTGGTTGTCATGGTGGGGGCTGGGGACAGGTTGCCATGTCGTTTAGTAGATAGAAACCAAAGATGCTGGTAAACATTCTACATGCACAGGACTGTTCCCACAACAAAGAATTACCTAATCTAATATGTCAATAGTGCTGAGGTTGAGAAACCTGCTGTAGGGAATCAATTTGCTGAGCATAAGTAATCCTAGATATGCTAAAGGGAACATCTCATAGAGAAAACAAAGACTTGCTCTCCTGAAGTGTGGGCTCACTCAAGGGTCTGCACACATGCACATGGGAAGGTCATTCAGGGAGCAGCTCCGGCCCTGCTTTCCTCATGGACTTCCTCTTGGTATTCCTGTGCGTGTTGATATCTTCTTTCCCTGATCTAATGCACTTATTGAAAGGCACTACTGCAATCTAATGTAAATCAGACCCATTATTAGTCTTAGTTAACCAAAATAAATGCAGGTCTAAGTTGTCTAAGCTTTATCGCCCCACTTAGACCATATGCTCCTTCTCTTTCTTGACTAACAAAGACATGTGTCTCCCCAGTGTCAAATACAGAGCTGTCCTCAAATAAGGTTTCGATGTATACTTGTTTGTTGATGAAATGTCATATACTTAGATGAATTTATTTATTTGCTCACATTTAGAGTCAGTTGCTTTCTTAAATAGAACATAAGACCAGAATAATCAAGTCACAGTGGAAGATATTTTAACACCCTCCCCCTGAAAAATCACAACTCCACTCGCGATTAGGTTTGGATGCACACTCTCACAGTATTTGAAAACCTGGCAGAAGAAATCTTTTACTTATTCATCAACAATTTTGAGAACAGCTACTATGGGATTGGCTATTGGGAACACAGGGATGAACAAATAATTTTCCTTTTCAAATCATGAAGTCTAGAGATATAAGAAGACAAATAAACCACAAGTTAGAGGGGAGGATGATAGTCCATATCAAGATTCTGTGAGAACCAAAAGGACGAGAGGTTTGCTCTTTGGATCTGGGAGAGAGCTAAGAATATCAGGTATAGATGGATGAGTAAAAATTTTCCAAGTGAATAACAATACAAAGGGACTGTATTCTTGGTAGAGGAGAAAGTAACAAAGCAAAAATAAAGATCTAAAAAATACATGGGGAAGTCAGGCAGCTGGTGTTAGCCTGGTAAAAGTGAATGGTCAGATGAGTTGGGTAAAGCTGAAATTATAAATTGAGGATGGATGATGAAGGGCTCTGTAAGTCATGCCAAGGGCTTTGGCTTTTGTCTGTAGTCAATATTTAAGAAGGGGAGCTCTTTCTCCTCAGGTACAAGGCCCAGTGAATAATGGTAGGAGGGTTTACATCTGAAGAAAGCTTTGAAGGCCGAGGAAGAGTCTGATAAGTGAGGGGTTAAAATTTAACCAAGAAACATCAGCTTGTTCAAATAAACACTGAATATACATGTCCAGGTGATATCGTTTGCTATGCAACTGGCAGACAGCCAAGGAGGGATAATGGAGACATCAGTCCAGTATGACTGAAAAAGAGCTTTCTGTGGCAGGATTCATGAGGATGCAGGTCTGTGGTGCAGTGGCCACAGGGATGAATTGGGAGCTTCCAGAATCCCCTCTCTGGTTGCTGCCAATCATCCCTGCTTTCTGTCTTCCCTTGACAGAGTGAACAAAAGAGAATTGGTGTTATTGGGTCTCAAAGAGCTACAAGAAAATGTAGGAAAAAATAATAATACATAGATGTGGGTGAGAAGTTGGCATTAAACCAGATCTGTCTCTTTTGGATTATTAGACTTTCTTCCAACAAGTGTGGTAATGTCAACTTTTCTCTGTACATTGAGAAGAAATTCTTCATTTTTCTCTTTTACCTTCCCACCCTTTTTAAAAATCAAGTTTTAAAATTTATAAACATAGTATACACATACTATATAATACTCCCTTTTCCTTGGAAGGAGACACTATTTCTATCTTCAAAGGCTATTTTTTCTGCAAGCAGCCTTTTAAGATGGTCTAGAAATAAGCTGTCCATTCCTTATCAGAGATATACTGAAGTGCAAAACCTCCAGAGAGAATTGTCTGCCAATAGTTTTTCAAGGTACTGCTGGCTAACCAGATGACAATGGTTCCTGACGTGGGGTTGTGATGATCTCCAGCAAGGGAGAGCTCTCCAGAGCATTGTAGTGGGAAGTGTCTGGGAATGATGAGAGGAATACAAATGTCAGGAAGTTCTTACTTCTTAGGTCTAATGTTGAGAACCCTAAGATTCTCACTGAGTTTCCGAAACCTCCTGAACTTGAGGCAGGGTATATGAATCAGTCATAGTTATCTGTTCAATATCCTTTAATCCAGCGGTTCTCAATCTGTGGGTCGCGACCCATAGGTTGAGAACCGCTAGCAGGGTCGCCTAAGACCATCAGAAAACACAGATATTTACATTACGATTCATAAGAGTAGCAAAATTACAGTTATGAAATAGCAACGAAAATAATTTTATGGTTGGGGGTCACCACAACATGAGAACTGTATTAAAGGGTCGCGGCATTAGAACGATTGAGAACCACTGCTTTAATCCATGCCTCACAATCGGAAAGGCATGCTGATTCAAAGGCTTGGCTGTAATGCAATTTTCAAAGAGATCCTTGACTTGAGCTCTGAAATCATTGCTTTCTGACAGAATGATTCATCTAGAACAATTTCTCAATGATTTTTAATTACTGCCCCCCAAAGATTTTTTTTTCTTAATTGCCCATCCTCCATGAAATTTTACTGCCACATATACAGTATAATTCTTTATGTACTGTGGCCCACAAACAATGATAATATCAAAGTTTCATTGTGCACCCAAGAACCAATTTTCATTTCTTTGGGGTTGATATAATCTGCATTGAGAATGCACGGTCCAGAAAAAATCCCTGTATAAATTAGAGGAAATAATAGTCTGGATCTTCTGAGAAGCAGATACCAGGTCAGGTTAAACAGGCAAGGATTTTATCCCTGGCTGGGTGCTCAGCTGGTGGAATGTCATCCCGTGCACCAAAAGGTTGGTGGTTCTATTCCCAATTAAGGCACATGCCTGGGTTGCCAGTAGAGGGTGTGCAGGAAGCTAGCACATCAATCTTTCTCTCTCTTTCCCTTTCCTTCTTTCTCTCTAAAAAAATCAACCACAAATTAATAAAGCAAACAAACAAACAAATAAACAAGCAAACATAAACCTGCAAGGATTTTATTAGGTGCAATATTTTTATGAAAGTAAATGGAAGGAAGGAACCAGATAAGGTAGTTTTCCAGGCTTGAACCATAGGGGCTCCATTGAATGTAGCTAAATAATGTCATTCATAGATAATTGGTATGTGCAAATACTTAATGTTTGCTGTCTAGCATGGCTTTGCATACCACCTCCTATGTTCATATGTGGCACCACTATCTTCATGGAGAAGGGTCTGAATTCCCTTTGGATGGAATGGCCCTGGGGCAGACACATGGAGCAAAGCAGAGAGCTCCTTGATGTTGGCTAGTTCTCACATGTGGCCCAGGCCCTTTGTCTGACTGCACTTGAACTTCTGAATATTTCCACAACACCATCTGCCTATAGTGCTTTCTCATTGACTTAGAAGTCAAAGATGACTAAGTAAATTCATGAATATGCCTAGAAATCACTCTTTATTCATGAGGGGGGAAACTTGTAAATTGGCTCCTTTATAATTTTCTCTGTCTCTCCCCTCAATTCAGGCACCCCAGGCTGTTTGTTTCCCTGACTGTGGGCTGCTTCTCATTCTTCTCTTCCACCTGAGTCAATTGAACTAACAGGCTGAATCCTTTAGCTCTCTCAAAATGCATAAGGTTGGTTAGTAGAGCTGGGATTTACAGAATTTCCACCAGCACTTGCTTAAAGCTCATAAAATTTATTTCACCTCATGACATCCCTCCTCTTCAATGTCATATCTAAAAATATTTCTAACCTCATCAAAAACTGGGAGTCCTTTCATTCTTTTTCTGCCAGGTGGTCAATACTGTAGTACACGCTTTCTCAGCAGTTTCTGATCTGCCAGAAAACTGCTCCAGAGCAAGAAGTAACTGAAGTTTCAGGACTTTTATGTCACATACCACCTCTCAACTTGCCATAATCACCTGCATTTTCTAAGCTCTGAGACAATTATTCTGATTTCTATATAGGACCCTGTATCTTCAACTGTGGTGTCATATTTGTTTTGAGTCTGTTTTTTAAGTTAAGTCTCTGGTTGAGCCCCTGTGATGAATATATTAAATAAATACATTTTGGATTTTTCCCCCCTATAACAATTCCCTATTGTATTTAAATTCCTTATCCCCTGGGACCTATTGTATTCCCCCCCCCCATCTCACCCCCTACACATTATAAATCATAAGCATTATGTTTTGGGTAATTCAAACATAGTTTTTATGGCTAATCCAATGTCTATCAACCCAATATCCTGAAGAAGAAGAGTCTGGATCTGATATAGGGTTGAGGTCCTTCCACCCGACTTATCTTGTCACTTACAGATCTTCTACATTTTGAGTAATACACACTTAAAATTTTTGTAGGATATTTACCATCTCTCAGCTTAACTGTAAACATGCTATTATTTTAATTTTATTTTATTTTATTTTTTTAATTTCTTTATTGATTAAGGTGTCACATATTTGTCCTCATCCCCCCATTCCCATCCCACCCCTCTCCCCACGCATGCCCCAATCCCCTGTTGAACTTAACCGTTGGATAGGCTTATATGCATGCATACAGGTCCTTTGGTTGAACTCTCCCCCTCCCCCCCACCCTCCCCCTATCCTCCCCTATCCTCCCTCTGAGGCCCGATAGTCCGATCGATGCCTCCTTGATTCTGGTTCTGTTCTTGTTCCTCAGTCTATGTTGTTCATCATTTCCTCTAGATGAATGAGATCAAATGTCACTAGATATATACTAATAAGAACTGAATGTGAGACGAGCAATAATATTTATGCTGACAGGCAAATGAATCAATCTGTAGCGAGCTTCCCCCTGGACCAACAGTTCTTTTGAGACCCAATTTCGATGTCCAGTAGTTCCTTATGTGTACATGTCAGCACTGACCCCTCAGCTCTGGATGTTGGACAAATGGTGGTAATGGAGGTCCGACTCCCTCTGGTTTGGTCTCGGCCGAACCCAGGGGCACGGCGTCACCCGGACTAAGGGGCACGTGGCCTCACCCATACCCAAGGGGCGCGTGGTCTCACCCGGGCCTGGGACCCAGCCTCACCCGGATGGATCCAGGGGCGCACGGCCTCACCCGGACCCAGGATCTGGCTTCACCCGTACCCAGGGACGCTTGGCCTCTCCCAGACCCAGGGGCACGTGGCCTCACCCGGGCTTAGTTGCACAAGGCCTCACCCGGATCCAGGGACACATGGTCTCACCCAGACCCAGGAACGTTTGGCCACTCCCAGACCCAGGGCCACTTGGGCTCACCCGGGCCTAGGTGCACGAGGCCTCATCCGGATCCAGGGACGCATGGTCTCACCCGGACCCAGGGACGCTTGGCCTCTCCCAGACCCAGGGCCACTTGGGCTCACCCGGGCCTAGGTGCACGAGGCCTCACCCGGATCCTGGGATACATGGTCTCACCCGGACCCAGGGACGCTTGGCCTCTCCCATACCCAGGGCCACTTGGGCTCACCCGGGCCTAGGTGCACGAGGCCTCACCCGGATCCAGGGACACATGGTCTCACCCGGACCTAGGGACGCTTGGCCTCTCCCAGACCCAGGGCCACTTGGGCTCACCCGGGCCTAGGTGCACGAGGCCTCACCCGGATCCTGGGATACATGGTCTCACCCGGACCCAGGGACGCTTGGCCTCTCCCAGACCCAGGGCCACTTGGGCTCACCCGGGCCTAGGTGCACGAGGCCTCACCCGGATCCAGGGACACATGGTCTCACCCGGACCCAGGGATGCTTGGCCTCTCCCAGACCCAGGGCCACTTGGGCTCACCCGGGCCTAGGTGCACGAGGCCTCACCCAGATCCTGGGACACATGGTCTCACCCGGACCCAGGGACGCTTGGCCTCTCCCCGACCCAGGGCCACTTGGGCTCACCCGGGCCTAGGTGCACGAGGCCTCACCCGGATCCAGGGACACATGGTCTCACCCGGACCCAGGGACGCTTGGCCTCTCCCCGACCCAGGGCCACTTGGGCTCACCCGGGCCTAGGTGCACGAGGCCTCACCCGGATCCAGGGACACATGGTCTCACCCGGACCCAGGGACGCTTGGCCTCTCCCAGACCCAGGGCCACTTGGGCTCACCCGGGCCTAGGTGCACGAGGCCTCACCCGGATCCAGGGACACATGGTCTCACCCGGACCCAGGGACGCTTGGCCTCTCCCAGACCCAGGGCCACTTGGGCTCACCCGGGCCTAGGTGCACGAAGCCTCACCCGGATCCAGGGACACATGGTCTCACCCTGACCCAGGGATGCTTGGCCTCTCCCAGACCCAGGGCCACTTGGGCTCACCCGGGCCTAGGTGCACGAGGCCTCACCCGGATCCAGGGACACATGGTCTCACCCGGACCCAGGGACGCTTGGCCTCTCCCCGACCCAGGGCCACTTGGGCTCACCCGGGCCTAGGTGCACGAGGCCTCACCCGGATCCAGGGACACATGGTCTCACCCGGACCCAGGGACGCTTGGCCTCTCCCCCACCCAGGGCCACTTGGGCTCACCCGGGCCTAGGTGCACGAGGCCTCACCCGGATCCAGGGACACATGGTCTCACCCGGACCCAGGGACGCTTGGCCTCTCCCAGACCCAGGGCCACTTGGGCTCACCCGGGCCTAGGTGCACGAGGCCTCACCCGGATCCAGGGACACATGGTCTCACCCGGACCCAGGGACGCTTGGCCTCTCCCAGACCCAGGGCCACTTGGGCTCACCCGGGCCTAGGAGCACGAGGCCTCACCCGGATCCAGGGACACATGGTCTCACCCTGACCCAGGGATGCTTGGCCTCTCCCAGACCCAGGGCCACTTGGGCTCACCCGGGCCTAGGTGCACGAGGCCTCACCCGGATCCTGGGACACATGGTCTCACCCGGACCCAGGGACGCTTGGCCTCTCCCAGACCCAGGGCCACTTGGGCTCACCCGGGCCTAGGTGCCCAAGGCCTCACCCGGATCCAGGGACACATGGTCTCATCCGGACCCAGGGACGCTTGGCCTCTCCCAGACCCAGGGCCACTTGGGCTCACCCGGGCCTAGGTGCACGCGGCCTCATCCGGATCCAGGGACGCATGGTCTCGCCCGGACCCAGGGACGCTTGGCCTCTCTCAGACCCAGGGCCACTTGGGCTCACCCGGGCCTAGGTGCACGCGGCCTCACCCGGATTCAGGGACACATGGTCTCCCCTGGACCCAGGGGTGTGTGGGCTCTCCCACACCCAGGGGCGCTTGGCCTCACCCGGGCACGGGATCCAGCGTCATCCGGGTCCAGGGGCACTTGGCCTCACCCGGACCCGGAGTCCGGCCTCACCTGGACCCAGGGGCATGTGGCCTCACCTAGACCCAGGGACGTGAGGCCTCACTTATACCCAGAGGCGTGTGACCACACCCGAGCCCAGAGGCGCGCAACCCCGCCCGCACCCGGGTCTCAGCGGGGCCCCGTCTTCCCGATCCCAATTCCTGCCGGTCAATCCCCCCTCAGCAATTCCCCTGGCCATCCTTCCGGAGCTCCAGTATGGCTGCTGCAGAACTCGTCGGGCGGCGGCTCGGCGAAGCTCCGGTGCACCCGGTGCATGGCGGTGGGCCAGTCTGGCGTCGCTGTGTCGGCCCTTGGGTCTGCATCGGTGGCCGGTCGCCGAGCATGCGCACCTGGCCGCTTCCGGGGCGTTGAGATTCTTGACGGACTCAGAGGTCAGCAAGCGCGGAGTCTCCCACCCCATGTCTCATAGGGGCTCGTCTGTCTGTGCTTGGCTGCCAGTGGAGCCGTCCCCTCAGCCGGAGACCGCCGGGGGAACTGCGCCGAGCACGTTCCAGGCCGCTGTTGTATCGCCTGAGCCATAGTTCTTTTGTGTCGCCTGAGCTGTAGTTCTTAAAGTGTGGTCTTTGGGTCACCGGCATCAGCATCATCCCACATCCCCCTCTTTTATTCTAGTTGTAGAGCATCTACTCAGCCAGCCCTATGGTGGTCTTGGATGGTGTCTAACATGCTATTATTTTAGATGATCTCTTTTCCACAAGGTCTAAATAGTACAGATGAAAAGATGAAAGGGACAATAAGGGGGACAAAGAACTATGTCCTTCTATACCACCTTTGTTCCTGGCTGAGTCTGGAAATCCCACCTGTGAATAGAGAGGAAGATGCTCTTTGACATCACATTTTCATAGAATATAACAGAACCACACCTCTAGAATAGTTCTGGATTGGAAAATTTGCCAGAATGGCTTGCTTCCTAGGAGGGAAAAGGGGTTCTCTTATACTGATTTTAAAGAAGCTAAAACATCCAAGTATTCTATCCCAGGGGGACCTCTGAGCTAGGAATGGCTGAAAAACTGTTATGATCTTCACTTTGTATAAAGTTATCTTGCTCAAAAATAGGAAATCCAGTGGCAGAAATTATTATATCATTGTATGAATTAGGAATGCATTAAGCAACCTAAAACAGAAAATTTGACTAAGAGTGACAAACCATATGACACATATATTTTGTACTTAGTAATAAATCTATAGGCAGGTGATTTCTAGATGAGTACAGTAGCTCCAGCCTAGAGCTGGTGGATATATGTGAGATTTTCCTGGCATTCCTGTAATATTAAATAGCTAGTTCAACCCCAGATATTAGCTCTTCGTAGACTTTATCCTAATGTAAGAATTGGTCATGGAAGAGAGAGAGAGAGAGAGAGAGAGAGAGAGAGAGAGAGAGAGAGAGAGAGAAGAAAGCAAGTAAGAAAATAATTCTTATAATTCTCTCATTTCATCAGGGAGGAAATTCTTTTTCAGAAATTCTGCAGCAGTCACCTTACATCTCACTGGTGGACATGAGCCAATACTACCTCTAAGTCAATCACCGACAGAGGGGATGGGATGCTGATGCTTGACTAAAAACAACCACAGTACACCTCCTGAGATCTGGCACATTCTCAGCTGAACAAACTGAGCACTGTTGGTAAAGAGGAAACAGAGACAAATAACATTGTTGGCTATGACCATTAAGGCAGAGCTGGTAGAAGGCTGATGCATAAATGCTGGCATACCTTTGGACTTGGCAGTGAAATCCCTTATGCTTTGTAAAATATTTTTGAAAATTATACCTAAATAAAAGGATTTTATTTGGGGATTATCTATTCTGAATTCTTGTATGCTCTTCCAAAAGCAAATCATTGCCCTGATCTCAACTATAATGTGTTGACGGTGGAAAGTCTGTTCTTTCATGGGACAGAAAGGGAAGCATTCCACTGACCCACTCATGGGAGATTGTGGTGTGGCAAGATTTATTCAGGTGGAAATAGAAGGCTCCCAGTGTCCCTGGATTTCCAGTGTCCAATCTCCATCCATCCAGCCATGGAAAAAGTCCAAACTTCATCAAGGCTAAAACAAAGACCAGTGTCCAGAGTTTCTGTGCCATGTCGAAGTTTAGTCCAGTTCAGTCTTTCTCACCATCTAGCTAGCTTAGCTGTGTTCCCATCTTCCATCTGTAGCTGTGCTGTACTTAGACTCCTGCCTGGAGCCTGCATTTGGAGTCCCCTCAGACATCTGCCCCACAGCTGCTAAGGTTACATGGCTATGAAGAGAGAACACGTGAACTCATGGGGCGAGCATAGGTCACCTAGTGAGAGAAAGCTCTTTTTTGTTTGTTTGTTTCCCCTGGGATTATATTACCTCAGGTTTGGGGAAGGACCAGGAGCTTTTTCAAAATAACTAGTCAACTTCCCATGCTTTTGCAGGCTTCTGATGGCCCCTAGCCAATTGACCCCTTTCCCAGGTTAGATTGACAGGCCTCTGTGGTCAAGCATCCATCCTATTCCCCCCATTTTGACTTCTATTATGCATGTGCTTACCTCCCTCTTTATCTTTCTATTCCTTCTCCCAGTGATCTTCGGGAACTGATGGTGGTTCCCTGGGGAGTGTGTGAAACTGTAATTTCTTGGTGAAACAAGCAGGCTCATGCTCCCCAGTTGACCATGCTTAACCACGTTGATTCCCTTTGTTTCCTTTTGTGGTAATATCTAGCTAATTATGTTAATAATACTATAGCAAAACACAATGAGCTGCCTGGAGGTCAGGACCATATCTTCACCTTCATTTTCCCAGTATTTTTTATTGTGTTTGACACACTTAAGACACTCAGAAAATGTTTTCTGCTTGAATTAATGAAATAAACCTTCATTGAATAAGTGAGCAAACTTAGGCCAGCACAAGAGACTGACAAAGTCCAAGGTCACTCAGTTAGCTATTCCCAGAGCCAGAACCACAATTTTGTTCTTCTGACTTGCAGTTTGAGTTTAATTTTTCATTTTCACTGGGTACTTGTCCAAAGAAGGCATATAAGAATTTTTTTTGTGTATCCTAAAAATCAATTTCTCAGGAAAGGCTATGAAGGCAGAGACATAAAAGAACAGTTGTTTCACTGAAGAGCTCACACAGAATTCAGGAGAGAATAAAAACATGACCTTGGAAGATATAAGTGCCTCTTTGAGGCTAAAGCTGCAGATGGGACTTATTTGTGGAGTTAGGAGAAATTATTTTCTTCTCCTGTAAGGAGCTCTGTCCCATAGTTCTGGCTGAACTTGACTGCACTCTCTGAAATACCTGAGTGGCATTTCCTGGCCAGCCTCCTGACTCTCTGAGCTGACCCTTGTGTTTTTTAAGACTTCCCCAGAATGTGTAAACTATCTATGGGCTCTCCTAAGTCAGAAGGCAATGGATGAGGGATGAGAAGGACCCCTCACATGTCCGGTATTTTTCCCAAACTGTCCCTGATGGCAGAATGACATTTATTTTATGAGACCACAGATGATTAATGTTTTCAATATGACATTTTAACAGTCCATTCTGCAACAGGAAAAAGTTTATTGGGGTTGATTGTTGATTGTAACTTGTTTCCCTTATTACACATAGCGTATTGCTGTGCACTTATTATAAAAATCCAACACTCTAAAATAAAACACTGGTGTGTACAATCACAAAGCATATTAGAATATTAATATATTACATCAAAGAATGTCAAAGTTTGACTATCATACTATCTATCAATACTATTCAATGTGTCAATATATTATTTTTACCCTATTACCTTGGATGAGGTATGGTGAAGTTGAATGAAGATGAAGAGAGAGACCAGAAGAAGCTTTATAGTTTTATTACCTACAGTTCCCTGGGGAGAATACAGCATACTCCTTGTCTATATGGGGAGCTCAGGATTGGTCAGGAGGCAGAGGTTGAGGGGCTGTGGCAAGTGCCTTTATTGTGCCTTCTGTGGAAGGAGGAGTAAGGCAGGGCAAGCAGGTTTAGGATTGGCTACTTTGAATAATCTCAGCTGGCTGGAGTTTAAGGACTGTGCCTGGGTGTCAGGTACCTGGCCTAGGGTGATTAGGGCAGGCATATGGTGGACCAGAGTGTAAAAGCTCCACGTGGGAGATGGTGGGGATGTGAACTTAGCTGCTCAAGAAAAGGAACTGACTGGCTTTAGCCAAGGTCTTACCACTAAGTCAAGACAGCTATGAAACAACTATATTGCATAAGTAAAAGGAAATAATAATGTATTATTTCAAGAGATATTTCAAAAACACTTAATAAAACATAATGTCTTTACTAATTAAAAATAAACTGAATAAAAAAGAAAAAAAGATTAAGAAAAAAAGTATTAATGATAATAAAATATTTTCTTGACATGATTTAACATACAAAAGCCAGTATCAGACTTGATGAAAATATAATAGAGTTCTCCACTAAAGTTAGAAGCAAGATAAAGACATCTATTATCAACACAACTTTAATAACATTCTGAAATATTATCTAATGTATGGAGAAGAGAAATAAATACAATTGTTAGAGAGAAAGTTCCTATTTGCAGATGATGTGATGGTATACCTAGAAAATTTATAATAATTTGCTGGAGCCTAATTCCAGCATGCCATAATAATGCAAGAAGTTCATGAAAAGGTTGATGGAACTTGAGGCTTCAGCAGGAGTGTATCATGTTACCTGCTACTGGAATAGCTGAAAGCATTTCCCCAAACCTAAAAATCTGCATATATTATTGCCTGCTGCCAGACAGCTGAGGGCATTTCCCCAAACCTGATAACCAAATCTTACCTTTGATATGTATATCTACTTTGCTATAGGACAAAATGTGTTAATAAAAAGTGAGGGGTCCAGAGACTTGGAGAACTCAGCTACTAAAGCTAAGCCTCCCTGGCTCCCCCCAAATGCATCCCAAATTTATATTTCATGTCTAGTTTATTCAATTTACTCGCAGCCCCTTCTCCAGATTCCTGAACCCTAGTAGGTGCAGGATAATACCCTGGCTTTAATGGTACCTGAGTCAAGGACATCTGGAGAAGAAGATTTCACCTGAGTGAAGAAAAGAAGTTAATCACCGGTAAAGGTGAGGTCACTGTGAGTAAAGCTCGTACCAAGCTTTGGATTTCGCGAACCAGAGATGGGGGATGGTGAAGATGCCTTGCCATGCTAGCAATCAGCAGCTGTGCATCGCTGCAGGTTGCCCAGGACCAAGCCAAAGAAGGTAAGACCTGCATTGCCATTTATCCACCATCCAGAACTGAAATATCATTGCTGTCATGTCACAGGGGACAGTGACTGGAAAGAGGACTCAAGGGACTATTGGCCAAGAAAGGAGCTTACTGCAGACTGATTCCTTTGATGCCTGGCAGCAATTTAATGGGATATGAAAAGAACTCAATCCTTTCCATTGAATTTAAAAATCTTAAAAGGAAAAAAAAATAAAAATAAAAATCTTAAAAGGACCCGAGCTCTGCAAATGACATACATTCTTGTTAAATTTATTAAATTAAAAAAGGGGGATATGCTGGGGGATAATTCCAGCATGTCATAATAATGCAAGAAGTTCATCAAAAGGTTGATGGAACTTGAAGCTTCAGCAGGGCTGTATCATATTACCTGCTGCTGGAATAGCTGAAAGCATTTCCCCAAACCTAAAAATCTGCATATATTATTGCCTGCTGCCAGACAGCTGAGGGCATTTTCCCCAACCTGATAACCAAATCTTACCTTTGATATTTATATCTGCTTTGC
The DNA here is from genome assembly GCF_027574615.1 of Eptesicus fuscus. Taxonomy (NCBI): domain Eukaryota; kingdom Metazoa; phylum Chordata; class Mammalia; order Chiroptera; family Vespertilionidae; genus Eptesicus; species Eptesicus fuscus. The sequence goes on from NC_072480.1 coordinate 79,477,426, forward strand.
TATAGGGAAAAATGTGTTAATAAAAAGCGAGGGGTCCAGAGACTTGGAGAACTCAGCTACTAAAGCTAAGCCTTCCCTGGCTCCCCTGAAAAATGCCTCCCAAATTTATATTTCATGTCTAGTTTATTTAATTTACTTGCAGCCCCTTCTCCAGATTCCTGACTCCTTCTAGATGTGGATAACACCCTAGCAATAGTTTTTCAAATATTAGAACCTACAACAAAGTTTAATAAGGAGCCTGGTTACAAATTTAATATGCAAAAGCATATATCCATATAATAGAAAAATAAGATGCCATTTAGCACGGCAACATCAAAAGTAGGTGAAATATCTAGGACAGTGATAGGCAACCTTTTGAGCTTGGTGTGTCAAACTTCACCAAAAAACTGAGCATAACTCAGGTAGTGTGTCACTGTGAGGAAAAAAAATTATTTCACGATATTTATAGTTTAAATAACATAAATGTATAATTGTTATATATAATTGTATTTAATAAACCAAAAACTAAATATTTAAATTACCTGCTTAGTGACTTCTTTGTTCATCCGTCAGCTGGTTTCTTTTGTTGGTCTTGATATTATTTAGCTTGTGTGGGGTGCCGTGAACTTAGATAAGTGAGGGGGAGGGGGAATTCTTTAACTAACCTGCCTATTAGTGACTTTTTTGTTGCTGAATTTCATTGGCTAAAACTTCAATTGAAGGTTGGTATTTTGTACACTTCAGGCCCAAGCAAGCGCTACTAACTTCATCTGTCAATCTGTTTCTTTTGTTGGTTTTGATATTATTTAATGCTGAGAATAAGGCCTCACAAAAGTATGTAGAGGGAAAAATTGTGAGTAAAGCCATTGCTATATTTTTCAGGGTGCTAAAAGTGTCTGGTAGTCAGTTCCAGGCACTCCAAATTTCCTGTTCGTAGTGGCACTCCTCTTGATTCTCCAAGTGGCACCTTTCCAGATTCTCAAGCTTTGACATCAAGTCGACAAACACCTGAGCCCAGATACTGTCATGAAATTCTGCAAGTTGCATCTCCAAATCATCAATTTGCATCCATTGGAAACCATTTAATTCCAAACTACTGTAGACTACTACATCAGGATACTTAATTATTTTCATGGTCAGTTCTAGACTTCTAAATTGACTAAATCTATCACTAAACTGGGCAAGTAACGAGTCTAAAACATGCTGGTACTTCATATGCAAGAGTTCCATTTCATTTTGTACAGCTGCACTGGCCTTCTCAAAATACTTTGTTACTCGAGGAAAATACTTATAAGTTTTAGTTTCTACATCTCTCTTGAAAATTTTAACTTTACTTTCAAAAGCTTTTATGTATCCAAACATAACATCAATACTTTTGCCAAAACCTTGTAACTTTAAGTTCAATTCATTAATATGAACAGAGAGATCTGTAAAAAACATCAGGGTGTTGACCCACTTATCATCATTAAGCTGAGGAAAATTTCCCAGATCCTTATTGTCAAGAAATACCTTAATTTCTTCAAAAAACTCCACAAAGCGCTCAAGAACTTTGCCTCAGCTCAGCCATCTTACATTATTGTACATCAGCAATCCACTGTAGGTGGAATCACTCCAGTAAAAGTGCCGAAAATTCTCGCTTGTGAAAGGGGCGAGCAGCTATTAAATTAACTATTTTTGTAACAACTGACATTAAGTCATTTAAGTCGGTGAATCCTGCCTTGGCACATAAAGCCTCCTGATGGATAATACAATGAAAAGGCACAATCGGATGTCCAATAGCTTCTGTAAACAATTTGACAAATCCGACTTTTCCCCCCACCATATTTGGTGCCCCATCTGTCGTCACTGACACAACTTTAGAGATATCAATGCTTAGGTCACAAAATGTTTGTATAACAACCTTACATATTTCGCTTCCTGATTTACTTGTTGACACTGATACTAACTTTATCAACTCTTCTCTCATTGTGAGGCCAACAGAATATCCACCAATAATGGCCAACTGAGCATGTGATGTGACATCAGTAGTTTCATCAAGAGAGATAGGAAAATATTTACACTTCCTTATGTCTCTCTTTAATTGATGTTGTACGTTTGTGTTCAGTCTCATTATTCGGTCTTTTATGATATTTCTACTGAGTGGTAACTCAGATATTCTCTTAATAATTGCATCTTTATTCTGCATATCGTGAAATAAAACTGGTGCACATCTTAGGAGAGTTTCTTTAATAAATTCTCCCTCACTGAGCGCTTTTCCATGCTGAGCTATAGAGTGAGCAATGCTCAAATTTGCAGATGTTAAATTTGTAGAGCCTTTCATAAATTTAAGGATGGAATTAGATTGGCTCTTATAAAGGTGTAGCTGCCTGGAAATGTATTCCTTCCTTTCATCCTCATTTTTTTCCAAGAGCTGGGAATGATTAGTTTCAAAATGTCTATTTATATTCCACGTTCTGCTTACTACCGTTTCAGTACATAGAACACAAAATGATCTGCCATGTTTTTCTATAAAGCCATACATCTCAGTCCATGTCTCTTGAAAGGGTTGGCCACTGCTACTACCACTTTCTTTACTTAACCTTAGTTTTTTTATTTTTTGGGTTCTCCATCAGGGGGGGCAGTGACAGAAGATAGAATTATAGATAGCTTGTTAGGCCTGCAGGCAATTAGGGGTTAACTAGCCTAACTAACCACAAAATGGTGCATATAAAATGGTGCCACAAACCCTCACCTCTCCCAGCCTCCCCCTCACTTATCTCCGTAATGATGGATTAGAAATCCATGACACCCCAGAACAGTAGATAATGGTTGCTGTGGTTAACTGTTATTTGGTTACTAGTAATGGCAGGGCCCCCAGAGATGTGTCCCCCGCTGCGTTCCGCTGCTCCCTGCTCTGCCGGCAGAAGTGAGGGCAAAGATCCCGGCTTAACTGGAAGTCCCAGAACTAGACGCTCTGTGCTGGACTTCTGTTGTTTTGGCCTACAGACCTCTGGCACAGAGTGTCTAATAGGGGAGGATGAAACATTTGCGACTAGAGTCTTGGAGTTAGAAGACTCTAGTCGCAAATGTTTCATCCTCAGGAGCAGCAAATGTTTCATCCTCGGCATGTGGCCGCCTCAGCAGCCGCGTGTCATCAGAAATGGCTACGCGTGTCGACACGCGTGTCATAGGTTCGCCATCACTGATCTAGGAATTAAATTAACAAGGAATATAGATAACTAATATATAGAAACTTTAAATTCTACTAAAGATCATAAAATAATAGTGAATCTAACCACTATGCTGTACACCTGAGACAAATACAAAATAATATTGAATGTAAACTAGAATTGAAAATGTAACAACATTGGAAAAATCCAAAAAATTAAAAACAAAGAAAGCAATTTGAAGGTCCATCAGTAGAGGAAATATTGAATCAACTATGATGCACTCAGACAGGTATAGGAAACAAGAAGTTAGATCTACTGGTCTGAAGAGAAGTCTATAAATCTCACTGTTAAATGAAAAAAGCAAACTGCTGAATAATGGGTATAGCATGTCAAAAAATTTTTGTAAAGGCAGGAAAGAACATGCACGTATAGATGTATATAAGCTTTGATTTGCAATGTCCAAAGGCACAGAAAGCTACATACAACATTGTTTTTACAGTTACTCTGGGGATTTGAATGGACTGGAGGGAGATTAATTTGCTTATTTTACTAAATGTTTACACTCTTTTAGTTGTTACAGAAAACATGTTACTTTGCAATAAAACTCAATAACAATAAAAAATAATATTGACAAAATAGACATAAATGTCAAAATAAGAAAGTTCACTAATGTAAAATTCTTTATACGGATTCTCTAAATCAATCTATAAATTTTATATTTCAGTCAAAAAACAAGATGGGTTTCAGGGGGACTTGATAAATTATATTTTAAAAGTAATATGCAAGAATAATCATATTGTCTTAAAGGATGAATAAAAAGGTAAAATAATATTTACCAGTAATTTAAGCATACTGAAATTTTATAATGTTTATATTGGCCAGTAATACATGGGTAAATAGACCAATCAGTGTAATACACTAGCAAGAAATAGACCCTAATATAAATGAAAATTTTTGTGGACGACAAATGTAGCAGTGAGTGGATGATATATCATTCAAATTATGTAAACACAACTGTTATCCTTTAGGAAAAATTAGTGGCAGATTCACTAAATATCTGAAAGTAAAAGGATGGAATTAAATATTGGTGGGTTTCCTTATGTAATTGTGGTATGAAAGACCTTTCTTAACATAAAAAAATAAACCTGAAAACCATGAAAAAAAGAATACCATTGATTTCTTAAAGGCCAAAGTTAAAAATGTTATAAAACAGTGACAATCTGGAAAATATTTACCATACATTAGTAAAACATTAATTTTTTACACACACACACACACACACACACACACACACACACACTAGAGGCCTGGTGCATGGATTCATGCACTGGTGGGGTTGCTCTGCGTGGCCTGTGGGGATCAGGCCGAAACCAGCAGTTCAACATCCCCCAAGGGATGTAGTAGTGCATGAAGCAGCAGGCAGCAGGGAGGAGCCCGAGCCCAGACCCACTGTGCTTGCCGCCTGCCGCCTGCTGCCACCCACCAGCTGCTGCTCTGTAGGCTTGCTGCCACTCCACTGCGGTCTCCACCCACCCGTCCTAGGGTGATACCAGCACGCCCATGACCGAGAAGCAGCTATGGGCTCATGCTCAGCCAGTCCCAATGCCAGTCCCAATCTCGGTCCAGGTCTGGATGGGGGAGGGGCGCACAAGTGGGGGAGTGTTCGTGAGAGAGGATAGCGAAGCCATGAGCCCGGGTCTGGCACCTGTCAGTCAGCTGAGCAATGCTTCCGCTGTAGGAAGTGCACTGACCACCAGGGGGCAGCTCCTGCATTGAACGTTTGCCCCCTGGTGGTCAGTGCATGTCATAGTGATAGGTCGAACGGTCGAACAGTGGCTTAGGTTTTTATATATAAAGATCTTATGCTGAAGATGTTGCACACATATTCAAAGAGTGTGCAACAGTAAAATAGTTGTAGTGTTATTTTTAACAGAAGGAAGGAATAAGGGAAGGAGTAAGTGGTACAAAGGAAAATGGGGAGAGAAAGAGGAAGAGAGAAGAAATCTTTAAGAAGAGACTGTCTATGAATCAGGAACTGGCTTTAGATAATTAATTATTTTCCTATAAAAATACAATATTTCTTTCTATTTAAACCTAAAGGCTTTGAGTCTTTTATAACTTCTTTTAAAAATAAGTATTTTTCTATTTTTATACTTAATACTCACCTTGAATTACAAAAGATCTAAAGCAACATGAAATGTATGTAAATTCAGTAAAATAGATAAGATAAAAAGTCAGATCAGTGAAAAACAGAAAAAAATGAGACAGGAGGGACAATAAGAAAAAAAGATGGCAAAAGTGCCCATATTTTAAAATGTTGGTTTAGAAATTAAGTTCTGAGTTTCTTGGTGGCCGAAGCAAAAATATAAGAGCTTAGGAAAACTCACAATGTACAAGTATTTTTTTTTTTTATTGTTGAACAAAAATTTTCCTTACTCTTGAGTTTTGATGATCTATCTTGCATAGTTTTTTTGTTTGTTTGTTTTTGTTTTTTTTTTTTTAGATAACTTATTGTTGAATCATGGGAACACTGGACAATGTAACAAAATGTATGTTTAATAATATTATCTCTATAATATACACTGTAGTCAGTTAAAATTGAATGAATAACTCTAGCTATTTCTATGACCATTTTCAAATGCCACTACATGGGAAACATGCTCCTGGAGGAATAATAGATACAGAAGAAGTGTTCAAAGCACCAAGAGTGAACAAAGCATAGTGTTTTAGAGGGAGAGCAATGTCTCTGGATCCAGACTGCTGGGACTAAATGCCCAGCTCCCCCACCTAATACATGTGTGATCTTTGAAGAGTTGGTTAAGCTCTTTATGTCTCAGTTTCCTTTGTGTAAAATAAGGATAAAAGTACTAGATAACTCATGGAGCTGTGATGATTATACCACTTAATATACACTGAGTGGCCATATTATTATGATCTCTGAATGCATAATAATCTGGCCACTCAGTGTGAATATATATATATATATATATATATATATATATATATATATATATTTTCATGCACCGGGCCTCTAATATATATATATATATATATATATATATATATATATATATATATATATATATATTAGGGGCCTCTAATATATATATATATATATATATATATATATATATATATATATATATATATATTAGAGGCCCGGTGCATGAATTCGTGCATGGGTGGGATCTGGCCAGCCTGGCCAGTGGGAGGGGATATGGGCAGTTGGCTGGCCTGCCTGTTGGTTGAGCTCCTGGTTGAGGGGACAATTTGCATATTAGCCTTTTATTATATAGGATATACACTGAGTGGCCAGATTATTATGCATTCAGAGATCATAATAATCTGGCCACTCAGTGTATATAAAATGTTAGAACAATTATTGATATGTAGAAAGAATCAAAGTAGTGTTAGCTAAGAAAAAATATATTCATTGTATCTATCTTAGGATCATATAAAATATAAAGATTAAAAACGCACACTATCTTTTTTCCAAAATAAATAATAGTTCCCTTTAATTTTACACATTTAAAAAATTAAATTCTAATTGTCAAAAATGTAGGTGGTTACTGTACATTATTTCACATTTGTTCTTTCTGTTTTCCTTCTAGCAATCCCTTAGTTCCAGGCATCCGTACGGTTCATTTTGTGGACAGAGAGAAGTTGGAAGTTGAAAGTGTATAAAGTCATTTTTTTTATAAGGACAGCAGCAGCGGAGCTGGCACATTTAGAAGCCTGACCTTTCTGTTCCTTGCTCAGAATTCAGAAGAGAGACCATTTCAGAGTAAAGTTCCAAGGAGCACTTTATAAAGACTGAGTAACTTTGTTGCTTACAGACTAGCTTTCTGGCATACCTGGAAGTCTTTTCTCTGCCCCTGAATTTCTGTGTCAAAGCCTAGTTTCTTATCAGGGGGTGACTGAGGCTGTGTCACCAGAAGATTGAGCCAGCCCACCACTGAGACATGTGGTTCCAGTGGGGTCAGAAACCTACATAGTTAAAATAGTAAGTCACATCTGGATAAAAATGTGAGCCATGCAGCCTTTCTCTGTGGCCCAGAGGCCAGTGCTGACTTCCTTAGAGCAATTTAAACAACACATACCTGGAGATAATGACTTAGCTGAATTGAGTTGTGATTTTTAAAGAGGAAATTCTAATGTGTCCCAATGATAAGGATTACTACCATGAAAACAGAGAGGTTCTGCATTCATATCCATACATAGAGATGGCCAAAGGGAAAGTTTAACATGCATATATCACCCAGATTATTAGCTGGACATATGCTGCTCTTTAAGATTGGGATACAATGGACTCAAATCTCCAGTCCAAATCTCATGGAAAGACCAGTGCCTCATTGCGATTCCTTCCACCCTGAGGGTGTTATATTTGCCTGATAACCTTTGGCCCCAAGCTCCAATTTCTGCTGAAAGACTCCGTTTATGGCTTCTTTCTTTGCCTTTTTCATGCTTTCTGTACTCCATCAAGCCATATGTACGGCTAAGTTCCTGTCCTTAATTTTTATGGAAAGCCATTCACAGACTGTTGTGTGTTTCTGAGAATTAAAGAAGTTTCGTAGAAGATGGAATGGGGTTATGTTGAAGGAAGCCAAATGGGTTCTGACTGAATATTACACATGTCTGATCTCAAGAAGTGATAGCCTTCATTGCCTGCTGGACTCCACTGGCTTTCCATGTTTTTGACATGCCTCTTTTCTCTGCCTTCCTCTAACTGACTCCTGATTTAACATTCGTTCATTTATTTCACATGAAGCAAACTGGATTCATTTAAAGTGCACAATTCAATGAGTTTCAACAATTGCATACACAGTGAAACCACTGCCACAATCAAGATGAAGAATGTTTACAACAGCCATGAAAATTTCCTCATGTTTTTTTTGCAATCTAACCTCTCTCCCTCTCCAGCCAAATGCAATCCCTACATGAACAGTCATTATAGATTACTTTGCATTTTCTAGAATTTTATTAAATTGTATATAAATAGAATCATGGTATTTACTAGTGTGTGTTCCTCTTTTGTGTCTGGCTTCTCTCAGTGTAATGATTTTGAGATTCACCCACATATATCCCTTTTTATTAATGAGTAGTAGCCCATGGCATGGATGCACCACACCTGTCTACCCACTCACCTGTTGATGAACACTTGTGTTCTTTCTAGTTTGGAACTATTGCAAATAAAGCTGCTGAAACATTTGTGTACAAGCCTTTATATGAAAAGATGTTTTTATTTATTTTCTGAAAATACCTCGGAGTGAAATGACTGAGTCCGTATGATTATGCCTCACTTAAGAAACTGCCAATGTGGTTGCACAGTTTGCAACACCATTAGCACTGTGTTAAAGATGCTACATCCGGCGATTGGTGCCATCAGGTTTGTTTTGTTTGTTTGTTTTATGATTCAAATGCGTATGTAGTAGAATAATGTTTTATTTTTCAATTCTAGAATTTCCATTTGATTCTCTTGTGTATTTTCTATCTCTCTGCTAAGAGTCCCTGTTTTGTATTCAGTACAAGTGTATTTGCCTTTATCTACTTGGACATGTGTAACAGTGCTTTAAAAATCCTTATCAGATAATTCCAATGAGTGTGTCTTCGCAGGACTGGCCTCTGTTCCACGTCTTTTCCTTTGAGATTGGGTCCTATTTTCTTAGTTCCTTAGAGATAAATTTTACAGTATGCTGGGCATTATGAAAGTTATATGGTAACTTAGGATTCTGTTCTTTTTTCTTGAAGATTTTGTACACACACACACACACACACACACACACACACACACTGAGTGGCCAGATTATTATGTCCACCCCATCAGTACTTCGTTGGGCCACCTTTTGCCTTCAATACTGCAGCGATTCTTCTTGGCATTGACTCCACGAGATGTGGAAAGGTGATGCGAGGCATCTGACACCGTGCCTGATGAATAGCACTGTCCAGTTCTGTGAGATTTGTTGGTTGTGGAACCAGCTGCCTGATGGCTCTTTTAACTTCGTCCCACAAATGCTCAATTGTATGGAGATCTGGTGATTGTGGGGGCCACCTAAGCAAGGTAAAATCTCCCTCATGTTCTTGAAACCACTCCTGCACAATACCAGCACCGTGGCATGGGGTATTGTCTTGTTGGAAGAAGCCATCTCCATTGGGATACGCCATCAACATGATAGGATGAACTTGATCAGCAACGATATTTAGGTATGTTGTGCTATTCAGATGTTGTTCCACATGAATTAAAGGGCCCAAATCATGCCAGGAAATCATGCCCCAAACCATAACACTGCCCCCACCAGATTGAAGGGTTGTACTCATGCATGTGGGGTGCATGCTTTCATGCTGTTTCTGCGAAATTCTCACTTTGCCATCTGCATGATGCAACTAGAAACGTGATTCATCGGACCACATGACTTTTTTCCAATGCTTGACTGTCCAATCCTTGTGTTCTTGTGCAAATTGGAGATGTTTTATCTTGGTAACTGCAGACAGCAAAGGTGTTCAAACAGGCCTTCGGCTTCCATATCCCATATGATGTAGTGAACGGCTAATTTGCCTACAAACGTCAGGTGGTCATAATAATCTGGCCACTCAGTGTGTGTGTATATATATATATATATATATATATATATATATATATACACATATATATATATGTATATATATATATGTATATATATGTATATATATATATATATACATGTGTATATATATATATATATATATATATATATATATATATATTAGTGGCCAGTGCATGAAATTCATGCATGGTGGGGGAGGGAGGGTTCCCTCAGCCCAGTCTGCACCCTCTCCAATCAGGGACCCCTTGGGGGATGTCTAACTGCTGGTTTAGGCCTGATCCCACAGGCAGTCAGACATCCCTCTCACAATCTGGGACCGCTGGCTCCTAACCACTCACCAGCCTGCCTGCCTAATAGCCCCTAACTGCCTCTGCCTGCCTGATTGCCCCTAACCCCTCTGCCTGCCTGCCTGATCACCCCTAACTGCCTCTGCCTGCCTGGTTGCCCCCCAACTGCCCTCCCCTGCCAGCCTTATCTTGCCCCCAACTGCGCTCCCCTGCTGGCCTGATCGCCCCTAACGGCCTCTGCCTCAGCCTCCACCACCATGGCTTTGTCTGGAAGGAAGACGGACATCTGAAAGATGGCCAGTCGACCTGGTCTAATTAGCATACTACCCTTTTATTAGTATAGATTATATAGGATATGATTGCTTAAATGGGGGTGGGGAGCCTTTTTCAGCAGGAGGAGATGCTCTTGGCAGACAAAAAAACATAATCCCTATATCTGGACTGATAGCCAGCCATATGCACTATACTGCCAAACTGGTCATTAAAAAATTGTACCACTTTCTTACACCTTACACCAAACAGCTGTTGCCCTTAAAACCCTTCCTCAGCCCCCACCTTAGGTTCTGCCTTCGAAGTTCACCCAGATTAGGTTCTGATGGTCGGTTTCTATGTCAGTCAGAGTCAGAAGCTTCGTCTCCTAGGCAGCCATTGGCTCCTCGCAGTTCACCCAGATTTGGTTCTGATTGGTCAGTTTCTATGCCAATCAGTGTCTCCAGGCCTATCTCTGGGCCTGATCAGAGAGGCGGGGGTGATCATCATCCCCTGTGGAGGCCCAGAGAGAAAGAGAGGCTTGGCTGCTGGCAAAGCCCAGAGAGAAAGAGAGAGGCAAGGGCTGATCAACAGCTGCCATGGAGGCTGCAGATCAGACCCTGCCTCTCTCTCCAGGCCTCTCTCAGGGCCTGATCCGTAGCCCCCTCAGCAGTCAGTGCTGGGTTGCTGTGCCCACAGTGGTGGCAGTCAGTGTTGGGTCACCACGGCAACCCATCACTGACTGCAGGACTGACTTCCTGTGTTCAGTAGAGCCTTCAGTCATTATGGACCCTGGGTTTTTATATATCAGGATATAGACATAGACATAGACGTAGACATAGACATAGACATAGACATAGACATAGACATAGACATAGACATAGACATTAGCAAGCAACTAACCTGATTAGATTTTTACTTACCCCCTTTCTCAGTGGGCTCTGCTCAGAGCTCAGATTGCATCTCTTAGCCTTGGCTAAAAGCTGTTTTGAGTGTGCTCACTGTGCATTTGCCAGGGGCCACCCAGAAACTCAGACAAAGTTACTTTACAGAATGTGGGGCTCTCTTTTGCGGCTTTCTCATTCCCAGGGTTCCCTCTTCACTTTTCTTTGGCTGGGCTGATTCCTGTCTTTTCCTTTGTTCTTCAGTGTAGAAGGATAGCTGCTTTTCATCTCACTTTCAAAAGCTCTCTGCTTTGGTTTATTCTCCAGGGCTTTCATGGGGTTGATCTTTGCATTTTGTCCAATGTTCATAGTCATCTGTGGGGTGGGTTAGTCTGTTAGGGGCTTATGCCTTTATACCATAAGTACAACTCTCTCATTTTATGCTAAGAGGATTAACTAGCTCTTGCAGCTATTTTTTGGTCTTATTCCAACCCATCTTTTCAGGGACTTACCTTCAACCTTCAAGTGGCTGATGGTGTTTTCCAAAATAAAAATGGTGGTTAATCTTCCTTTTTTTCTTTCTTTTATTTTTGCAACCCAGCCACTAAGCCAATAATTCAAGATTTTCAGATGTGAGCATACATAGGTGAGCTTTGGGCTCAAATACAAGGAAGACCGAGCATTTTATGTTTCTGCAGACTATAGTTGACAGAAACCAAGAAACCAAGAGAGAACAGTAAATAGGGTCCAGAGAATAAAATTATTAATAACCTTAACTAAATAAGAAAAGAAGCCAAAGGTACAAAGCAGTTGCTCCCCAACTGAGTCTGAGAAAGCTTCTATAATACAATGACTGGATAGCTAATAAGTGTAGTGGAGTCTGCCATCTATGACAAGGTCAGGGGCAGATGACAAATAATCTCATAAGGAAGCAGAAATAGAAGTGAAACTCCAAGTCATTTACAGTGAGATGACTATTCCCAACATCCTAGCAAGAAGAAATTGGAAACTAAAGCCAAAATGTCATCATTTCAGCATGACTTAGATTAGTCAAAGTGTCAAGTAAATTTATGCATTTGGCCCTGCTGATGTGACTCAGTGGTTGAGCATCTGCCTATGAACCAGGAGGTCATGGTTCAATTCCCAGTCAGGGCATATGCCCGGGTTGGGGACTCAATTCCCAGTGGGGTCCTGCAGAAGACAGGCTATCAATTATTCTCTCTCATCACTGATGTTTCTATCTCTCTCCTTATCCTTTCCTCTCTGAAATATATATATATATATGTATATACATATATATATATTTTTAATTGTGTAATACAGTAATAATTAATTTGGCAATATGATCACCTACCAATGGTTTATAATTTTTCCCTGAAGTCTTTGAGAAATAATCCCATTTTTGCTTGGTTTCAGTAGAGTGTCTGTCACTCTCATTCTGTGTACTCAGGCATGCCTCGTGCTGGGGGCTCAGAGGTCATGGTTACACAAACGGCTCCTGGAAGGATGGTAGAGGGACACCTGAGGTGCTATCCCAGAAAAAGGTTTCCTTCTGAAAATTAAACTATTTAAAAACAGAATGTTCCCTGGACCAATTGTTAATGTTGAAATATATATCCTATCTAATAAAAGAGAAACATGCAAATTGACCGCACCTCCACTACACTCATAAGCCATGCCCACCAGCCAATCAGGAGCAAGTATGCAAATTAACCCAGCAAAGATGGCAGAGGCTTGGGTTGCCCCCAGTGATGGAGGAAGCCAAGCTTCCCACCTGCCCTGGCCGGCCCTGGCCTCTGCTCAAGGCTACAAAGTTTCAATTATAGAAGATAAATAAATCTCAACAAAAATGGTGGCAGCCATGGAGCTGGAGAGAACAGGAGGCTTTGGTTGCCCCTGGCAATGGAGGAAGCCAAGCTTCCTGCCTGCCCTGGCTGGCCCTGGCCTCCGCTCAAGGCTACAAAGTTTCAATTATAGAAAATAAATAAAATCCCAGATACCAGGGCCTCCACTTGGGTCAACAGGGGGCGTGGCTGGCCTGAAAACCACCACAGGCTCCTCACCCAGGCCACCCCACATCCCAAGGGACCCCCCACTCTGATCCCGGACACTTTTCAGGACAAACCAGCTGGCCCCCACCTGTGCACCAGGCCTCTATCCTATCTAATAAAAGAGTAACATGCAAATTGACCATCACTCCAACACACAAGATGGCTGCCCCCATGTGGACACAAGATGGCCACCACAAGACAGCCAGCAGGAGAAGGCAGTTGTGGGCGATCAGGCCAGTACAGGAGGGCAGTTGGGGGGGACCCAGGCCTGCAGGGGAGAGCAGTTGGGGGGGACCAGGCCTGCAGGGGAGGCCAGTTGGGGGGACCAGGCATGCAGTGGAGGGCAGTTAGGGGAAATCAGGCTGGCAGGGGAGCAGTTAGGCATCAATCAGTCTGGCAGAGGAGTGCTTAGGGAGTGATCAGGCTGGCAGGCAGAAGCAGTTAGGGGCAATCAGGAAGGCAGGCAGGCAAGCAGTTGGGAGCCAGCAGTCCTGGATTGTGAGAGGTATCCCATATTGGAGAGGGTGCAAGCTAGGCTGAGGGACACACATCCCATGCACAAATTTTGTGCACCAGGCCTCTAATATATATATTCCTCTTCTTAGATTTTCCAGGATCACTGAGTCACTCATTGTTCTCTTTCCTATATGCCCAGTCCATTGAATCTACACACTCATATCACTCTGATGCTAAAGACATTCTCAATTTTATATCTTCCTCTAATCTAAACCCCAGTCAAGCTGCTTAAAAGAGTAATTTATATTTCCTGTCTTGAATTCCTTATCTCCTAGTGACATTTTGGTTCATTTAAAAATATTATTATAAATTATTTCAAATATTCAAAAACAACATCTGTAATATACATGTGAGCTATAAGTGTTAATATCTGTGAAGGCTTCAACCATCTTAAGAGATAGAGTGTTACCATTGGAGGCCCTGTGTATCTGTCCACAATGGCATCCTTCTCACCCACTAGGGGCTCCACTATTCTGATTATTTTATTTGTTATTCTCTTTCTATGCATTGCAGTTTTACCCACCTATATGTATTCTTCATCAATTTGCTGATTTTTAGGTATATTTAACTTTGTATTATTTATATTGTGCATTTTCCAATACTTGCATTTTCTCTCAGTTTTATAAGAGTTAGCTGTTTTGTTACAAGTGGCTGTAGTATTCATCTTCATGGCTATTTAGTACTCCATGGCATGGCAATAGTTTTGTTTATTTTTGTCTTTACTCCACATACTTTTCTTGGGGAGAATTTATCTACTTTTGTAACTTTTTACATAATTTCCAAATTTTCATTTCCCTTGTCTTTGGATTGAAATATTTAAATTCTACTGGGCATTTCAATTTATGTATCTCACAAGCACCTCAAGCTCACAATATTGATCCTTCTCTAATCTTCAACCTACATCTAATTGATTACAAAATCCTGAAGATTTTACCTACAAAATATTCTGGAATCCATTCTCTTCCTCAAGTCCCCAGTATCACTATCCAAGTTTAGTCTTTTGTAGTTTTCTCTTGGGCTTTGGAAATGACTACCCAGTGAGTTTCCCTGACCAGATACTTGCCCTCTGAGTTACATCATTGACACAATCACCAGAGTGATGTATCTAAAGCACAATTTGACCATATCACTTCCTAATTGTAAATATCCCCTGGGTTTGAGTCATCAGCATTGTGAAACCAAGCTTCCACCATGGCATCCAGGCACTTCACAGATTTCTTGCCTTGCCTTCTCCCCTGTTCCCCATATTTACAATTTACACAATGAAAAACCAAAGATCTATGGCTCTTCATACATACTATGTGATTTTCTTCCTCCATGTCTTGCATATATAGTTCTCTCTGCAAAAAGTAACCTCTGTGCCTTTTTTTCACTGATAACTATTTATCCTCCAGATTCAGCTCAGTGGTCACTATTACACCCTGCTCCTAAGTCTCTCATAGATTTTAATACACTTTGCTGTGTTAGTTTATATGTTTATATTCTCTTCTAAAATATAAATTAGCAAATATGATTCTATAGTTCATATTTATATACTCAGTATTTAGTACAGTACCTAACTCCTAGTATTTCCTCAAAAGATGAAAATAGGACTGTTGACCTGAAATAGAGAAGGAAGGTGTGTCATCAGACCCTATCACAGTGGCTAGAAAATACCCCTTGAGACTACCAATCTTCTCTTCCTCAGTTTTCAAGCAAATTTCTAATGCATAATTAGTTTTTCTTAGTACTTAGAATATACAACACATGGTCTTTAAAGGAATGCATACTGTTGTAATGTCAGTTTGTACAACACTTACTCAGTGTCCCCAGTTATTATTGTTAAATAGCCAACTACCCCTAATTTAATGACATAAAACAATAACCATTTTATTGTGCTCAGAAGAGCACAGAAATTCAGACAAAGTACAGCGGGAATGTCTTGTCTTTACTCAGTGATGTCTTAGTCCTTTGCTGGACTGCCTTTATAGCTGGGGGTTGGAATCAACAGGGGTCTTCCTTACTCACACGTCTGGTACCTAGGCTGGCATTACTTGAAGTCCTGAAATATCTACACATGGCATCTCCAAGTGGCTCCAGCTTCTTACAGAATAGCCCCTGGGTTCTGAGAGGGAGCCTCCACGACAGAATCAAGTAGAAGCAACATGGCCTTTTGAGGCTTGTCACATGAACTCTTTTCTGTCATACTCGATTGTGGAAGCAATCATAACTTCATAAGTCTGATTCTCTGAACTACTAATTAAGTATGGTGTCCGGGCATCTGAGATTAATGTCCATATATGAGCCTGCTCTTAGGAAGCTCTGTCTGAGTGCCCATTTGGCGCCCTTGACTGGTGCTCCTCTTGTGGCGGTTCCCAAGTGGGAGGAATGATGGGCTTCTTATTGACCAGGCCCACCTGGGAGACAGGGAGTTATGCATTTGTGAAAAGAACACTTTCCTCAGTTTCAAGTGTCAGGCTGTGTTTGTTTCAGGGGCATCCCCCACCTTAAAGATTGCTGATTTGGGAATAAACATGACCTTCTGGGATATATCTCAGGGCCTCCCTGTGGAGAACAAACTGTGAAGATATTTCTCCTAGGTTCCCAAACAGTTACTTTTCTTGATCTTATTCTTTTTTTCTTTCCCCTTTTGTTACCAGTCAAGTTTCTTTGTGTCTTGGAGAAACAAGATATTGTCCCAAGGGACAAGATATCCTATATAATAAGGAGGTAATATGCAATTTAACCTTCATACCCTCACAAGATGGCTGCAAACAACCAGGCCGGCAGGGGGATTAGTGAGGAACAACCAAATGACTGAACAGCAGGCTGCGTGGAGTGACCAGGCCAGTGGGGTGGGCAGTTAGGGGCAACCAGGCCAGTGGGGGGGTGCAGTTGGGGGTGACCAGGCTGGCAGGGAGGGGCAGTTAGGGGCAACCAGGCCAGCAGAGGTGGGCAGTTGGGGGCCATCATGCAGGCAGGCAGGTGAGCGATTAGGAGCCAGTGGTCCAGGATTGTGAAAGGGATGTCCGACTGCCGGGGTCCTGCATTAGAGAGGGTGCAGGCTGGGCTGAGGGGACCCCACCCTGTGCACGAATTTTGTGCACCGGGCCTCTAGTTTTTCATAAATGCAGGCTTCACTCTAAGACCAAAACACATCATATTTTGAGATCCATCCCCTTACTCAGTTAACACTGGAGCTTAGCAGCTAAGATTGCCTGTAGCTTACTAGTATGTATGAGCCCTCCTGTTTTCCCATCCCCATATGCCCAAGGCCCAGCCTTTTCCCTGTCCACACTCATTCCTTTTCACCATCACCACTGTTCCTTCCTTTACACAGGGGGAAACACTTCCTGCTCTCACCCAGAGCTAGCTCCCCCTGGACAGAGCTATGTGCATAGGCCCAATTCATGTGAGGATGTACTTACAGGCAGCCCCTCTTAAAACCAGACCATTTGCCATGTTGGGAAAATGTTAACGTGTGCTTCACAGTTTCCCAGATATTCAGGCTTCCTTCTGAGCTACACAGGGATTTCTGAGCTCCTTTACTTGGTAGCTCCTTTGCTCTCAGGGCTGGGCCTCTGAAAAGGCCCCCATGGCAAAGCCCAATCTTAGGCTGGTTCCCTCATTCCCAACATTCTTTTTTTTTTAAATCCAGCATGTGCTTTGTGGTTTTGCCACTTGCTTCTTTAAAGAAAATTGAATAAACACAAAGTGGTGGAAGGGGGTGCAACAGTTACCGGGGAATGAGGTAACAGGAGAAGAAGAGGTTCTATCCTAAAATAGAAATTCTAGTGCATCAGGAGGAGCCCAGCATGGTAGTGTGAGTTTTTCTATTTGCTTCTGTCTCCATAGATATGTTCTACTTCAGAGTAGGGGTGCTGGTTGAGCTGTTTTGCTTGAGGGGAGTGGGAGATGACTGAAAATCTGGTTAGCAATTCTTATGCACCAAAGTTAGCAGATATGTCCCCTGGTAATTGGTTCCTGCTGCCGGGGTTGGCTGGGCCTGCTGTGTAGTGACGGCAGGACTCCTGGCCCCCTGCTTTGGTTTCCAAATAGAATCATCCGCTTGCAGCAAAGCTGCTTCCTTTGTCAGGTTCTTTGGGTGCATCCTTTATGCATAAGTGGGCTGCAGCTCCGCCATATGGGCGGCTAATGGTGCAGCTGCCCCAGCAGAGCGGCACACCCAGAGCTGAGGGAAGTGGGTGTGCACAACAAATGGTGCCTGTCTTGGGAAGAGCAGCACACTGTTTGTCTGGGAAGCTCCCCGAGGCTTAAGTAGGTATTGATGGAAGCCACACAGGATGTCTGAGAAATCTTCTCTGCTGCAGGCCCAAACCTGCGTCGGGTGTTGAACACATTGTGCCACTCTCCTTGGTTTTAAGTGCTTTGGCTGTTGAGCGGGGTACTTACAGACGTGGACTCTGAAGCAAGATTGGGTAGGAATGCCTTCTTCTACTTTATAAGAGCAAGTTAATGAACATTTCTGAGTCTCTGTTTTCTTATTTGTAAATTGTGGATGCTAATGCCCATCTTAGAGGGGTGTTATCAACCTTTAGAGGGTTATTATATTACTTGAGAGAATATGTGTAAAGCATTTTGCATGGGCTTTACAGTCAGACAAACCTGGGTAATAAGCCTGGCTCGACCACCTACTGGCAGCATGACCTTGAGAAAGGCCTTATCTCCTACACCCTCAGTTTATTCATCCATGTAATGGTTTAACAATCATTTCCTAGTTGGTTATTAGAACTAAATGACAATTGATGACCATAGGAAGGCACCCAGCACATATTAGAGGCATGAACATGCTGGGTTTCCATCCTTTATCTGCACAGCTTGCTCTCTCTCATCTGATGTCTGTGTAGAAAGTGACTCCTCCTCCCCCAACACACACACACACACACACACACACACACACACACACACACACACGCGCGCGCACCAATTTATCAGAGCCAACGAGGACGTGCCTGCCAGGACCCTGCTGAGGATTTTATGCCTCCAGTTCACAATTGTAGCCAGAAATGGATTTTCCACCTGAGGTGGCAAGAAGAAAAGGTGTGTATTAATGTGGAGCCTTCAAACTGTACAGCCACAAAGACCAATATCCATCCCTGAAAGGCACAAGCCCAGGATTTATATGTGTGATAAGTTGCAGATCTAGCTCATTTCTTCCAGACCACCACAATAAGCTCAAAGGAGAATGTATGAAAGTCACTTCCCCTGTTTATAAATATGGGGCCTAAGCTGTAGAATATAAAGTAGCATGTAAGTTATTCCTGAAGGGGAAAAGGCATTTGATAAGAGAAGAAAAATATAGACTAAAGGAAAAGAAAACAAAGGGAAACTCAAGGACAGCAACTAAAGCAGGATGTTCCAAAAAGAGTTCAGGTCCATGGAGGCAGATAAAATAGCACAGTGGCAAAGGGAGAATGACAGGAAAGGCAGAGTCAAGGATTTGGGCCAAGTGACATCTCTTTGTACTTTTCTAGCCTCTTACTGAGGTGATTGGCTCTGAAATGGAGAGAGAGCACCCAGGAAGGGCCCGGCTGTCCTGAGATGTTACTCAGTGTGCTGCTGATAAGCCTGCCTGACTTCCCTGAGGGGCCTGAGTAGACTCGGGCAAGAAACACCTCAGGTGCCCCAGATGTCTTCATGTCAATGATGTAGGAGGCTGACTGTAAGCAAGATACACATACACTGTGTGACTAAACCTCATAGCAGAGTGGCAGAGCTGGAACGTGGTGCTTCTGGAGGGAGTCTGGGTAATGATGAAAGGCAGACAGAGGAATTGCTTGGGCATTCCAGGATTGTCTCAGTCAAGGTCAGAACTCTGACTCCAGAGTCAAACTCTGAGCTCTAAGGCACGGGGCACCTTGAAACCTTTCATAATTGTTATTTACATCAATGCTTCAGTGTACCCAAGAGTCAGCATTTGGGCAAAGCTGCAGTCCTTATTCCTTTTATTTTCCATATGGGAAAAGCGAGGGTAGGTGTTATTAGAATCACAGAGTATCAGAAATAGAAGAGATCTTACAGGTTATGTAGGCTTACCAGAGGGATTTCCAATGGCTCACCACAAACAGAGAGACCCATATAATATATACTGATGCTGTTAGCACAGACTAAGGAGGTGAAAGGGACAGAACAAAAGAAAGAGAGATGGGGACATAAACCCAAACCCCAAACTCCTCTTTAAAATCTATAGCAACTGGAGTTTTAAGCTTCCTAGCAACCAAGACAAACAAATGACCTTCAAGATCACCTAATCCAACCCCCTCATTTTATGGATTTGGAAATGAAGGCCTATATTATTTTTTAAAAGCTTTTCATCAATGAAATGTGTTTTTGTAGTTTCTGTAGCTAAGCATGGAATTATTTCCACTTTAATGTTTCCGATTGATTTTTTTTCAAATGGGCTTTTTTCATGAGACACTGTTGACCTCCCAGAAACCAATTACACATCAGAGCAGTGCAGAATGCTACATGAAAAGTTAACCTTCAGGAGCTATAACAATTCACACAACAGGAAAACAGTCCCTTTACAGTGAATAGCCTTCTCCAGAACATCTGCAAGCCACATATTCTAGAAGTGCTCTCTGCTTCCTTCAGTCGAATTACCCCCAAAGCCTTCAATCTTTTACCATTCTCACTATATGGTCCTCATTTCCCCCTGGCTCTCCACTTTTGCTCACAGTTTTGGGCTTAGGGCAAAGTGAGAGGGGTCCCATAAGAACCCGGGCTTGATGTTGAGAACTTGCTGAAACTTATTCCAGGTGTTAGGCAGTCAATTTAGCAGGTCGTCTGGCAAGCAAGTGATGTAATTGAGAGCAGATGCCTCCCCTCCCAATCCTTCCTGGCGCACCAGAGTTAGAGAGACAACAACTGAACTGATGGAGGCCTGAACCTTCAGAGGCAGGAGAGAGGAAATCCTATTGGTAGGGACCCCTGTTGTATCACTGCAGTGAAGGGAATTTTGACCCTGGGCTGCCAGACTATGAGGAACTCTATGGAGTAAAATAAGGACTCATGAATTCTGTGCCCATGAGTCTCCCTACTCAATGATTAATATCAGATCTGCTGTCTCACCGGCTCTTTATTCTAGCTGGTGTTGTAGCAGCCATACAGGTACAGCAGCATCTCACTTTACCCCTATGGCCGTTATCTCTTGCTCCCCATTTCAAGGCTTCTCTGCTCAGCCCATTGCATGTGTGACCTGGGCAATTTATAGCACTTTGTGGTGGATGGTTCTCCACCAAGGAAAAGCCACAGATTGCGCTCATGGTGACTGTTTTCATCAATGTAGTTTGGATTGTCTCTCCCTCTTTCCCTGCTTCATTCTCCTTATGCCTCTCTCTTGTTCTATGACGTACCCTAGTGAATTGAAAGCCTGAAAGCCTCTGCTTTTAAGCTCAGCTTCCTGGGGAAGCAGGGCATGGACCAGTGCTCATCTTCTGGGCCATTTCTCCTCCTTTCAGTTAAACAGCATTAGGCTTTTCTGGTTAAGCTCACTGAGAGAATGAGTTAGATTCTATAGCTGGTTAGATTTTTAATTTTGGTCACCAAGGTTGGATTTGCCTTCCTTTGCAAAAAGAACCCTAATTTTCTTCTGGCAATCATCTCTTCTCTGTTTCTGGTTATGCAAGTCCGATGAAGTTCATTCCACATCTAGCTTAAAAGTGAACATGTTGTTTGGTTTCAGCCAATCAAAACACTCTATAGCCCCTGAGTAGTGGCCGGTTAAAGATGGTCACATGATCCAAACTTGAGCCAATGTGACATAGCATAAATTCTTTCTAGGACTAGTGAATGAGGCACATATTTTCTTTTCCACTGCACTTGAAGGACTGAACTTAGAAAATGTGGTAATAGGAGCTGATGCAACCATCTTTTGGGGCAGTAGTCAGCAAACTCATTAGTCAACAGAGCCAAATATCAACAGTACAATGATTGAAATTTCTTTTGAGAGCCAATTTTTTAAACTTAAACTTCTTCTAACACCACTTCAAAATAGACTTGCCCAGGCCATGGTATTTTGTGGAAACGCCACACTCAAGGGGCCAAAGAGCCGCATGTGGCTCGTGAGCCGCAGTTTGCTGACCATGGTTCTGGGGTAAAGCTATCTCATGATGGATCCAGTAAGAAGGAAGCAGAGCTCAAAGAAATCAGGATCTGATGACATAGTTTGACCACACTCCCACAGCCCATCCCTGCCCTCCTCATCAAGCTATAGCTGTGGCCCTAGACTTTTTGTTTGTTTAAGCCAATACATTCCCCTTTTTGTTCAAACTTTTTTTTTTTTTTTTTTTGCTTTACTATTGTTCATTTGCAACCTAAAGAATCTTGGCTGATACATGAATTTCTTCCCACCTCAAATTCCTTATTTTTATAGTCCATCTTAGTTGTCGTGAAGACTGTTTTCTAAAATTTAGTTTTGTCAAATATTGAGGATATTAAAAGGAAATTTGTAAGATTTAAATAATAACTATAATTAAAACTCCCAATTATTTGCCATCAAGTTTAAGAAAGAAAACATGATTGTTTACAGTTCTCTATAGTCTATCCTAGATTCTAAATCTTTTCTACTCCTTCAGAAATAGCCAGTATCTTGAATTTTATATTAGACACCCTTGCTTTCTTATACTTTTACTAGAGGCCTGGTGCATGAAATTCGTGCATGGGTGTGTGTGTCCCTCAGCCCAGCCTGCACCCTCTCCAATCAGGGACCCCTTGAGGGATGTCCAACTGCCCATTTAGGCCCGATCCTACCGGAACTGCTGGCTCCCAACTGCTCGCCTTCCTGCCTTCCTGATTGCCACTAACCGGTTCTGCCTGCCAGCCTGATCACCCCCTAATCACTCCCCTGCCAGCCTGATTGATGCCTAACTACTCCCCTGCCAACCTGATTACCCCTAACTGCCCTCCCCTGCAGGCCTGGTCACCCCTAACTGCCCTCCCATGCAGGCTTGATCACCCCCAATTGCCCTCCCTTGCAGGCCTGGTCCCTCCCAACTGCCCTCCCCTGCTGGCCATCTTGTGGTGGCCATCTTGTGTCCACATGGGGGCAGCCATCTTTGACCACATGGAGGCAGCCATCTTGTGTGTTGGAGCGATGGTCAATTTGCATATTACTCTTTTATTGGATAGGGTAGAAGCCTGGTGCACGGGTGGGGGCCAGCTGGTTTGCCCTGAAGGATGTCCTGGATCAGGGTGGAGGTTCCCTTGAGGCATGGGGCAGCCTGGGCGAGGGGCCTGTGGTGGTTTGCATTCCAGCCACACCCCTGGGTGACCCAAGTGGAGGCCCGGGTATCTGGGATTTATGTATCTTCTATAATTGAAACTTTAAATAATAACTATAATTAAAATTGTAGCCTTCAGCGGAGGCCAGGGGAGGCCAGAAACTTGGTTTCCTCCATTGCCGGGGAAACCCAAGCCTACTGCTCACTCTGTGGCCGCAGCCATTTTTGTTGGGATTTATTTATCTTCTATAATTGAAACTTTGTAGCCTTGAGTGGAGTCCAGGGCATGCCAGAATGTGCGGGGAAGCTTGGCTTCCTCCACTGCCAGGGAAACCCAGGCCTCTTGCTCGCTCCATGACTGCAGCCATCTTGGTTGGGTTAATTTGCATACTTGCTCCTGATTGGCTGATGGGTGTGGCTTGTGGGTATAGTGGAGGTATGGACAATTTGCATATTACTCTTTTATTAGATAGGATTATATGTTAATATCTCTAAATAATTTATTGTAGTTTTGGACCATCTTTAAATTTATATAAATACAACCAGAGTGTATATATTCTTTCTTGACTTTCTTTTTAAACTCAAGCCTGTATTGTAGGATTCTTTCATACTGTTGCATGTAGCTATAATGCATTTATTTTTTATGTTATATGCATATACTATATTTTCTCCTGCTATTGGTAGACATTTTCTATCTAGATTTGTTTGCTTGATACTACAAACAGTTCTGATATGAGCATACTTGCACATGTGTCCTGATGCACATTTGCACAGGTTTTTTAGGGTTTATACCTGGAAAAAGAGTCTGCCATTGTTCATCTGCAGTTTCATATTTACTAGTAAGTACAACTTGTTCTTTAGAGTGGTGGTATTACTAATGTACATAAACGATGAATAAGTATAGTTTTCCATCAATTACCCAAAACTTGATATTATCAGACTTTACTGATTGCCAATATTGATGACTATGAAATTCTTTCTCTTGTGTGGTTTCAACTTACATTTTGTTATGATCAATAATAATGTTGATATCATAACTACATCATAAAGATTTGATCAATGTTTCCTCTGAAAATAAAAACAATATTACATATTAACCATCTTCTATTTTGAAGTGAGCACCTGACAGCATTATCAAATAATTAATGAGAAAACCAACCCACAAAATGGCAAGGCTCTTCACAGAGAATTGGAGAGAGTGAGGAATTTGTAGTGGCTGATGCTTGGGTGAGATTGCTAACTTCTCTACAAAACTCATTTCCTACAGTGCAATAAAACTCCAATTTGCAGAATTATCTTTCATGTTATACAGAAATCTTTTGCATCTCTACCAAACAACTTGTATTTACATTCCTATTAGACAAGAATCATTTGCAATGCTGTAAGTTTTTTTAAAGTTATTATCTATATGTACAGAGTTGAAAACTACCCTAGTCAATAGTAAATAACAAGTCAAACAAAGAAAAAAAATTAAGAGGAGAACTTGGCACAATTTTTCTGTAAAGAACCAGATAGTAAATATTTTGGGCTTTGTAAGCCATATGATCTCTGGTGTACTGCTCATCTCTACTCATGAAAGTAGCCATAGGAAAAATATGAGCATGACTCTTCTGTAAATTTTATTTATTTACACACAAAAAAGGTAGCTGCTGTGTTTGACCTGTAATCATAGTTTGCAGACCCCTGATGTGGAGAACCAGATAATCCACAGGCGAGCCTGCCAGAAAACAGGCAGAAATACACTGAAACAACATTCAGTAATCCCTTTGGTCTATTTTTATGGTTTGGGTATTTTTCTTAAGTTTCCCCTTTGAACATAATCTCTAAAGATTATTCTTGATCACAACAAAGCTGACCTCATTGTGTTTGAGTCTAATTCATTTACATTGTTGTAGTAAGAAATGTTCATTTACACTTTCTAGCCACCTTTTAATACTGTCAGCAAATCTAGAGTCCTGTGCTGTTAAGCAATTGTAAGGCCAGAACATTAACTTTGGTCCTGAAAAATGGAATATTTTCTACTGTTTTAGAGATGTTTTTTCATTAGTTTTATTTTCTCTTCTAATTTTAGGCCAAGGAATCAAACCCGATATTCACCTCTACCCATTTTGCCTGCAATGTCTATAAATATGGGTTTATATATATATACTAGAGGCAGGGTGCATAAAATTCGTGCACTGGAGGGGGTGTCTCCCAGCCCAGCCTGCACCCTCTCCAATCTGGGACCCCTCAGGGGATGTCCGACTGCCTAAAGGGATCGGGCCTAAACCAGCAGTTGGACATTCCTCTCACAATCTAGAACTGCTGGCTCCCAACCACTCACCTGCCTGCCTGCCTGATTGCCCCTAACCACTTCTGCCTGCCAGCCTGATCACCCCCTAACCACTTCCCTGCCAGCCCGATCGATGCCTAACTGCTCCCCTACTGGCCCAATTGCCCCCAACTGCCCTCCCCTGCCAGCCTGGCCACCCCCAACTGCCCTCCCTTGCCAGCCCGGTTGCCCCTAACTACCCTCCCCTGCAGTCCTGGTCTCCCCTAACTGCCCTCCCCTGCAGGTCTGGTCCCCCCCAAATGCCCTCCTCTGCAGGCCTGATTGCCCTCAAATGCCCTCCCCTGCAGGCCTGATTGCCCCCAACTGCCTTCCCCTGAGGCCTGGTACCCCCAACTTCCCTCCCTCCCCTGCAGGCCCAGTCACCCCTAACTGCCCTCCCCTGCTGGCCTGGTCACCCACAACTGCCCTCCCCTGCAGGCCTGGTCACCCCCAACTGCCCTCCCCTGCAGGCCTGGTCCCTCCCAACTGCCTTCCCCTGCAGGCCTGGTCCCCTCCAACTGCACTCCCTCCCCTGCAGACCTGGTTGCCCCTAACTGCCCTCCCCTGCTGGCCTGGTCACCCACAATTGCCCTCCCCTGCAGGCCTGGTCACCCCCAACTGCCCTCCCCTGCAGGCCTGGTCCCTCCCAACTGCCTTCTCCTGCAGGCCTGGTCCCCTCCAACTGCACTCCCTCCCCTGCAGGCCCAGTTGCCCCCAACTGCCCTCCCCTGCTGGCCTGGTCACCCACAACTGCCCTCCCCTGCTGGCCATCTTGTGGCAGCCATCTTGTGACCACATGGGGGTGGCCATCTTGTGCAATGGTGTGATGATCAATTTGCATTTTACCTCTTTATTATATAGGATATCTCTTCCATAAGGTTCCTGGCCATCCAGGAAGTAACCTTTCTTACTACCTAGAAGGATTGGAAGCTTTAAACCAGGGGTCAGGAAACTTTCTCTAATGGGCCAGATTGTAAATATATTAGACTTTGAGAATCATGAGTCGCTGTTGCAACTATTCGATTCTGTTGTTGTAGTGCAAAAGCACCATAATCAATATGCAAATAAATGTGTGTGCTTCTATTCTAATAAAACCTTATTTACAGAGATGTTGAAGGGCTGGATTTAGCTCACAGGCCATAGTTTGCCAACCCCTGCTTTAAGCCTCTGCTTTCAATAGGTACTAACCCAGTTTTCTCACCAGGTATCATAGAGGGTAAAGGAGAAAAAACAATATTCCAAGACAGATTTGTCATTTTAACAGAGAGAAAACCCAGTTGTAGTTTTGCATCCATATGCTATTTGATACTAAAGAATTCATAGCTCTTTTAAAAACTCTTTGAATAAGTGTATCAAAAGTAAACCACCTTTGGCAAAATGTTAACACATTTTATTGCTTCTTTTCAGACTCCTTATTTACAAAAAATTCAAGAAAAATAAAATACCCTTCTGCAAAAAGAAATCATATTTTGTTCTTCACTATCCTCTTTCACATTTTTAAAAAACCAGTCACTTAATTTTAAACAAAGCTATCTTCTTTTTTCACCTAAGAAAACAAAAACACATCTAATGACCTTGCATGTTAAGTTGTACCTCTATGCTATTATTGCTTCTAATAGATTCTCATTCATATATGCTAGTTATAATTTTTAGCAAAGTATGAAAGAACTAGGAGGTAGGTGACAACCGTCATATGCAAGCATTTTAACAGAACTGTGATGCTCTTTACATACATGACAGGACTTTGCAGCTGAAAATAACCATTTCACACTTTTTACCTTTTTAAAGTACCAAAAAGGAATGCTTTTGTTAACATTACCCAGGGATATAGCCACTCCATAATACATAAAAATAAGAAGCTAAGAGGCAAACACTATACAACAACAACAAAAATCAATTGAAGAAACAAAATAGAATCCTGTGTCTATCTAACAGAGTTTACTTAATGGTCAGACCATTAAAACCAACCTGCTCACCAGTTATTATTGCCACCAGTGCAACAATGAGTAAATCAGAACAGGAGTCGAATGCAGGCAAGATCCAGAAGCAAAGACAAACACAGAATTTAGAAGGAAGAAAGAAAGAAAGGAAAGAAAGAAAGAAAAGGAAGGAAGGAAGGAAGGAAGGAAGGAAGGAAGGAAGGAAGGAAGGAAGGAAGGAAGGAAGGGAGGGAGGAAGAAAGAGATTGAGAGGCAACAAAAACAAACTCTCATTGCCTCTGAGAATTCATCTTAGAAGTCAAGACATGTTTAGGCCTAAATAACCCAGGAGGGGCACCTCTTAGGCAACCAAGTTTAATTAGCTATAGAATGTATGCCAACTGGACACCTCAGCATGACCTCCAAAATTGCCAAATATAATTTTCAAAAAGTTAAAAACCATGTCTCTAATGCAAACATAAAAGAACATGTGTTAGCCCAGCCTGCATGGCTGAGGTTGAACATGGACCTATGAACTAGGAGGTCACGGTTCAATTCCTGGTCAGGGCACATGCCCAGATTTCAGGCTCGATCCCTAGTAGGTCATGTGCAGGAGGCAGCCCATCAGTGATTCTCTCTCATCAATGATGTTTCTATCTCTCTCTCTCTCTCTATTCCTCTCTGAAATCAATAAAAATATATGTTTAAAAAAGAACATGTGTTAAAGATTTATGTAGCTCATTAACGATAGAACCAGATAGCTGACAAAGATGGTTTCTAATCTCCACTTAAATATTTATTGGCTCATTTCCCTGCTCAAAACCTTCTGTAAACTCTTATTTTCTTTGTGTGTGGTGTTTTGTTTTGTTTTGTTTTGCATCTGACTGGTACAGAAAAAAAAAAGTGAACAAATTCTTGGAAACCATGGGAAGCAACTTTCACAATAAATTCCCTGCTTTCTTCTCAAGACTTTGGACTCCAAATCCAGAGTTCTTTTACTGCACTATAGCTATCTCTGCTGAGACATACTCCTTGTCTTCTGGGAGATTATGAAAACTTTGGAAACATGAACGAACAGGGAAGAAATAAGAACCCCAGGGTAAAAACACAGTGGTCACCGTGGGCTGCCTTGGTCATAACAATTCATGGAGCAGGCAGGAACTGAATCAGTTCTGAAAGTCAGCAGTCTTCAGTAAGAGATGTTCAATGGAAATAGACACCTCTGATTTTCATTTCCAGTGGTTCGAGGGAGATTTAAAACAAAGAGGAAGTGGATTCTCAGCTGACAACCAAAAAAATTGTCTTCTGGTGGTTTTCACGGCTAGTAGGTTTTGACTTTCAGAAGAACAGTTGAATTATAAGATATTTCCTGTGGGTTCACATTATCTACTTCTCATTTTTATTATGACAGCTCCAGGCTTGAGCAAGTGGGAAGTTACCCTTCTTCCAGAAAGTGAAATAAGTTTGTATTTCAGCTTTAAGGCAATATAAGAAAAACATTATTTAAAACTTAAACAACAATGAGAAAGAAAAAGAAGGGGGAAACAAAGATTAAGAAAGGTAGAAGGAACGAGAGTGAGAGGAAGAAAGGAAGGGAGAGAGAGAGAAAATCTTCTCTTCTGAAAAAAAAAATAAAAATCAATGGAGGAAATAATCTTCTAAATAAATAGTGTAATGCTGAGCAAACTGCGAATCAGAAACAAGGATATCCCCAGATGCAAGATGTGGCAAGAATGACTTCAGACTTCAGACAATTTTGGAAACTTGGGAGAACTCGTTTTAGCATCAATTCTTAAAACATCTTTAAAAATAAAATAAAAAATGATTTCAGAGAGAGGAAGAAAGAAGGAGATAGAAAGAAACATTAATGATGAGAGAGAATCACCAATAGGCTGCCTCCTGCAAGCCCCCTACTGGGGACTGAGCCTGCAATGTGGGCATGAGCCTTGACCAGGAATCAAACTGTGACCTCCTCATGCATAGATGGATGTTCAACCACTGAGCCACACAGGTGGACTAACATCAATTCTTGATGGGTAGGTCAAGGTAAACATAAAATGTTTAAGGTGAGAAAATGAGATTGAGTGCTTGTTTCCAAATAAGTTGTCGATTGCTGAGCCTTTATTTTGTTGTTCTCACTTTTATGGAAAAATATATATTGCCTGCAGATAGGTCCCTTGTGGAACCACCTAATGTGAAGCGTCTCTGAAAAATATAAAATGCTCTTTAAATGAAAATTAATAGTGAGTATGGTAGAAATCTCTCCCCAGAGCAATCCTTTTCTAGGAATCTGAAACAAATATGACTTGACGTTTCTTTTCATTAAAAAGATTTGAAGTTTAAATTTAGATTTCACATTATTAAAGTTCTCCTGCCAAGTCCAAGTCTAGGCATTCTAAATATTTTGTTTTTGTTTCCCATTAGTAGTATTTATACTCCCCAAGGGATGTTGATTATGGCCCATAAATAATAGTCAAATTCATTAATGGATTATAAAGAATTTTTAAAGACAGAGGTCCTGTGGCCTCAGCGTATTCTAATTCAAAAGGTCTAGAATAAGAAATCAGCATGCATTTTTAAGTAATATTTAGAATTTCTGGTGATCCACAAATTTAGGGACTGTTAACCAGAAGTGTGGGAACAGAATTAAGGATAAAGGTTAGTCTCCTTATCTTGCAATGTGCATTCCAGAGGTGAGTCTTAGAGGCAGGGGAGCAGCAGGAAGTTGGATTAAGAAAGAGAAAGTGTGCTAAATTTTTTGGGATTAGTATGAAGAAAACTTTTTAAATGATCTGAGGAGCTTATATTTTGGAGAATAATGAAGATAGCAGAGAGATTTTTCAGTTAGCCTCAAGATAGCCAAGATCAAAAGTACAGATGGTTCCCGCAGGCCTCTTTAAGACACAGCTACAGACACTGGATTTGGTAATAGTTGTGGAATTTCTTTCTAATCCTCAAGTGGGAGGGTCAGCAGGTATATTGTATGTATTCTCAATGCAGTACACATTCCCTGACCCTCAGATCATGGTCACATATCAAATGATATCAGATGAAGCATTCTGTCCTACCGAATACAGCACCTTTCTGAAAAGAGGTCAAGTTGAGAAAAATATTTTTAAGTAAGGCACAATTTGGTTTTACTTGTATTTACAAGTTGTTATCAACTTGTAATTCAACACTTGTTATACCTTAATTGAATATTCTTGATCAGAAGATGTGAGAAACTAAAAAGTGAGCCAAATTAGAGTTACCACAATGGGAATGTTAGATATTAAAAAAAAAAAAAGAACTTTCTATGCCTTGTGGTAGGTTGAATCATGCCCCAACCCTTCAAAGACATGTCCATGTCCTACTCCCCAGAACCTGTGGGGGTGACCTTATGTGGGAAAAGGGTTTTTGCAGATGTAATTAAGCTGCAGATCTCAAGGTGAGATCCTCCTGGATTATCTGGGTAGACCCTAATCCAAAGGCAAGTGTCTTTATGAGAGAAACACATAGAAGAGAGGTACAGGAGAAGGCCATTTGAAGGTGAAGTCTGAAATTAGTTATGCAGCCACAAGCCAAGAACACCTGGCACCACCAGAAGCTGGAAGATGCAAGAAAGGATTCTCCTCTAGAGCCTCCAGAAGGAGCATAGCTCTTACTAATACCTTGATTTTGAACTTCTTGCGTTCAAAACTATGACAGAATAAATTTCAGTTTATGGCAATTTGTTACAGTAGCCCTAGGAAACTAACATGCCTCTAGCATAACTAAGTGGGGAGATAGTCTTCTCTCACCACTGTTTTGTGCAACATGGCTGTGATGGAAAAGGAAAGAGAGATGAGACCCAGGAGGAGGTAAGCAAGGTCTCACAGGCCTGGGAATGGCTGATGGTCAGAATGATGGCAGAGGGGTGCCTTCCAAGGACCATGCTAGAGATGGACATGCTAGTCACACAGCCACGGAAACAGGAAAAACAGGACAAAAGCCATGGCAGAGGAAATAGGAACTGGCAACTCTAGAGAACCTCGGTGGCCAGTTCTTCTCTGGATTGTTCCTCAGGAATAGAGGGCTTGTGGATGTAAATTCCCCATGATTCTTCTGGGGGGAACTCCATGGCAGAGATTACTGCATTGCACCCCTCATCTCAAATGTCAGGTGGATAAAACGGGGGCAACACCACATTATGAATTCAATACCTATTCATTAAATACTAGTGCCAGTTTCTCCTGAATTGTCCTTGGACTACATCACTGTGTCAAGCAAAACTAAAATGCTTCCAGAAAGGATAATTGCTAGAAAAGAAAAAGTGGCTTGGGAGAAATCTATGTTTTTGGATGTTTATTGACCTTTTTCCTGTGTGCAGTGAGCAGAAGGAACATTTCTCCAAATAGTCACGTTAGAAGATTAATGCTCAGTTCTCCTCAGGACTAGATAAACACTCACAGGTACCCTAGACAGGAAAATACCTTCAAAATAATATTTCTTACTTACTTTTCACTGTTTATTTAGTAGAAGAGGATACAAAGAGATTTCTGTTAATACATATCTTGACATAATTTGATACCAGGTTTTAAAGGACACTTTTCTCTTTACTAATTTGCTAAAACAGAATTAATATGCACAGAAACACACACACACACACACAAACACAAAAGCAGATTTGGTAAAATGCTTTCTATTTTCCCATAATTCTTTGTTCTCCAGTTTACATTTATTTTTTTCAAGAGCAAAGAACTTCTTGAGACACATATTAATGATTTAAAGCATATGTAATTAAAAAGAATCATTTAATGTTGTAAGCCACACTACTTCCTGCATTGTTTTGTTGAGAACTTCAGCTAACTGGGATTGTCAACCTCAGTGACACAGAACTCACCCAAGAAGGTCAGCACTGGAGTGGAATGTTTATGTCTGCGCCAGAGTTGCCTACTTCTGCTGGGTTAGAAGCGATTTGTTGGCCTTTGGCTTTCACCAAAGAGTTGTACCTATTGACAATTAAAAGCAATGTGAAAATGCCCTACTGGTCCAAATTGTCTCCATTATTCAAGACACAATGCCTGTCCTGTAATTTCCAATAAGACTTTTATGATGTTTTGTTCACACAAATCCTTTTCTTTTTCTTTTTTTTAAAATATATTTTATTGATTTTAGAGAGGAAGGGAGAGGGAGAGAGATAGAAACATCAATGATGTGAGAGAATCATTGATTGGCTGCCTCCTGCACGCCCCCTACTGGGGATCGAGCCCGAAACCCAGGCATGTGCCCTTGGCTGGAATCGAATCTGGGACCCTTCAGTCCCCAGGCCAATGCTCTATCCATTGAGCCAAACCAGCTAGGGTCACACAAATCCTTTTCTATCAAGCTGTTGCAACTACTGCATATGAGTAAATTTTGAAACTTAGATTATTAAAATTTTTATTAAAACTTTGAGTTTACAAAATGGTTATCACAAATTATATAGCATTTTAATCATTATGAAAAACATTGTGGCGGTAGTTGCATTTTTGTTTGTTTCTAATTTGAAGATAATGAAACTTTAAGTTCTTTGCTCATGGTCACATGTGCAGTGAGCTACTGCCCCAGAATTCTAACCTGGGTGACATTCATTTATTCTTTCACAAATACTGCATCTTGTTGATTTTAAGATATGTGTTGTTGTTGTTTTTTAATGTTAACATCTCTGACATTGGTAAGACGTGTTCAATCGATACTGTAATTTTTCTTAAGGGTACGAAATATAATGGTGTTTTTTACAGTAATGCTATCTTAGATTAGATGGAATATTGTATTTAATAAGGGCTTACCACATGCCAGGAGCAATGCTGGGCCCTAGAAATAAAACCATGAGCAACACAGTCATATTCCTCACTCCTGTGCATTTCCAGCATTTTACTCTGTTTTATTATACCACCCAACCCTAGCCTGTCCTAATTTGTTTTAATTTTTGTCCCATATGTTAGAAGCAACAGTCTTAACAAGATTCCAAACCACTTGAGGTGCTGTGTCTGGTCAAATTTTCTTCCTAATAGGCAACCCATGATATCATTCCAGTGTATTTCTTTTCTTAGAGTTATCTTGACTTTGCACACTAAACAGAAGGGGTCCCAGGTGGTAGAATCATTATTTCGATCCATATTTTTAAAATATTTTCTCTGGAACTTTGGAAATCACAGCTGGGCTAGAGATATGGAGACACACCTCTGCAGTTTTACTACGTTGCCATTTGCTAATAATTAGGATCTGATGCCTTAGGAGCAGAGGAGTTAATAGGTAGATTTCCCCCTACCCCCACCCCCATTTATTGCCCCAAAGCACCACCATCACACTGCCAAAAACAAGACAAAACTGAAACAGACTGTTCCATTACAGCAGCTCTGGCGTTAGCAGCTGCCCCAGGATCATATGCAGTGAGATTTGGAGAAATAGTGCAGCTGAGAACCCTGAGCTCCATCCAGCCTGGCTTTCCTGCTAACCAGCTGTCAGTCTCTGAACCTCCATTTACTTGTCTC
This sequence comes from Eptesicus fuscus, assembly GCF_027574615.1. Lineage (NCBI taxonomy): Eukaryota > Metazoa > Chordata > Mammalia > Chiroptera > Vespertilionidae > Eptesicus > Eptesicus fuscus. The sequence continues at coordinate 79,511,067 of NC_072480.1, forward strand.
TGAGATGAATGTATTACACCGAATGATCTCCAAGTCCCTCTTGGCTGGAACATTATTATAAGAAGTGAAGGCCAGCTAAGGTTTGGTTTAATTTTTCACCATGTGCTTTCAATTAAGGCTTATCATTCAACAGATGCCGGCCCCCTAATTAAGAGATGTGACAACGACTCTGGAAAGTCCCATGTTGGCAAAACAAGTTGTAGCTCTCACAATTATTTATTAACTAGAGGCCCGATGCACGAAATTTGTGCAAGGGGCTGGGCCCTCGCAGCCCCTCGCAGCTTTGGCTGGCCCTAACAGCCCTGGCTTCGTCCGGAAGGTCGTCTGGACTGTCATTCTGCTGTTCAGTCTAATTAGTGTATTAGCTCTTTATTATATAGGATCATTGTAGTGGCATGACATAGATGAGGCTGGTAATTAAATGCTCTTTTGAATCCCTGTCTGTGTCCCTCGGTGAAGGACAGAGAGAATGAGAAAACCAGGAAAGATTACGGGGGACAAATAGTATTCTATTATAGAGACCCATTTACAGCCTCCCTGCCTGCTTTCCCACCCAGCTCATGTGTCATGGACAAGTCTGATGCGGATAAGCAGCAAATTAATCTTCCTAACCAGTACCATGCTAGCCATCTCAGGGGAAGTCACTTCTCATAATTAGAACTGAAATACTGGATTGCTATTATACTGCTTTATCTTTGTTTATTTTAAATCTTGACCTGAGAATGCACTTGCTTATATGTACCTTTGTTTGAAATCATATGCCATAGGAAATAATCAGATTGTTTTATATATATGCAAAGCTAGATTTTACTTCTCTGGACATCTAATCTCTGAGAAGGGTCCAAGGCATCTGGAAGCCTTGAAAAGACCTGGATGCTGATGCTTTTCAACTCATCCTTGTTTATTGAAGGCTAAAAAGTAGAGCAAGGGATACAATCAAAACACAAACTAAAGTCAATGGCAAAGTTGGAAGGAACCTGGAAGATGCTCTGGTCCAACTGTTGCACTTTAAGAATGTGGTCATGTGATTTGCCCAAGCCTGATTAGTTCTTGAACCTAAAGCCCCCTGTTCACAGTTTAGTCTTCTTATCCTGCTAGTTCACTCCCAGAGTCCAAGACTGTGTGAAGTGATGAGGCGCAGTCGAACAAAGCCTCCCTGGTATGTACACTAATCCTATTGTAAAGCCTTGAACTGGGAGACAGAGTGTGCCCAAGATAGTATCTTAGAGGTGTAAAATATAGAACATTCAAGTGAAAACACTTCATTCAATTGGAATAAAATACTAGAATATCCCCTGAGACTTTCACTTTGGTGTTGTTTTGTTCGTTCGTTCATTTGTTTGTTTGTTTTATCTTCTCAAGTTAAAAGGAGAGGTAATAATGCCGTCGTGGTGAGCATACCAGGCATGGCATCAGATACTGAGGTTCTAGTCTTAGCTTTTTCATTTGCCAGCCGAGCAATACAGCAGAGCAGAAAAGGTCTTGGGTATGGAGTTCAAATAGAGCTAGTGAGCCATTCTGTAGTACCTGCCATAAATACCTATAATAATAAAAGCGTAATATACAAATCGACCAAACGACCAAACAGCAGAACGACTGTCTGGACGACCTTCTGGACGACCACGCTATGATACGCAAGGGCACCCGGCCAGCCAAGGTAGGTGCGATGCAATTGGTTGGGGGGCCCCACCATCATCCCACGATCCCCACAAAGAGGGAAGCCCAGGCTACCCAGCCAGTGGCCTGCAGTGGGTGGGCAGGGCCTCCCTCTGCAAGCCAATCAATCACCCTGCAGAGGAAGGTCCAGACCACCTGGCTGGTGGCACTGTGGCGAGTGGGTGGGGCCTCCCTCTGTGGGGTGATTGATCTGGGGGCCCTGTGATCGATCGCCCCACAGAGGGAGGCTCAGGCAACTGGCCAGCGACGCTGTGGCAGGTGTGCGGGTCTGGCCAGCAATCACCCCGCTGAGGGAGGCCTAGGATAGCCAAGCGATCGCACCCCACACCTGTCACTCTCAGAGGGAGATGACCGGTGGCAGGGGGCTGGGGGCAGCACCGCACAGATGGCAAACAGTGGCAGCAGCGGGGGCAGGGCCAGTTGCCGGCAGCCGAGGGAAGGAAAACCCTGATCACCGGACAGGCCTAGGGACCCTACCCGAGGGGTCCCGGATTACAAGAGGGCGCAGGCCAGGCTGAGGGACACCCCCCACCACCCATTCACAAATTTCGTGCACTGGGCCTCTAGTATGTGTGTGTGTGTGTGTGTGTGTGTGTGTGTGTGTGTGTAAATTAGTAGTGGGATTACCTTATTAGAGACATTATATACAAATATATATTATGTATAATATATTAACAACATTATCTATAGTTTATAGCTAATATGTGGATTTGTTTTTCTCTATATCTATCTCTGTATTTTTTTGACAAAGAAAATTTATGACAATTTTATCTCAGCCACATACTACATCTAGAAGCACCAGTTTTCCTACCCCTTTCAAAGAGGAATAATAGTATATTTGCGGAAGCATTGGCCCAATCGAAGAAAATGATATAATGTGCTTAGCATATACTAGTTGCTCAATAAACATATTTTTGTTTCTCTAAGTGACCTTGCATAATTTATTTATTCCCACTTTCTCCATTTCCTCATATAGAAAAGAGAATTGTGATAATTAGAAGCCATGAAGTAGTAACAATTAAATGTGATAAAATGTGTAAAAACATGCTATGGAAATAAAACTCAATACTAGGGGATATAAATTCTGAACATAATGATATAAAACATTCTATACACCATTGAAATTATAATGTACTGCTATATAAATTGACACAAAATCAAATAATCTTACTCTACAATAAGATACCTGTACACCAAGCATGTCTAACTCAAAGGCTAACACGGGCCAAATAAACAAGGTTTAAGTTTATGTGGGCTGCAAAGAAAACAAAAGCTTCAATTTTCGTGGAAATGTAGGTTTATTTCTATCGAGACATGCTGAATACAAAGGGCTGAAATAAATGAGTAATCATTAACATAAAATAATAGAACATTTTAACAAAAATTAATATTTTTTCTTGAACATTAATTTAATAGACACTGAATAAATGCACACGTTAATAAGCGTAATGCTAATAAACCCATTTTTTTTTTTTCTTCAAAAGCGAAATATTTTCTATTGTGCACACCAAACAAGTCAGCACAAGACTAATGACATGGCAATTGGCTGCTAAAATATTTGCTGCTAGTATTAGTGGAGAGAAATTCCCTGCGCATAAGGGAAATGAATGCAACACAATTATAGTAATCAGTCATTAGTGAATGTTGTAGTTTGTTATTAATAATTACATATAAAAGGATATTGTAAAAATTAAGTTATGAAATTTTTATTAAAATGTTTCTTACATACTGTTATATTGGCTGGGCCGCAAAAATATTTGTTTTGGGCCGCATGCAGCCTGAGGGCCTTGAGTTTGACATGCTTGCTGTACACACTCATAAGAATGGCTAAATTATTTTTGAAATGATAATACCAAATGCTGGCAAATGTGCAGAGAAACTGGCAGGAAGGTAAATTGGTACAGCCACTCTGGAAAACAGATTGGCAGTTTCTTATAAAACTCAATATGCAATTGCCATATGAACCAGTCATTACACCCCGAGGCTTTTATCCCAGAGAAATGAAAACTTACATTTACACAGAAATCTATACATGAATGTTCCCAGCAGCTTTGCTTATAATAATCAACACTGGAAATGACCCACATGTCTTCAATGGATGAATGGTTAAATAATATTTGGACATTCATGCCACAGCAGCGGAGAAAAGGGAATGAACTACTGATATACAACAACTTAGATAAATTAGCAGAGCATTATGTTGAGTGAAAAAATAACATCTCAAAATTAAATACAGTATGATACTATTCATATTAAGCGTTCTTAAAGTGACAATATGGAACTGGAGAAGAGATTAGTGACTGAAGGGGTTAGAAACTAGATAGGAGATTGGGAGGGAGGTAGATGTGGTTATAGTTATAAAAAGGCAATATGAGGAATTCTTGTGCAGCAGGAACTGTTCTGTAGCTTGACCTTGACTGTAGTGATGGGTACATGTAGCTACATATGTGATAAAATTGCATAGTTCTACACACACACACACACACACACACACACACACACACACACACACACGAGTACAAGTAAAACACAGAACATCTGAATAAAATCAAGATGCTTGAAACCGAGTCAAAGGTATGTACATGGAATCTCTCTGTATTACAAATGTATGTGAAACAAAAATTATCTCAACGTAAGTTGAATTTAAAATGATGCCTGCAGTACTTATGATATAAAAAACGGCAGCCGCTTTTATAAAACACGCATACTGAAAGTTGGAAGAATCCACTGTTAGACAGGGAAGCTGCCACTAGCAGGGCTGGCTCAGGACCCACCCCTTCAGCTGCCGTCACACCAGAAACACCATGCTTTGTGCACGGCATGGACCAAACACACACGGACCCTGGGTCACTCCTTTAGTGACTCAGCAACTGTGCTGCTGTCCCTAGAAACTGCAGAGGGAGAGGCAGCACCACACCCCACCCCCATTTCTACCTTGCAGACTTGAAGCTGTGCTTTGACTTGGGGGCAGGTGGAGCACATGGGAACCAGACGTGTACGGGAGTCTGAGAAACATGCAATTTACATTTCTAGCTTCTAAACTGAAGTAAAAACTTTCTTTAATTTGCATGGAGTTTAGTGAGTCATTTCTGTAGTGCCTGCCACACATAAACCGAAATTTCCAGTGCAAATCAAGACCATGTAATCATGTGCCTGTTTTCTTTATTTTCCTATTCCATTCATTCTATTCTCAATGTCTTGTTTTTTTATAAACAAAGAAAATGTATGACAATGTTAACAAAATCAAAAAGCCATTGCACTTTTAGGAAACCAAAACAAATGAATATTCAATGAGCAAGTTTGGGGGCGTGGAAGGGGGGCCACAGTGATTTGACCAAGTCATCTTCAAAATGCCTTTTCAGGACAAGAGCATGTTTCCATAATAAATGGCCAGCCTAGCCCAGGAAGCTTTAGGTCCAGGGTTAAAAACTGAAATGCCTGTAATAAAAAGTAATATAGATGAGTGAAACCAGTGTCAAAAAATTGAAACCAGGGGTCAGGCAATTCATTGGATTCAGCCAGTGCATCACTGGAGATTCCCAGCCCTGGCCGAGCAGAACTGCTCAGGCAATGGCCATCCAGGGTTAAAAACTGAAATGTCTGTAATAAAAAGTAATATAGATGAGTGAAACCAGTGTCAAAAAATAATCAACGGAGCCACTTAAAAATGGAATCAGAGCTGCCATGCCAGAGGAACTAACTGTCATATACCTCAAACCTCAGAATGTTAAAACAGAGAAAATAACCTCTGGACTTTGGGCCTAAGGCAGCATTTCTTTCCCAAACACTGTTTACAGAGATAACAAGAAAGAAGTTATTATGATTCCTGGACTGAAAATTAAAAACATTGTTTAAAGTTAACATCACTTTGTTAGGTTATCTGCACCTGTAGAAATGCCTTCCTTCTATTGATATCATTGTTCTCCTTCCCTTTCTCAGAAATACCCATTGCCTTTGTCTCCTAATTGGAACATTACTTGGGCTTCAGCATGAATTAATGATTCCTGAATAGTTATTCTTATTGGCCTCAAATAAATGCTTGTTTGTCTTTCACTTTGAAAGGCCTTTTTATTTTTAGGTTAACACTGGCCAGGTGAGGCAATATCGAGTGGTGAGGACAATGGTGAATGTGTTCTGTCGGAAGTGGAAAGTCACTATTCTGCTCCAGCTCATTAATGCCATGTGGAACTTCAGGCCCAGGGTTACCCAACTTCTGGTTTCTTTTTAAAGAAAAGTAGGAAGTAAGGACTTTTATGGAGGATTCTATGATTTAAAATATTGGTTTCAACGCATTTAAATCTTCACTTCTACTGATTGTGACAGACAGCAGCTCCTTGCTAGCCTCTTGTTGGGGACTCGTTACTGAACGCTCAAATTGAAATACTTTTACTAACACTGTGAAGTTCAAACAGAACAGCCCTGCAAGCTAGATTTGCCCAGAGATCCTCCAAGTATGGGGGCTCTGCTTTAAGCCCTTACTGCACCTTCACCTTTGGTTAGAAGTTCTATAAGATACTTCCCTGAACAACAGTGACTCCATTGGAGAAAGACCAGTCAGGCCAACGAGTATATCTGTCCAGATAAGAACATGTGGGGTTTGGTCACTTTTCCCAGAGCATCCTTGGGACCAAGATGGAAATGAGTTTGGTGGCTATTTGGTGGGACTTGCTTTGTCTCTGCCTCTTTCTTAACATCATATCAACTGGTAAGACAGGGCACAAGACACAGGGCATGAGTGCTTGAGACATCATTTCATACAGAATTTATTCCTTATAGCTCCACCTTTGAATACACTGAGTGGCCAGATTATTATGATCTCTGAACGCATATACTGTATATATATATATAGAGGCCCGGTGCATGAATTCGTGCATGGATGGGGTCTGGCCAGCCTGACCAGGGGGAGGGAACATGGGCGGTTGGCCGGCCTGCCTGCTGGTCAAACTCCTGGTGGAGGGGACAATTTGCATATTAGCCTTTTATTATATAGGATATACACTAAGTGGCCAGATTATTATATGTTCAGAGATCATAATAATCTGGCCACTCAGTGTATATTCCTAAGCAGAAACAGAAAAGGATAAGGCTAGGCTGCCGGGGAAAGGCAGAATTGGATAAACATAAGAACTGGAAAGACTTTTCTAGTAATACCGATAGCTAACACTTTGTGATGTTTCCTGTGTGCCGAAATTGTCCTCAGTAACTTATATATAGTAACTTACCCAATCATCACAATAGCCTGTGAGGTAGGGGAGTAGTTGTGACTCCCATTTTAAAGATGAGGATGCTGAGGTGCAGAGGGGTCAGGCAATTCATTGGATTCAGCCAGTGCATCACTGGAGATTCCCAACCCTGGCCGAGCAGAACTGCTCTGGCAATGGCCATCATTGCTCTCAGCATTGCAGAACCAGGTCACAGATGCTGTTGTTTCCAGACCTGGAGGCCAAGGAGTCACCTGAAGAAACTTCTCCAGTCCTTCCTGGTGTTCTGAGCACAGCCTCACAATCCCTGCCTCCATCTGCTACCTGTCTCTCAGCTCCTATCTGGGGTTCCCTGTGGCCTCTAAGGGGTAAAGTGAAACCTGCTGGTCAACACTGCATAAGCAAGCTAGAGGCTCAGGGCAGTTAACTCCCACAGGAGTGGACTTGGATCAATGGAAGATAATCTGCAGATAAGATCTTTCCTACCCTCTGGGAGTAATTTCACAGTGTTGCTTTGAAAGGATTAGCAAAACTGAGAAATCAGAGTGTCAAGGAGCTGTGATCAGCCCTCTCCCACAGTGCCTTGAATTTGGTCTCTGTCCCTGTCTCACTTCCCTTTTCCTTTATTCAGGTTCCAGTGGGATTGCTCTCCCTTGTATAGCATGAGCACACGGCCTTGTGCCTTATGCTCTGGGTTCTAGGGGCCCTGGCTGAGACAAGTACCTCCTCCAGGGCTTAGAGCCAATGAGTGCCAGTGCCGGGATGAGAGCCCAGGAGCCTGTTCCCAGCGTTTGGGTTTTATAACCGCTCAATCTACTGCCTCTAAAGGAAAAAATAAAACCTTGGGTTGCAAAGTTAATGTCATCTTTAAAAATAACCTCTCCCTATCTGCCAAGTACATTGCTGCTGTTTTCTATCTTTCTCCAACTGAAATCTAACCTTAACTTTGCTCTAGGCTGGATGCTTAAAGTTTCCTATACAGACTGCTAACTTGGTCTGTTCTATGTCTCCCAACAAAAGAATGTCAGCTACTACAGGGCAAGACCTACTGAATGCAGTGTGAGGAAGCTCAAGAAAAGTGAACCATAAAAGCCATTGAATCATGGCCGCAAGGCTGTGTTTCAGAGTACAGCTTTGTTTTTGTTGGCGAATAATCTTAATATCTCTCAAAAAAATACATACTGAGTTCTTATTATGAGGTCAGGTACAAATATATGAAATTGGGTAAAACAGTCCTTATGCTCACTGAAACCTCCTAGTGGGGAAGACAGGGGTGTCAAGAAACAAGCTTAGCAATGTGATAAAGTACTCTTCTTCCATTTTCCCTAATGAAGTTTTATTTCTAAAGAGATCTTTGTCTTTGTTTATTTGCTTACTTGAAAACTTCAGGCAAATAAGTAATAAGGGTCCTGATAGTTTTTAAAAAAGAAGTGATATCCCAGATCTGTGCAGGGAGAGCTACTCAGAGAGGATCAGCAGTACCACAATATATTGGATCTCATCCATAGTAAAACCACATTCAACTACCAAGCTGATAATAAATACTGACAACTATCATCTTCTTGTTCCATGTAAGGCTTTTCAAAGCATTTTACCAATGTTATTTATTTTAAGCCTCACAGGAGAAGTTAAGGTAACACTACTAACATCTTCCTCATTTTATGGGTGAGAAACTAGAGCACAGAGAGGTTAAATACTTAAGCCAAGGACACACAGGAAAGCATGCATATGGCCAGCATCTGAGCACTGTGAGTTTGACTACACAGTCACCCTGAACGCCCCCCATGCTACCCATCTCTCTCTCTGCCATGTAATCATCCTTCTAGGCATAACCTTCAGTGATTGGATATCTCTTAGCTTCTTGTAGGAATGATTCTGACTTCTTTATTTTCAAAATTATGCCATTGACCTTTTAAAGAATAATTTTGAATTTCTTCATATATAAACTCTTGAGGTGATGAGAGTAAAATGTAGTGCCAATCTGACACATTTTTGAGAACAAAAGGGGAGCACTATTAATAATTAAAACAGGACATCAGGTCAAACTAGGACTGTTCCAGGGAAACCAAGATGAAGAACATGCATCAATTGTCCCCAAAGAAAAACAGCAGAATCAGTGCCATAATTTTAAGCAGAAAACCTCCCTCTAAATATTACAGAGCTAGGAGTAGTAACCGAAGGCTCTTCAGAATGGACTCCTTCAAAGTCTTTTCATTTCTTAAAGATATTTAAAACTTAGTATGCCACAAAAGGTCCCTCATTATCTGCTTCCTGCCTACTTTCCCATCTCACCTCTAAATCCCTTCTTCCTCCCTGGTCCTGTGTTCTGGTCAGTGGGTTATGTGAACTTTTCCATTCTTTTCACACCTCCATGTCTTGTCCATGTTGTTGCCTTTTCTTAGAATGCGATTTACTTGTTTGCAAGTGGCAAATTCCTCTGCATCTTTGAAGAACCAGTTCACAGCTGACCCATTTCTTTGTCTTTCACTAGAATGTGAGTCCTTTATATAAAAGACTGGGCCCAAATTACACAAATAACAAGCAGTAGAAGTAGGAGGTTTACTGGAACTTAACTGACTCCTGAGTCAGATGACCTGGCTCTCAAAGGATTAGGGGGAAGGAGTTTCGCAGGCAGGGAAGGGGTAGGGGGTTGAGGTTTGGAGAGAAAGACTAATTCAGTCCAAGAGAAGAGCACAAGAAAAGGCAGCGGATTCAGGACATCATGATGGAAAAGGACAAGAAACCCTGAGAAGCAAGCAGCAAGGGTGGCGAGGGGGAGAGGGCCAGGCTGTGCAGATCCTTGTGATCTGTGCTAATGCAGAGATAAGTAGACTGAGTCACAATCTCTGCCAAAGGTGGTTCTACTCTACCAATGGTTTCAAAGACAGCTCATTTCTTCCCTTAATTTCTGAGTCTCAGGGAACCTTGGGACAGAACTATCAAAATTCTCTTGTACACCGTATAGAAGAAAATAGCCTCTTCATCTCTATTATTGCTTTGATTAGAAAAATGGTATTAACCTTTGAAAAACTTACCATTTTGTTTTCTTGGAGTTTGGTCAAGGTTCCACTTTATCTTGAAAATGCTAGTTTCTGCACTATTTTAATTGAAGGACTTTAGGGCAAATCCAATTAAGTTGTGCTATATGAACTGAAACTTGCAGTATATTAAAAATATTTACACAGTTAATCAATTACCCAGTTTCTAATTTGAGCCCCATTGTCATCCCAAATTTGCACTCAAACTCAGAAGAAAGAACCAAGAGCTTCATCAACCACAAATACATCCTAAATGCATTTTAGCTCACTTAAAGAGGGTCTGTCTTGATTAGAATGATAGCAATCCCAGCTGCTACTTAGAGAATCACAAAACTGGAAGGAGCCTCTGAGATCTTTCAAACTTTTCCCTAACAGAGGAGCAAACTAAGGTCCAAAGAGGATGACCCATTCCACAGAGATAATAGGCTAAGGGTAGGAACTCGGGTCCTGTGCATAGGCTGTCTTAGCACTGTCCCAGGGTCTGTTGGCTTCCTACTCGTGTTCTTGAGTGACATTCGTTTTCTAGAAGGCCCATAAGGAGGGCCTTCATGTTTTAGGAGGGCCTTACTGTTTTAGGAACCGTGAACAAGAGGCAATCAGGAATATAATGATCACAGCTCTATTCTGATGCTGGTTCTCTCCGTCCTGACTCCTTACTAACACTACTATTATTGGGTTTATATTTAATTGCCATCATCCAGAACAGAATCCAGCCCCCTTCCATACACCATGCTCCCAGATTTCCTGCTGGAACTATCTCCCTACAGTGTCCGGCCAGGACAATTAAGTCTGAGGAGAGCAAGGGGTGAAGCAGGCATGAGGCGCTAGATCTGTAGTTAAGTTACTCCATACTGGTGATACTAAAATGCACTTCAAGGCTAAATTAGAATTATCCATTAGCAATTGTTTTTCATTAACCACAGCTGTCTGCCTCTTGTTAGGGAAGCCAAAGCCGAACTTGTGAACAGCTGCTTCAGAGTCCTGCACAATTGTTAGGGTAAATGCCCATAAATCATTATGCAAATTTGGGACTGGGACTGTGTTGATATAATGGTTCTCAATTGAATGTAGTGAATTCCTTGTGTCAGGGATTTTTTAGGTAGCTGTACCCATACCTTATCCAGAAGAATGTCTTGCAGGAATTACCTGGCAGAACTCACAGCATGGAGGACAGAACTAAAATTTCCCCCTGGTTAACAAATGTTGGAATAACAACTTTTTAATTCTAATAGAATTTTGATAAAGAGACTACAATATGGTAGTCCCATTACTCAAAAATTTTATTTTTTTGCCTATTTACTTTCCAAGCTTGAAAATTATGCTCAAAAAATTTAAAACCATTATGAATTTCTGTTTCGTAATTTTGCTTTTTAAATTTTAATATATAATAAAATTTTCCTATTTCTAGCTTTCATTTCTTATTTTATATAACTCTAATATTTTATCACCTTGATGAACAATAATTTTGGGGACAATTTCTCTCTTTTGTTGTTATTATAAGATATATTTATGCCTTTTTTGTTACTTTACAGAATTGTTTCCTTAGGAAACATTTTCATTTTGAACTGAAGATGTGAACATTTTTATGGCACTTGCTGTACTTTATATATTGATTTTCAAAAAGGAAGTACCAATTTACAATGTCACCAACAGTATATGTGTGTGCTAGATTTCCAGGAATCTGACAATCTTTTATTTATTGATTTTAAATGTTTTTTTTTGCTAATTTGCTAGGTTGTAAAATGCTCTCCAGTTGCTATATAACATTTTTTTATCAATTGATTGATTCATTTATTTATCAAATGGGTGCCTTTTGAGGATCTGGAGAAAGAGAGATTGAAGGAATCCTGTGCCCTACAAAGACTTGAGCATCTGAGTGAGTGGCACAGCATAGCATTTATCGTGGAGTGTCTTAAGAATGATGGTAGAGCTATTCACAGGGCACTGTGAGAACATAGTCTGAGAACTTGAGTCAGAGGTATAATAAAGGATTTCAGAAATAAAGTGACAAATGTAGACATGGGTATTCCAGGAAAAGAACTAAAGAGAAATTGTGGGCTGCAATATGGATAGAGGCATGAGAGGGAAAATCAGCTTCATTAGCTAGCTGGAGACATCTACAGAACTATAGCCTCATATGCCAGGGGCATGGACTGCACAAAGTTAAATGGTGAGAGAAGAGATTGGTATATTAGTTGGCACTATTTTGGCTTCAGGTGTTGTAAATGTCAACTAGAAATAGCCTAAGCAAGAAGGAGGAGGTGGAGAAGAAGGAAGAGTACAGTTATCATACTAATAATAGACTAGGGCCGTCATGAACAGACAGATGACCTGTCCAGGCTGGAGCTCTGCGCAAGTGCACTGGGCCTGCCGCCAGGTGCGGGAAAGCAGTGTCTGGGCGGGAGTGGCCCAAGCAGAGGTGGCTGGGCAGCCTTGGGGGGCCGTGCAGATGGACAAACCACACTGGATGGACTGTGTTGGATGGCACCGGCAGGCTGCATGGAGAGCCGCAGAGGTAAGGAGCTGTTAGGGCAGCGACCCGCAGAGTCAGCGAGGCTGGGGTACCAGGTAGGCCCCAGGTCCCCGGGGGGAGCATGGCCATCCAGAGTGGGAGAAAAAGCCCTTCTTTCCAGAAGAACGTGGATGGTTTAAACATGCATAAAGAAACTGCGGCAGTACCGACATGGCTATGTCAGTGCTCCGAGCTGCTTGTCGGTGCCTGACTGCAGGCTTCACTGTGGGGTGTAGGTCTGGACGTGGGCCAGGACATGGCCTTGGCAGCTGGACTCACCCCTGGCATTGCCTCGGCATCGCCTCAGCATCACGACTTCACGATGTCACTTGCAAGTGGCCATTGCTGTTGGTCTGTGGGCCCCGGTGAGCCGGCACCTTGCGTGCTCAGGGTAGCGCTCTCTGTGTTTCCACTGAAAGACACCATATGTGATGGGTGCTGTTGATTCCTTAAGGTTGAAATGGGGCAGCCTGAATGTGCTTACGACACAATCTTTTCTCCATATTTTACCGCCCAGTCTTCTCAGGCTCAGAGAATCGGCAGCCACTGGAGTGCCAGCTATGACCCAGCCAGTCAGGAAGCACAGAAATGCCAAAGCCCCAATGGAACCCATCGTGAAACAGACCCCAGTTCACATACTGGAGTGGAAACAAGAAAACAGTGGCACCTGTTGGACCTCAGCTGGGACTGTGCCTGTGGGTCTGTCTGCAGGGTTCCTGCACCCTGGCCATGGCCCAATGGCCGAGGAAGCTCTGCAAGCCTTGATTCTGGAGTTACAGATCTTAGCAAGTAGGCAGGTGCACAAAGGTGGAGTCGAAAAAAGCAAGGTTAGACTGTGTGTGAGTGTGTGCATTTATACACATATATGCCCATTTCCCCCAGTCTTTTTCTGAGCTGTTTAAGAGCAATCTGTACACATGGCAGGATGCCTGGATACTCTCCTGTGTATTTCCCAAAAGCAGACACTCCTACATAACAATTCTCCACCCAACCACGTAAGGAAATCTCCATTCAAATGGTATTAAGGTTCAATCCACAGACCCCATTTAAATTCTGACAACTGTGTCAACAATGTTCCCCACTCCCCACCCCCAGGATACCATCCACCTAGGATGGGTCCTCTGTCATTCCTGTCCCTGACAGTTTTTCAGTTTTAATTAAAAATCATAGACTTTTGCCCTAAAATAAATTAAATAAATAAAGACCCGCTGGTGCTCCGAGTTAGGAGCCAGCGGTCCCAGATTGTGAGTGGGATGTCTGACTGCCAGTTTAAGCCCTATCACTGTAGGATCAGGCCTAAACCAAACTGGCATCGGACATCCCTGAGGGGTCCCAGATTGGAGAGGGTGCAGGCCAGGCTGAGGGACACCTATCCCCATTTCCCCTATGCACGAATTTTGTGCACTGGGCCACTAGTTTATTATAAGGAACTGTGGTATCTCAGTGATCCTAAGATTAGTAATATGTCTAGGTGTTAGAGTAACTATAATCAGGAAGAAAAAAAGGGGGAGGGAGGAGTGGTGGGAAAAAAAAGGAAAAATAAAAAGAAGGGGAAAAAATGGAGTGCCATGAATTGAGTTTGATTCTTTATCCAAACTTTTCAGTAAAATACTTTTAACCATGGGAGCATATTTTTAAAAATGAAAAAGAAAAGGATAAAACTTAAACCCTGAAAGGCATTTATATACCGTATCATCTCTTGTTTCTCTCTGAATCTCTCTATATATCTCATCTCTATCTATCTCTATCTCTATCATCTGTATCTCTCCCTCTCACAGTTTTACCACATAGAGACTGATTCACTCTCTTGGTTCTAGTTCAAAAGTTCCAAGGAGGTCCTCTTATTGCTCCAACTTGAGTCAGAGATGCATCTCTGAAACAATTTACTGAAACTATAAAGGCTGGGCATCAGGGTTCTGTATGAACATGGAAACTCCTGTTGATAATTTGATAGTACCAGGAAGAAGTGATTATTCAAAGAAAGGGGTAGGTGGTTATTGAGGTGCTAGGAAACTAAAACAATAGGTGTCCATTATTACTGAAAATATGTCTAGGGTACTATCATGAATGAAGTTGAATAATATATTAAGGACTATCAATTTTCTATAGGCAATACAATTTTATCATTTGGCCAAACCATGTATCTCCAACTCTTATATTTCTCTGGCATTCTGTTTGTTCTGGATGATTTGACTTGCATGGTCCACTTTTAGGGAGCTCATGGAAAGAATAAGATGCTAAGTACCCCCTAAGTCTTCAAATGTTGGCAGCAAGCTTTAGATTAGAACAGGCTTTGATCTTGATCTTGAAAAAAACCCTGTGGGCCAATATTCCTTAGCCTATGTCCACACATTCTGATTGAGAGACTTACTCAAGTTGGACCAGAGCCATTCAAAGGGACTACTGTGCCTTCTGGTCTCTGGGCTTCTGTCGCAACCTCTGTCTTGACCTGGAACAATGCTTGTCCCTTCATCTTTCTCTAATTCCACCCTTTTTTAGTGCTTTGCAAATAAATGTAAATCATAAAGTAATTTTGCTTTAAGTGGTGGCTAAAAAATAAATAAGAAAAAAAAATTCTGAAGAGATTTTGAGCAGGAGTCTGAGACAAGCAGATTTCTCCTCTTCTTTCTCTTTTCCTCCCCCTCCTCCACCTTCCCTCTTCCTCCTCCTTCTTCTCCTCCTCCTCCTCTCCTTCCTTCCCCTCCTCCTCCTCCTTCTCCTCTTTCAAATAATCACTCTGGCAGCTCCAGATGATGCATTGCTGTACATTGAGGTTAGAAGGATCAGCACCAGTTACAAAGATTGTTTTATTAATCCAAGTAAGAAATGGTGAAAGCTGGAATGAAGATGACGATGGGAAGATGGACATTAGATATTGATAAGACTTGATGAATCACTTAGGGAGATTTTTGAAGCAAATGATAGAAGAACAAAGATCACAAACAAGCTTCGACAATATAGTGGTATTCACTTTTCCAGAAGCAAGTATGCTGTGTGTGAAGGGATCTGAACAAAATTATGAGTTTTCTAGAAATTGGAGAAGGGAAAGTGGATGAGCAATAAGCAGTCAACATTTTTCAATACAGTCAGTAATTGTTCTGGTATGGGGAAGTGGAAGGAAATACCACCACAATTCTCAGGTTTACTGAACTGGGTGATTAGGTAGTTTCACCAGGATAAAAAATAAAGGAAGATAAACAGGTTTGGGCAGATAAGTTTTGAAGGGAATGAGGCACATCCATGTGAAGATGTCAAATAGGCAGCTAAACATATGAGTTTGAAGCTGAGAAAAGGATTTGGGTTAAAGATATATATTTGGATGTTATCAGCATCTGGAGGTGATATAGCGCCCAGGTGCATGGTGAGGTCATTGTGAATGAGATTACTCAAGAAAGTGTGTAGAGTGAGGAGAGACAAAGATAAGAATTCATCTCTGGAAAAGGGCAAAGTATAAGGCTGGAATTAACTAAATTCATTTGCATATCAAAGAAGTGTTTCTTGAATTTGGATAGCTGTTGCAGTGAAAATTTCTACATAACTAAATGATTTCTAAGCTCCATTTGACAGCTCATTATTTTTAAAGCAACATTCATCCCCAGCAAAAGTCACTTACACTAAAGAGTATGGGAAGGACTTTGGAGTTCTTAGCAATAAGACTTGACCTAAAGCAATAAATAAATACTTTATAGATTGTAAAATGTTTGGAATTCTTTTATGACACAAATAATCAGCTATGGTTAATAGGCTAGATGGCTTCTCTTGAAATGAAGAAATGTTTAGTGAAATTTTAGCTGATGACTTTGCTATTAGCTGTAAGGAATTAAACTTGACAATCTTATAGGAGGCCCTTAGCAAAAGCTCAAAGAATATTATGTTCAAAATCCAACTGAAAGTATGGGGATCTCATTCTAATAAATTAAAAGTGAAAGGACAGACACATTGCAGGGAGAGAAATCATCTGTGTTTGCTAGGTATCTGGGAGCCATGAGGACTGTAAGGCTTGGCTCACGGTGCTGGGATGGAGAAAGCCTCAGAAAGCAAAGCCTTTCCTACTGTCAGAAGCTGACCAGCCTGGGTAAAGGGCAGGCCCAACAAAACCTGATTGAGAGAAAGTTACATAGGCAGTCCCCACTGGTGAGTTTCTAGTTCCTTATTTAGTGGGCATTTCCCAAATACATGAAAAGGATCTCATGGACAGTTTTTCTAAGCCAAGGGGGGAAAGTTGTTTTAATGCTAGATTGAAGCAACCAAATGGTTGGTCCTTAGATATGCCTTGGGAAATTCAGAAAATGTTTAAAGACAAGGCCTTTCTCCCTTCTCACTCAGCTGAAAAATAGAATCACTTCACTGTCCAAGAAAGAAGAGCAGTGGACATGAGGAGGGAGGAGCAAGACTCGGTGAGCTCCAGGCTTTGCTTTTCACCTTTGGAATCCTGTGCTCCTGTGTCCACAGGGGCAAAGCTGTAAGATGGACTGGGAAGCCCAATGTCACTACACCTCAGCTGCTCCCTGACCATGTGACCTTGACCTCCAACACATGGCTTTGGATTCACTTTATCCACTTGGAAACTAAGTGAGTGGGGAGATTCTCTGAGGGAGAGGCAGTGTAGTAGTTAAGGGCAAATTACCCACATTCACATCCTGGCTTAACCTCCTCTATGTCTTTGGTGTGAATTAGTTACCCTTCCTGTGCTTTATGTTCCACGCCTACAAAAAGAATTTAGGGACTTCAGAGTGCCCAGAATAGTGCCTGGTCCATAGGGAGCATCGTGTCAAAGGTTGGGTAATTTTAGTCCAGCTCTAATTTTATATAAATCTGTAATTCGAGGCCCAGCACTTAGCATGATTCTTTAGCCCATGTTAAGATAGCTGGGGAATTAAAAATACTTCTATAGACAGGAACTCATCTTGGGAACATCCCACAGCCAAAAGCTAGTTTTGTTAAACTGCCTTTTTATCACTTTTAAATATTCCTAAATCCTTTTGGGAAAGGTTGTTTTTCAAAATAAGGTAAAGAATTTCAATTAGGCTTTGCAATATCTTGTAAAACCGTGCCCTAAAGGCTTTCTCTCCTTTGTATTAAATGAAGCTATATTAGAATTAATTACCAGGAGAGATAAATGAGAGTCCAATGGCTGCTTGATGAGAACTGTCACTGCCCCTGGCTAAGTAACCTCCACACCCTAGAATGAGGTCCACTCCAATTGCAGGGGGGGAATGAAAAGGGGGTGGTGATTCACCTGGAGGGAAAGAATGCTACTTAAACCTGTCTACCAGAAAGAAAAGTGGCTTTTCAGGTTGTGTCATTCATTCATTCATTCATTCATGCTCATTCATTCATTTCTCTTCCCCCTTCCTTTAATAGCCCTTTAGTTATTAATTAAATAACCCTTGATATTAGGAGTCTTCATATGAATAACTGGTTACTTGTTAAAATGTAGGTTCCTAGATTTTTCTTCTGATTTAGTAGAGTTAGATGGGGCCAGCACTTTACATTTTTAACTAGTACAGTTGAAGATTTGGGCTTCAACTTGGAAAACACTTCTTACCCCTGGGCATGGTGAAAATAACACTGGACAGACTTGTGGGCAATGTAAATGGAAAAGTGGTTTCATTTTCATTTCATGGCCCTCCAAATTCATTTTCTTTAAACATTTATTCAGCATCTATACTATGACATTTATTTGGTGATGTATTTATTTGGAAACTTATTCAATTAATATTTCTATTAAATATTCAGGAAAGATTTACCTAATAATTGCCTTATACTATTTGAAGCCAACTTCATGCTGTGAAGAAAGCTTAGCAAACAGGATTATAACATGCTTTATCCTAATTTGGAATTTAGATTTTGAATGCCAATTTCAGAGGACTAACATCTGATTTATCTTAGATTTGCACTTGCAACATGCAAGTATTTAATTTATAATTTTTAATTTTAATTTACTTTTGAGTACGCTCTGAAAGTCAGGACAAATTAACATTTCACCAGTTATATAATAATTCCCCGAGGAAACCTGAATTGATTGGCATCACAATTTCTATTTACTGCAGTGCTTTTTAAATGTCTTTTTTAGATTGGCATGATCAGTGGGTACTCATTCCTTCTTTCTTAATCCAATCTAAGTGGACTATTGAATATGAGCAGGAAAGAGGGTAAAAGAGGAAAGTTTGGGGTTTGGGCTAGGCTCTAGATACCAGTCTCAGTGTCACAGGTCATAGACAATGACCCATAATGGAACTGTTATATAGTATGTCCAAGGTGCTGGATGGGAAGACATGCCACAGGGCTCTCAGGAAACGATAGTGGTGGTGGTTCAGTGTGGACTCCTCATTTGGGAAACAGTCTACCCTGTATTAGAACTCTAAGGGAGCAGGATGCCCAATAGAGACACTTGCAATAATTAGGCAGGTATCCAGACTCCATCACTCAGCCCGAGTTCAAGGCAAAGCCCAGTACTGGAGTGACCAGCAGGTACTCACGTGTGGATGGAATGTATTAGGACCACAGAACCAATGGATACCAAGATGTTTAGGGTTAATCGTGGACCACAACCCACATTCAGAGCAGCTGACCGAAGTCCACTGTTGGTTCTGTTGGAGAGAAATTGCTTAACTTAAAATTCTTTTCAATATGTTCAGAATGTCTCAGGATATAGGAAGAATTGTCTTAGAACTTAAACAACTGTTCCTATTTCCCATGGCTAAGAGGAGAATAAATGGATGGTCTCCAAGAACAGGGCTTTATAAATTATTTAAACTGTTTGAAAGATATTTGCTGATTCCAGAAATAACTTCCAAGGGTCAAGTATCAAAGAAACGGTGTGACTTTAAGGTTTAGATATGATTACCTCATCTTTGGAAGCCTGGAAATGTGTACAGGATGGAATTACAACTTCCACACTTGCAAGATTTCTCCTCTGTGTACTTCATAACATTTACTCTGATCCAGGTACTCAGCTAACTGCAACATGTGTGTGCATGCACCTGCATATTTCTAACTTATTCCTCATGATAACCCTAGGCCTTAGCACAGTTACTTCATTTTATGGATGACCAAAATGAGTCTTAGAGAGGTTAACTTACCCAGTCACAAAACAAGTGAGTAGTGTGGCTGAGATCTAGACTCTTTTAGTCTGCCTATAGATTCTACCCCTTAAGCAGATTGCTCTGCTGTTGAAGACTGTATTGTACATAGAGTATGTAGTGAAGTTTATATTGCGTGTGAGTACATAGTGCAGGTGAGGAAACACAGGGGTGGGAGAAGATCCGGCTCCTTGTGGCAGATCTGCCCTTAATAAACTTTTCCAATTCATTTATATTTCATTTATTTAAAAATATTTGTAGAATATCTTTTATGCCCCAAACACTATTTTAATGAACAAAACAGGCAAAGATGTAAAGTATTATTACAAATTACAAAAATTACAATTTGTAAAAAATATAAAAACAAACCTAATAGAAAGAAAATTATATTGTTTGTTAAAAAGTGTAAGTCCTTTGAGGAGAAAAAGGTATAAGGAAAGTACACTGGTAATGTGGGAGGAGGCTGCTTGGTGATTGTAAATATGTTGATCAGGTTGGCCTCAGATTTGTTGAGAAGGTGATATTTGATTTTAAAAACTTGAAGAAAGTGGAGGAGTTAATCAAACAAATGTCAGAGGAGAAAATGCCAGGCAGAGTACCTGGGCAGTGTAAAAGCCTTAAAAACTAGACCTTACCTGGGACATTTGAAGAATAACAGGTGCCAGAGTGGCTGGAGTGACTGGAGTAAAGTGATGTCAGAGAACAATGGGCATTTGAGTTATGAAGGGCCTCTTAGACTGTTGTAGGTACTCGGCTCTTACTTGATGGAAAATGGGGAGTCAATGCAGGCTTTTGAGCAGAGGAGTGATACAACCTGACCTTACTTTTTAAAAGGATGACACTGGCTGCCATGCTGAGAATAGACTGTAAAGATGCAGGAGCAGAAGCAGGGAGACACAATCTGATGAAGCTATCACAGTATCCAAGTGAAAGAGAATGGTGGGTTGACATGAGGTAGGAGTAATTGGGGTGGGGAGAAAATCATCCAGATTCTGTATTTAGCTTAAGGGATGCAAGAGAAGAGGAATCAAAGCTGATTCCAGGGATATGGAGATTAGCATCTTTAAGGATAGTGTTGTCTCAGCTGAGATGGGAAGACAATAAAATCAGCAGATTTGGGGTCATTATTAGGTAATAAAATGGAGACATGTTAAATTTGAAGTAACTATGACACATCCAAATGAGGTTTTGAAGTATATCATTTGGTATATGGACCTGGAGTTTAGGAGAGAAGCCTGAGCTAGAGGTCTAGATTCAGAAATCATTACAAAAGCTCCTGCAGGAAATGGTGACACATTCAAAGCCCTTTGCTAGAAAGGATTTAATAAAGGAGCTATTTTCTGAGATGTTGGCAGGATTAAAGGGATTTACAAGGGGTGGTGGGCATCAAGGGAGCAGCAAAGATGGAAAGCCATTACAACTAGTCCTGAAAGAGAAACAGGAAGGGAACAGTGTGCCTGAAACCAGTGAAAAGTAAAGCTATAGAAAACTCCATTTCCTGCAGTTACCTCCTATCAGCCAGAGTCAGAAGCCAGCCAGTAAGGACCTGGGGAATATAGACTGCAGGGGTCAGCCTCCTGAGACACAAAGCAAGACAAAGTCTGATGGAGAATGGATCTGGGGTATGAGAGGAAATGGAGAATCACTAGCAAAGATGATGTATAAAGCCTGAGGCTAGATAAGATCTTTAAGGAATGAGACTAAATAGTGAGGAGCTAAGTACAAATAACTGAACCCAAGGATTACATCATTAAGAAGTTTGGGAAAAGAGGAAGAACTAGCAAAGGAGGCTACAAATAAATATACATAAACTAGAGGCCCAGTGCACGAAATTCGTGCATGGGGGGTGTGCCCCTCAGCCCAGCCTGCACCCTTCCCAATCTGGGACCCCTTGGGGGATGTCCGACTGCCTGTTTAGGCCCGGTCCCTGTGGATTGGGCAGTCGGACATCCCTCTCACAGTCCGGGCAGTTGGACATCCCTCTCACAGTCCGGGACTGTTGGCTTCTAACCGCTTGCCTGCCTGCCTGCCTGATTACCCCCTAACCACTCCCCTGCTGACCCAATCACCCCCAACTGCCCTCCCCTGGAGGCCTGATTGCCCACAACTGCCCTCCCCTGCCAGCCATCTTGTGGCAGCCATATTGTGGTGGCCATCTTGTGGCAGCCATCTAGTGACAATGTGGGGGCAGCCATCTTATGGCAGCCATCTTGTGACAACGTAGGGCAGGCATCTTGTGACAACATCACATGACACCACCTAGGTTTTTATTATATAGGACAGGCAGGACAGCAGAAAGCATGGAATCCTGGAAGCCAAGAGAAGAACATCTATCAAGGGAGAGGGTGTGATCAACTGTGTCCAATGCAGTTGATGTGTCAAGTGAGATGGGAGCTGAGAACAGACCCTTAGATTTCAAAACATGGAAATTATTGATGCCCTTTACAAGAGCCATGCAATGGAATGGTAGGGACAAACACTTAATGAGAATGGCTCTCATGGAGAAGAGGATGAGAGAGATTTCTGACAGCATGATAAACAATTATTTTTAAGAATTTTGTTGTAAAGAGGAGCATAACAATGGGAAAGAAAGTGGAAAAGAAATAAAGGTCAAGAGAAATTATTTTTGAGATGGATAAATAGCAGCATATTTCCATGATGATGGGAAGGATTGAGTGGAGGTGAACTCTGGAGAAAGTGGGGAGAATCCCTAGAGTGATATCTTGTCTTGGTTCATGTTTCTTCTTGAAAATGGGGTCAGAATTTTCTTGCCATCTCTGAAGGGTCTTTTGGAGACTGAATGAGATAAGCAGAGACTGTGTGGCACCCTCCATTATGCAGGGCACCCTTCACTCAGCCTCAGCATTTCCAACCTCCCACCTGGCTTTCAGAGTGCCCAGCATGAACATGAGCTAAGACTCTAGGTATCCCCTCTCCAGGGCAGGAACAGCTAGGCACAGGCACTGTACTTATAAACATTGACTCTAACCTTCACAACAATCCAGAGCTCTGTCTCTAATTTTCAGGATAAGCAGTGACATAGCAATGTCTCCGGGAGCTTAAAGCATTTGTCATCAGACATAGCTTGCAGGAGGTGGAACCACGACACAAATCCTGGTCTTTATTACAAAGCTTTTATTCTAATCTAGCTTCCTAGCCAGCCTCCTATTCTATCTTTCTCTTTCCTCATTCTCTCTGCAATCATCACTATCTATTTCTCATTCTCCAAAATCTCTACCTTCTCACTTCTCATTAAAAATCAGCTCTGATAACATTAATACCCCAGAAAAACTAAGTGTATCAACCATGATGTACTATTTCTTTTCTAAAATGAGACCTTTCTGCAAAGGTGGAGCCCAGTCCCCTTCCCACAGTGAATTTCTAATGGTGAACGTTCATGTCTGGCAATTGTTGAAGGAAAGAACAGAGACTTCAGAAGCTCCTGATATCTAGCTGTGAAGGCCAATATCTATGTCCCTAAAAGATTGCTCTGTCTCTTTATACTGTTTATATAGACTACAACTTATTCTTCAATTCAAGTTCTCAAAACTTTATGACCTCATCATCTTGGCAGGTCCACACTGAACTGCCTGTTTTCCTGGTTTAAGGCTGATCAATGCTTGGTCTATCTCATTTTAAATATGCCTCTCACTAGCTCTTTCTCTTTCTCATACTCTCTCTGTTACACACACACACACACACACACACACACACACACACACACACAGTTACACACAACAAACATACTTGCATAGAATTTAAGAGAATTTGGAAGGATAGAGTGACCTGCCACTGTTGCTAATAGGTTGGATCAATATTGCCAAATGTGCCACATCCTTCTTCATTTTCTCATCATGCAGCAATCAATGGCCTCACCTTGCCTGTAAACTTTCCTCAAAGGTTCACACTTTTTACGCCCCTCCCTACCCCATTGTTTCCCAGTCTGTGCATGCTCTCTCCAAGACACTTGGGGCAGAAAAGGAGAACATGGTCCTAAATTTGCCAAATGTGAGTGGCTTGTGCTCATTGCTGTGTCACCCCCATGACATGTGCATGTGTATATTTACAGAGGTACAGGTATGTATGAATGAGCATGTGTGTGTGTGTGTGTGTGTGTGTGTGTGTGTGTGTATGCATGCACATGCATCTATTTCTTAAATGTAGTAAGATGAATAACATCTACCTCCCTTTACCCTCAGGGAACTTAGCCTACCAGAGGAGGAGCAAAGTGCAGAAGCATTTATTCTTCCTTACAAATGAATGGCATATGGAAAAACTCCTTTGCTCTAGTGACTTCCCGCAGCAGGCACTTGGAGCAGGCAAATAGCATGACCTGGTTCCCCATGATGCTGCTCAGCCCAGTTTATGGTGCTCACTCTGGACCCCAAAACTATAAGCTGTGAAAAAGGTTTTGTGAGATACATATCTGACTTCAGGCAGAACTAGCAAATGTCAATATGTTGCTGTTTGAAGAGCTAGAATATTCTGTTTACCCCAAACAGAAATGACACCTCCCTGGGGGATGGGGCCCACCATGATACCTCAAACGTTCACATGATAGACTACCCAGGGCTAAGGATTCAAAGCAGCAGCTAAAAGGGAAGCACAGTGTTTGTGTGTGTGTGTGTGTGTGTGTGTGTGTGTGTGTGTGTGTGTGTATCTTGGGGAAGATATAAATCTCCATTCATTCCTGATCATGAATTAGTATATCAAATTAATGTTAGGTGTCTAAAAAAAAATCATAAGGAATGGGGCCAGGAAGGGTGTAATATGCATAATAATGTCAGGCACCCCAAAAACGTTTACATCTGAATCCCTGACACTGTGCATATATGTTAGTTTACATGGAAAAAGACACTTTGCAGATGTCATTAAAATAGGAACTTTAGCTGGGAAAATTTCCCTGGATTATTCAGTTGGACCCAGTGAAATCATACAATTCTTAAAAGTAGAGGAGCGAGGCAGAGAAGGAGACATGATGACCAAGCAAGGTAGGAACAATGTGAGGTGAGGAGGACGCAACCTGCCATTGCTGACTTTGCAGAGGCAGGAGGCAGCCCTGAGCCAAGGGGTGTGGGTGTCCCTAGAAGCTGGAAAATGTAGGGAAGCAGATTCTTCCCTGGAGCCTGCGGACAGGCACTCAGCCCTGCCAACCTTACAATTTCAGCCAATGAAACTTGTGCTGGACTTCGAACCTACAGAACTATGACATAACACATGTGCGTTGTCTTTAGCTAAATTGGTGGTGATTTGTTGCTGTAGCATTGGGAAAGTAATACACAAGGAACATTTTGAAAGAGAAGCAAGAGTCTGGACATATAAAATGTGGCAAAGAAGCTGGGAGGGCAGCCTAGATGGATGGATTGAGCTCTGGGAAGACAGAAGTCAGGACTGAGAAACTTATGGGGAGAAGTCAGAGATGAGGCAGGTATGAGCCAAGACAAGTACAGCTCTAGTCAAGGCCTCTGGTCCATCAAGTGTGTATCTAGGAGAGGCATGGCTGGGAGGGTGCCAGACTGGAGGAAGTAGGACCTGGGGAGAAACATGTAAAAGCTTATAGCCACCTGGCTGAGCACAGAGAGGGAGCGGGTTTCTCTTGCAGATCATCAGAGGCATTCTGGTTTCTGTTCCAGCAGCCTCAGCATTCGATCTGGAATCATCATCTGACAAGGGCTGTCCGATGTAGGCCAGGAAGGACCTTCTCTCAAACCAGGCAAGAGATCTAGCCATTCAGATGGTGAGATTCTGTGACACCTGTTGGGAGGCTTGTTAAATATATCTTCACAGACAAAAACCTGTGAGACTAAAAGTAACAAGGGTAATAGGGTAAAACAACCTATATTCTGCAACCTGGCTGACATGGGAAAAATATTAAGTGTCAGGAACATACCACATCTTACTTGAGTGGCTGAGGACAAAATGTGCTGGCATATAATTTCCAATGACAAAGGACTCATGACTTGTAGCTTCCTGGGAGAAAGTTGACTTCCATTTGTTCCTGGATCTTAAATACTGTCTGCAGAGCGAACATCTGGTATAAGGTGTTAGATAATAATGAACCAATCTAGCAATGTTCATTTTTCTATAAATTTTCTTCTTATACACCCAAACCCATTAAATTGTTTTTGAAATTATATTTAAAAAGGTTGCATTTTATACAAGAGGTTTACAGTTTAAGCAAGAGGGACCTTTCTCTTCCTCCTTAAATATTCAGGAAGTGTCTAACATCTGAATCAGTAACTGCATGGCATGCATTTCTCTAGGTGATTGGTTTCACGGGCTATTACCAGGGAGTGTTCCTCACTCCTATCTCTGCACTCCTGAGACTATCTGAACTATGGACAAGCACTTTTACCACACTGAAATATTAAGAAGCATAATGAAGAGAAAATGCTACCCCAAATGCCAAAAGTATAGGCATAGAAACTGATAATTCCTAGTTAAATGTGGCTATGAAACTTATTTACCTTGCCCATCTCCCTGGATAACACAGTCCTTCTCAGATGGGCATTTGAAGCCCAGCAATGCACTGGCTTCAGTTTTCAGCTTGCCAGCTCTCAGGGCCCCCAAAGGACTTAGCCCTCACTCACCTCCACCCTGCCACTTGGATACTAGCACCCTCCACCCCAGGCTTGCTGGATACCTAACATGACTTAAGTGTTATGACTGGGCAGGAAACCCTCTCACCAAGCCATAGGGAGGTCCTATGGCTGCCCCTGTCAAGAATCTATGGACCATAGAGTGATCTCCCAGTGCCTAGCTGATGCTGTTCCATGATGCTAAACCCTTTTTATATCCTCCCAGGAGTCTCTATTGTCCTTGCAGTTTCTCCTTACTGGAGAGATACTCCTAACCTCTGAAAGCCTACAGTCCCTGTCCTTTTGGTTTATGAATTATTTAATTCAGCTACCCTAATTGTCAGTCTCTGCAGCCTGGGGCTGCCAGCGAGGGACAGTAATCTGCATTCTCCTCTCTCAGGTGCCCAAAGAACTGAGAAATTCAGTGGGTTTGGGCAAAGTGCCTGGATTTTATATATCTAGAATCTATTGCACTGATCCAGTTAGTCAAATAGAGTAAGATGAAAAATGGGGAACAGGAAAAGGAGGAAACGGAGGAAGGGAAGAAGGAAGAAGAGAGAGAAAAGGAGGAAACAAAGCAGGGAGAGGGTAGGGTATGGATGTGGGAGGGAGAAGAGGAAGGTAAAAGAAGAAATAGGTAAAAAAGGAAGTGAAAGAGGAAAGGGAGTTGCTGTTTTTAAACCATTAAGTTTTCAATCTGAGGAGGAAAAAGCCTTTAGGAAGGATCATAACTAGTAACCAGATAGAATTGGAACTGGT
Source organism: Eptesicus fuscus (assembly GCF_027574615.1). Taxonomy (NCBI): domain Eukaryota; kingdom Metazoa; phylum Chordata; class Mammalia; order Chiroptera; family Vespertilionidae; genus Eptesicus; species Eptesicus fuscus. Next base: position 79,537,917 of record NC_072480.1, read on the forward strand.
CCTCTGTCCCTCCACAGGCTGATAGAGCAAGCAAAGCATATGCAGAGCATCTGTTTACCATCAAGTCTAGGTTTCTGCCTTATGAAGGATCAGCTCCAAGGAACATGCAGGTCACCTTGCCACTTGCCGTAGCCACTGGCATCGAGAGGAGACACTGCACAGGTGCCAAGAATACAAAGCCATCTGCAGGATCCTAACCTTGCCTGCCAGCCCAGGGCTGTGCTCTGTTCTCTCTGCAGGATGTTTGTCACAAGGCCATTTCCTTCATCTCACCCCACCTCTGTCTGCTCACTTCCTCTGTTATAATTGGAGCCCAAAGCTGCAGAAACCCCAAATATCATAATCACACAGGCCTCCCAAGTCTATAGGGAACTGGAGGGTAAATGAACCACTATAGGAAAAGCCATAGAAAACAGACATTGATCCTAACGTGGAGATGAAGTGTGTGAATGGTTTGTAAATCGTCTGGATAATTGCAGGCACTGAAGTGGGAGATTAGAGCTTCTATCCTCTCTTGTTTCTTGAGCCACTTTAATTAACTTTCAGGTGGGAAATAGCACATTGTTCAGAGCCAGGCAGGGCTGGATTCAGATCCTGCCTCTTAATACTCACTGCTGTGACTGTAGAATCATCACATTTTCCTCAAGTCCCAATTTCCTTATCTATAAAATGGAGATGATTGTGCTTCTCTGAGGCATGGTAAGCAATAAGACTTAAATGAAGGAAGTGACAGAAAACACGTAGAGCAGGGTCCGGGATATACTGGGTATTTGTTTAATGTGGATTTCCTGGCACTCCTTGGATCCTGTATCCAAATCTCCAAATCTTTACCCTATATGAACTACTAGTAAATGTGTCATTTTGTCCCCCAAGCCTGCTCTTCCTCCCTAACTCCTTATCCATATGAAAGCACTTGGGCTGGAGATCTTGAGTTTACTTCTTTTCTATCTTCCACACTTTTCCTCTATGCTGTCTATCCATGGATACTTGCCTGTAAGGATGACATCAACAGGCCCCCGTGCACTTGGTTTCCAGCTGAGGGTGCCAATAGGGATCCTGACAGGATTTCAGAGGGAGGCGAGAGGGTGAGCCCTGGGTATTTGCTCTTTCCCTGGGAGGTCAACTTGTGCTGGCAGTATTCCTTCTCAGAAGCACGATGCTCCTCTCAAGGTGGTCTGCTCCACAGGACTTGCCTTCTTGATTCTGATAATGGTTTGCTTCCCTGTCCCTTTGAACCTAGCTCCAAGATTGACAAGCAGAAAATCCTCTCAGGCATGCTTTGGGGAGGTCCTACTGCACAGTCTTCATGGTTTGCCTGGCACCCTGCCAGTATCTTTGTAATTATACACTGTGTAACAGCACACACACACACACACACACACACACACACACACACCCTCCTCAGATTATCCTAATTCGATAGGTCATCTGTTTCCTGTGTGAATTCTAACTAATTCAGGGCCAATATCTCTCCTGATCCTAAAATCAAGAAACTAAAGAAACTAGAGGTCATTTTAATCAACCCATTCTTGTGCCCCTAATTCCCTTCCTGTCAGATATGCTACCCAATATTTCTGGAAGTGGTAATTTCCTTTGTATTCCTGGTGATTGTCTTAATTATTGCTTGTTTGGGTTTCCTAGCTGCCTGCAAAATGATTTCTCTGCCTCCCTTCTCTTCAGTGCATCTTCTATGCCTCCAACAGGATGGTACAGAGCCTTTCCCAGGACCCCACTCCTTAAAAGACAGTGTCCAAAGCCATTGGCATGCAAGATGCATCACAAAATGGCACTTCCTTGAATCCCTTCCTCTGCAATGCTTTCTCTCCCCCTGCTCCCAGCTGCCAACCTTCAGGCCATGTGTGAACTCTGCAGTCTGGCTATTTGTGGTCACATCACAGGGAGATTTAGTGATACGGTCTTGGCATGATAGACACGAGAATAGCTAGAGGAAGCAGTAACTTAAATGGATGGTGTTCCTATCTCCTGTTGTCCTGGATGAGCATTTGTCCTGAGACACACTGAGAGAGGGGAGCTGTAAACCTGCTACCCTCTGCCCCCCCCCCCCCCGGCTTCTGCTCTTCACTCCTGGTCTCTTTTAGTGTGAGTGCAGCAAAGCCTACAGTTTGAAGATAAACACATTTTGTTGAACATCACTCCAAAATTCAAGCCAACTTTTTCACCTGCTGCTTAAATGGAGAGACAGAATCTTCTTTCAATATTGAGAAACAATCTCCTTTGGATTTAGAGAGAAATGATACATCAGTCTCCTAGTGAGTTTCTAAGCATACTTTGACCATTGCAATCTTCCCTCTACAATGCAGATGAGTTATGTGTGACTTTGGGATGTCCCACACTCCCTCACACCAAAGTGCTTTGTCATGGCCATGTTGCTCACCTTCCTAGAGCATCCAAAACACCCTTTTCTCACTTAATAAAGCCTACTTGCTCTCCAAGACTCAGCATGAAGTGGGCAGGTACTCCTTCCTTTCATCCCTGGGAACCCTTAGTAGAAATTTTATTTCAGCCCTCATCTCCTTGTGCTGCAACTGGCTCACTGCTGCTCTCCCCACTGCACTGAAAGCACCTTGAGAGCAGAGGTGAGTTTGCTCCTCTATCCTCTGTGCACTTCGCTCTTTGTCACCTGCCATCATATCTGCTAGGGTTCCAACTATGGATCACCCCACCTCCCTAGAGTAATGTTAGCAGCAAGGCTGCAGAGCTGTGGCTATTTATTGAACAGGTCTGCTACTTACATTCCGTGGTCTGAGAGAGGCATGGATGCATCAGGGAGCCACCAGGCAATTTGCTCCATCCCATATCAGGAGAGACTTTTGTCATGATGTCAAGCCATGTTAGCCTCTCAGAGAGGCTGGAGTGGTCAATCACTCATCTCTTTGAAGGTCATTTCTTTACAAGAAGCTCAGCTGGTAGTACCAGAGAGCTCCACTCAACTACTGAAGTGGAACTTAACTGGAATTTGTTTTTATGAGCGATCCGGAGGGCAAATCCCCAAAGTTGCGGATGACATTCAGCATTTCAGCATTTCCTGGATATAAAATATTAAGCAGACAGACACATCTACACTCTCCAAAGATCTCTATGCACATTGAGAGATGAGGGGTCTTGAGTTGGAGACCAGATGGCTCTTTTCCAAGTTGTCTCACAGGGAGGTGTTAGGGTGGTGAATTCACAGTTCCCAGGAGATCCAAACTTAGTCATTGTCCCAGAGTCATATGAAAGCAGGGACACTGACTCACACTAACCAAATTTAAATCAAAGTGAATCAGGAGATTGCAAGCTTATTAGTGTACAATGGAAGTTAGGTTGATCCAATGGAAGAAATTCTCATTTCTCCAGCTGGGAACAGCATAGTAAGTATAACATTAGAGCGAAGGGAGATGGAGAGCTTGGGAGATTTTTATCCAGGTCATGGCATTGTGAATCATTCTTGCCCTGTGCTACAGAACACCTCTCCAGTAATTAAATTAAGGTTGTCTTGCAGATTCAGTGTCTTCTTAGCTTGAACAATGCTGGAAGAACACTGCCAATTTTTTTTCTATTGAGCTATGCTATCTGTGATTCAAATTATCCCTTTATGTCCATGCATTACAATATGATTAGGCTTTTGCTTACTAAATATTAACCATATCCCTGTCCTGCCTCTCTGAGACCCAGATCACCTTGTGTGGAATTGGGGGTCAGTGCAAATCCTCTGGTCACATACTTACAGATTCAGAATTATTTACTCATTTAAAATTCTAAACATTGTGTGTGGATTTTATTAGTTGAACCCATGGAGGCTAATTTTATTTCTCTTACCTCCAAGGTCTTAGGGGACATCTCAGACATCCTTCCCACACTAACAACATACTATTCTGCTAGAAGGCTGATAAACTTCAGTGTGAACAAGGGAGTATGTTTTATGAAAAGAATATCTGTAGGTTACCTATAACATAGAGTACAGGGCATTATTTGTAATTCTCTATGAGCAGAGGATACTCAGATTTTAAAGGTGGTTTCATTTAAAGAAAATGCTTCAATAATCTTTCTAATAAGTTAAATTATAAAATCAATTTCCCAAGTAGATGATACATGTTAAAATATAATTGGTACACAAATGTCTCAATCAATCTTTATAGATTATTAAAGGGAACAATGGAGTTTGGAGGTCAACTGTAGCCTCTGGAGCTATTATCAGTAGAGGTTACCGTAAACCCCAGGGACTGCCATTAAATGGATGAGTCTGGACCAGGCAGCCTAAGGCCCAGAAAGGCACTTTCTACTTTGCTTTCTCACAGGCAGTTGCAGGTCAGATTTGTGTGTGGAAGTTTTACTACAGAAATACTTTCACAAATAAAATAAAATAAAATAAAATAAAATAAAATAAAATAAAATAAAATAAAATAAAACAAAACAATAAAATAAAAATAAATAAATAAAGCAGATTGAGATGGAAGGAGAAATTGGGCTGTGATTCAATTGCAACAGAGATCCTGGGGGAAGTCCTGCGAAAGATTCTGGATCTGGGATGGCCCATTCCAGAAAATCTAATGAAATTGTCTCCAGGGTCTATTTCCTATCCTCTTCTCTCCTCTAATGCCAGGTGCCCTTATTATAGCCTCTCCTTCACCTCCTTCTTATATTGTACCGCTGTCAGGAAATGACATGACATTTATTGGCATTCAGGTGTAGATGACTCATAATCATGTTTCCTACTCCTATCCGCAAGAAACATTTAGCTGAAGTCTTTTGGCAGTCAGCTATATTGCAAATGAGGCATTGGACACACTCCTGGTAGCACAAGGCAGGGGACAACAGATTTCTGGAGAATGTGGAAGAGACTGATATTCTTGCCCAATATTCTTTTTTCTCTTCCAATTTTATTTTGAGTGGTTATATGCTTAGCTAATGGACTACATTTCCCAGGCTCCCATGCAGTATAACTATGTGGTGACATTGCTGAAAGTGATATAACAGTCACTGGAAGAAGCAAAGGAAAGAATTTCAAATCAAGCTGACTTGGCTGATAGGCTTTAGTCTTTGCTCAGCACCCCTTCTCCCTTCTCCTTCCTCTTGCTTGGAATCTGAACATGGTTGCTGGAGAGTCATCAAACATTATGGACAATGAGGTCACCTTGAGAATGATGGTAGCAGCAACCAAGTCCCTGGAAAACTGTAGAGCTACTACACCAATCCTAGACCACCTAGTTACTTTATGTGAGAGAGAAGTGAACCTCTGACTTGTTTATATCACGTGTTTGGGGGGTTTCTGCTATATGTGGCTGAAACAAATTCTAACCGATACAGATTTTGGTTCTTTGGTTCTTAAAAGTAGGGCAGTAGAGACTTATCTGAATGGAGGAAATGGAGAGATAGATATTAAGGATTCAGATATTGTAATTGTCTTTGTTGCTACAGTGGGGAAACATTTTGTCAAATCTGTTGCTTACTGTACCTTGGAAATCAGATTGCCTGCTGACCAAAATTGAAGTGTTAGAAAATGGTAGAAAAACTAAAATTTTTGGTATTCTAGCCTATTCTTGTTGCTCTCTGTAGAGTCCTACAGGAGAGAAAGAAGCTCATATGAGAGCCAGCCACACTATCTGCACAGATGGAGATATTCCTGCCTACACCCTGAAATCTGAGTTGAATAGGAGTCTCATAATTTAGGTCTTACAGAGTCGAAAAGCCAAATGCTTTTGTGCCTCAACCTGAATCAGTTATAAGTAGTGGGGATAAATTGCTGTCTTTATAAGACTTATATTCTCTCATTGGATGTTAGGAACCTGCTGACAAATATAGGAGTAAAGGCATTACATTTTTTTCCGAGTAAATTGTCTTAGATGAGTCCAGTAAGTGACCATTAATTTGAGAAAACAAGGCTAAGCAGAGCACAGGGGCCAGTAAATAAAAGATGAGGCCCTTTCTGCTTGAAAGATCTCTTTAACCTACTATTACTTTGCATAAGACAGAACAGAAGCAAAAAGACTGGGAGTGTGGTACACTTTAGAGGAAACAAGATAATAATCATAATAAACCTAAACATGGCCATTAGTAGCCTAAGATTTTCCTACCTTCAAAGCAATTTTTGGGCCCCAAAATTTCACAGCAGCAAATGGATTATGAGAGATATGCAGCCCCCACAAGCAAGTAGTCTCCAGTATCTACTTTAGATGTGGTCATGACAGAGAATGAGGATTGACAAGAGTTATAGCCTTCAAGACGAAGGGCAACAGAAGGGAAATGATGAAGAAGGGAATTCCTCTCAGGGAACAGAACTGAGGCTGCCTGGTAAACTAACTCATTACATACTCCACTGACATGGCTAGGAGTCCTTGCTATTATTTTACAAAAGGATTTGATGATTGCTGTGAATCAGTGTTTCTCATTCTCCACTTTTCCAAATGCAAAGAGATTTCTTTTAATTTTAAGCTGACCAGTTTATTCATTATTGGCTGACGTCACCACATTAATTCTGCAACATTGGATTAAAGAGAGAAAGGAGCATTTGATCTCTAAATGGATGTTTTTGTTCCACACACATGGGAATGAAGCTGAGGAAGCTGGTACTATTATTATTATTACTATTTGCCCAGTGCATGGATTCCTACACATTGAAAGGAAATTAATTAGAAGAAATATTTTAATATTGCTATTCACCCTTATTCTATAATAGAAGTATCAGAGATGAAAGAAAATTAGTAAAATGTATATGAAAATAATATGTAAATTGATTAATAACTAATAGCAGCATGATATAACAACAAAGTCATGATGTAAAAACAACATTGATAAAAACAGTGACTGATAAATTGATTAAACTTATTCTAATATCTCCTGTTTTCTTGTGTGTTTGCTTTTATTGCAATTATCCCATTTCTTCTCTATCATGGTTGTTTTGGAGAAGATGACTTGCTTTTGAGTTTGTGTTTCAAAGGAAGAAACATTCAAATATGATAGAGCTTCACATCACCCAGATGTCCTGAAAATTGAGCTGGATACAATAATTTGCTAAGAATTTGTAATTAACTCTTTTAGGGAGGTGGTGAATGCACTCTATTCATAGTTCTCATGGACATTGGATAGTGAACGGGCAAACTATTGCCTAATCAATATTCATTCTACCCTTCTGTTTTTTTCTAATAGGACTGGAAGGAACTATAATGTTCTTCTTTGAGAAAATGTTTCTCACAAAAAAAAAAAAGATTAATTTTACTAAATTCCTTTAAAGCTAGGTAGGAGTGACAAATAAAATATAAAGTGATGGCCCTGGGGACCTTCTAGAAAAGCTCATTAAAGGGAGATGATTCTGCTGGGAAGTGTGCTCTTTTGCATTCCCTATTTTTCCTTCTTCCTGCCAAAAACATGGAGATAATGGCTGGACCTCTGCCAATCAGCTTGGACAACAAATCAACCTTGATCATGAAGCCATGCTCTAGATTGTGGAGCAGAAATATAGCCGGAGGCTTTCTCCCTCCTAACCATACTACATCAGTCTGCCTTATCTGGTGTCATTTTTTTATTATTATTTAAAATAGAAATTCATTCATTTATTTAAGCCACTTGTGTTTTCTATTATCTTCAGATTAGTCAAACCCTCTCCAGGACCAGGGATGAGCCCACCTTTCATGCTTCAAAAGTTATTGCTTGCTTATATTGCTTATCCATAAAGCAGATCTAGGTAGTCACAGAACTTCCAGCGGTGGGAAGTTCCTGAGCTCTAAAAGTAGAGATTCTAAAAGCCTAGGTTTAGAAGAAACTAGGAAACAAATCCCTGAAACAAAGCAGGCTCTCTAGCGCCTGCTGTGCAACAGAATTGTTGAAAGGCTGAGTTCAAGTACACATGAGACAGACATTTGAATAAATTGAGTTTGAGCTAGCTTGCTATCTTACTCTAGAGAGTTCAAATGCTTGGTTCTTTAATTGTCTGTCTTAGCAAAAGCACAGTACCATTTTTAGTGACTAAGTGTAAGTACTATTGCCTAGCAGAGACAACATTTATGGGCTTTTCCAGTTTCAGTTATGACCATCCTATATAATAAAAGCCTAGGTGGCGTTACATGACACCCTTGCATGACATAGTCACAAGATGGCCACAACAAGATGGCCGGCAGGGGAGGGCAGTTGTGGGTGAGATCAGGCTGGCAGGGGAGGACAGTTGGGGGCAACCAGGCTGGCAGGGGAGGGCAGTTGGGGGCCATCAGGCCAGCAGGGGAGGGAAGTTGGGTGCAACCAGGCCAACAGGGGAGGCCAGTTGGGGGTGACCAGGCCTTCAGGGCAGGGCAGTTGGGGGTGATCAGGCTGGCAGGAGAGGTCAGTTGGGGGCAATCAGGTCAGCAGGGGAGCAGTTAGGGGGCGATCAGGCTGGCAGGCAGAAGCAGTTAGGGGCAATCAGGCAGGCAGGCAGGCGAGCAGTTAGGAGCCAGCAGTCCCAGATTGTGAGAGGAATGTCAGACTGCTGGTTTAGGCCCAATCCCTGTGGGCCTCTAGAATGAGAATATAAACTATGGCCTGTTCCATTTTTCCAAAGGTTCTAGGGATCCTATCACTGCTATAACAAATTGCCACAATTAGTGATTATAAACAATATATATTTCTTCTCTTACCATTCTGAAAGTCAGAAGTCCTAAAATAGGTCATCAGGACTATGTTCTTTCTGATCCTAGGGAGGAATCTATTTCCTTGTATTTTCTAGCTTTTTAGAGGCTTCCTGCATTTCTTGGCTTGTGGCCCTATTCTTCATCTTCAAAACCAGTAGTGTGGCATCTTCCAATCTCTCTGTCTTCTTTTTCTTCACATTGCCTTCTGTCTGACTCTAACTTTACAATATTCTTCTTAGAAAGATCTGTGATTACATTGGACCAACCAGGAAAATCTAAAAATCTCCCCATCTTGAGATTCTTCTCTTAATCACAACTTCAAAGTCCCTTTTGCCATATCAGGTGACATATTCACATGTTCCAGAGATTAAAATAGAGACATCTCTGGGAGGTCATCATTCAGCACCCAAGGATCAAAGTCAACTTGACATCCTCTTGGGTGTTCTTTGATAAGAGCACTTATGTTTCATGTTTCTAAGATCCCCTAGACTTACAAGACAATCATATGGTCTCATTTTTTTTTTGCTATTAAAACTTTTAAGAGACCTTTATTATAATAAATATACTAATTGCAGTGTTACTGTACAAAGCACTCAGATTTTCTTCAGATTCCCTGTCAAACAGAAACTGTCTCTGAATGAGGAGAAATTGGCTCTAGATAATTAAATTTTATAATGGAAGAAGTTAATATGAGGAACTGTATTGCTATTGAGAGCCTGCATGCAGCACTGCTGTATAGGCCCTAAGTGAGGGGTGTCATCAAGAGTCACTGCATAACAGTGAGTAGTGAGAGCATGTAAAGGCAGTGCTCAGGAAGACAAAGAGGGTATCAAATGGAAGTAGTCAGAAAGAAGAATCTTCTTTCAAGAGTGTCTAGGGATAGTACTGTTGTAAATAGCTAATATTAAGTAAACTTTTAATATACGCCAATGCAATAGACTAACTTATTGGTAGAAATTCTTCATACTCTCTCCCACTCCAATCCATGTCCTTAGTCATCTAACTGTGCAGACTAACAAAGACAGACTATAATTCAGTGGTCCTTGATGTTAGGCTTACCCACATGACTTATTTGGCCAACAAGATGTCACTAGATGAGAAAGACACAAGGGTTAAATGTGCTTGCTAGTTTGTGCTTGACCTCTGGTGTTTCTGCCTTAGGAACAGAAGAATATCCTTGCCTAACTCACTCTCCCAAGAAGATGAGGGGAATATGGAGTAGCACCCCAATGAGTTTCCCCAGTGGATCCACAGATATCTAAGAAATAGATTCTTATTATTGCATACCACTAAAATTTCTGTGATTATTTATGTCAGGTTGCTTATTTCCTGAATCAGTCAAGAATCTTTCTAAGTGTTTAACATGTATTACTTAATCTAACCATCCTCTGAATCTTATAGAGTAGATACTATTCTCCCTATTTTGCATTTAAGGAAACTAGGCATGGACTATTAAGAAACTTGCTTTAAGTCATACAATTAATAATAATTGGAGCTACAATTTGAATTTAGGTCACATGGCCACTTAGTTCTTAACTATAGGATCATACTTAGGCCACAGCCACAGGTATAAGTTTCCTTTCTCTCTATCCTCTACTCCTTATAATCCATTTTAAATCATTTCTAAAATATTGAGGTTTAAAAATTTTTTGTGAGTTTGCTGAATAAAAAATCCACTGGACTGAGTCTGGATTCTGAACCCACTATCAATAAGAGATGCAAGATTACCCAGATATAAACCAATATTTCCTTTGACAATTCATTACCCACATTTCCAAGGTCTGATCTGGTAAAACCAAGGACATGTGCCTGGAAATCAACCATGGTGTGACTCATCTGACAGCCAGTTTCAGAAGACTAGCCATCTTTGAAATTTTTATAAATAATATCTTCATTCCTAGCCTCAAACTCCTGTAACGGTAAGTTTTATTCTTTTTGGAACTTTTTGGGACCTGAGTTCACAGGAAAAGGATAGAAGCCTAGGGGGTTAGAGATCATCTACAGGATCAAACTTAAGGAATCCCAACTGTGAACCTAAACATAAGCACTGGAGAGTGGGATTTTCCCAAGGCAAAGAATTAACAGACACTAGAAGGAGAACCAGGAGGTTCTGATGTTTCTAGATAAAAATAGAAGGCCAAGAAGTTTACTTAGACCCAAAAGTAATAAATGATTTAGGAATAATTACCCATGGATAATGACAATGAGGATTCTTAAAATATGACATATATGGCACCTGCTATCTTTTGTCTGATAGTGATTGGTAAAACCATAAAAACAAGCTAATAATGTTATTGTGGGAGGTATAAAAGGAGTGGGAAGCCAGGAAGATAATTTCTGCTGTTCAGCCAATGATGATGATGATGATGATGATGATATCAGACATCATTTATTGAACATTTATTATATTAATTTTTAATAGAACTTCTCAATTTAATTTTTCAAAGCAACCCTATAAGGGACACACTAACATTATATCTCTTTTAAGATGTAGGATTTGAGACTTAGAAAGCTTAAATTATTCTGTGAAGTCACAGGGGTAGTCAAAGGTTAAACTGTTATGCAAATACAGAAAGTCTAATTTATTGTCTCTTAACAAATAAATAAATCAACAAAGAAAATTCTGAAAACAGAAGAAGTGGTCCCCATTTTAAAAATGGTGACAAATTCTCTTGGAATTTCTATGGACAGATGAAGGGGCACATATGTTTCTGGCCAATGAGAAAATCTGTGGTATGTGCGAAAAGAAGTACCAGGTTAAGCTCTTGACAGCCACATTTCCCTGACTGGTTTAGGATGAGTTTATTAGGAACCTCATTCATCCTGGCCCCTACCAAATATATCCAGTCTATCACACAGAAACTGTCCTCTCCCTGTTTGATACATTGCTTCTCTGCTTTTCAGAATGCGCCCTCATCCAGGATGAGCGCTGCCGTGGCAGGCAGAGGAAAAGCATTAGAGCAGGGGTGGAGGGAGCATTCTATAAGCCCAGGAGCCAAGGTAGGGAGTTCTTCCCAAGACCGTAAGAGAAGACTAAGCCAGAGCAGTAGAGAAAGACAATCTGGAGGTGAATAGAGAAATAGCCAGAGGTGGTTATAATAGCCTAATCTTTGGAATCAGAACATGAAGACCATGAAAAATAGGTTAGGGGCAAATTGGGTAGGTAGGCAACCTGGGTGGCAGCTTACTGTTTGAAACTGGCTTTTGTGAACCTGGAGGTTAAGATGTTTGAATGTGTTAGTTCTGTGTAAAGGACCAGGCTAGAGGTGGCATTGCTGGGACAGGGGTCAAGGCTTAAGTCTTGTTCTGATTGACGGGGGCCTAAACCCTGGGCTCACAGCTTGCCAATTCCTCCCTCAGGAAGCCTCCTCCTTAAGCCACTAGCTGCTAGCCGGAATCCAGCCCTAAAATGAGCCGGCCTTCAGGAACCACAGTGCAGCCATAATGTCTGATCACAAGGATCTCCTTTAATTGTCATTTCTGGTGCCGCCGCTTTTCAACAACACTACCAGCGTTTACTCTCAGACATCGACACCTATCCAGGTGACTCCAGCTCTTCACTACACTCACCCATTGCCTACACCCAGGTCTGCAGTCACATCTGTTTTCCCTGGTTTCATTCTGTCACCTCCAGTCATAGGCACGCCCTAAATGCAGAAGGAAATCTTCCTAGGACAATGGAGACTTCATTAAGAGTAATAGAAATTGAAGTGCTATCCACAGTACCTTTTTTTTTTTGCCTGTTTTCCTCAAATTAATTCACCGCCTTTTCTACTCTGGCTTGTCTTACAAGAAGCTGACCCATAAAAACTTTATTTTCAAGGCTCTCTTGCTAATAAGTTGAATCCAGATCATAGGAGTCATTGGCAGGAGACTGGAGAGTAGACGGAAGGAAGAGGCCAGGGAATTTCTCTTCCCCAGCCCTCAGCTTTGAGCTGTATCTCTGGAAATGACTGTCTCCTGCATGGTACCAGCGCCCTTCAAACACTCCCCTCTGTGGACCCACCTTCTATGTGCAGCCTCTGACACAGGCCCAGTTTCCACTGGCTCCTAAGATCTGCTAACACCATCTCCTCCCTGTTTCTCCAGCTCCAGAGATGACAGCAGTTTCCTGCACTTGCTAAATCTCTGGGTTGCCTCACAACTCCTCTTTGAACTTGCAGCTCCTCCAGTATCTTGTAACTATTTCCCCATACTAAAATGTTTCTATTGACTGGAACCAAAGGCACATTCAACTAGCATTGGGAAAGGAAAAAGTGAGAGTGCAGAGGAAAAAAAAGATTGCAGGGCAATGAAGCTGACTTTGAAATTGCACATTTTCTCCCGAGGTTGACTCTAATGCAGGAGACTGAATGGGACCATTTGAGGCTGCAAGTGTAGTGGTCACTGACTTCTAGGAGGTGCTTAGGATTGCTTATTGCCGTGGAGATCAGACCTTCCCTGCCCCAGTTTGTCCAAGAGGGTATTGGTCTGGGCCACCTTCCTTCTGTATATGTGGTCTAGACATGACTTGTTTTCAGGAAAACTTTTGTTGAGATTCAAATACTGTCAGAAAATATCTTCATCACAATAAAAATGCAAAGTACAAAGTTGCCGTTCTGCACCACATCACAGAAGGATGCGGGGACATTATTCAAATGTGTTCAGGGCAATTGCTGCACATGCACTTGCAGGCTGACGGGGACTTAAAAATAGCACTTTCCACTAACAGGAGAAAAAAAAAAAAAGAGAGACTCTTTGGTAACAAAATAAGTGACTGTTCTCTTTGTTTCTTTTTTACACAGACACCAGCCCCCTCGCCAGACTCTTTGCAGAGTTGCAGTTTTCCAGGAAATGGAAGGGACAAGCAGGAGTTATGGTAAGAGGACTCCAGGGAGGAAGACACAAAGCCAGGGACAGAAGGGCTTAGGACCACTGTCTCCCTCTTGCTGCCAGCTGTCTCCCAGCCGTCTCCACTACTCACCTGCCATAGAGGGTGCCTCGGCCTGCTGGCGCTACCTGGGGCTGTCTAGAAATGTTGCAATTTGTGGTTTGGGGAGGAAAGAAATAATTTGTGGAAAGTTTATGTTGTCATTGATTTAGAGATTTGCTTTTCATTTGTCAATTTATATTGCAAATGGAGAACCCAGACCCAGAAGAGCTAAGTGATTTGTCCCAAATCCTTTAGCTTGCTAGGGGCAGAACAAGAAAGTGGGATCCCACACCAGTGTGTTTCTTTTTGTTTTGTTTTTTGGTTGTTGTTTTTTGTTTTTTTTTCATTAAAAAAAATTGAGAGTATGTTTATTAAAGCTGGGGACAGTTAAACAAAGGAAGGGTTTATTGTAGAAGAAGCAACAGGAAAGAGCCTAGAGGAGGCTGCTTTGGCTCACTGAGAAACTAAAGTCACAGTGACAGAAGTGAGCTCACCGGGAAGTCAGAGAAAAGTGGGGCCTTGGAGACAGGTCCAGGGGGCAAGCCTGCGATGAGCTGCCACTGCCCGCTGCTCCCTGGCTGCAAGTCTTGTGGGGACCCATAAAGTTTAGGAGCAAGAGCAGCGATACAAGACGTGGGCATGCTCTAGTGTGAGCACACTGTAGGTCCTTTGTCTTGAGGCTTTTGGTCTCTTTGGCCAGCAGGAATCCTAGATGAGGTCTCAGGGGAGGGTCTTAACAGAATATTCATTAGTTTTTCAGGTGTGTCCTTTAATACGTTGATTCATCAAAATGTGCGGGTCAGGGGTTATTTTCTGGTTAGTTTCATTTTTTTATTGTTAACAGTATTATAGATGTCCCCTGTTTCCCCCCAATGTTTTTTTATAATCTAATTTAGTAGAGTGTTTAGTTTAAGAAGGCAGGTCTAATAAATTGAATTTTAATTCTTTGTCCCCACATACATCAATCAACCTGAATAGATCGATGATAGATAGATAGATAGATAGATAGATAGATAGATTAGATAGATAGATAGATAGATATAGATAGATAGGTGATAGAGTATTCACCTTCAAGCAGACCCCATAGGAAGGCTCTCACTCAGAAGTTGGCATGGTGGAGGACGCACAGAAGATCAGACTAACATTGAGAAATTTTAGTTCAAGTCTCTCCTGGCTACTTCTAGATGATGGAATTGGCGCATATGGCCTCTGTGAGCTTCGTTTTTCTCATCAGCAAATAGGGCATAAAGACACAAACCATAACTGCTTCATAGAGTGTTATGCTGTTAAGATAAATTGAAGTATAGAAAAATGTAAGAAATATGACAAGTTTGTAGATGTTAGAACAAAACAAGGGTCCCTGAATTTTTTTCTGAAGCACCAGATAATCAATATTTTAGGTTTTCAGACCAAATTTAGTTTTTGTTGCAACTACTCTGGCATTGTAGCACAAAAGCAGCCATGGACAATAGCCAAATAAATGAATGTGGCTGTGTTCCAATAAAACTTTATTTACAAACAGGCAAAGGTGTAAATTTAGCCTGTGGGCCATTGGTTGCCAATCCTGGGGAGAAAGTCCTCCCACTTTGTTCAGTGCATCTTTGCTAAAATAACCTCCTTGCCTCCTCCTCCACCACATCCCTTCTATAGCCCGGGGCTTGATGACTCAGCCCAAGCCTTATTTTTGGATCACCAGCTTTTTAAGGCAAAACATAGCTCACTAGAGGGTTTAAAAACACAGTCATCTGCAGCAGGGAGAAAAAATAGCTAAAAGCGCATTTATAACCACAATCACAGCCATCTTTCTTTATGAATATGTTTATGTCTGCTTTTGGACACACAGCCACATATATAAAGTGATATATAAAAAAAGCTGTAACTGTGGATAGCAAAATATATCAGTGGATTTCATTGAAGCTGTAGGACTAGATTTAAGCATAAACAACAACGCTTGATATTTATATCCCAGTTCTCACTTTTTAAAAGCACATTTACATTTACTTTCACTCTCACCCTGAGATTCTGAGGGACTTTTGACAGATTTGAGAGGAAACAGATACTTAGACTCACAATCTGACTGGTTGCTAGCTTGGGGTCAATCACGTTTAGAGGCTCTGTCTTGTGAACACAATTGAATGTTTTTCCCTCAGACTGAGACCTGTGTTTATCCACAGAGTGATGCTTTAGCTACGGTCATGCTTCTGTTTTATTTAACTTTATTAAATTTATTGGAGTGACATTGGTTAATAAGATTTGGTCACACTTCATATCAATGCCCTACTAGAACCTCATGAAGTCTATCTTCTTTGAGGAAATTACCTTCTCCCCCTTTGATTAAAATAATCTCTGTTAATTCATAATAAAGAGTATTTTAAATGCTCTGGGGTGGGTGGAAGTCTACCTAATTGAATCCTCTAAAGGTACTGAGGACTGATCATTTCTTGGGCTAGAAGTAAGCTAATCACATGTGGATGAGCTGGAATTAGAAATGACCTTCAGGCTAAATGCATGACATGTCTCTGATCTTCCTGAAATCCCTGCTGGGTGTCTCCAGTCTTGAAACAGAGGAGGTAGATATCTGCAGAAGAAGGATAAGGGATGCAGCCCAGATACTGACTTCACCTTAGGAGACTAGTGAAGAAGCTTCATGATGGCGTTGGAACAACTAAGTCAGGCAGCTGATGAATATACTTCAGATAACTAACTAGGACACCAACAGAGAGAGTATTCTTCAATTGCTGGGCTGCACAGCTCAGCCAGAGGAAAGTAAACAGCCTATAATGCAAGTGCAGGATGGTATCAACCCAGGGGAAGGGCATAGGGACACATAAAACAGTACCTTCTTGTCCAAGGGAACCTGATGTTGAGGAACCATCTTGGGACCTGGAAAGGTCTGAAATGAGAAAAAAGTCCTCACAATTAACATAACATCCATATCTATATGAAGCTGTAGTCATATACCTTTTCCTGACATCCACCTGAAACTGGCCTTGGTTGAAGTCTGAGCTGAGAATCATGGAGATGGGAGGACAGGCTGAGCCCAATTTATAATGACATATGGTCAATAAGAATTTATTGGAATAAATTGAATTTGAATACAAAATTTGTCAAGCACTACTTGTGCTTTAAATCTCTAAAAACAAAACAAAAAAACAAGGACTTTCAAACGTAGAAAGCTAGTCATTTTCCCTTAGGGACATTAAGGGAAAATTGTAATATATTACATTTAAAAAATTATCCAATTAATAAAAAGGTAATATGCAAATTGACCCTAATGGTGGAACCACCAGAACAACTGGTTGCTATGATGTGCACTGACCACCAGGGAGCAGACGCTTAATGCAGGAGCTGCCCTCTGGTGGTCAGTGCACTCACACAGGGGGATCTTTGCTCAGCCACAAGCAGGGCTGACAGCTGAGAGCTCAGTGGTGGTGGCGGGAACCTCTCCCGCCTTCTTGGCAGCACTAACGATGTTCTACTGCAGCTTAGGCCTGCTTCCTGTGGGAAGGGGGCCTAAACCATCAGTAGGACATCTCCCGAGGGCTCTCGGGCTGCCAGACTGATGTCTGACTGCGAGTGTAGGCCCAATCCCCTGGGGAGCAGGCCTAAGCAGGCAGGTGGACATCCCTCAAAGGGTCCCGGACTGCGAGAGAGTGCAGGCCCGGCTGAGGGGACACCCCCCCCCCCCCACAGTGCATGAATTTTCATGCACCAGGCCTCTATTTTATTTATATTTGAGAGAGGAAGGAAAAGAGAGAGAAATTTAAAAAAAACAAACAAACAAACAGAAAAACCTCATCAATTTGTTGTTCTACTTATTTATGCATTCACTGTTTGATTCTTTTTTTTAATATATATTTTATTGATTTTTTACAGAGAGGAAGAAAGAGGGATAGAGAGTTAGAAACATCGATGAGAGAGAAACATCGATCAGCTGCCTCTTGCACACCCCCTACTGGGGATGTGCCCGCAACCAAGGTACATGCCCTTGACCGGAATTTAAAAAAACAAACAAACAAACAGAAAAACCTCATCAATTTGTTGTTCTACTTATTTATGCATTCCCTGTTTGATTCTTGTATGTACACTGACCAGGATCAAACCTATAGTCTTCACATATAAGGACAGCACATTAACCAAGTGAGCTACCCAGCTAGGACTATTATAATTCTTAAAGAACATTGTATTCAAGAACCTGTGGGCTAAATAGGCCTTTACAGTATGATTTGGGCAAGCCACCTGACCATGCTGTGGAGCAAGAATTGTTTCCCTGAAAACTTGTTCCAAATAAATGGCTGCCATCTCAGAGGTTCATTTCTAAGTTTAGGACTGCTGGTCGTGTGTGTGTGTGTGTGTGTGTTGTGTGTGTGTGTGTATTCAACACCTCCCAAATCCCCTTGCTGTCCCACAAAATGAATACCCACTCTTTCAGAAATATAATCCTCCAATCATTATGTTTTTAAAGGCCTCATGTGAATATATTCACTTATTTCCATTGCTGCCTATCCTTTATCAAATGAAAAATTGTTTTCCAGAAATAAATGCTTCCAGCAGCACCTTCTACTCGCAGCCCATTATATTCTCTGAAGAAATCTGCTGTGTCGCCCATGGGCTTTATCTCTATTGTGTGGAGTAAATAGAATCACTGAAGCTATATTTCTTTTCTTTCTTAAACAGCAACAAAAGAGAAATAAGGAAGAAGAGGGCCCATGATGTTATTTCCTGATTATACTCACAATTAGGGGGATAAAAACCACGCCAGGGAAGCTAGTGAAGGACCTCAGTGCATGTCCACACACCATGAACCTCCTAACTCATCACTTGGCCGATGCAGTGAGGAAAATACCCCAGTAGAATCAGCGGTCTCCAAATTTAAATCTTCAAAGAGATTCAAGGGGAGGCTTGAAGAAGGGCATGCTGTTAAAAATGCACATGTTAAAATATACCACATCATTAAAACTAAGAAAGAAAGAAAAAGGAAGTTCAGCTCCTCTCCTCTACTTGCGAGTGAGTCCCTCAAGGAGATAGATGGCAAGAATGTATTCCTTGCTACCTACCCTCTTTGGTCTCATTGTGTGTGTGCAGAATCACTTTTGCCATCTCCAACTATATTTTTTTGTGCAAATCAGGGCCCACAGCTCCTTGGAGCTCCTGAAGCTAAATTCATTTTCACACAAGGCCCCATGGAATACAAGAATACTAGTATACAAAGATTGGGGACACTAGGAAGTTTCACTTCTTCTGTTAAAAAGAAACAAACAAACAAAAGAAGTGAGTGTGATTTGCAAAGGTATCCAGCTCAGAGATGGACAAAGGGGACTTAGTGGATATTTCCCCTGGGGCCAAAATGAAGTGGTGATTCATGCTGATTTGCTGAGAAAGGGGATGATTGTATATTTGCTTGAGAGGTCAGGGGTGGGAAGAGAAGCTGAACAGTCAAGTTTGCCCATGCATATAGTTCACCGTACTTGTGGTATATTAGAAAGTATATGGAAATGTGAGAAAACCTGGGAGTGCACTCCAGCTGTAGTAATAGTACATGATAATTGTTTGACTTTGGAATGATATTCAAACTACCTAAAGCTCAGTTTCTTTCCTTATATGTACATTGGGGACAAGCATTTTAGTTAGCTTCAAATTATTTTATGATAATCAAATGAGAAAATGCATTAAAAACATTGTGGAAACTATTAAGGGGTTGTAAGCATTTTCACAGTTTATAAGGGATTCAAGCAATCCAGGTGTTACTAAGGCACTGATTTCCAGTCTTTCAAAAAGTTATTTCTAAATATGATTGTTATTAAAACTTGGCTAACATATAGGTAGTTGCTGTAGCTATATAACGAACCTATTATTTTGGACTATTCCTGTTCATTAGTTACATTCCATAGCATTGCTATTTGGATACTTAGCATATAAATTGATAAATGAACCATTGTTCTAATTTAATTAGATTTGGGACAATATTTTTAGCACATAATGACTTTCTAATTTATAAATTTACATTTGGGCTTTTTGAATTGGTATGGGTGAGTAATAATAATCCTTCATAGTTATATGACATTTTATAGTTTACTCAAAACACTTTCACATAATTTTAACTCATTTTATTCTCCTAAAAACTCTATGGAGTATGGAGAGCATGGATTATTATTTATATTTTGCATATGATAAAGCTAAGATTTTCAGAGTCTTTATGACTTTCTCAATGTCATACAGTAAGTGACCAGATCCAGGCCAGGAACCCATACGGGCAAGAACTCTTCCCATTACATAATAGCACTTGTCCCTAATCCCAACCCTAATTCTCAGATCCTAGTACTACCATCTGATCTTCCCACACATCTGAAAGCTTTGGGCTACTTGTGGCCAGCACAATAATTGGTGAGTTTGTGAATTAATTAATTTGCTGTATTTCTGCCACTCAGATAATGATAAAAGCCATCTCTGTTTTTGGAAAAGGGGAAATATTGTTAGAATGGCCGTCAGGCACCTGGATTTCTAGTTTGTTCCATCTGGATAAATATTGGATCTTAAGGGGTCCCTCACCAGCAGGCTCCCTGGGTGGCTTTTCAAAATAAATGTGCCTTTACAACACTTTCCCTGGGGTCAAGACTCTCCCACACTTGCATTATAGGTAATTTATTTTTTCTCTTGGTGCTTCTTATGGTCTAACCATGGACATGAGAAAGAACAACCAAAATGGAAGCCACTGTGTCTTTTATTACCAAATCATGGAAGGGACATACCATTAATTTTGTTTTGTTTCTATGGGTTGCACAGACCAACCTTGATCTGTGAGCTGAGTACCAGGAGACAAAGATTATGGGACCATCTCAGAATTTGGCTACCACACTTAGGGTGGGGATGGGGTAGTAGTAGCTTCACAGAGGTTGCTCAGGCCATCGGAGGCTAAAAGCTGTTAAAGGAGAAATGACCATTCCCTCCAGACCATGAGAAAGCAGCAAGCATCGCCGCACCCCTCCTGCCACTATAGTGAGGAAGAATGAGAAAACCTCTACAAATAAGGTCCCACATGCCCATGGGGAGCTATGGAATCATTGCCCATGTGTCTGAGACAGGCGATGCTAGAATTCTGAGAAGGAGAGGGCCCCAGGCAATCTCACGGTTGTGGTGAGAGAATATAGCAACAGATGGTGTGAAGATTACTCATTTTTTAAAAATTTGTCTTTATTGTTGAAAGTATTACAGATGTCCCCCTCTCCCCATTGAGCCTGTCCTTCCCACTCCCACCCCTTCCCAGGCCTTCATCGAATCTTGTCTGTGTCCATGCTGGAGGCCAGGTACAGACCTGGTATTGTGATGCTCTTAAAGCCAGATTGAGTTTTTTCCAGTAGATAATGGTAGTCACCAAAAAGTTTGAGCTGAGTAACAGTGAGCTGTATTCTGCTATGAGATTATAGTAAAAACAAGTCATTCAGACATTTACTAAATACACATTTTTTAGCAAGTAAGCATAAAGCAGTATGCTGAATTTCAGCTTTCTGTCCTTAAATCACATAAAACCAATCCTGGATTAAAAGCTCACTTACTGCAGGTGGAACAATATTTGAAAGAAGGGATTCTTATCAGTAGAGTATCATAACCAGAGTCCTCAGATCCTAAGCTGGTTATGGGACCATGTAGAGATCAAGCCTCCGGTGTTATTCTGTAGAAAAGAGCTTGCCATGCTGGTTAAATGTTCAAGCGAAAATGAGGGTGTCTCTACAAGATTCTAGCCACACCACACATTTTGAATAGCACTAACCTCATCTATGAAAACCCATGATGCTAATTCATAAAGTCTCTGATATTGATGGCAGATAAAGTTAGCTGAAGTATCTATATTTATTATTCAAGTGTTAAAATAACTTAGTGTTTTCAAAGCATGTAGCCCAGTGCCTGGCATAAAGTCAACACTATGCATTTTTTCAGTTTAAGCAAAAGAATAAAAATAGTAGCTACCCCTAGAGTGTGCCAGCCTACAATGATAGGAGTGTGAGTTCCAGAATAAAGCAACTGCCTACCCTATAATATAGTTTTAATTAACACACAAATTATATCACACTGTTTAGGCCGATGTAATTTTAAGTCTATTACAGAATCCATGGAGTTGCTAATAGTCTAAACAAAATTTACAGGTGAACAAAGATTAGATGTAGTGAATTGCATCTCAGTAGATGCTATAGTGGAAGACAGAGAACAGGTACAGACTTGGCTCCTCCCCCTGCTGGATGCCACAGAGGTCCCCCTAAAAGTCTGGAGAGAAAGATGGGCCTAACATGATAAGGATTGTTTGAAAGTGACTAAATTAAGTTGTCTGTTCCACAGGTTTAAAACAATGCAATACTTGCTCTAGCATGTAAACTTCCGTCTCAAGCCCTTTCAGATTCTACAGTGGTGTCAGTCATTACCTTAGGGGCGTGCTCAGCACTGTGGGATTCTCAGTGTTTGACATTCCAATCTTCCCAAAGCTAAAAGCTATGCATTTTATCAGATTTTAATTTCCACTCCATCACCCCAAATCTGATGTTGTTATCGCTTTATTGAGTTATGGGTGGAAAATGACTATTTACATTCTTTATGCCCTTGAAATGTTCTCCCCAAATAAATCCTCAATGCCCCCATCTCTATGGTAATCAGCAAGTCTCTCCCCTCAGCAACAGCAGCTGTGTATAAACCACCCATCTGGTGTCTTTCTGGGGAGCTGCCACATTCTGCTTCATGCCCACTTGCAAGTGTATCCCATTTCTATTTAGAAACATTATGCCTGCCCTGGTTATCTTTAGCTACTTATCATTGTGAACCGATTTGGCAATCAAAGGCATTGCTGAACTGTCCTGCCTCTAGCGTGCCCACAGTCTGTAGACTAGGTCAGTGATGGACAATGTTTGTAAAAATGAGCGGATAAGTGAGCCTCTTGCACCTGGTGCATTTCCCCAGGGAGGCTGAGACTGGTAGGATGGCGGTGAATCAGCAGGTGTCTTAGTCTACTCTGACCACTATAACAGAACACCATAGACTGAGTTGAGTGGCTTATCAACAACCACAATGTATTTCTCACAGTTTAGAAGCTGTATCTGAGAAAAGATGCCAGCATGGTTGAGTTCTGCTGAGAGCTTTTTCCTGGGTTTCTCCTTCTCCTCGATCCTCACATGGTGGAGAGGCCAGGGAGGGCAAGAGAGCCCAGAAGAGCACTTTTAAATTAAAGGTCCTCTTCCATGACCGAATTAACTCCTAAGACCATGATATTGGAGGTTAGGATTTTAACACATAAATTTTGTGGAGACACAATCATTCAGTCCGTAACACAGGGCAAAGCGAGGGAATACACAGTTTAAGTGCTGGGAGCTCTGGTCACACGTCAGCAGAATGGATATTCCCATGGGTTCAAGAGCCTATGTTATTCCCATGGATATATTATTCCAATGGATATTCCCATGGGTAACAGAGCCTATGTTATTTCTATCAAGGTAAAATTTGCATGACATAAAAGTAACTATTTAAAAACTTAGGATTTAGTAATATTTCTAACATTAATGTTGTGCAACCACCATCTCTATTTAGTTACAAAATGTTTTCATCAACTCCAAATCGAACTCCATACTCATTAAACCATCAAGTCTCATTACTCCCTCCCCAGAGCACCCAGCAACCAGCACTCTGAATTCTGTTTCTATGGATTTACCTATCATATATTTTATATAAATGAAATTATACAATATGTTGCCTTCTGTGTCTAAACTCTTGCACTGAACATAGTGTTTTCAAATTTTATCTGTGTGGCAACAGGTATGGGAACTTCATTTCTTTGTTTGGCTGGATAATATTCCATTTTGTGTATGTAGCATATTTGGTTTATCCATTCATCCACTTATGGAGATTTGGGTTGTTACCACCTTTTGACTACTGTGAATTATGATGCTTTGAATATCCATATAGGAATATTTGCTTGAGTGCTTGTTTTCAACTTAGGGGGGTATATACCACGGTGGGTCATTTCTGCGTCAAACAATAGTTTTATGCTTAACTTTTTAAAATACTGCCAAATTTTTTCCACAGCAGCTGCACCGTTTTACATTCCCAGCAACAATGTATAAGGGGTAGAAGGGTTCCTGTTTCTCTATTTTCTTGCCAAAACTTCTTTTCTTCTTAACTTTTCAATTACAGCTACTCTACAGGTTGAAAGTGATATTTCGTTATGGTTTTAATTTGCTGTATGGACTGCAAGTTTGGCTCCCCCCAAATTCCTCTAATTCCCAATGTGATGATAGTTGGAGGTAGGACGTTTAGGGTATAATTGGGTCATGAGATGGAGCCTTTATACCATGAGAGGACACAGCAAGAAGATGGCTGTCAATAAACAGGGGACAGAGTCTTTCACCAGAACCTGAGCATGGAGGCTCTCTGATCTCAGCCTTCTCAGCCTAGTTGTTCTTAAGACTGAGAGAGACTAGAGTCTCTTGGAGGAGCAGGTGATTTTAAAGCATATATAACTGTTGGATGAGGATGTAGACTTTTTTCCTTGGGTTCTGTGAACTCTGTTATGACATTGCCAGGAGCCAGTACTGGACCTTCTCAGGGTCAGGGTAGCAGCAGAGAAAGATGTTTAATATCCGGGGTGTTTTGGAGCAGGTGAGTGGCTTGATTTTCTGATAGAGGACATAGTGCAATTGTGGTGCCACAGATCTCTGAACTCAGATGGAATTGTAACCTCTCTCTAGTGACTGAAAGTGATGCAGAGAACAGTTTCTTATGAGATTTGCAGGGACAGAGAACTTGCAATTTCTTTACTTCCTATTGCTAAACAGATTATGCCATTTGTTTTTTCTTGACTCTTAATTAAATTCTTTTTTCCCTGCATTGAGCTAGAGTGTTTAGAGGTTAAGGAATAACAAGCTTTGAGTAGATGGAGCAGATGTGCTGTTTTTAGGTAGGGGCTTGCTCCTACCATAGAAACCAAGGATAAATTGCTATTATGTTGTTACCCGCTTCTTCTTTTTACAGAAGCCCAGAATGGAGGTTACATAAAACAGCCATCCGGCCCCTCTTTCCTACTGTAGCTAATGCAAGGCAGCAGTGCTGAGTGCAAACAATATCCTATGGGGATGTCATATGCATTAAAGAAGAAGAAGAAGAAGAAGAAGAAGAAGAAGAAGAAGAAGAAGAAGAAGAAGAAGAAGAAGAAGAAGAAGAAGAAGACATTGTGTGCAGAAGCCGAATCCCAGATGCATTCACAAATCTTTCCAATAAACTGAGGCTAAAGTGCTATTCTTCCTTAGAGAGTTTAAAGAGAGAGAAAAATCTCACGGGAAAGAAAAATTAGGTGCCTTAAAATATCTTCCTTTTAAATGAGAGTGGGAAATTGGTTCATACCTTGAAGCAAAGACTTTACATTCCCAAGGTCCCTGTACCCACTGTTCTAAAACAAACATGGAACAGCCAGAAACAAAGGCAAAGGGGAAGACACATCCTGTTGCTCATCTAAAAAGAATGAGAGGCTCCGACCAGTTTGGCTCAGTGGATAAAGCGTCGGCCTGCAGACTGAAGGGTCCCAGGTTCGATTCTGGTCAAGGGCATGTACCTTGGTTACGAGGAGAAATGACCAGTAGGGGGTGTGCAGGAGACAGCTGATCAATGTTTCTCTCTCATTGATGTTTCTAAATCTCTATCCCTCTCCCTTCATCTCTGTAAAAAACAAAAACAAAAACAAACAAAAAAAAAACAATAAAAATATTTTAAAATAAAAAAATATATAAAAAGAATGAGAGAATGACCTGTAGTGATGCTAAATTATGAAATTAGAAAGAGGGAGAGCAAATACCTTTAATTTGAAGGCTACACATTTTGTTTACCCCCTACCTACTGATACCAGGCCTCATTTTTGTTGAACTCGTCTTTCTGCCACTCTTATGCCATGAAATTATTTGTCATTTCTCTCTAGTGAACTGGTAATGGAGAGCACTAAAATTCAATTTGTAAGTGGGTGTTACTACATAATACCATTGTTGATGATGGATTATGGGACTTAAAGGAATGTCCACATCATAACTTTTTAAAGGCTATAAACTACCAGAACAAAATGGCCTCTGTAATGCCCATGTGCAAAGGAAGCTTATCAAGGTCTTGAGAAAGCAGCTGTTTATGAGACTTTATCATCATCTCATGGACAAAATAAGCTGAAGTTCTGTCATCTAATTTTAAAAGTCTCCCAGCCTCCCCACTACCACTATCAAGGAAGGACACACTGGATCTAGATGGCTAACACAATGATCACATCTCAGGTTGGAATATTGACAGCCAAACCTCTGTGGCATAGATTCCCAATGTTACCAAACCAGGTTCCTCTCCCTTCTGGGCCATAAACAGATTACATTTCTGAGACTCCTCCTTTGCCCTGTATGGTCATGTGATTAGATGCTAAGACATAGTGTGTGATTGAAAGTAATGTCCACTATTTCCAAGTCCTGTCCATAAATATCTTTAATTCAATTTCCTCTCCCCACACTCCACTCCTTGAAAATTATAAGTAAATAGAGATGAGATAGAAGATAGAAGGATCAAGGTCTCTGAATGATTGGATAGATGTCCACTGATCAGATAGATACATCCTTTTGATTGTTTCATGACTGATAAATAATTTTCTATTGGGGTATGCCAAGGAGATTTTGGTATTTATCTAGTATATTAGTGGTGAACATTACTTTCATTTCTTTGGCTTGACAGGAGTTTTTAAAAGTGATCAAGAACATGGGCTTTGGTGTCCTATAGATGTGAGTTTGAATCCCTGTTCTGCCAATCTTGGGCAAGTTTCTTAATCAGGTTCTCTGAGTCTCAGTTCTCTCATCTGTAAAGGAAGATGACAATGCCCACCTATGGGTTCTAGTCCCAATTCCAATGTCTGTAGGGTTTCACTGCCCATTCCACTAATTTTCAGACACCAGCTGGTGTCCTACAATTCAAATCAATTCTGACACTATATACCTGGAGATGGCATCATATCCCACAGGTTAAAGGCTCAGTACCACAGGACTGCCTCTTCTCCCCTTGACCCCCCACCCCCGACCCTTCAGACTTCAATTGCAAGTCCAGCTGCACCTGTGCTTCTACCCAACTGGCCATAAATCAGAGCTTGTTCCTTCTTTGGGTTCAATTAATTTGCTAGAATAATTCATAGAAATCAGGAAACTCCTTTATTCACTAAATTACTGATTTATTACAAAAGATATTAAAGGATATGAATCAACAGCCAGATGAAGAGATGGATGAGGCAAGGTATGTGGAAAAGGGTCAAAGCTTCTGTGCCCTCTCTGGTTGCACCACTTCTCTAACATCGCCACGTATTCACCAACCCAAAAGCTGTCTGAACTCCGCTCTTTAAGGTTCCAATGGAGGCTTCATTATATAAACATGATTTATTAAATCTTTGCTATTGGTGATTGAATTAAATCTCCAACTCCTCTTTCCTCCCCAGAATTGGGGTAGGGTAGGATACTGAAAGTTCCAACCCTCTAATCACATGTATGGTTCTCTTGGCAGCTAGCCCCCCATCTTTGGGTGCTTTCCAAAAGTCACCTCATTAACAGAACAAGACACCTTTGTGGCTCTCAACACTGAGGGAATTCCAAAGGTTTTAGGAGTTCTGTAACAGAAAAAAGGATGAACACCAAATATATATATTTTTATTATAAATCACAATCTCACACTACTCTTCACATTATTGTGAGAAAGTAGTAAAATTTTATTTTTCAAGTGTCAGCACAGTAATAGCACCTTGCTGTAATAGGTGCTTGCTTTCACGTTTCCCTTGCCAATTGATTGCATTCAAAATCTAGGTGTAGCCCTGGCTCAAGCCAACTGTGCCAAGCATCAGGGACCCATAACTTGGGAATTATTACATGACATTGTACACCTAATGTAGGCTTCTCTAATTCAGAGATCATAAATTAGAGGGCTAGAGGCTGAATTCAGTCCTCGGCCATAAACTGTTTGGTGAGTCTACAGAGGTATAGGCTTTTAAATTAAGACCCAACATTTAAAATCACAATAAAATCAAATTTCTCACTTTTCTTAAATAATCGAACCATCTAGAACCATGGTCGGCAAACTGCGGCTCGTGAGCCACATGCAGCTCTTTGGCCCCTTGAGTGTGGCTCTTCCACAAAATACCACGTGCGGGCGTGCACGTACAGTGCGATTGAAACTTCATGGCCCATGCGCAGAAGTCGGTTTTCGGCCTAGGTGAGTCTATTTTGAAGAAGTGGCATTAGAACACTCAAGGGGCCAAAGAGCCCTTATCATCATCTCATGGACAAGATAAGCTGAAGTTCTGTCACCTAATTTTAAAAGTCCCCCAGCCTCCCCACTACCACTACCAAGGAAGGACACACTGGATCTAGATGGCTAAAACAATGATCACATCTCAGGTTGGAATATTGACAGCCAAACCTCTGTGACATAGATTCCCGATGTTTGCCGAGCACTGATCTAGAACATTGGGCCCATATTCCTACCTTGACTTTTCTAAGCATTTTGCCTATAATGGAATGTAATCCTTACAACAAATTTATGACAGTGGTACTCTTATCCATCCTTTTATTTAGAAAAGAAAATTGAGGCCTGAGAAGACTAAATAACTTACCCAAGGTCATGCCAATTAGAAGTGGCAGAGATGGGATTCAAACCCAGGCAGTCCAGCTGCAGGTCTAAGCTCTAAAACTGCTTACATATCACCTCTCACATGATCTGACTGTTTTGGGTGTTGGAAATATTAGGTGCATGTGCAATACTCCCTTTTGCTAAGTCCTCTTGGTGGGCAACTTGCAGGAAAATCTAGATGGAGATTCATTTTCAAATTAATTTCTGAGGAAATACTGCAGAGGACTTTAGTGAGTTAGTAGATGGAGGTTAATTATCCATGACTGGTCAGGTAGAGACAATGCCAAATGAAATGGAGAGAAAGCCAGATTTAGACAAAAGAAATTATCTGCCAATTGCTTCAGTCTTTCAGCCCCAGAGGAGAAAACAAACTGCTTTGCAACGAATATCCAGATCCTCCTATCTTGGTAATAAAGAGACAGTTTCTGAACTAATTTATTTATGGCTCCCTCGTTTTCAATGATGCCTCTAGATAATATCTCAACAGTAAAATAAATAAATAAATAAATAAATAAATAAATAAATAAATAAATAATCAAGTGCCCATGTAACAGCCTTACTTGATGTAGTGAGTATTCTACAATCTGGCAGATGATACAGCAATATCTATGTTGCTACTGGAAGCCTCTAGATACCAGAAGGCTAAATGACTCCTCTAGGCTCACAGCTGGCCCCTACCCAATGCACTAGCACTGTCTCTCCAGGATTCCAATGATAATAATCCCCAAATTAATATGCTGACTATGGAATTGTTGTTTGTTTGTTTTTTTTAAACTGGTAAGCATTTTTATTTGATTTTGAATCTCATAACAACTCTATTGCATAAGTAAATCCAATTTATCCAATCTTTCTAATGACAAAATCTGACCCTAAGAGATATCACTAATTTGCCTCTGGTCACAAAGCAGAAAGTAATAGAGAAATAACCCAACATGGTCTGACTCCAACTCCAAAGAAAATTCTATTATATAAACTTGCCATGGACTACTTTCTTCTTACAGTTTAAACTTCTGGGGCTGTTTCAGAGGACTGAACACAAAGAAGGTTTATCAGGAAGTATTCCAAAGTCAGTAAAAGGGTCTAGTTTCTAGGTGGGTACGAGGTCAGGGTGTCTGGAAATAGGAAGCAGGAGTGTTGTCAAAGGCTGGATAAACCCAGTTCCAAACATGAGACATCAGAGCAGAGGAAAGTCAGGAAGATTACATAAACAACCAGCATAAAGCAAGCAGAACAGGATAAAAATGCTAAAGATTGCATGTTGTATGTGACAGAATCACCCAATTATGGTGACTCTTCCAAATGTGAATTTATTTTTCTTTTGTAGCAAGTAATTTGGAAATTGGAAGTCCATAGCAGGTCCTGTGACCATGTCAATGCCTCAAGGCTTCCAGATTCAATTTTCTGCTCCTCCATCCCTAGTATGTGGCTTTCATATTTACACTCAAAATGTGGGCATGGCATCCACTGTCCATGAAGGAAGAAGGTAATAAAGGGCTAAAGAAACAGAGAGGCAAACCAAACCATCCCTTATTAAAAACAAACAAACAGCCGAAACCGGTTTGGCTCAGTGGATAAAGCATCGGTCTGTGGACTAAAAGGTCCCAGGTTCGATTCCTGTCAAGGGCATGTGCGGGCATGTGTGGGCAACTTGCTGCAGGAGGCAGCTGGTCAATGTTTCTCTCTCATCGATGTTTCTGGCTCTCTATCCCTCTCCCTTCCTCTCTGTAAAAAATCAATAAAATATATTTTAAAAAAACAAAAACAAAAAAACAAAACATTTCCAGAAGTCTCCCACCTCCTCCCAACTTTTGTTGCCTCTCATTGGTCTCAGGTATGTCACATGACCCCTCCAGGCTACAAGGGAGTCAGGTCAGCTGATTTTTTGGTTTGGGTTTTAAGATCATCACATTGCTATCCTGAACAGAATACATCTCTGTAGGTGTATCAGTCAGCATCCAATAATAGATGACATCATACATAATAAAAGGCTAATATGCAAATCGACCAAACAGCAGAATGACCGGTTGCTATGATGCACACTGACCAACAGGAGGCAGATGCTCAACACAGGAGATGTCCCTGGTGTTCAGTGCACTCCCACAGAGGAAGCGCTGCTCAGCCAGAAGCCGGGCTCAGGGCTGGCAAGTGCAGTGGTGGTGGCGAGAGCCTCTCCCGCCTCTGCGGCAGAGCTAAGGCTATCCGACTGACAGCTTAGGCCCACTCCCTGCATCAATCGGACATCCCCCAGGGCTCCTGGACTGTGAGAGGGCGCAGGCTGGGCTGAGGGATCCCGCCCCCCCCCAAGTGCACGAATTTCATGCACTGGGCCTCTAGTTTTTAAATAAAAATATTAAGACTATAAACAGATTGTACACATGTTCTGTCTAGGTGTATAGCATCTTCAAGTACTGGTACAGTAACCTGGGACTAGTTACAGACCATCCTTAGGCCTAAAGGGATGAAGAGAGAGTGATGCAAGAACCAGGAAGAGCTGAAACAGGTAGAGAATGGCACCTTTAAAGGAGCGGTGACTTGATTTTTAACCAACCACAAGAAACATGCTGTCGTCATAAATTTAATGTTAAGCTAATGTGCAATGCTAAGAAACCACATGCCCTCTGAGATCAGTTCTTTCCCACTGAATAGGACTGGATGGCCACACAGCCCAGCTGACCTAACTCAAAAATGCTGCCTTGTAGGACTGTGCTCCTCCATGAGAAATCTGACTTGGGATTAAGAATCCACTTTCAAACCAAACTGTCAACTTCTTGCAGTTTTGTTTTGTAATTGCATATTGACCTTAATGCAGTGAATGTCAGGGTGCCTCTTCCCAGCTGCCTGCTACTGGGGACCTTCTCCCTGGGGTCTGACCCAATTGATCAAGGGTTGCTGCATCCTTCTTCTAAACATACCCAAACAGTTTGTTTCCATCAAGATGTTTAGTGGAGGAAAGGGTATTATTTTCTAGGTATGTTTACATAAAGAAGCTCTCCAGTCAGTGTTAGGAAAGATAACTTTGGTAATATTTCTACTCATCTATAATAATCTATAATAATAAAGCATAATATGCTAATTAGACCAGAAGTCCTTCCAGGTGAAGCTGGGGCTGCGAGGGAAGCCCGGGTCCCGGGTCCCGGGTGCCAGAGGAAAGCAGGTGCTGGCAGCCACAGGAAGGAAGGCCTACTCTTGCACAAATTTAGTGCATTGGGTCTCTAGTTGAAAAGTAAGAAGCAAGTTCCCATTTCCAGAGTATATGGCAAGTTTAATATAGTGGTGTCTGAGTTTTAACACACTCTAATATTCCCAAATCCCAAATCACTGACTAGGTATACATTGAATTCTTTGCCAAATAACTGGAAGGAGTATAGTTATAAAAACCTCATTTTGCAGTTAAAGTATCTGTAGGTTGGGATTTGTCCATAGCTATGATTATACAGTTAGTTAGTGTCAGAGTGTATAGTAGAATACAGGCCTCAGAACTCCTGCTCCAGAATGTTTTTCTCAGCTTTCAAATACTCTGAACTGCTTATACAGTATATCACCCCTACTACATTTAAAATGTATTTTAATTACGGAAATTCTGATGCAAAGAGAACTTATTTGAAACTCAACCTGTGAGGCATGCCTCTCACATAAACCACACATGTTGTTATTTATAAAGCTTGAGGATTGGGGCATTATAGAGAATTAGCATCCTGCTTAGAAGCCATAAAAAAGAAGATAACCAGTTATTTAAGTAAGTTAAGTTACTGATAGTTCTTCCACTAACTTTCACTCCTCCTTCCTCTGAATCTAGCCCTGTTTTGTGTGTGATGTGTTCTGTGTACAGATTAAACAAATAGGGAGATAAAATGCACCCTTGTCTGAAAACTTTGTCTATAGGAAACCATTTTCTCTCTCCTGACAGTGACTTTCTGTCCACAAAGCAGGTTACTCATCAGGACAATCAAGCGCTGAGGCATGCCCATTTCTTTCAGAGCAGCCCATAGCT
This sequence comes from Eptesicus fuscus, assembly GCF_027574615.1. NCBI lineage: Eukaryota > Metazoa > Chordata > Mammalia > Chiroptera > Vespertilionidae > Eptesicus > Eptesicus fuscus. The sequence goes on from NC_072480.1 coordinate 79,570,078, forward strand.
TTTCAAGGTCAATGAAGTAGAAAGCTTTATTGTAGTCTATAAAACATAGACTAACCTTCTGAATTCTTTGTAGTACCCTGGTATCCAACAAATGTTTGCAGTCAGATCTCCAGTGCCTCTTCATCTCCAGTTTGAACATCCTACATTTATTTCTGGCTCTATATAAGTTAGAACTGTTGCATCACCTCGAGCATCACTGAATTTGCATGGGAAATTAGAAAAATGATCCTGTAATTACTGTGCTCCTTGGCTTCTCCTTTCTTGAAAATAGGAATGTTTATTGAACGTTTCCAGTCAGTAAGTTCATTCCTTTCGCCTCCCTCCTCCCCCAATATTTGGTGACATATTCTTGTTAGGATTAAAATAATTCTATCAGTATTCTACCTACCCTGGTGATTTATTTCTTCCCCATACTTTCAGTTTACTTTCCAGAATTGCAAATTCTTCTCAGGATCTTCTTGAAAGGTATCTGTCATCTTTTGTCTCTTCTGTATGGCTTTCCAGTATTCTGTTTCCACCTTCCTTTTATTGCCTTCTAATTAGATAATGTGCTCCTTTGTTGGTTGTTCAGCATTCCTGGTCTAGATTTGAATTTGCCTTTATTTTTTTCTTCCCCAGGTTTTTATTTGTTTGTTTTAATTTTATTTTGTCCAGTTACAGTTTACATTCAACATTTTTTTATGTTAGTGTAGGGTGCGCAGCATAGTGGTTAGATAATCATCCTATCTAATAAAGAGGGAATATGCAAATTGACTGTCATACCATAACAAGATTGCTGTGCCCACAGGGGAGGCAGGGATTCCATAACACAAAATGGCTACGCCCATGGCAGAGGCAGGGATTCTGTAATACAAGATGGCTGTGCCCACAGTGGAGGCCAAGTTCCTGTAATCAGCCTTAATGAACAATCAGCAGGGACCTGAGGCTGCATGGCGCTGGGCTGTGCCCCCCACCTGGTGGGGATTGACAGGGGACCTAAGGCCACAGCCCCCGCCCCTGCGCCAGGCTGGGGGACCTCAGGCCACGCACCCTGCCCTGGCACCAGGCCAGGGGATCTGAGGCCGCGTCCCCCGCCATGTGGGGCTTGACGGGGGACCTCAGGCCATGACTCCCACCCATGGGGCTTGACAGGGACATTAGGCCATGCCCCCCACCCACGGGGCTTGACAGGGGACCTCAAGGCATGCCCCCCGCCCTGGCGCTGGGCTGGGGGACCTGAGGCCACGACCCTCGCTCAGCGGGGTTTGATGGGGACCTCAAGGCATGCCCCCTGCCCCAGCCCAGGGGGACCTCAGGCTGTGCATCCCACCCTGGCGCCCAGCCAGACTACCTAAGGCCATGCCCCCTCCTGCCCTCAGCAGGGCTTGACAGGGGTGGGGCCAGATGGGTCTGGGTCTCGCACTATATCGAGGTGCACATGGATGGGCGGGGACTTGACTCTGGTTCCCATGGCATGCCCCAGACTCTGACAGGAGGAAGATTTTCATATATGTTTTACTTATTTTATTTCATTTCTGACACTTCTATTATAGAGAAAGGGCAAATAGCAATATTAAAATATTTCCTCTAATTCATTCCCTTTTAATGTGCACGAATTTCGTGCACCTGGTCACTAGTATACTTTATAAAGTGCTCCCCCCAATATTTCAAGTATTCACCTGGCCACCATACATAGTTATTATAATATTGTTGACTATATTCCATATGCTGTATTTTACATCCTCATGGCTATTTTGCAACTATTTTGTACTTCTTAATCCCTTCACCTTTTTCACCCAGCCTTCAAAGTCCCTCCCAACTGGAGTTCATCAGTCTGTTCTCTATATCTATAATTCTGTTTCTGTTTTGTTTGTTCATTTATTTTGTTCTTTAGATATTTCTCAAATCTTCTGGAAGATAGAGATATCTTGTTTTCCCTTTTTGTTGTTCGCTCCTATCTTCTAACATTGACTATTGTAATAACTATCATTATGTGATTGTTGCTGAAAAACTGCTTTCAGGATTCTAACCCTATCTTTGTCACCTTTTATGGTACTTTTGCCTCTTGTTTAACAATGTTTAGTGTTTCTTCTATCATCCATCTCAATTTTCTTTCCTTTTTCCTTCCAACCTTGTCTTTTCACATTTAATTCCATAATTATACATCTAGTTTCATCCATAGTTCTCCTAGTTCTCAGTCAATTAAGTTTAACAGTGTAAATCTGTGTTTTATGTAGACTTTAAATCCATCAGGCATGTTATTTACATTATATTTTGGCACTACATATTTTCAGTGGTCTTCGTCAGTTTTACTCTAATGTTCAATATTAATTGTCCATAGTCAGCACCACAATCTGCTCCTGGTCTGCTTTTGGCAGAAATAATACAGCTTCTCCATCTCTTGCTTTGCCACCTGGATGAATGTCCACGTTCGGTTCTCTGTTCGGTTGTTTGAAGCATGTGTTTGTGATGGACAAATTGTTGGCCTTGCAGAAATACACGAACTGATTTCCTACTTCATTCCTGACTCCTAGTCCAAAATTGTGATGACATTTGATTCTTCTTTGTTTCCTACTTTTGTGAACCAGTCACCTATAATTATCAGCACGTCTTGTTTGGGTATGTGATCAATTTCTTCTTGGATGCTTGCATAAAAGCTTTCAACTTCAGCTGTAGATGGAGCATAGACTTTAATGATGGTTATTGATTATGTTCATGGGTTTTCCCCGAAGTCTGACTGTTATTATTCAGTCAGACCTTGCAACACAGCCCCTACTGCCTGTGTCAAATCTTGCCTCAGTATCAAAGCCACTCCATTTCTTCTGAGTTTGTCATTTCCAAAGAAGAACACTTTGTAGAGGCCTAACTGTAAATGTCTCATTCCAGTTCATTTTAGTTTGCTAACACCATGCACCAAAATGTTTAGATGTTTCATTTCTTACTTTACAATTTTCAATTTACTTTGGTTCATGCTTCTTATGTTCCATGTTCAATTGAATGTGTTGTGTAACATTGTACTTTCCTTTTACCTTTGTGCAACTCTGCTGCTAGATATCCTTTAAGCATGGCCTAGCTGTGTCATTAGCATCAACATTATTTGTACGTGTTCTCTGCTCTTCCCCAATAATTATTTAATTAATTCAATGTTAGGTAGAATTTACTAGTGAAGTCATCTGGGCCTGAGCTTTTCTTTGTTAGGTGCTTTTTAATAGGTAATTTGATATTTTAATTTTTATAGGTCTATTTCTCTTTTAATCAATTTTGGTAGTTTGTGTCTTTCTAAGATTTTATTCATTACTTTAAGTTACCTAGTTTATTTGCATACTATTGAAGTATTCATTAAAATAGTTATTATTCTTGTAATGTTGATACTGATTTCCCGTTTCATTCCTAACCAGCAATTTGAGCCTTCTCCCTTTTTTTCTTGGTCAGTCTAGCTAAAGGTTTATCAATTTTGTCATCTCAAAGCACTGATTTTTGTTTTTGTTGATGTTATGTATTGCCTTTCTGCACCCACAAATTGTGATGTTGTGTTTCCATTATCATCTCATTCAAAATAGTTCACAAGCTTTTTTAAGATTTCTTCTTTAATGCAAGGGTTGTTCCAAAATGAGTTATTGCCAAGTATTTTGGTTTCCTAGATATCTTACTGTCATCAATTTTCTAATTTAATTCCTTTGTGAACATAAAATACTATATTCTATAAGATTTCATTTTCTCTAAATTTACTGGGCCTTGTTTTATTTACCAGCACATGGTCTAACTAGTAAATATTCCATGTTAACTTGAAAAGAATGTGTGTTCTGCAGTTCTCAGGTATAGTATTTCATAGTCTTTACTTGACCTGCCTATCAGGTGAAGAATTTCTCTTAATGTTTTTTTGTAGTACACACTTGGGGTAACAACTTCTCTCAGCTTTTGATTTTCTCATATTGTCTATATATACTTGAAAATAATATGTACTCTTCAGTTCTTGCGAGTGCAGTGTTCTAGAATTGTGAAATTAACTGCCAAGTGAAATTTTCTTTCAATAGTTCTTATAATACAGGTCAGTAGTAATAAATTTCCTCAACTTTTGTCTGAAATTGTTTTAATTTCAGGTTGATTTTTGATGGCTAATTTTTCTAAACAAGGAATTCCAAATTGATGGAGCTTTTTAAAAATTATTATTTTACTACTTTAATGCTATCTCATAATCCATCTGTTTGTATCATTTATAATGAAAAGTAGACATTCTTATTTCCCTTGCATCCCTTTTCTCTGAAGCTCTTAAAATTTACTCTTTGCCATTTGTTTTCAGCCATTTTGAGTATTATGTGCTCTTTTAGTAATTTTTCTTTGTGTTAATGTTTCTTGGGTTTCCTGGGTCTGTTGGATTATTATACATATATTTTTTTTGTCAAATTTGGGAGTTTTGTGGCTATTAGTGCTTCACACATTTTTCTTTCTGTTCCAATCACTTTCCTTTCCTTCTGGGACTTAATTACACATAAGTTTCTCTGCTTGATGAATCACAGGTCACTGATGCTTGGTTAATAGTCTTCCCATATTTTTTTTTTCTATGTATGCTTCAGTTGAGATTATTTCTATTGCTCTGGCTTAGTTTCCATTTATCTATTGAGATAGCTCATTTCTTCTCTATTGTGATGATATTTTCCTTTAAACCCTTAGGTACATAGTAGCTATTGTAAACTCCTTGCCTCTTTAATTCTATCATGTCCATTAGCATGTGTATCATCTCTGGATCTGTTTCTATTAATGTATTTTTCTTCTGCTTCTCTGCATGTATAGTATATTTCATTTGAAGTTTAGAATTGTGAAAAACAATTGTTGAATGTTAGAATTTTGTGTCTTCCTTTGTTGAGTGTTTTGTTAAGGACCATTTTGGTTGTTATAATTTTTTTCAAGTTTTGTTAAGGAGAATCTAGCCCTATTTCCAGGGGTGTGACCTCTCTCAAGTATCTACTAAATGAGTAATTCAGTAAAATCTCTCCACTCAGGCCAGTCAGAACGCCAACATCTAGCTATGCACGAGTCCCAGAAATCCTATTTGGCTTACAGCTCTCCAATACTTACTATTTGTCAGGATCATAAAACCTTGCCCTAGCCCTAGCCAGTTTGCTCAGTGGTTAGAGCATTGGCCTGTGGACTGAAGGGTTCAGGTTTGATTTGGTCACGAGCACATGCCTAGGTTGTGGGCTCAATCCCCAGTAGGGGGCATGCAAGAGGCAGCCGATCAATGATTCTTTCTCATCATTAATGTTTCTATCTTTCTCTCTCTCTCCCTTCCTCTCTGAACTCAATAAAAATATATTTTTAAAAAAGCTTGCCCTACACATGAGCAGTTTAATATTCACCCATGACTCAAGGGGACTCTTTTGCTGTTTTCCTCAGCCTCTTCTCTGAAAGCTTGCTCCTCTCTAATTCTCTTCCTTATAAATTCCATTGTATCAGCCACCCCAAACTTTGATTTATTTGTTCTCAGCCTTGCAAAACCACCATAGTTTGCATGATTCATTTGTATGGAGTTGTATGGAATTCAAATTTGTACAAACTCCAAATTCCTGAGCTGCTATTTAGAAAAGACACCCAGACAGAAAACCAGGACAATTATTTGGCTCCCTTCATTGTTTTCCTTTCTTTCTAGGATAACAGTCACATGCTGTTTTCTAAAATCTGCAAGTAGCTGTTTCATACATTTGGTTCATTTTTATAGAGCTTATGGTGGAAGGGCTAGTCTAGTGCCAATTACCCTTTAATAATGAGAAGCAGAAGCCCAATGTATTAAAAAAAACACACACACTAATATAACATCCTCTTATTTTTTCTTTTATTCTTTTAAATCCAAAACTCTTTAGAGATTCCATAGTTTACTCAGTAGAAAAATACAAGTCCTTTTCAAGGCCCCTTTAAGGTACCTGGATCATGTCCCCATATTTCCCTGACTTCACATCTTAGACTAGCCCTCAGTCTCTCAAAACCAGACATGTTGGCCTTCTTGATCTTCCTCAAATACACTCACCTCATTTCTTAGGATGTTTACTTATAGATATCTCTAACTAAATGTCTTTTCCCTTGTTATCTACATAATTGATATCTTCACTTATTCCAGGTATCTGCTCCAAATTCACATATGATATTGCTTTTCCTCATGATTCCATATACAATATATATCTCCTCCCATCACTTCCTGCCTCCCTTACCAGGCTTTATTTTCTCCATAGCACTTAGCAATGCTTAACATACTTCAAAACTACCCAGGCCTACACTAGCTCTGGAACCTTTATTTGACTCACAACTCTCCTATCGTTATTCTGTGCCCAGGATCATGGAGTCTTCCCTTATACATTAGCAGCTTAGTTCATCCAAGGTGCAAGGCAACTCTTTTGCAGCTTCTTTTTAATTTGTTTGTTTGTATGTTTCCATTCTCAGTCCTAGATTCTAAGAACACAAATATTTTATTTTATATTTGCTACCTGGAACAGTCTCTGATAATACTAAATGTTTAATTCATAGTTGCTGACTTTTTGCAATAAAATTTCTTGTGTAGTTAGAGGAAAATGTCATCTAATTTATAATTATGTGTGAAAGCAGGACATTGAGACAAATAATAAATGTTTGGGCTTATTATTATAGAGAATGTAAGAAAGCCAACTGGAAATGTTTAAGAGCATTTCTGAAGAACATTGAGAATCTTTTTGCAAATAAAATCATAAATTTGGAATGGGTCCTATATAGCTAAATATATTTTCCCATCAAGATTTAGCTTCACAGGAATGAGACTAAGTTGGTCAAACAATAATAATTGGCAAAGTTGGTGAAGCTGAAGGACAAGGGATAGGGAGCTGAGAATACTAATGAGCAGTTGAGGCTGGTCTTGAAGTTCAGAGAGGTTAGGAGAGGAATGACATCCTTAAATAATGAGAAGTGATCAAAGACTGGAGGTCATGAGAGGACAAATGAGCATGCAAGGTGGGAATGAAGATAAAATCCAGGTGGAAGATACAGATTAAATTTTAAATTTCTCTGGTTTATTTTTGAAGGGCAAAGAAGATCTTAGGAAAGGCTTGACCTAAGTTAATCATTTTATCAATGAGGAATTAGGTTCCAAAGAGATGAAATAACCTCCAAGGTCTCTCCGTTGAAAAGAGATCTATATGAATATAGCCCAAGTGCCCAATAACCAATGAAAAACAAGTCTATCACCGGGCAGCTTTTCCCATCCATCTGCCCCTTCAAATGGGTCTCAGGTATATTCGCTCATTCCCCTCAAATTCAAAACTTCAAAATTCTCAATGACAAAAGAAGGAAATATCTAAACTTGAGCCTTGTACTGTTTTCTCTGCGGTTCAATAAGTTTTGGGTTTTAGAGCATATGGAAGTTCGTTTTTGACACAAGTTAAAATGTAACTGCCTCCAAGCATTTGGCTTGCCAGCAGGGTGCCTGTCTAGCTGGCAGGACTGGCTGCCTTGTGTTGTTTGGGTTTCTAACCTGGTTGTCTGACAGTAGGATACTTTTCAGTTTGATCAAGGACAATGGGCTCTAATATCAGCACTCACCATTTATTAGGTTTCTCTCCTGCACTTGGAAAATCTCACAGCTATATTGGCTCTTGCTTCAGCTGGGACTTGGAGAGAGGCAAAAATGACTCATCTGGGTTATGAGTTACACGGGAGTCTTCTGGATCCAGTGTGTGGGATGGTGGAAAGAGGTCTGTGTGGTGAGTCAGGAGATCTGAAGTCCAGTCCTCCTCCACTATCTACTTGGTACATGTTGTAAAGAAAGTCATTTCCCCCCTCTCCCCGCCCCCACTAAGCCTTGTTAATCATCCCCAAAGCGAAGAAGGAAAAGAAATAAACTTTAGAGTTTATTCTTGTTCAAAAATCTGGAATTGCATGGAAACAGACAGGAATCATTTCCTGTGAGGACCTATGGGATTAAATACGAGTGAACTGAAGTCCCCTAAGAAATTCCTACTACTGCTTTACTGCTGATTAATAAGTCATCATGCAAGATGAGCTAAAGATGAACCAACGACAGTTAAAACCAAGATTCCAGCTCTTGCAAGGGAGTTTGAAAGATCCCAGCATCCTGGCCAGGAAGAGGTTAAGCCCCTTCTGATGCAGCAGAGAGGAGTAGGGAGGCACCACACAAGCGTGCAGTTTGAAAAGGCAATAGTATTTCATTACTCTTTTCAGATAACTGGGTATTTTCTCTTGTTATTGCACTTATGACTACATATGTGGTATTTCTTAGTTTGTGGCATCTCAAATGTAATGAGTCAACATTTGGAAGACTTGGACAACCCAGTCAATATATATTTTCCAAACTACCAACTCATGTTGTTACAAACATCAAAACAAGGGGGAAAGTTCCATTCAAAGTAGACTAATGGATTTTAACGTAACAGTGCAAATCTTTACAGACGAACGGATTTTAATGTACCAGCACAGAAGTTCATTGCACAAGTGATTTTCCTTGAGGCAGCCATTGCACACACTCTGGTATGCAGCAGACATGCTTTTTGTGTACTTGCTATTTCCTCACATGGAATAATAAAAAGAAAGGTACTTAAAGGTCAGAATTAATAAAATTAATAGTTTTTACTGTTTCATCCAGGGCATTCTTAAGTGAAACTGAATGCTTGGTGGTGAGGAATGCAGTTTGGAACCACGGCCTTAACGCTATGCATTGGCTCTTTTACCCACCATTGCTTTTGCACCGTCTGTGCAAATTTTAACACAGAAAAAAAAAAAAGCAAATAAGATCTTAGTATTATTATAAAAATAGTTTTGACTTCTCAGATAGCTTTGAAAGGATCTTTCGTAGTATCAGAATCTTTAGACTCTTATTTGAGAACCACAGAATAGAATATTGGAAGACAGGGGTTAGATAAGAGGCCAGGGAAAGTGAAGGGGCATGTCAGACAAATAGAATCATACCAGTGGAGGTCTGGAAATAGGGGTAAGCCAAGTGGGTTCTTCCAGTCTACTTGGTGCAGAAACAGCTACTTGACCTGCTTCGTTCTGGCCTAAAATAGAGGCATACACAGAAAGGACACTTTCCTTTTAGCTTGTTTATTGACTCAGCCTCAGTGAAGCAGCCGCAACTTCAACTGATCCACATTATGCTACTTGAACTTGAAAATCTGGGCAACTGATTGAAGATCAAAATTCAAAGGGAAGACAAACATAATCAATCTCTTTTGTCATTGTGCCTAACTTAAGAAATTTCATTCTCCTTTTTAAAAAGGAGGGAGATATTATTTATGAATTACACTCCACCCCCAACACCCAAGGGGTTTGGAATACTATTACTAACTTTTATTTTACATACTTTGGAGAAAATATTTATAGCTTAGAAAACCAAAGGTATGCCATTTGAGATTGCAAGTTGCCTTGAATTCTAAATGTATAACTATTATCCTCATGTATTTGAGGGTTTACATTATTGATCCTGGGAAACATAAAGTAGAAGACCAGCACAAAATTCCCAGTGCCTTGGCTTTTGTGTGTGTGTGTGTGTCCCTAAATATCACCCTCAAATAGGAGGATACTGTAAAATAGCAACAAATGGAAAGCTAGCTCTTAAAGGGTCTCCCTCAGCAACACGTGTTACCTTGAAGATAGCAGTATCTGTGAGGTCTATATTTCAGACTATTAATCAAATAAATCCATAAAAGCTCTAGGATCTAAGGATCCCTGGGAACCTCTCCCCCTCCTGTCATGGCCACCTCTGATGTTCACATAGCCTTCAGTCTGGACCCTGCGAGGACCAGATGTAGTATATCTTGTTCATTCTACATCCTTTACCACCCAAACGCTGCAACTCATACTCACTCTATCCCCTAATTTACCTGTGTGACTATCTAGGGCCTTCTGCTTGATAGCTCCTCGAGAGAGTGTGTAATTCAATGAACTACACTCAGGCTCCTTCCATCCCAATGAGGCTTTCACAGCTCATGCCTGGGGCCACTCTCATTTTCTCTGAAATAGACTTCAAGAGATGCTTGGCTGCTTAAAATCATTAGTGAAAATAACTCACAGGACGACTTGAGCTAACATAGCCGAACGTGCCATTACAGTCCTATTCAAACTCTGTGCTGTGTGCTTTTTATTTCCTAACCTGATTTAGGTGTTTTACCCTACATTCGGAGGAATGTAAAAAAGAATCTCTTTTTCAGTTTATAAAATGGGTGCTTATCTATTTTAGATATTTTGTAAAATTACTAAAAAAAAGAGAGAAAAAGAAATTACCTATTTTCCTATTAATAGAAATAATTTAAACTGGGAAATGAAATATAAATATGGGTGGCATGTCCCTTCAACATCATATGAGAGCAAAGGCACACCCAAAGATTATCTGGAACATATAATGTGAAAGCATAGTACTGACTACTAATTTTCAAATTTCTAATAAGAATAGTAAAAACATAAAAATAAAAGGGTATATTTAAGTTTTATAATATACTTGACTTAACCCAATATATTCAAAATATTATCAAATTAATATAATAAATTATTAATGAGGTATTTTATTCATTTTTTTCGTGCTAATTTTTCAAAATCTGGCATGTATTTTATATTTAGAATTCATCTTGATTTGGGCTAGCTGTATTTCAGGTGTTCCAAAGCCACCTGGGATTACTGGTTACAACATTGGACAGCATAGATGTAGGAAAAGGCACTTTGCTCAACTCACTGTTTACTTTTGATTAAAGGGCTCTGTGTTAGTAAAGTCACAAGTTAACTTGTAGGATTTTGTCCTGTAGAGATCCAAATAATTACTGCTCAATAGGAAAGATAACATCAATAATAATTTTGTGCTGTAGGGAATTAACCAGGTTTGTATGTAGCCCAGCAATCATATCCTATCATTCTCTTGTTAAATTGCCTATATATAGTTCCTTAAACATTCTTTGAACCAGTCTTAATATCTTACTGGTTCCCTCATCTATAATAATAAAAGCGTAATATGATAATTAGACAGGACAGCTGAACGACCTTCCGGCATCATTTCAGATGTCCTTCGTGATGAAGCCGTGGCGGTGGAGGCTGAGGCAGAGGTGGTTAGGGGTGATCAGGTAGGCAGGCAAGTGGGTAGGGGCAATCAGGCAGGCAGGCAAGTGGTTGGGGGCCATCAGGCAGGAAGGCAGAGGTGGTTAGGGGCGTCAGGCAGGCAGGCAAGTGGTTGGGGTGATGAGGCAGACAGGCAGGTGAGTGGTTAGGAGCCAGCGGTCTCAGATTGTGAAAGTGTCTAGGCTGGGCTTGTTTGAGAGTGGGAATTTTTGAGCATGCTTCCAGAGAGACCGTGGACTGTGCTCCAGATAGAGATGTCAGTGCTGACACCAGGCCAGGCCTTGAGATATGGTCTCATGGCCCCTTCCCAGCACGTAGGCCTTCTTTCATAGAACACTGTCAGCTTTCTGGAGAACAGGATGACCCTGTGAATAACATGGTCGTCATTGGCATGATCCTGACGTTGCTTGGGAAAAACTGTTTTGTCTTGGGTTACTTGTTCTGCAAAAACCGGATGTGGTTAATGTGCTTAAAAGCAGTCCTACACAAAGGGTCGCTGCTGCTCTCTGGTCTCCCTGCGTGGAGAATGGCAGAGCAGTCGCCGGGTCATCTGGCCGCCTTGTTAATAAAGGCTCCCTAAATTTTAATTTGGTCTGGGCTCCAGTGGTCGTTCACTTGCATCCGCTCCACAACAGGCTGAGGGAACCCTCCCAGCCTGCATGAATTTTGTGCACTGGCCTCTAGTTACTTAATAAATTGAATAATATATTGGTTATGTGCTCATTTTATATTTTTCTGAGTCATGGAGTCCACCTTGCTGAAAGTCTACTTTAGCAATTCTACAACCAGAGACTTATTAACTTGTTGTCTTTTGTTCTCTCTCTATAGCTCAATCTTTGTAATATATATTTCAGATATATAGCACTATCATCTCAAGTTCTGCCAATATAAATCCTAAAAACAATGCATTAAGTGAACATATATATTTTTGTTTGTCTAAAATGAAAGAATTTTATATACACAGCAAAGATTTTTTATATATCTTACCCAATTGTCCTTCTGAATTGTGTTAGCACATTTGTATTACCAGATTATAAAAGTGCCCAATTCCTAGCTGTCTAAAAACTCTTCCCAAGAATTGATAATATTGTACTCTTGCTCAATTTAGATTTATTTACAGTGACTAAAATGTTCAGAACAGTAAGTAAAATGTCCATAATAATAAAAGTGGTAGCAAAAGGAGCTTTCATTGTTTTATGTCTGACTTATTGATAATGCCATTAGTAGTCTTACCATGAGGTGAGATACCTATTATTGTTATTGTTGTTGTTTTTAAAATCATTAAAAACATATTTCTCTACTCCTATTTTACTCATTTTTTAAAAATTTGAAATAAAATTTGCATTCTATCACATATATCCTTTTTCCTTTGATCTGCTAACATTATAAATTATATTTATAGGTATTCTAATAATAAACCATATGTTTTTAGATTAAACCTTATTGAACAAAGTACATCCTTCTTCTAATATACTAATATACCCTAAAACGCTGATGAAATTGATAGGCTGTTAATTTTTGGCATATTTGACATCTATATTCATGAGTGATGCAAATCTAAATGTTTTATTTTTAAAACAATTTAATGAGATTTTAATCTCAGAGTCAGACTAACTAAAATATAATTTAAAGGTTTTCACTTCTTTTGAATCCTTAGGAACTCTTTAAATGGTAACTGATAATGGTAAGGATTATCTATTTTTTGAACATTTGAAGTAACTCTCCTGTAAAGCCCGCTGACATCTTTCCTAGAGGTTATTCTTCCACATACTTCTAAAATTTCTTTCATTTTTTTGGTCTATTCCAATATTCTTCTTGTATCTGGGTCATTTAAAAAGTCTTAAATATAGTTAGATTTGATTGCAATTTCCAGTTTGAGTATGAGATTATACATATTTAAATATAGGTATCTGTATAATTATATATGTATCTGTGTACATATGAAAACATCCTTTGCATACTAGTAAATATATTTATAATAATTCTATATTTCTATCTTCTTCCTTACTTTTATTAATTAAATTAGCCAGAGATTTGTCATTTTTACTTGTAAGAGTATCTACTTTAAATTGGAATTGATCAATTTTTTTAAATTTTGATCAATTGAAATAAATCTTTTTGATTATTTTTCCTTCTGAGGTCAATAAGCAGCCACCGAAGAGGTGGAAGAAGTGGAGTAGCCTGAGGAGGTTTGTACTTTGAAAGCTCATTCTGCCAACTATGGGATCATGGGGTGGGGAGAAAGGCAAAGGCAGGCTGAGCTCTCAGTCCCATTGCAAACTCCAGGGCCCAAGCTGTTAGAAAACAGAGAGCCAGATTGGAAGGAGGCAAGCTATCCTACATTTCTGCCCCCTGTTGGGGGTTGAGGTGTGAGGAGCAGCAACATTAGAGGATTTGCCAGATCAGGCCACACTAAATATCCTGGAAATGTACAACTAACTGTCACCTTTCTGAACAAGATGAGACAAGCATAATGATTTGTTGGAACAGGAGTTTAGACAAGATCTGGGATTAAAAGACATAACTCCCCATCCACCCTAGGGATGTTGGAATTTGATAACAGGACTGTCATCCAAGGTCATACAGTCTGTGCATGACAACTCTAAGGAGCCTGATTCACACAAAGGGCAGCCCTTGATATGTGTAGTGCTATGGGCACCACCAGTGTGGGAATCTGAATAGGATCCTAGTCACATGAGAGCAGCTAAAGCAGAAGGGGGATCAAAGGCAGAAGCTTGTACATATTTATGCAGACAACTTGATGAGGATGTGGGGGGAATTGCAGTTCAAATGGTGCTAGGAAGTCCTGGGTTCAGCCCAGGAATATGACCCTACAAAATTGTCTCTAATTCCAGACTTCAGCTGCAATGAAAATGAGATTTCTATTACACTCCAAGCCCTAGAATAGACCAGGAAATTAACCTGGTTGAAAAAGCCCGGAGTGATTGCAGTTGAGAGGGAGGATAAGAGACCTTCCCTTGCCAGGATTCATCCTCCCACAACTCTACAGACCATATGCCTTCTTTTCTTTCCTCCTTTCCCCAGTTCTCTGCTTCCTCTCTTCACATCTCCTCTCCCACTCATCCTTCTCCTCTGACCATGTCTTCCTCTAACGTCTGATGTCCCAAACTCAGTGGTTGTCTCTCAGTTCTGATAAGGTCCTTAAGTCCTGGTCACCACCCCCTGAGAAGGAACACCAAGCTGACATGCCTCCTTCCTCATGAGCTGGGCTGCCCAGACACTTGTTTCAAGACATTTATCTGCCACGGAACAATGCCATCTGCTGCTGAGAAGAAATTAAAGCTACTGCTAAGTAGAGCGGCACAGCACATAATGGTCTTGTTGAATAGGGAGGATGTGTGATGGTGAGGGCTGGGAAGCTAAGACTGATAAGGTCTTAACCCATATTGTCTGCAATCCCAAAGCAGCTGGCTGTGCAGCTGCTGTGGAGTCTGGCACCCTCTACAAGGCGGGACATTGCCAAAGAGCAGACTCAGGTGTTGGGGGAAATGCAGTGAGGCAGGAAACAGCTTGACCAGGGAGAGCTCTCCCTGCATATCAAAGTGGGGCTGCTAAAAGGAAAATCTGAAAAGGGATAGTATTGAGGGCAAATTTAACTAAATTTGCTGCAGTGAGATCAAGACCAGGATATGAATAGGATGTGACAACCTTTCCCATTAAACAGGACCCTTGTCAAGTAAAATAACACTCATGAATTGGCTGAAAACCCCACAGCAGGGCAACTGACCTCTTGGTCATTTGGCAGTCACAGAAAAAAAAGAAAAAAAGAAAACGAGCTCCAATTAGATTTTTTAAAAAGACAAAAAGCATTGTGAATAACAAACATTATTATTTCTCGGAGGCAAAGGCTTATGTTTTCCCTTCAGTGACCTTGGAACAAGGAGTTGCTGAGCTCCCTCTGCAGAGGATAAACTGTGGAACTTCAAACTCCTCTGACATTGCTCTCCTCCCAGCAGGGACTAAAAAGGCTGTGAGGTTCTTTGGCACAGGCACCAGACTGTGGTGTGGGAGGAGGGGCACCAACCTGAGTTTGAATATTAATTTCCCCACATATTAGCTACATGACTGGTCTAATCACTTAATCACCCTGAGATAGTTTTATTTATTTAAAAAGTAATAAAAGTGATATAGGTCTCAAAAGGTTTATGCAAAGGTTAATTGAAAAAAAATTGTGTGACTATACTAAGCACAGTGCCTGTTCTATTTCAGGGAGTAAGCCAACATTTTATTTTCCTTTCATTTTCTCTATTTAAAATCTCCATATTCCAAAAAAACTAACACAATATTTGGAATACATACAGTATGGATTCAATACATAAATGTCTAGCATGGTGTACTGGATAGCATGAGCAGTACTCTGACAAACCATGATAGTTCCTGAATGTATTGTGATTATTAGTCCCACTAGGAAAACAAGAGCACACAAGTGAAGTTCATTTATTCACTCAAACAAATCTCAGTTGTCTATTTCGCCTTATGTACTTGCAAGGCCCTGGGAATACATAAGTGAAAAAGATAAAAATGGTCCTGACCTGGGTCACTCAAGATGCTTCTGGTTCCATGGAAGAAAATGCCCAGCTCAGAGTGACAGGAAGAATAAAAAGGAATTATTCCCTTACATGATTATAAAATCCAAAAGCAAAACCTGCTTTAAGGATGGCTTATTCATCAACTGATTGAGATCACCAGGGACTCTGTTTCTTTCCATGTCTGCTGTGTCTTCCACGGCATCTGTCACATAATAAGGCTGGTTATTGTCAAGGTTGTAAAATGGTCACCAAGGTTACATGCTTCCTCTCCCCTATGGAGACATTTCCATGTTTTGGAAGCTCCCAGTAAATCTCTCTTTGTGTCTCTTTGGCCTTAATGGAGTCATATCCAACCTGAATATACAATAGATAGGATCATGGTGGTTAGCTGAGGCCAAAGCCACATGCTCTATTCTATAGGTTGGTGTAGTCACATAAAGATAATACCTGTGAGCTGAGGGCAAGGGCCAGAGACATCCAATAGGCCTGAGACAGACAGAAAGAGAAGAAGGATGTCCCTGGGAGGTAAGGGCCACAGAGTCACATTAGTGTCCTCAGAGAGCTCCCGGTCAGGTTTGGCAACTTTACATGGTAAACTTTTTAAGAGCAAAAAATAAAATTCTGTGCCACTATCCTGGGAAGAACTGTGTATCAAGAGTGAATAATGACACTTCACATTTAATTACGGAATCATTTAATATATTGACCAGCCGATATATTTAATGAATTGTTCTAGGTACCATAAGACCTACAGAAAAAGTGCAGGAGAGCAACTAGCATTAAGAAGCCAATGATCCAGTAGACCAAGATATTTTATTTACTGATGAAGTGACAAATACAGTAATAACACGAGGCCATGTAGTAAGTGTCTACTGAGTGGAACAGACATTCATTTTTGTAGGAGTGGGTTGCTAACTTGGATATGCCTAAGAATAAACTGGAGTGCTTGTTAAAATGCAGATTTTTAACCCAGAAATTCTGAGTCAGTTGTTTGAGATGGAACCCAGACACTTGTTTGTTTGTTTGTTTGTTTGTTTGTTTTAACCAGTACTTTAATGATTGCAGTGCAAGACAGGGAGAGACTGACTGGGGCTGCTGTGGTCAGACAGAGCTCCATGAAGGAAGCAACAAAAGTTATAGAATACTTTTGTGCATGGGAATGTCAAAAAAGGTCTCAGGAGTCAGTGAGGAGAACGTAATAGAGAAACCAAGACCTTACGCCTGGCAGTTCATCTTTCAGGGCAGTGCCTCCTCCAGGTGAGATACTTGCAATGGAATGGAATGAATTAGTTTATTGAGGGTGTTTTTCTGGTTGGGGTGAAGTGGAGAGTTAGCAGAAGTAGGGGGATTTGCTCATTGTAATAGTCTTTGAATAAAATGATATGAAATTGGCCTGGAGAGCATAAGAAGAAAGGAAGAAATTGCTTTGCAAAAACCGTTCAAGGAGCACTAGGGTTACTCAGCAGATAATTTACACTGCAGAGAGAAGTTGGAGGAATGTTTTAATTATTTAAAGAGAGTGTGAATGGGTAGAGAGAAAAAAATCTAGGCTCTTCCATTAGAATGTTACCATATTTCACTCTGTGTTGGTTTAAATGAGAGAAAAGAGAATTAGACTGGGAGACAGAAGCCATGAGTTCCAGCACCAGCTCTGCTTCTCAGTAGCTGTGGGATGTCTGGGAAATCCCTTCCTTCTCTGGAGCAATTTCTTCATTGGTAAAAAGAAGTGTTGAAGAATTTACTAGGCAATTGAAAAATCCACGAGTACCCAGAGATTCAAGAAAAAACCTTTATTTAAAGCAGCCAACACTACTGGCTCAGGGAATTCGAAGATTCAAAGCCTGAACAGCTAATACAACGAGATCACCCCTTATATATTCCTAAGTTTCTTTATTTCCTAACTACCGGGCGATTGTGGTGGACTTTCTTTTTTTTTTTTTTTTTAATGAATCTTTATTGTTCAGATTACAATTGTTTCTCCTTTTTCCCCACATATCTCCCCACCACCCAGTTCCCACCCCACTCTGCCCCTACCTCCCCCACGCTGTCCTTATCCATAGGTGTATGATTTTTGTCCAGTCTCTTCCCATACTCTCCACACAGACACCCCTTTCCCCCTGAGAATTATCAATACACTCCCATTCAATGCCTCTGATTCTATTAAGTTCACCAGTTTATTCTGTTCCTCAGATTTTTAATTCACTTGACTTTTAGATTCACTTGTTGATAGATATGTATTTGTTGTTCATAATTTTTATCTTTCTTCTTCTTTTTCCTCTTTTTAAAGAATACCTTTCAGCATTTCATATAATACTGGATTGGTGGTGATGAACTCCTTTAGCTTTTTCTTATCTGTGAAGCTCTTTATCTGCCCTTCAATTCTGAATGATAACTTTGCTGGGTAGAGTAGTCTTGGTTGTAGGTTCCTGCTATTCATCACTTTGAATATTTCTTGCCACTCCCGTCTGGCTTGCATGGCTTCTGTTGAGAAATTAGCTGATAATCGTATGGGAGCTCCCTTGTAGGTAACGAACTGTTTTTCTCTTGCTGCTTGTAATATTCTCTCTTTGTCTTTTGCTCTTGGCATTTTAATTATGATGTGTCTTGGTGTGGTCCTCTTTGGATTCCTTTTGTTTGGGGTTCTGTGCGCTTCCTGGACTTGTAAGTCTATTTCTTTCATCAGGTGGGGGAAGTTTTCGTTCATTATTTCTTCAAATAGGTTTTCAGCATCTTGCTCTCTCTCTTCTTCTGGTACCCCCATAATTCTGATGTTGGTTCACTTGAAGTTGTCCCAGAGGCTTCTTACACTATCTTCAACTTTCTGAATTCTCTTCTCTTCATGCTTCTCTGGAGGAGTGTCCTTGGCCTCTTTGTATTCCAAATCTTTGAGTTGATTCTTGCAATCCTCTAGTCTGCTTTTGGGTCTCTGTATAATATTTTTTATCTCAGTCAGTGCATGTTTAATTTCTAGTTGGCCCTCATTGAATTTATCGGCCTTTTCCATGAAATTCTTGAAAAACCTTATAACCATGGTTTTGAACTCTATGTCCAGTCGCTTGTTCTCCTCCATTTCTTTGGTTTGTGATCTGTTTCCTTGCCTTCTCATATTCTCTGCTTCCCTAAGTTGGTAGGGTAGTTTTGTGTACTAGGTGTCCTATTGGTTCAACGGGTCAGCCTCCCAGTTACTTGAGGTGGACACTCTTGGTGTACCCTTGTGTACTGTGTGTCCCCCAGCAGGAGCTACAGCAAGGGCTAGTTTTCTCCTCCTTAGCTTGGGCAGTTTTGGAGCAGTCTGACTGGAGCTGCAGTTATTTTGGTTAAGCTGGCACAGAACAGGCCATTTATATGCAAAAGCCGCTGTGTGGAGCCTGGGCGGGTTTGTAGAATGTGCGGGGCGGGGCCTCAGGGCGGGGCGGGGTCTCAGGGTGTCACTAGGCTGGGGCGTGGCCAACGGCGATGGCTGCCGTCAGCCGTCTCTGCCTTTCCACGTTTCCAAGTCCCTGCGCCCCGCGCTCCAGCGCAGTAAACAATGATTGCTGGGCGCACCACTGCAAAAAAGTCACTCTCACTTTCCGACCCGATGGCCGAGAGTCCAGCCTCTCCCCGTAGGTGCCTGGGTCTCCCGAGTGTCCCCAGAAACTGGATTTCAGAGTGATCGGGAGCTTGTCTCCCTGCGGGTTGAAGAAAAGCCTCGCACCCAGCCGCCCGCCGCTGGCCCGATTCGCGCGCCTCCGTACCTCAGCTCCCCAGCGTTTGTGCTCCTTTCTTTTCCTAGTTGTAAATCTTCCACTCAGCCAGCTTTCCCGTGGTTCTGGGTGGTAGACGCTCTGTCCCTTAGTTGTACCCTCGAAATTGTTGTGTGAGGCAGCAGATTAGCTGCTTAACTATGCTGCCATCTTGGTTCCTCTCCCCCACAGCCCCTCCTGAGTCAGTTAGAATGGGGATGTTTAGATTGTATCTAAATGCCTGGACTGGGTGGCACCAGTGGCCCCCCCCCCCCCCTTCAGCCAAGCTGCCAAATTCCCAGCCCGGCCCTTGGCCCATGGCCCCTGTAAACTGGGAGCACCCAAGAAAACAGACTATTGCCTAAGGAAGGGGAGTAACTTAATTATAGGCTAACAAGAATGTGCACTAGGACACCAGTCGCTGGCACAGATTCAGATTGCTAGCCACCCTCCCCGCCTCCCCCACAGGTTGCCCCCTATATTCTTCCTCAGAAGAGGTTGACCCAGATAATCTCCAGTATTTGTTTCTATGACGGAATATTACTGCATGCAACTTGATGAGAACTGTATTACACATTTAACTTACTCTTTAAACTGTTAAAATAAGTATGGCTAAAAATAAAATGCATGTTGTATTCAATATAGGAGTAATGGTGTGCTAATTATCTGTCCAAGCAATAGAACTATAGTTAAATTTATAATGAGAATAGCACATCCTTCAGGCTGATCAGGTTGTGGTAAATTGAAATTTACAGCTTCCCTTTATATTGATTTAAAGGCAACCCTCTGACACCAGCAACACAAGTCTTACCAGCATATAAATAAGGTGCATTAACACAACAAAAGTTGTATCACAGAATGTCAAAGTCCTGAGCTAGACATCTAGTCATATAAACGTTGCACTTGTATCTAAGGAGAAATTCATGTTTATTATCTCTGTCACCAGCCCAGCTTCTCCTCTATCTGTAAGTTAATTCAAAGGGACAGTAAAAAGTCAGGAAAATATTCCTTCTCTTTTATGAGGGATATATGTAACCATTGCTGGCATGGGTGTCTTATACCCCAGTCAAGACCAACCTAATATTTAAATATCTAGACCAATCTATTGGTCATATGAAGATCATCATTTCTTTACAGAAAGATTGTTTTCTTTAAAAAAAACATTGACAAAGGATTTTATTATAGGCGAATTCCTAAGTGTATTTGAACTATGGTTCAACATCAGAAACTTCATGCCCAAAATTTTAGATGGTATTACTTAGAAAACAAGAAAAGCTCACTTTTTGAGCACCTACAAGTTGACAGGACCCATGCTAATAGCATTACACTTCCCAATTCTTCAAATTAACTTGAAAGGCAAGTGTCATCTCCTATCTGTAGCTATAGTTCAAGAAGAAGTCACTTGCTCAAGGTAAAACATTTAAAAAGAAAGCAAGTTCACAGTGTCACCATTATAATTAGCTAGTTATTAATAGTAGGAAAGGGGCCAAGGGAAGGCCAGACATTATAAGCATGGTCATTTGGGCAGCTTCACCAGGAAGCCGCAACTTTGCACTCCCCAGTCCATCCCCTTGCAGATCACTGGGGGGAAAGGAAGATGGATGCATGCACAGCAAAGTTGGGGTGATGAAGGGGAAAAAAAATACTTGCCTGTCAGTCTAGCCTGGAACAAAGATCACAAGTTAGAGGGGTGGAGCCAATGCAAACCTTCAAAAATTTGGGAATACGTAATCCCAGACAAAGGCAATCTCTTGTTACTCTCTCTTGTTCCCCTGATTTGGTTCCTGCTTCCTTGTACTCACCTGTGTTCCCTCCATAGCCGTGTGGCCCTAGAAGCCGCATGGCCCAGGGCCATGCAGACCCCATGTGCAATGGACTACAGCTGGGAACACAAACTAAGCTAGCCTTCCGCTGGTCTGGACTGTGTAAATATGAAACAAAAACTCTGGGTAATGGTTTTAACCCTAGCTCTGCTGAACACAGCTGGACTTCTTCCATGGTGGGATGAAGGGAGAGGGGACCGGGGAAACGCAGGATTTAATTCCACAGAAATACCTCATTCTCCCATGTGAGTCTCAGAAAATTCATTTTCTCTTGACTTTGCAAGAAGCTTACTTCCACCAGCAGCAGGTGGGGACACAGAGAACTTCCCACAGATGACAATAGTACTCTTTAAGAGAACAACATCCCCTGAATCATTCCTAATTGGAAATGAGATAAGTAGCTTTTATTGCTTCCAGGTCTAGTGTATATTTTCTTTGTTTTCACTAGGAATAGCTATAGTTAGTAATGTACATTTTTAGACTGCATCTAAAGGTATAATATCCTGGAAAATGTCAAGACAAAGAGTTGTAGTTATTCCAATAATTTTTTTTATAATTAAATATTTTTGTATCTTTTAAAAAAATTTTTTTAATGTATTTTATTGATTTTTTTTACAGAGAGGAAGAGAGAGGGATAGAGAGTTCGAAACATCAATTAGGAGAAACATCGATCAGCTGCCTCCTGCACACTCCCCACTGGGGATGTGCCCGCAACCAAGGTGCATGCCCTTGATGGGAATCGAACCTGGGACCCTTCAGTCTGCAGGCCAACGCTCTATCCACTGAGCCAAACCCATCAGGGCTCTTTTTAAAATTTTTATTTATTAATTTTAGAGAGAGTGAGGGGGGGGAGAGAGAGAAAGAGAGAGGGAGAAGGAAAGAGAGAGAAAGAGGGGGGGAGCATCAATTTGTTGTTCCACTTATTGATGCCTTCACTGGTTGATTCTTGTATGTGTCTTGACTGGGGATCTAATCTACAATCTTGATGTATTGGGATGACATTCTAACAAACTGAGCTACCAAGCCAGGGCAAATATTTTTGTATGTTGAATGTTTTTATAATGCTGAATAAAACAATTAAAATTTATTAATTCAATGTAATAACTTTAAATTATTTCTAATATCTATGCAATAAAACAATTCTATATAATACTATAGCAGACTCTACATTGGAACAAGACTTTACTTTTTCTAAGTGATTTGGATTAAAACAAGTGGTGCAGTTCAGTGGTTGAGCATTGACCTATGAACCAGGAGTCACAGTTCAATTCCCAGTCAGGGCACATGCCTGGGTTGTGGGCTATATCCCTAATGTGGGGAGTGCAGGAAGCAGCCAATGAATGATTCTCTCTCATTATTGATGTTTCTATCTCTCTCTCCCTTGCCCTTCCTCTCTGAAATCAATAAAAATATATTTTAAAAAAACAAAGCCAAAAACAAATAGTGCAGTAACCCAGCTATGAATTTACATACATGTAAAAAAAAAAAAGAAGAAAATATGAATTGTAGTGACCTACAATAACTTCTTCACAATCCCCAAGTTGAAAGAGTCCTTAAAATTTATTTTAGGTTAAAAAGAAAAAAAAAGAAAGAAAGAAAAGAAAAGCTAGTGAGAATATTCATATGTTCTGCAGAAGAAATTTTAATGGATTTGAGGATGAGTGCTTCCCCCAGATCCTTTGTGGGGTTTTTTTAATGTATTTTTATTGATTTCAGAGATGAAAGGAGAGGGAGAGAGAGAGAGATAGAAACATCAATGATGAATCATTGACTGGCTGCCTCCTGCACACCCCACACTGTGGTTTGAGTCCACAACTCAGGCATGTTCCCTGACCAGGAATCAAACCTTGACCTCCTGGTTTATAGGTTGATGCTCAACCACTGAGCTATGCTGGCTAGGGCCTTTGGGGGTTTTTATGAGATATATAATTTATATACAAGGTGACTTTCTAAAAACTACATTCAATAGGAATGACCTATGTAATCACTAGGACATTACAGAAATGATGGTTTGTGACTTCTAAGACTAAGTAGTAAGAAACATTGCTATTCTGCATTTCTCTTTCTTGAATTCCTCACTCAGTGGAAAACCAGTTGTCTTAACATCAGACACACAAGTCACATTATGTAGAGGTCCAAGTGGCAAGGAACTGAGGCCATCTATTAACTGTCATGGGAGTGAGAAATTTTAGAAATGGATTATTCAACCTCAGCCAAGCCATTAAATGATTGTAGCCCCAGCAGACATCTTGATTGCAATCTCATGAAAGATCTGGAGCCAAAAACACCTAGTTGACCCCTAGCCAATTTGGCTCAGTGGATAGAGTGTTGGCCTGCAGACTAAAGGGTCCCAGGTTCAATTCCAGTCAAGGGCACATGCCCAGGTTGTGGGCTCAATATCCAGTAGGGGTCATGGATGAGGCAGCTGATCAATGATTCTCTCTCATCATTGATGTTTCTATCTTCCCCTCTCCCTTCCTCTCTGAAATCAATACAAATATAAAAAAACAAAACAAAACAAAAAACACGTACTTGTTGAGTTACTTCCGAATTTCTTACCTATTTTGTGAAATAATCAACTTTTATTGTTATTTAAGCTACTAAATTTTGGATAGCTAACAAGTACAAAGATAACAAGTATACCTATGTGTTTTTTCAAGTTGCTACAAATTACCTGATTCCATGGTTAAAGAAGAGAAATAGGAATGAGTACCTTAATTGGGTTATTTACAGAATAAAATACTTAGAATATGCTGTTTGGGAAGTAACTGCCACATTTATATAGAATAATTGTGGTAGACCAACCAGGAAGAGAATAGGATTCATTTGCTCTAATAACTTCTTATTGGCATAAGCAAGACTTCTTTGTAGGCATCCAGGTCTTCACTAGACTTCACTAGATTTTTCTCTTTTTATCTTTTTTTGCTGTAGATGCCTCATTTTTCTTAAAATGAGGGATAAAATTAGAGATAATTAGATTATTATGTCCAAATCAGCAAACATACCATAATTAAAATGGAGAAAAAAAATTTTTTTTAATTTAAGCAAATCTTAACTGTTCTGATAAAGCCAACGCACTAAGCAGTGCCTTTCATTTTTTTCTGGATAACTACAAAAAAATACCTATTTTCAGAAAAGAAACCAAAAAAATAAAAGGAATAAACTTTCTTGATTTAAACTTTAGTCACATGTAATTTACTATAATGAGTCTAATTTTCTGCTATTACAGAGTTCTGTTTAAATATAAT
Source organism: Eptesicus fuscus (assembly GCF_027574615.1). Classification (NCBI taxonomy): domain Eukaryota; kingdom Metazoa; phylum Chordata; class Mammalia; order Chiroptera; family Vespertilionidae; genus Eptesicus; species Eptesicus fuscus. The sequence continues at coordinate 79,594,482 of NC_072480.1, forward strand.
ATTGACAGCTTTTTCTACTTAACAACAATCAGGCAAAACATGTGAAGGTAAAAATATATGTGACATTCTTTAAACTAAAAAAAAAAAATTCGCATTTCCTTGTAGCACAATGTGACATAAAAGGTGACATCTAAAGATCTTGTTTAAAAATGCCATACCAAATTTGATCATTCCCTGAGTAAATCAAATGAATCATTATGCTGTGCAATATTTTTTGGAACAATGAAAAATATATGCATTTATATAAATGTACATAATTTTATATTTTAATACAAAATACATATTTCAAAATTTTTATTAGTTAACCAGTGCTATGTAACAAATTGCCTGAAAATTTAGCAACTTAATACAACATTTATACTCTCACCATTTTTTGTGGTCAGGAGTTTCGGAGCCATTTAACTGGGTGGCTCAGGCTCAGCTACTCTCATGAAGTTGACATCAAGACCTCTGCTTGGGCTACAACCATCTGCAGACCCAACTGGAACTTTAGGATTTGCTTTCAAGATGGATCGCTCACATGGCCATTGGCAGGAGGCCTCTGTTCCTTGATCTTAGACCTCTCCATAGACTGCTTGAGTGTCCAACTAACACGTAGCTGGTTTTCTTCAGAGCGAGTGATCCAAGAACATAGCAAGCAGAGGCTACAATGTCTGTTATGACCTCTTCTCAGAAGTCACACATTTGATGATAAGCATAGAATTAAGTGTGTTCAACAGGTCAGAGGCTTGTCTCAATAGGTCATTTTCTGCTGAAGATGATGTGGGAACCTAATCAAAGTATGTGGGATGTTAAAGGCCAATTTGAGTGTGGGGGCCCTGTCCATAGTACACCAGATGCTCAAGGCCAATTTGTCATACGCAGGTGCAAAAGCAAGGGCACAGCGATTGTACTGTAGGCACTGCACAGGCGTGCCTCTCTGTAGCCCAAGTATTGATGTCACTATTTGGCAAGAAGCCTCTTTTGTCTAAGTTGGTATAACGATGTGTTACTGACCAGCTGGTGCGTGGCTGCTTGGTATGGCTCCTTAGTAGCAATGGTTAATTGAGTTGCAATAAAGCTTCTCCTATATGCCATGACTTCTCATATCTTCTCCATCTAATATCAGCGTCCATGAAGGTCCAGTTCCTGGCAGAGCACCTGTGCCACCACAGTTGGCATAGTCGAGCAGGATCAAGGAAGAACTTACTCCAACAATTGACACAGCAAGCAGGGTCCAGGAGAGTGCGGAGGGCTCAGGAGTAAGTACTCCAACACTTGGCCTCTCGAACAGGATCCAGGGGTAAGTGCCCCATCCGCCCTGTCAGAAGGCATGTTTCCTCCTACCGGGCTGTGGTATCCGGTAGCGGTAATGCCTTGAACCCCAGAGACTTGGGAACAGGACATGTTAGTGTCAGTCGTGGTGGAGAAGATGCTACAGGAATGCTTGGACCAGATGCCCAAAGAGCAGTGGGGAGCATTGTGGCTTGAAAGAGACAGAGCTTCTGGGAGCCAGGCGGAGGTCAAAGGTGGAGCCGAGCTCCACAGTAGCAGTGGCCTCCCCCTGGCGATCTAGCAATCTCACAGTCGCCCCGTGAGCGAAAGATGGCAGGGGGACCTACCGCCCAAGCCACGGCAAATAATGAACGTTTTGCAATGTGCATGAAGATTTGATTCTCACTGCAGCACCCAGGCAGCTGCTGGTGGAGCAGCGATCCCAGAAAGTGCAGAGGGAAGGCACTTCTTCTGGGCCAGAGCACCCCCAGGACTTTTAGACTTTCCTGAAACGAAGGAGTCTGATCTCTAGACTGAAGAACAGGCTGGGGGGGCCGGAGGTGGCATGTTGAACCCACTGATGCTGGCTACAGTTTGCTCTGTAGTAGCCCGGATAGAAGTGCTGGTCCAGTTGCTCATGTAGATGGGTGTAGAGTTGAGCTGTCCATGTGAAGCAGACAACTCTCTCCCGTACCAGAGTGACTCCCCCGCTACACTTCATGATGCCAGAATGCATAGATTGCCTTGCACTGGCATTGGAGCAATGCCCTACGTGATGGACTTGGCTGGTACCTTCTTCTCTATGGACATGATTCCAGAGAGCCAAGGACAGTTTGCTTTTGCATGGGAGGGTCGACAGTGGACTTTGGTTGCCCTTCCTCAGGGATGTTTGCATAGCCCTACCATTTGTCATGGTTTGATGGCACAGGATTTGGCTGCCTGGGGCAGCCCCCGGCCAATGTTTCATTGTGTTAATTATGTTATGCTAACCTATGATTCTCTTGCAGATTTGAACGCAGCTGCCAGCAGTTGTTGCTGATCTATGTTGGTCTACAGACCTATGTTGGTCTTTTGGGGTATTGGCGAGTGTCCAGTCCCCACTTGGCACCATTGTTACTCACAGCCATATGTCAGTTGTCCCAGAAGGGGGCGACGTGGGGTTGCTCCCCAGAAGTAGAGAAGGATACCTAGCTGCCAAGAGGGCAGTCACCCAAGTGGGCAGAGAAGGGTGCCCATCAGGTTTTAGTCCCAGTTATGGAAGGAAACCGGTAGCCAATACTCTCTTGTTGAGAGATAGTTGGCAGCCATATGTGCTGCCTTGTAGGCCTGTGTAACCATGACCATGTTGGAAGTGGCACAAACCCCAACTTTAGCAAAGTGGGGGGCCTATTTGGAATAGAGGGCAGCGGTGAGTACCAGCCCTCTGTCACAGGAATTGCAAACCCTGTGGGTTCCTGTGACATATAAGACCTGTCAAGGGATGAAACTCCTATAGAGGAGGTACCCCCTAGTCCATTCTGAGAAGGTATGCCACCCCTCCTGGAGACCATGTGGTATATGAACAGGTCAAGTAGGGAAGAACTACATGGACAGCTGTGACTGTCCGTTTGGATACTGATGAACTATGTAGTTCAATTCAGATGCTGGGCAAAGTAGCCAGGCAGCTGAGCTGTCTTTGTGGTTTCCACGATGGCACAAACACCAGAGGGTAGTAGGCCATCACCCCATGTGGGACAGGAAATGTGAACTCCACCTAAGGGTGGACCCACCTAGCCTAAAAGATTAGGCTAGATGAATATAGTATAAGGAGGTATCCTCAGACACTGCATATGCAGGTAAAAGCAACAGATGAACTGTTGTGACCCAAGGCCTTCTACCCTTGAGAGAAAGGAAACAGGGAATGTAGACCTGGCCACGGTCTATTACTAGAGAAGGGCTATGGGTAGCCATCCTATCCCTTTAGGGAAGTAGGTATGACTAAAAGTTACAGTTGCACCCTTTGATCCAGCCCTGGCAATATAACCATGTCCTACAAAAGATGGACAGTGAAGTGCAAGCCATACAAACCCTGTCCCATAATCACCTCTGAGATTGGTAGGATAGACTGTCAGGGACAATGGCATTGGGCATTCTTAAGTTTTGCAATTAGGGCCGAAGTACTGGTCCTAACCTGCTACAGTTTGTATTATGGTTATAGGCTCTGTGATCAAGGAGCTGGCAAATAGGCCAGGGTACCCCTAGAAGACCATCCGGCTTAAGAGGTGAAGTGAGAAAACCCTAATCAAAGTACACTGGATGTTCAAGGCAATTTGAATGTGGGGGCCCTGTCCAGAGTACACTGGATGCTCAAGACCATTTTGTCATATGCAGGTGCAAAAGCAAGGGCACAGTGATTGTACTGTACACGCTGTGCAGGCATGCCTCTCTGTAGCCCAAGTATTGATGTCACTATTTGGCAAGAAACCTCTTTTGTCTAAATTGGCATAAAGATGTGTTACTGACCAGCTGGTGCGTGGCTGCTTGGTATGGCTCTGTAGTAGCAATGGCTACTTGGGCTGCAACAAAGCTTCTCTTATAGGCCTATGACTTCTCCATCTAATACCTAGCATCCATGAAGGTACAGTTCCTGGCAGGGGAACTGAGGTCCTACAGTTGGTGTAGTTGAGCAGGATCAAGGAGTAAGTCCTCCCACAGATGGCATGCCCAGTACTGGGGGATACTTGGCTAAGTATCCACCTGAGCATGGGATAGGATACAAAGCTATTCCCTGCTTTGTTTTGTTTTGTTTTGTTTTGGTCTCAAAATACTTCTCCCTTATCAACCAATTTTAAAGCCTAATCTACCACATTTGGAGACTAATTATTTTGACTAAAGAAAATTATCTTTAAAATAGATTAACATCTTCGTGTGAATATATCTACATAGGTCTTATTCTGCCTAATAACTAGATGAAAGGAAAGATACAGAACAAACATATTTGATGAGGAAGTGGATTCAATTGAGGAGACAATGTGGGTCTGTGGGGCAGTTTAGGAAGAGCATGCAAGCCCTTTGGCCTCCTAGAATGGAAGGTATAAAAAGGGAAGTGGAACGGAGAGTGCTACAGTGATTTTCCACCTTTAGAGCTGCTTTGATGATGAAAAAGAGGTGTGAGGAACCCTGTGTGAAGAATGGGTGTGAGGAAACTCTGGGCACCATTGAAACACTAGTGCCATTTTGGTCCAGAGAGTCAGCTGGGTCATCACCTTGCCCTTTTTTATATCCACCAGGCTTGAAAGAATCAGATTCCTGACTGTAATGCTGACAGATTATACCTTCAAAGACTGTCTTTTCTATTTATCTAAGACCACTCAGTAACTTGTATGACTGAATTATAATTGATAGTATTTTCCACCATCTCTCTCTCTCTCTCTTTCCCTGGTTTTCCTTGGCTCTGGCCTTTGCTATTTCCATCTTAAGATTATATATTTTTTTCTAGACTGTTACTGCCAGAGCTGTTCACTGATTCAGCAGTGTTTAAGTATGTTTGTTCCAGTGATGATGGGAGAAGATGAGGAAAGAGGCGGATGGCAAAGAGAAACAAGTTATATCTAAAGAACATTTCTGTAAAATTTACATACATTACCCCAAATCAGTGCCCTTTCAAATAACCTTTACATTGGACTCTCCCCAAAAAATTATTGTTTGTTTTTGAGACATTGTATGGAACCCCTCACACTCCCACCTCTGTGCAAATATTTGGGCACAGGCTCTGATGAGACCAGTGACTGCAACATGGTAGCAGGTTAAGGAGAGGACAAGCCAACAGAGAAGCTAATGGACAGACACACTAGCCCAACTCTAGGATTCTTACCACTAAGCTTATTTTTTATTAATATGTATCATGTGCTATTACCAAGTCTTTAGTAAAACTGTATTCAATGATTAAGGAAGTTAAAGGGGGGGGGCATTTTTACGCTTAGAATAGCAAAGAATGGGTTGATACCTTCTTCTGAGGTCAGTGTAGCCATACCAGCATTTTCAAAGAAGCATGGTGGTCTCAGACAATGGTGATGAGTAACTCTTCTACCTGCTCTCTCCCCATATGAGGAGGAAGGAAATCTTGAAAGGAGAAAGCTAAATATGTTGCTGGGAAAAGCTATGCAAACAGCATCTATCTGGGAGATGTCCTTGTGCTGTAAATTTTCCAAAAGTGTGGATGGCCTAGAAACTGCTAAAAAGCAAGACTGATCCATGACCAACCAATGAGAGAAAGGGATTTTGGCTGGCACACATAAATCTAATGAGTTGTCAGGAAAATCCCAATCAATGTTTCAGTCTGGAAGTTGCATCTCCTCTGCTGGTTAAAAAGTTAATTCATACGTGCCCCTTTCATTTCATTATTCATGCAACACGAATTAAATGGCTTAGCTGTTTCAATAGAGATTAATTACATTAGGCGCAAAGCACATTTCCAGTTCAGGCCATGGTTTCTACTTCATTTAATTCATTATCCCATGTGCAATCCAGTGGCATCCTGAAGATAACAGCTAATTTCCATCGCATATGTCTCTTTCGGTGCACTCTTTTCTTACTTTCAGGCACCTCTAAGAAAATTGCTAGCTAGAATAAAAGGAAAAAAATATATATTTGGGCCAAAGAAATGTTATTCTAAATGGCTTTTTCTTCTCTTATTGTTTGTGTTTGTTTTTTGTTTTGAGTGAGGTGACTTAGGAAGGCATCACCTGGCCTCCTGGGAGAAGATGCTGCCTCTGCTCTGTGCTGTGGGATGCACCTGGGAGAGAAACGGGGTGTCCAGTTAGGGTTGCCAAAGAGTATGGATGGAGGCCACTGCCTGTGTCTCTGGATGAGAGGAGGAATTTAGGGCCTATACAGGTCTGTTTACCTTGGCCTACTCCTTGCTGGGTATTGATTGATTGATTTTTAGAGAGAAAGGAAGGGAGAGGGAGAGGGAGAAACATAGACTGCTTCCTGCACGCCCTCTACTGGGGATCCAGTGTGCAACCAGAGCATGTGCCTGGCCCAGGAATCAAATGGGCAACTTTTAGGTGCATGGGACCACACTCAATCAAGCCACACCAGCCAAGACTTTGCTGGGTGTTTTTAACCCAAAAAAAAGATCAGATACATGCTTTTGTATGCTTGTTTTCCACTAAGTTCTTTCAATCTATAAGTCTTTGAAAATTAACTACCAAAAATGCTGAAATTTCTTTCTTGGCAGCTGTGAGCACAGGTTCATAGCATGAAGAGCCTGAATCTAGAATTGGAATGTTTACATATACCCAAAGTTCTTATGGAAATGGAGTTAAGATCCTAGACACTTGGAATGTTCTTACCAAAAGCAACTTGAAAATCATTATCTAGATTTAAGTCACATTGAAAAATCTATACTAATAAAAGAGAAACATGCAAATTGACCATCACTCTGCTACACCCACCAGCCAATCAGAAGCGAATATGCAAATTAGCCCAACAAAGATGGCAGTGGCCACAGAGCTGGAGCAAGCAGGAGGCTTGGGTTGCCCCCGGCAATGGAGGAAGGCAAGCTTCCCACCTGCCCTGGCCAGCCCTGGCCTCTGCTCAAGGCTACGAAGTTTTAATTATAGAAGATAAATAAATCCCAGATACCTGCTTCCAGCCGGCCCTGGCCTCTGCTCAAGGAGGCACTGAAAAAAAAAGAAAAGAAAAGAAAAAAAGGAGGGGCTGGGTGCTTGGATCGCCTGGGGGTGTGGCCAACCTTAAAGCAGCCCTCAGCTCCTCACCCAGGCTGGCCACAGTCCTATGGGGTGAGGGTCTCTGCTGGGGGGCTTGGCCAGCCTGCAAACAGCCATCAGCCCCTCACCCAGTCTGGCCAGGCACCCCAGCGGGACCCCCCACCCTGAAGGGGCTGTGGCCAGCTTGAAAACAGCCCTCAGCCCCTCACCCAGGCTGGCCACACACCCCCAATGGGGACCCTCACCCCATGAGGGCATGGCCAGCCTGCAAACCACCACAGGCCCCTCGCCCAGGCCACCCCATGCTCCAAGGGAACCCCCACCCTGATCCGAGACACCCTTCAGGGCAAACCAGCTGGTCCCCACCCATGCGCCAGGACTCTATCTTACCTTATAATAGACAAATATGCAAATTGACCGCACCTTCGCTACGCCCAAGCCACGCCCACCAACCAAGCCACGCCCATCAACCACGCCCAGCAGGAAACCGTTGCAGGGACGCTGGGGTGCGGCGGAGCCCAAGGCCCGGAAAGCCGCCCGGGGCTTTCAGGGCCTTGGGCGCCAGCCGGGTGCCTGCTCTGATCGCAGGGACCCGGCTGGGGTGCGGTGGAGCCCAAGGACCGGAAAGCCGCCCGGGGCTTTCCGGGCCTTGGGCGCCAGCCGGGTGCCTGCTCCGATGGCAGGAGCGAGCCGACCTGGGGGTCTGCTCCTGCAATCGGGTCGCAGGGACGCTGGGTGCAGCTGAGCCCAAGGCCACCGCCCAGGGCCAAGCCGGGACCCTGAAAGAAGGTAGAAGGCGGTGGCCACAGCCAAGGCCTGGGTCCCCGGTGCCGGCAGAAAACTGGTGCAGGCAGCCAGGTGAATGAAGGTCTATTGCACGAATCTTCGTGCAAACGGGCTACTAGTCTATACTAATAAAAGGGTAATATGCTAATTAGACTGGGAGACCTTCCAGGAGACCTTCCGGATGTTCTTCTGGACAAAGCCATGGTGGCAGGGCTGAGGTAGAGGCGGTTAGAGGCCAAGAGGGGAGGGAAGTTGTGGGTGATCAGGCCAGGATGGGACAGCAGTTGTGGGTGATCAGGCTGGTGGGGGGTGGGGCCTTTGGGGGTAAGAAGACCAGCAGGGGTGCCAGTTGGGGGCGAGCAGGCCATCAGTGGGGGTCAGTTGGAGGTGATCAGGACAATGGGGGGGCAGTTTTGAGTAAGCAGGCCAGCAGGGGGGCAGTTGGGGACGAGCACACTGGCATGGAGGGCAATTGGGGGTGATCAGGCTGGTGGGGGGGGCATTTGGGGGCGAGCAGGCCAGCGGTGGGGGGAAGTTGGGGGCAAGCAGGCCAGCAGGCAGAGTGGTTAGGGGACAATCAGGCAGGTAGGCAGGCAGGTGAGCGGTTAGGAGCCAGCAGTCCCGGATTGCAAGAGGGATGTCCGACTGCCAGTTTAGGCCCGATCCCTGTGAACCAGCAGTAGGACATCCTTCAAGGGGTCCCAGATTGGAGAGGGTGCAGGCCAGGCTGAGGGACACTCCCCTCCTCCCCCACCCACCCTCATGCACAAATTTCGTGCACTGGGCCTCTAGTAAATAAATAAAAGGCTGCCCTGTGAGTTAAGTCTTCAGAGAGCTGCAAGAACAGAAAAATACAATATTCTGTAACCCCCAAAAGGTAGCCTGTATAGGGGAGCCAAGATAATGGGAGCTTTATTTGTACTTAGCTTTGCGAAAAAAAATAAAATTAAGGTTTACCTCTGAGCCTTATCGTTTGATCTAAACAATCCTTTATGAACATTTATTTCTTTGGTTGAATTCCAGTTAAAGGTATTTGAACACGAGTGTGCAAAGTTGATACCACTTGGGCAGTTATAATGAATTTCTGGACTTTTTTTTTTTTTTTTGCTATATGGGTGGCAGGTAACTTTTCCTCACTGATTCACTGCTTTCCCACCTGCTCCTACATTTCGACTATATATTCCTCAGGAAGGCTATGAGAACCACCAGGCTGCTTGGTTTGCAAATCCAGAGACTCTTGAGTGATTTAGGTGTCTGATGTTGGGGCTTTCATTACTTTTTGTAACATCTGACAACACATCACAAGAAAAAGGAAAAGATAATAAGAAACCATCTAAAGGCAATCAAACAACCATTAATCCCCTCCTCTTTCCACACACAATAAACATTAGCTGTGGCGCAATTAAACTCTACAGTTCACAGATGTTTGCAATAATGACTGCCCCCGCAATAGCATTCTTCTCATTAAGGTGTTTTGGAATCGCGCATACGCCAACTCCTTCCCATCAGGGAATGGGGGAATGGAAAAAAAACACAGGTAACAGGCATGCCTGGCATACCAAGCAGAAGACAGCTGCCTGCTCTTGCTAGAAAAGGTGCATCAGCAAGATTTATCATCATGTTTTTTTGCCAACACACCACCCCCTGACCCCCTTTGAGTCATTAACAGTGAAAATACAGGAGAACTTGACAGAGGCAGAGACCAAAAATGGGTCCCTGGAGCCTGGAACCATCTGGAAGAAACACAAGTTTTCCTTTTGCCTGGGTGCTGCCTGAACAGAAGCCAGCTTGGATTTTACAATGAATGTGGGTTTTTGCCTTGTTTCTTAAGATGCCCCAGACACTTCAAGCTATGTTTCCTTTGGGGAAATGAGTTGCATAACGGAGGTATGGAAGGTACTGGAGAAGAATTTTAAATAGTTCATTAGATATGAAGTGTCAGTAGTAAGCGGTACCCCTTTCCTTGAAAAGCAAAGGAAAAAACCAGCTCAGTGAGGAGGATGCTTACCTCTCAGAGACTGGGTGTCCCACTTTCCCACCAATCAGACCTGAGCCTGTGGACACCCACCTGCGACGCCCCATCTCCAGCTGCTGGGGTACAGGGCACTCGTAGGCACAGCCATGGCACCACCTACGCAACACATGCTAAGATCCTCTGCTCTGGGGACGCGACTGTAGTTATAACCTCAGAATAGATTTTTCCATTGGTCTGGCTTTCATGCTAATAGAGGTCTCTCTCTCTCTGAAGCCTTTGGCCAAGATTACACAAGCATCTTTGGCTTTTAAAGAAGTCACAAAGTCATTGCAAGCCCAGGAGCCTCAGCGGTAACAACCCCAGGATTTCCCAGCTGGAACATATCCTTGTTTAGAAGGATATATTTCTTGGAAAATAATGTTGTGGCTGCAAAGGGACACGTTTGGAACAGGAACTTTGAACCAGGTAGTCTCAGTCTACCTGAGACCTGGTCTCTGTGAGGTCAGTCATGACAGCATTTCTGTGTCTGACAGGCAGGACTCTTCTGAGGAATAAGAATATTCCTGAAGATCTACTGTGATGGGGCTCCCTGGCATTTTATCAGAGACTGTTACTCACTGCAGGGGAGTGGAAACCCTCCAGATTCTATAAGGCCAAATTTGAAAACCCAAGACTGGAACTACATCGCGGGAAGAGGAAATACGAGTGCTGAATCAGTTTCCTTTAATTTGGGATTAACCTTGTCTTCAGTAGAGAAAACTCAACCTAATTATTTACAAAAGGGACATGTTTTAGAACATAAGAATTTTAATGGTAAAAGAAAATCTAAATTCGGTTCTTGGACCAGTTTTGCTAAACCCTTATTTAGGTAGTTTTATTGTTTTAGCAATTATCCCAATTGCCTCCCAAGTAACTGGGACTTGGAAAAATTATAAGCATTGCTTTACTCTACATGTAGCATTTCTCACAAAGGTTAGTATTAAGCAAAGCTTGACTTTTAGCATCTCTGTCTCCAACCTCTGTAACCCAGTTATGTGCACCCCATCCCCAGGACACACACACTCACACACACATTTCAAGTAGAGTTCTTGCCCTAGCCGGTTTGGCTCAGTGGATAAAGCATCGACCTGCAGACTGAAAGGTCCTGGGTTCAATTCTGGTCAAGGGCATGTACCTCAGTTGATGGCTCCTCCCTGGCCCGGCTCTGGTCAGGGCGCGTGCAGGAGGCAACCATCGATGTGTTTCTCTCACATTGATATTTCTCTCTCTGTCTTTCCCTGTCTCTTCCACTCTCTAAAAATTAATGTAAAAATATCCTTGAGTGAGGATTAAAAAAAAATCTAAAGTAGAGTTCTTTCTGGGATGGTTGCTACTTGGATCTGCCTTACTTTGCCTTCTAGTTTTTTCTCCCTCTTGCTTTCTTATGTCAAAATATGACTCTCTCTTGAATCTTACACTGGAGCTTCTGTAGATTCCAAGGTCTTGATGACAGTCATGTTTTACGTACTCTGTACTTTATTTCATTGTTAGCTAACTAACGGTGGGTGGAACTAACCACACACTGCCTAATGGTAGAAGAAAGTAACAAAGGGGGCTCTTCAGACACAGCAGTGTGTGTAGACAGAGGACAAGAGTGCTGTAGGACTGTTCATGTGACTTTGGGGCTCAGGACTTTTTTAAGGGTCCAGAGAGGTTAAAAATATTCATGGTAAAGGAAACATTATAGCTGCAAGATAGATCCCTGGATTTTAATGCAACAGAGAGAAAAAAGTACTGAAGTTATTTCAGGTGGCCATCCAGTGGCCACTTACTTTTTAAAAATTAGATTTATTGGGGTAACATTGGCTAATAACATTATACAGGGGTTGGCAAAAGTAGGCTTACCATTGTTCATGTGGAAAATAATATAATTCATAAATAATAACACAAGAATAAACTCTGTTTCATATATTCACAACTATAAACCTATTTGCCCACCCTGTATAAGTTTCTAGAATACATCTTCTATATATTGCATTGTGTGCTCATCACCCAAAATGTAGTCTCCCTCCATTGCCAATATATATTTGACTCCTTTTAAACTACCACTTGTCAAGTTTTGGATGTAACATGAAAGATGTAACACAGTTATCTGAAAATAGTGCTAATATACTCCTCCCATTTTAAACAATATATATGTCAGTGTGAGATTGGATTTTCTTCACAATCTTCAACCAAAACAACTTAACAGAACAGACTGAATCCAGAGGCAGATATGAACACCCAGCTGTCTCCTATTAAGACAGACATTAAAGAGATTAGCAAAAGTAGAAAACAGTGCCATTTTCTCACTATTTTTGAATATAGTGACTTTTTAAAAAGATATATTATTGATGTTAGCATGTAACAAATTTAACATTGTTACATTAAATGAATTAGTAAAATATATTTTTTAAATTTCTGTTTTAATTTCTAATATGGAAAATATTGATAGATGTAGTTCATATTAAAAAAAAAAAAAAAAACTTTTCTGGGCTCTCAATAATTTCAAAGAGCATAAAGGTGTCCTAAAACCAAAACGTTTAAGACCCACGCAGTTCAAGATTCTCTCCAACCATTGCATCTCAGTAATTGAAACATTAGGCCTAAAATATCGTCACTCTAATTTGCTATCCCAAGGGTATCTCTGGCCTCACCTATTATTATTTCTGAGCGCTACCTTGAGAAGAACTCATTTCTGTTTGTAGGCTCTACAGCAGTTAATGCTGTATGAGGTCTTCAAACTAGGTTCTGCAACTTCCTAAAATTGCATGAAAAAAATATCTGTATGATTGCTTACTTTTTAAGGAAAACTTTCCTAGCTTTTCAAAGGCTTAGTGACCCACCAAGATCAGCAGCCACAGCTCTAAGAAGAGAACCAAGCCCTGCCTCTGCCTCCAGCAATGCCTTGAACATACACCCCAAGTGCTGTTCAGAGGTTTAGTTCTGAACTTGTAGTCATCTAGTTTCCATCAAAATTTATCTTATATGTGGTTAAGGGATGCTGAGAAGGGGATGGGGGAATATGAAGTTTTACAAACATTTGAATGGGACAGTATAAGGCTATTTTCACAAGAATAAAGATTAAAATGGAATATACAAAAAAAAGAAAAAATAGCTTTGACAAGTTTGGAAAATTATACTTTCCTCATCCTCAAAATTTATATTGAAAAGATTTTTATGTTGCTTTTACTATTAAAGAGTGATAATATGAATGCTGAGCATGACAATGTGATTCTCCTTCTGAGACTTCTGGAAGCTTTGAGCAACATTTAATATTCAACATTTTTAAAACTATGTTTTTATTGATTTCAGAAAGAGGGATGGAGAGGAAGAGAGAGATAGAAATACTGATGAGAGAGAAACGTTGATTGGTTATCCCCCTCATGCCTCCCAATAGGGATTGAGCCTGCAGCTCAGACATGTGTCCTGACCAGAAATCAAACTGTGACCTCCGGGTTCATGGGTCAAAGCTCAACCACTGAGCCACACCGGTCAGGCAATACTAAACTTTTAATGCAGTAACTCTATTAGCCGACATGTATTTATTTTTCTCCTCTTCATTTATAATTTTCATGATGTTATGATGGTTACAGTTTCTACACTTTCATTGTAAGCCATATTGGATTCTCTTTGAAAGTAAACTTTTCAGACATATTTGATGAATTAATCCTTCTTGATGTATTGATTCTTATGAAGATGGCAAGAGTGCCCTGCCACTGAGAGCCCATGACTGCTGTGCATCGTCACAACCTGCCTGGCCCAGTGCACCCCCTCAGACAAGTGTCCCAACCTGAAGACAGAGATTGGGAGGGCAATGGAAAGGAGGACCTATGAACCTGTTTGCTTTAACTGTGATCCCATTTGAACCATGTTCCCTTATAAAAACTGGCATGATACTAGTTCTCAATGTCTTAAAAAATCTTGAAAATGCCTTGAAAAAGTGCACTTGTCCTCTCATCTGGCTTGAGGACCACTTATCCAGGCCAGACTCATGTCTGGACCGAGCCCACACAGTTCAGTGAGGAATCCTCGAACTCAATTTGCCTCTCCAGCTTTTGGCCTGGCACGTGTCCACTGGTGAGAACCATATATTCTTCAAGCAAGAACTTAGAAAAGGGCCTCCGAGGATATTCAGGCCCCACAATAATGGCTCATCTCAGGCTAAGTTAAAAGCGTTGGCAGTTCTAGTTGCTGTTTTTAACATAGTTCTTCCTCTTTGTTTGGGAAAATAATAGTTATAAATATTTGCATTTGAAACCAAAACATTTTGACAACAATTGCAGCTGCTCAATGATTTATGAAACTTGTGAAATCAAATAGAGAAAGATAGAAGGCAAACATGTTGCTGCTGAGAAGGAAGGTCTCCCTGACATGGATGTAGATGATGCCGGTTTCCTAGACTGTAATTATATAGTCATACTTCTTCAGGGAGTTTGGTTTAAAAATATGAAGCACTTAATTGCCACTTGATCATTAGCATTTTTCTGTCATTAATTACCTATTTAGGAGACAAATTACCTAGTTAGGAGAGATATATGTCAAATTAAACTATTAGAGGGATCATGTACTCTACGAATTTCGGTCAAAAGCCAGACCCATGGATAAAAACATAACCCTGGGACTCAGGAGGAACTATCTCAGTATGGCTTAAGTTTTCCAAAACACATAAGTAATTCTCAAATAATTAAATGTGCTAATCAACAATAAAACACCTCTTTTTTGTAGATTTTAACACTATTAGTCAAAGTATACAGATAATTGGATACCCTCTGTTCAACACTGACTCTCCACCTGGTGGACTTAAACATTTTGAGAACAATTGCTGCTGCTAAATGATTTGTAAACTGGGAATCATGCACTTAGGTCTTCCCGAGGAACTGGCTCCTCCCTGGGAAATAAGTCTATCAGAACAGAAATGGCAAGCATACTTCAGAGTTATTAGACCTGAGTTTAGATATCTTATTTGATTCTTGTTAAATAATTGTTCCAGCCAAGTTAATTAATTTCTCTGAGTCTGTTTTCTCACATATAGAGTAGAAAAAAAATAATATCTGTCCCATGGTAATGCTGTAAGTATTTAATGAGATAATTTAAGTAAAGAACCTTGCAGCTTAATAGAGGTGGGTAAATAGTAACTAATTGCTGTAAGGGTTTTGAAAGAGGGCTTTGAAATGATTGACCGCAACTTATATTTATTGAGTCTGCCACACACAGGGACTTACACAGAAATAAATGTTTGTCCACACACCCCATCCAGCTAAAGGGTATGTGTCCAACTCTGGGCCACAGAAACACGGGTGGATCTACAAATCCAGGAGGGAGGAAATCCGGCAGCGAAGGAGGGATAAGTTAGAAAAGAAACTGCCCCCAAAAGAGAAGGAAGATGGGAATGGAAGAAACTCACACCGCTCAGTCTAGCACAGTAGGCACCAGGGTATTCCAGGAGAGGAGTAGGACTGGACCCCAGCAGTGCTTCAGAAGCTGGATCAAGGAAGAGTAGTGATGCTCAGGGAGAATCAAGTTGCAAACCAACCTAGCAAAGGCCCCAGGTGGGCCATGGACCTGGTGTGCCCTGCCTACCCAAAGATGTGGAACTATCAATAAGGCCAGGAGCTGTGACAGAGCAGGGACTATAAGGATGGCCTGCTGCCCAGTTTGTGTGTGTGTGTGTGTGTGTGTGTGTGTGTGTGTGTGTGCGCGCGCGCGCGCGCACGCGCGCCCACTACTTGTCCAGTAAGAAGACAGAGAAAAAGACAGCCTGCTTACCCAGAGCAGCAAATATAGGTTGGGCTTTAATACAACAGTAATAGAGAGGTAACAGTGAAGGTCAAACAACAAAAGTTTACAAAGAATGACCAGCAACAGAGGCCCTGTTGAAACCCCAGCCCATTCTGTTTGGCTTCTGTGAGAGTTAAAAACATCCAGTCCCCATCCCAGTAACTGAGGAGCTAAAAGCAAGCCCTTGCTGTGGAGAAAGTATGTGCCCGGAATTACTGAATCCATTCTTCTTCCTCAGGTTGGTGGCCCAAAAAATGCCTTTGATAAACAGATGATGAATAAAAATGCAAGATGATCTGTGATGTGGGTCACTTAGGCTGTCAATCAAATCAAGGTGAAGGAGAAATCATCTTGGGCTGCTGAGGTCCAAGAAAAGCTTCATTTCAAACTGAGTCCTGAAGATGAGTGACATTAAGATTTTTCTTTTAAAAAGTTAAAAATGAAAGCATGAGCAAAAAGGTAAGGGCTAAAACTTAGTACTTGCCATATTCAGAAGGCAGCAATGGTGCTTGCTATTACAGCCAGGCTTATATAGGCTGGAAAGGTGGGGATAGCTACGAAATACAGTCTGTGACAATTGATCCCAAACCAGAGAAGTATGCAAATGTTGACTTCAACTGCCCCCAAAATTCCATTATACACAAGAAAAATTTTTAAATATATTATTTTTTTCAAAGTGGTGATATTTTCAAAATCACCAAATACTGATTGTTAAAAACAAAAAGAAAAGAAGAAAGTAATAGTTAAAATCTATTTCTATTAAGATTACCATTGCAGGTTCCTCCCAAAAGGCTGGCAGTACACAAAGAAAGATATTATTTGTGTTTAGTATCTGTTGCGGTCACCTTGGCGTAATAAAGTGAGCACAGACTTTAATGGCAATTTAATTAGATTTGCCATGGGAGAGATACCACATAGGAGACTCAATGGCCCTATATTTAGAAACCTGTATGATGACACAAATAAATAAAAACACAAAAAATAAGACATAGTGAAGATCATGTCAGTTATTTCTCTTTCTTTCTCCCTGCAGTTTAAATACACTTTTGGTTGTTCTCCTGTAGTGTAAGTGTCTAAATACTATATCTTTAAAAAAATTTTATATGTTTTTGTTGATTTCAGAGAGAAGGGAGAGGGAAAGATAGAAATATCAATGATAAGAGACAATTATTGATCGGCTACCTCCTGCACACCCCACACTGGGGATTGAGCCCACAACCAGGGCATGTGCCCTGACTGGGAATGGAACCATGATCTCCTGGTTCATAGGTCAATACTCAACCTCTGAGCCATATCACTGGGCAATACTGTATCTTTAACGCTTATGGAAGTTGACGGCATATGGAGAGGAGGATATATGCCCTGTTTTATATTTTATGAGCAGGTGGCATATTTCTAACCAACATTTTCAATCAACTTGACTTTTTTGTTGAATGAGAAGTCAGTTTATCTCTACAAAGAAAAATATGTATAGAGTTTCCACCAGAAACTCAAGACATAGCAGATGATCTCAATAACCAATAGAGCTAATGATAAAGAATATATATTGTTTTCCCCAGCTCTATAGAGACTGACAACTCAAGACACATAAGCATGTTTTTCCTTTTTCTTTACCTGTTGCCATAGAAAGAGGTTAAAACCTTCTTTAAGGGAGGCAGGGATAAAGGAAAGCATGTGGAAGGAATACTTTTTGAGTCATTTTTATAGTTCTCACATAAAAATATGTCTACACACTTGGCAACCGTGTCCGCACCTGCAGTGGGAGTGAAGCACCAACTTAGAGCATCCAGGTGGTTTCTGTAGGACTGAGTCATGCTGGCGCCCAAATCCAGCAGGTGGCAAAGCTCTGGTTGGAAGATCCTGCAAAGTTGTTGCCTCCTCCTGAGCACTTTGGAAGAAGACACATGGATTCTGAAGTGATAGCTTAAGTATTCCACTGGGAATCTTCCAGAAAAGTTAGGCAGAACTAGGAACTGCCCACACATAAGGTAAAGGTTTTCTTAAAAATCGCTTTAAAAAGCTTTAAAAGTACAGAGAGTTCTCAACACATCCGTGTACTGAAAAAAATGGCCCTGGCTTGGTAGCTCAGTCCCAAGAAAATCAAATTTAGTAACAGTTCAATAAGCTCAGTGAGTCTGTTGCCAGGCCCTAAGCTAAACGCTGAAGCTGTGCTTCTCCTGGGTGCTCTGTGGACCCCCTTAATGAGAATGGGGGGTTGGATGAGGCTGTCTATAACACAAGCTCCTGGGTCCACCCTAGTGTACAAATAATAATCTCTTAAGAATGGGGAAAGAATTTGATAATCTGCACTTAACAACCCATCTCTCTGGTGATTCTCATATAATGCAAAGCTAGAGAAAACTCCAGGATAAATCTGAAAATTTAATAAAAAGAAATAGGAGAGAATATCAAGGTATCCTGTTCTCAGGATTTCACAGTGACCTTTCCTTGGAAGGACAAAGAAATGTCCACTTCGATGATTACCGTTTTTACTGAGTTAGCTCTCTAAGTTGATCAGAAGTGGTATGACAGAATAAGAAGGGCATGGATCACTGACTCATTGCCAACATTTTAAAGAACTTACTACAAGCTGGGCACTGCTCTAAATCCTCTCCATATATTATCTCACTTTTAATTCTTACAGCAACCTTATCTGTTAAGTACAGAAGATCCCCCCTTATACATGCTTTTGCTTCCCATGGTTATAGTTACCTGCAGTCCTGAAATATTAAACGGAAAATTACAGAAATAAACAATTCATAAGTTGTAAATTGAATGTTGTTCTGAGTAGCATGATGAAACCTTGCCTTATCCCACTTCATTCTGCCTGGGATTTTAATCATCCCTTTATCCAGTGTATCCACACTTCATAGGTCACCAGCCCTTTAGTCACTCTGCCATCTCAGTTATCTGATCGACTGTCTCTGCATAGTAGTACTTGTGTTCAAGTAATCCTCATTTTACTTAACAATGTCTCATTCACCTCACTTCATCCTATCACATAGGCACTTGATCATCCCCCATCATCACAATGAGGGTGAGTACAGTACAGTAAGATCGAGAGAGACCACATTCACATAATTTGTATTAGAGTATATTACTGTAATTATTCTATTTTATTATTAGTTGTTAATCTCTTACTGTGCCTACATGATAAATTAAACTTCATTATAGCATAAAAAAACATAGTATATATAGGGTTCAATGCTATTCTCGGTTTCATATCCACTGGGGGTCTTGAAACATACCCCCCATAGGTAAGGGGAGGACTCTTGTAGATGGTTTTATTATATCTAATTTACAGATAGGAAATTAGATGAAATTATATTAGTAGTCAGTTCTTGTCCCATGTAAGGGGCAGTTAGGAAAAAGACAAATCAGAGAGGAAGCAAAAGACCTTTGTGCCTTGTCCAAACCAATGTGTCTAGCTAATTTCATTATGAGTAGAGAAATTAATGAAATGGGAAAATTGAACTGGACTGCACGATGTTCCCCTGGGCAGGATGATCCCGGATTCTTGTCCAGGTGGAGTCAAAGAATGAAACCATGGATGAAAGTTGGTATAGTAAAAGGTGAAAATTTATTGAGAAACAAGCACAGACTCCCATGTGGGGAGGGGGAAAAAGAGTCCCATTCAGTCCCTTTCTCCCTCCCACCATCCCCCCCCTCCCCCCCCCCCCCCTGCCGCAGTTTATAAAGGCTGCAGTTCTTTGTGCCTTGACATCCCCTCTGATTGGTTATTATCCCCTCTGATTTGGTCACCATAGCAACTCCAGAGCTCAAACTTCACCTGAGGTACAGGAGGTTCTCCTTTTTTTCTCCCTTATTGTTTTCCTATTCCCTTTGGGCTTTCTTCTTCCCTCTCTGAATAAGGGACTTCCTTCTCTTTATTCTGTAAATGTATATTTTCTGCAGCTCCCAGCTCCCTCATTCTATGGAAATGTACCTTCTGCTGTTCCCAGCTCCCTTATTCTATGGAAATGTACCTTCTGCAGCTCTGTAGCCCTGTGCTTCTTCCATGGACACCTTAATTCCTAATATTTCCTAATCCTGCCTATTTCACCCCTAAAAACTCCTTTAATTAACAATACAAACTTTTAAGAAAAGATTTAAAAATAAACCAGAGTGCCCTTTAAGTTCTAGAAACAAAGGTAACTCCATCCAAAGCTAATAAAGAGCTAATATTCTCTGACTGTTTTTCATTAATTTTTATGTATTTAGGAATGTGAGTTACTGGAAGGTGGTTAAGTTGCTGTTAGTTACTGGTGTCTGCGTATAGAATAAAACACAAGAACAGTCCCATAAAATCCATGACACTACTCTCCATGGATTTATTAAAAAGGCCCCCAGAGAAAAGAATTATAAAATTTGATCAAGTCAGCAGTTCCAGCTGTGTAATTGATATCCATTATTTTCTATTGACTGCTGTGCAGAACTTCAATTTCTGTAGCATAAACAGAATTCCTATTTCTTTTGCAAGAAGACTGCCATGGGGTATAGCTGAAAATAAGCTTCATCAGTAAAATCATTTCATAAATTCCTAGAGACTTTCAGGAAAACTTCTCAGAGAATGGCTTCCTATAAAAGTACTTCTTCTCTGTAAATCATTTTTATATTTTACATGATTACATTTGTTCTACATGATTCTTTTCAATGTATAACATATAACATGGACAGAATACAAACCTCTTGAAGGATCAGGGAACATCTAAAAAAAAAACATTGGAAAATATCCAAGGCTCTGTTTTTTTCCTTCTTCTGTCCTTTAGATTCATGGAAGTAAGAAGATACTTTACTTTGCAAAAAAAAAAAAAAAAGGCACTCCTCCCCCCCTCCCCCCAAACAGTAATACAAAGATCCCAGGTTTCATAATTAGTATTGAGAAGGCTAAAAAGGGCCAATTCCAATGTAACCCTGATATTTGGGGCTAGTGATCTGAATCCAAGCCAGCAAGCTCAGTGTACATTCCTGATAACCTATAATTAAGTCCCTCCCTCTTTCCCAGATACTGGTCTTGCAGAACCTGTTACTGTGAACAGTGCACTGCCCCGGAGGGAGGGTTATTAATGCTGGCCAGACAATCAGGTATGGTCTGGAGATCCCCAACACCTGGGGGCCTTCTTGCAAGGCCCGAAAAAAAGGACCGGAAGCATAATCCATGTTTGTGGGACAAAGACTACAGGGAGGGAGATATAAAGGAAAGCCCCATGCGTGTTCCTTCACTCAGATTTGGAAGGCTGTTCCCTGAGTCCGCTGGCATATTAAACAGTGTCCCTCCTTTTTTTTTTCAGAAGCATCTTTGATTTTCTTTGGTCTTCTGCAACAGTATTGCTTCTATAACCCTAAAACATAGTTTCACATTTTATCTTGGAGGTAAAGGGGAGCAGTATATGTCACTCTAGCATCTACCTCTTTGGCATAAGGATTACTACTATTTTGAGTTGATTAACTTGAGAAAGAGCAGATATAAGAAAAGCTCTGAAAACAATAGAAGTTACTCTTTTGTGAGTGAAATTTACATTTATAAAAGAAATCTCATTTGTAAGAGCCCCTCTGCATCAGTAAGAGGATGATTGTATCATTAGAGAATCTTATCCAGGGAAAATACACTGACTTAAATCTATGTAACTAAGCTTAACGTTGTTTACCATGCTTTTCCTGGTCACCTCCCAGGAGTGTCCCTTCCTCCACCACTCCTGACCCCTCACCCCACATACTTTTCTTACTTTTGCCTTTAGCTAAAGATGGTATTTAAGGTGGTGTCTTAGGTCACCTAAGAGAGTTACTAATTTTTCCTCATTACCTGTCACGTGTACAGGGGATATACATGTTGTTTGGTTCAGGTAGGCAAATTATGCTCAAAGATGAGATTATCTTTGCCAATAATTTATTTAACAGTTTTACTGCAGGAATGATAACAATTTCAAAAGTCAATCGCATACAGGATAATGTCTCTTAATGAATCAATAAAGAATAACATACTCCAAACCAATGATAAATTAATTCTACTAATGCTCTAGGCCAGTGGTCAGCATACCGCGGCTCGTGAGCCACATGTGGCTCTTTGGTCCCTTGAGTGTGGCTCTTCCACAAAATACCATGTGCAGGCTCTCACATACAGTGCAATTGAAACTTCGTGGCCCATGCTCAGAAGTCGGTTTTCGGCTCTCAAAATAAATTTCAATCGTTGTACTGTTGATATTTGGCTCTGTTGACTAATGAGTTTGCCAACCACTGCTCTAGGCAAGGGGGAGATGCAAGACCTAAGGTGTAAATTTAGTTTGGGACGTATCTTTCTATGAGTTGGTTCTTGTGAGAGTCCGCGAAGTCAACCAAGAGCTGAGGTCTAGCTGTCAGCATGAAATTCAAGTTCCTTCTTTCTAGAGCACGGTGCTGGTGAACCAAGGCACTTTGTAGAAGATTATTATGGCCAAGATAATCTTCCTGGGGCCAATGCATGTTTTATACCACTGCTGGTAGGTAAAGAGTTGCTTTAACCAGGTAGAAGTTAATGCCCCAAGGTCTTTGGAGAGCTATTTAGATCAGCAGAGTTGCCTTGCCCAGATGGAACTCTTTTGAATATTCCTCACAAACTCTCAGTATTTATAGCCAAAGTGTCCCCTAACCATAGTTGCTTCTCCACATGTTCTTCTCAGTAAGCCTCCAGGTGTGCCCCTCCCAGCTGAGCTACTGAGTGATTATAACCACAGATATCAGTGAAAACATTGTGTCACAATAACTTCACTCTTATGTCAAAACAACTGTACTTATATAATCAACGTTTAGTCATAAACAAGTGGATTTGAAATCAAACAACCCATGGGCATAAACTTCTGTTTGTTTTTCTCTTATTAGTTTGTCTTTTATTATAGAGGTTCCCAGTCAAGAACTCAGGAAGGTAGAAGGAAATTATTTTTCCTCCCTACAGAAGGAAAGTGAGTAAAAACATCCCTGATAATACTTGTAATACTCAAGAAACACATTCTAGTAAGACCTGTCCTTCCCCATGTTAATCCATTTCAAAGGACAGTCACTGTGGTACAAACAAAAGCTTCAAGATCCATAGAGGTAATAATAGGTTTTATGAATCCCTCTGAATTGCCAAGATTAGTTAACCCCAGCTGTGACCTATAACCCTTTGTGTCCTTATATTTGCATTCCTATGGCTTTATATTTAAAGTTTTATTAGGCAGAACAGAAGATGTTTCAGCCCACCATTCAGATCCTTTGTGCTCTTATTTTTCTTCTGAAGCCATTTGCTTATTGTAATTTTAGTTTCCTAGGAGAGTTAGTGGAACTACTTCTGTAAAGCTCCTTTTTTGGGGGGGTGGGGGTGGGGGCGCAAGGAATGTTTGGAGTCAGCACAAAGTAAAATTCAAGTAAAGATATTTTTCAATCCTTTTGACTGGTCCAGCTCATGATCACTGTTTGGGCTTGAGCAGAAACTATTACACAGTGATTAGTTTCTGCAGCTAAGTGTCTTCAGCCGCATTGCCCTTTGGGACTGCAGATGGGTTAGTTGCTGCCAAGTGGATGGGATGAGTTCCCAGGCATGTTAATGTTTTGTTTGTTTGTTTCTCTTAAAGATGTCGGAGGTGTCTGAAGAGAGGTTTTTGGACTCCAGTCATAGAATTCATAAAGCCTTGTTCCCAGGTAAAATATAAAATAGGAAGTGGCAACATTTGCCTATGTTTTTTGATCCTTTCTCATCTTTCACATTTTTTCCTCTCTTAAGCTCCTTGCTATTCAATCAATGGCTCTTTTCTTAGAGAACCATGTCCTCTGCCACTCTACCTGGCCTTACATCCTCTACCCCGTGTGCTCCATCCCATTCCTCCATCCCATTTCTTCCCAGTGCAGATGCCCCACCCCAGAGCCCCTGCCTCACATCCTGCCCATCCCACATTACCCACTCAATATACTACCCCACACATCTTTCCTTCTGGCACCACTCCCAGTATATAAGGTTAAAAGATAAACTGATGCATAGTAAATTTTTAGTTAGGCAAAAATTTATGTGAATCAGGCAGCATCCCATTTAGTGGATAGAAAGGAGCTCCAATGAGCTTTACAGAATGAAAAACTTTGATAGGCATAAAGGAGCTGGAACAAGGAAGTCACACAGGGCAGAAAAGTAGGTTGTGATACCGAATTTTTGGACTGGAACCCGGATTCTTTGTCCACCGGAATTGAAGAATGAATCCACGGACAGAAAAAGATATAGCAAAGGTGGAGATTTATTGAAGAACAAGTACAGACTCCCACGTAGGGAGGGGGAAGAGGGGAAGAGTCCCACAGAATGGACTCCCAAGTAGGGAGGGGGAGAAGGGTCCCACTGGGTTCCCCTTCCCTATGGCTTATAAAGGCTGCAGATCCCGGTGCCTGATATCCCCTCTGATTGGTCAATATTCCCATTTGAGTTGGTTACTATAGTAACTCCTGGGCTCAAAGGTTGAACCTCACATGGCACAGGTGAGGTTCTCCCCCCTCCTCCCTTATTGTTTCCCTATTCCCTTTGGGCTTTCTTTCTCTCCTTCTGGATGAAGGGCTTCCTTCTCTTTATTTTGTAAATATAGACCTTTCTTGGCTACTTCCAGTTCCCCTTTGTATGTAAATATACCTGTTGCTGCCTCCTTGTCTTATGGAAATGTAACTGTACCTGGCTTCCTTGTGTTACGGAAATGTACCTTCTCCCAGTCTGCAGCCCTGTGTTTTTCCATGGACCCCAATTCTAAAAAATCCCTAAGCCTGCCTCTGTTCCCCCAAAATTCCTTCTTCAGTTGGTTATTGCAAAGTTACTTTCCTTTAGAGAAGTGGTTCTCAACCTTTCTAGTGCCGCGACCCTTTAATACAGTTCCTCATGTTGTGGTGACCCCCAACCATAAAATTATTTTTGTTGCTACTTCATAACTGTAATTTTGCTACTGTTAATGAATCATAATGTAAATATCTGTGTTTTTCGATGGTCTTAGGCACTACAGCAGCGGATTCATCCTCCTGCCCTGTCCTAAGACCATGGTCTTAGGACAGGGCAGGAGGATGAATGGGACCCAGAGGTTGAGAACCGCTAGCAGGTCGCCTAAGACCATTGGAAAACATTAGAAAGGTTGAGAACCACTGCTTTAGAGGATGGCAGGAGCCTTTCAGGCAGATTACCTAACTAGTGTTGATCAGGTGATTCCTGATTGGCTGCTTTAAAATTCCAATTTTGGTAGAACAAAAACTGTAAGTGAAGTCTCAGACTGGTGATGTGTGGCTCAGCATAAGTGATTCCATTTTGTCCTGTTGTCTTGTTTTTAAAGACACTTTAATAAAACTCTGAATACAGTACCGGGTTCACTGTAGGCATTCTATAAATGCTACTGTGGATGAAAGGAGCCACATGCTAACCTGACAAGCTCAGGGGAGGCCTGTGTGGCAGTCTTGCAAACTCAGAGACCTAAAATAACCACAAAAGATGGTTTGAAAATTAAATATTTAACTACAAACAGGTTATAGTGGGCAGTCATGTCCTAGGCTGATATTTTCCCTGATAAAGATCAACTTAGATCTTTCCTGAGCCCATTTGCCTTTTTGCCTCTAAGATAACATATCTGTGAGATGTCTGGGTAACTTGTAACTTCCCTTTTTTCTGGAGCCCCTGGGGCACAACCAGATGTGGTGGGCACCAGTACAGATACCACAAATTCCTTCATTATCATGTTAATTGTTCCTGCACTCACCTAAGTATGTGTCCATCATTTTACTTTTTATCCAGTCCCAGGGGTTTCCCACCGCTTTGCTATATCCCACCTCCTTAATCCATCATCAATGAATTTCATGTAACCCACCTATATCCCTCCTTTGATTGCAATGTATAAATACAAATGTAACCCGCCATTCTTCGGAGCATTATCTCAATTCATTGAGGTTCTGCTTCCAAGCATATGTCGACAGTTTGGCTCAAATAAACTCACAAAAATTCTTCACAGGTTTCAATGCGTTTTTTTTTTTTTTTTTTTTTACGTTAACACAACCAAGGTCTTTCCTCCCTCCTTTTCTTTTCCTATTTCTCCAGGGCTCTTGAGATTCCAAAAGAGTATAGGCTGAGAGGGCAATCACTAATATATAAAAAGTTACCCAAAGATTCCATGTCAGCCACACGAGGACCTGGATTTTGATGATGGAGAGAAGAAGATTTCATTAAAATATGAGATTTGTGACTTAAAAAAATAAGGCTTTTGTATTTTTTTGAGTGGAAAATTATGGGTTCTTTTACGTTTTAGTTTGCTTCATTATATTGACATTTCAGGAACCTTCCGTGTCTTACACAGTGTCATCCAGGGCACCAATCTCTGTACCTAGTGGAAAGCCAGGCCCTCCTCTGAGCCTCTCCTCCCATGGCAGGAACACTAGTAAAAGGGTATTTTTATATGGGCAGTGCATTTTCCATTTACCCCACACTTTGCATAGTCCTTCCCAAGAAATGTTTTACATGCATTTCCATATAATTTCTCTCCTGTCTAGGCCTCCAGCTTTTCAGCAAAAGAGCCACTCTTAAGGTCTGATGAGAGGTATAAATGGTCCTTGTTGCTCTAAAAAAAGGAAGATGTGTAATTACCCACTTCACTTACTCAACTGCTGTTATAGGATTTCAAAGGCTTTTCTGAAGGGGGTGAAGAGAGGACAGGGCAGGAGGATGAATGGGTTTCTGTGATGAGACAGTGGCAACAGTCAGAGGAAACAGGCAGGACTCGGCCACTGCAATTTGCTTACATAATTCCCTTGTCTTACATTAGGCTCCTAAAAGGGAGCAAAGATACTGAGTTGGTTAAAATGCAAGTAAAGTTCTAGAGAAACAGAAGAAAACAGCAAGAACAATGAGCTTTCTACAGTCTCCAGACTTTTCCTATCCCTCCTGATTCTAGTCTCTGTGTTCCTGTTTTTGCCTGAACTGTTTTCATTAGTTAAGATTTCAGTTGCCCGAAGTTACAGTATGGCTTAAACAAATCAGGGTGATTTTTTTTCTCCAAACAAAAAGTCCTGAAGAAGGCAGTTGATAGTTTTGGTTTACCTGTTTAGTGATACTATCAGGGCCCCAAACTCAAACTGTGTTTTTAATTTTTTGTTTCATTTTTGTGAAATCACCTTTTATCACCATCTCTTTCCCTTCATAGGTAATGCCACCTTTTATCATCAAGTTCTTCTCTTCGTAGATTATAGATGGCTGTTGCCTCTTCAAACATTGCATCCTCATTCAAGGAAAGAAGAAGAGACACAGGAGAGATGCTTATGCACCTTTGCAATGTTGATTAGAAAAGCAAAAATCAATTGCAGAAAATTTATTCTTTTACCTAATTGATCAGAACAATGTCACAGGATCACTCCCACTGTAAAGTAAATTGACAAAGGGACCAGCCATGTGTTGGCTTTCCTCCTCTTTATTGTAGTAGCAGGCAAGGGAAGGACCACCACCACATTATACAGAATTAAGATCTGATTTTGAAACCTGGATCCTTGTCAGAGGAAAAAATAATATTTTTCTCTACTCTCTTAAGTTCTGTGATAGGGGACTGCAAATTAAATTGACAAGAGATATAAGAGCAAAAGAAAAGATAGAGCTTTAGAGAGAGGAACCAAGATGGCGGCAAAGGTAAACAACTAAACTGCCGCTTCACACAACAATTTCAAAACTACAACTAAAAGACAAAACGTCTACCACCCAGAACCATGGGAAAGCTGGCTGAGTGGAAGTTTTACAACTAAGAAGGAAAGAGAAAGAAGCACAAACGCTGAAAAGCTGAGGTACGTAGGCGCACGAATCTGGCTGGTGATGGGCGACTGGGCGCGTGGCTTTTTTTCAACCCGAAGGGAGACAAGCTCCCGATCACTCTGAAACCCAGTTTCTGGAGACACACGGGGGACCCAGACACCTACAGGGAGAAGCTGTACTGTCGGCCACCGGGTCGGAAAGTGAGAGTGACTTCTTTGCAGAGGTGCGCCCAGCAATCATTGTTTACTGCTTTGGAGTGCGGGATGCGGGGACTTGGAAATGCGGAAAAACAGAGACTGCTGATGGTAGTCATCGCCATTTGCCACGCCCTAGCCTAGTGACGCCCTGAGACCCCACCCCGCACACTCTACAAACCTGCCCAGGCTCCACATAGCAGCTTTTGCATATAAATGGCCTGTTCTGTGGAAGCTTAACCAAATAAACTGCAACTCCAAAACAGCCAAACCCCAAGCAAAGAGGAGAAAACTGTAGTTCTTGCTGTAGCTCCTGCTGGGTGGCCTCAGACAGTAGCTGACCTGCACCCCATTGGAGACCCAGAAACTAGTGTATCTAGTGGTCGGTGTGGACGACACCAGATTTCAACTACTCTCATAAGGGACACATTCAAGAGGCAGACTCAGTGAGCACCAAAGCCCTACTGGAACAAGTCCTGCCCCATAAACGTGTCTCCAGCACAGCAATTCTTCCGTTATAGACACAGCGGGTCCTCACAGCCAATTGGTCTGGAGGTCAATTCCTCCCAGTGACACCAACAACAATCAAGACTTAACTACAACAAGGCTGTATACACAGTCCACAAAGGGGTGCACCAAGAGTGTCCACCTCAGGTAACTGGGAGGCTGACCCATTGAACCAATAGGACACCTAGTACACAAAGCTACCCTACCAACTCAGGAAAGCAGTGAAAATGAGGAGACAAGGAAATAGATCACAAGCAAAAGAAATGGAGGAGAACAAATGACTAGACATAGAGTTCAAAACCACGGTTATAAGGTTTTTCAAGAATTTCCTGGAAAAGGCCAATAAATTTAATGAGACCCTCGAGGCTATGAAAAAGGACCAACTAGAATTTAAACATACTCTGACTGTAATAAAAAATATTATACAGAGACCCAACAGCAGACTAGAGGAACGCAAGAATCAAGTCAAAGATTTGGAATACAAAGAGGCAAAGGACACTCCTCCAGAGAAGCAAGAAGAGAAGAGAATTCTGAAAATTGAAGATAGTGTAAGAAGTCTCTGGGACAACTTCAAGTGTACCAACATCAGAATTTTTGGGGTGCCAGAAGAAGAGAGAGAGCAAGACACTGAAAACCTATTTGAAGAAATAATGACCGAAAACTTCCCCCACCTGGTGAAAGAAATAGACTTACAAGTCCAGGAAGTGCACAGAACCCCAAACAAAAGGAATCCAAAGAGGACCACACCAAGACACATCATAATTAAAATGCCAAGGGCAAAAGACAAAGAGAGAATATTACAAGCAGCAAGAGAAAAACAGTTAGTTACCTACAAGGGAGCACCCATACGATTATCAGCTGATTTCTCAACAGAAACTATGCAGGCCAGACAGGAGTGGCAAGAAATATTCAAAGTGATGAATAGCAAGAACCTACAACCAAGACTACTCTACCCAGCAAAGTTATCATTCAGAATTGAAGGGCAGATAAAGAGCTTCACAGATAAGAAAAAGCTAAAGGAGTTCATCACCACCAAACCAGTATTATATGAAATGCTGAAAGGTATTCTTAAAAAGAGGAAAAAGAAGAAAAAAGTAAAGATAGAAATTATGAACAACAAATACTTATCTATCAACAAGTGAATCTAAAAGTCAAGTGAATTAAAAATCTGAGGAACAGAATAAACTGGTGAATATAATAGAATCAGGAGCATAGAATGGGAGTGGATTGATAATTCTCAGGGGGGAAAGGGTGTCTGTGTGGGGGGTACGGGAAGAGACTGGACAAAAATCATACACCTATGGATGAGGACAGCAGGGGGGAGGTAAGAGCAGAGGGTGGGGTAGGAACCGAGTGGAGGGGAGATATGGGGGGAAAAAAAGGAGAAACAATTGTAATAATCTGAACAATAAAGATTTATTAAATTTAAAAAAAGAAAAGATAGAGCTTTATTCACAGATGTGTACATGAGAGTTCATAGAAAAATGTGATTCAAGGAGGTGGTTAGAGTGTGGGGCTTATATGCCATCTTAATAGGGAGTGGGAGGAAGAAGTGAGGCACTTCTGGGAGATAAAATGACTTTTTAGAAGAAAGGGTACTTATAGAAAAACAAATGATTGTTGATAGGAAGAAAGGAAGAAATAAAAGAAGAAAAGGAGAAAGGAAGAAAGGAAGGAAGGAAGGAAGGAAGAAAGGAAGGAAGGAAGGGAAAGAAGAAAAACCCCTAGGAGAATAGATGGAAGCCATGGCAGTTTAGTGACAGTGTTTGTTTGAGGGCAGTGCCCACTGCTCATCTCTCAGAAGACAAGATTAGAGTTGTTCCCAGGGAGGAGATTTATGGCAACTGAGTTCTTTTGGAAAGCTCTGTGTTTTAGGCAGATAAGGAATTTTAGAAATTCAAATCATTTCAGCTCAATCATTTTTTTTTTCCCCATAGTGGCTTATTCTGGACTACTTCATCCTCAATTCTAATTTAGTTTCTCATTTTAGAAAACACATAGCAGCTTTGCCTAGTAACTAAACATTCCTTTTTTTAGAAAATTCTCACCCAAGGACTATGCTTAGAGAGAGGAAGGGGGGAGAGAGAGAGAGAGAGAGAGAGAGAGAGAGAGAGAGAGAGAGAGAGAGAGAGAGAAACATTAATTGGTTGTCTTCCACATATGCCCCCAACCAGGGATCAAACCCACAATACAGACATGTGTCCTGCACAAGACAACGTTCAACCAATTGAGACACTCCAGCCGGGCATGACTCAACATTCTTAATACTGAATTGCTCTAAGACTTCATCAAATCCTGCAATAGTGTATCTTCAAGAAGGACCTGAATCCCTCTTCCAATACCACAGTCCATTTGGATTAAAACAACTGGTCATATAGTTATTAAATTAAAAACTTGTTTTGGTGAGCACATAAAAAAAATCAAGGTTACCTCCTACACTGAAGGGCAAGCACACATTAAAGATGGATTCATTTCTGTATTACTATTTCTTCCCCTTGCCAATATTAAATTATCCATGGACAAACTGTAAGAAAAATAAGATCATTTGTCACTACAGGAATGAACCTAAATTTCTGCTTCGCCCTGTCCACTGCTGAATTCTGCTTCCTGTTTCTGATTTTGTTTACCTTTGTTCCTTAAATATCATCATCATGACTCGAGAGGGAGGAATGCTTCCCTAAGCCTTTGGTTATTAATGCCCACTTAGAGAAAGAGTCAATTCCTCTAGGAAAAAAGTTCCTGACAATTATTTGCAAGTAATTGTTCAATTTGGTGGCATTTTACTCTTCTCTCATGAGCACACAGAGTACTTTATTAGCCAGTCTTTCCAGTCAAGCTTTTAGAAAACATTTTACAGCAAAGCCATTATTACAGAAACTAGAGCACAAGTAAAACTTATGCTTCTGTTTCAAGGTGGAGCAAAGGTGATTTCCCTTACATGTATTATCCACTGTTTATCTAAAATTAATCATAAATCGAGGTCACAGATGAAACAACCTATGTCCATGGTCCAGAATCTTCTAGCAGCCAAAACAGTAAGGTTTTATACTTTAATTTTATGACTCTTATAAACTCACTGCTGCTTCCATTCTATGGATCTGCCCCCAAAGAATTTATGAATCAGCTTCCAAATAGTTTGTGGCAGGGGGAAGCCAGATGGTGATAGTGCACTATTACAGCCTTTCAACTTGGTTCCTCAAAAGAATTAAGCCCTAATATCCAAGGCATCCATTGCATGTTATGAATTAACTTCTCCATTATTACTCTAGAATGGTACTAGCTATGCATCATCCTTGGGAGAATTGAGTATATAGTCACATACATTATTTTATGCTTTCTCTGGTTTAGATGAGTCTCAGTTGAATTAGTTGCAGCTGAGCCTGTGAGTAACCTCCTGCATGACTTTTAATTTGGTTGCCTTAGTGTCCTTATCTAAAACTTAAAAAAAAAAAAAAGAATTGATTGCTCAGATTAATTCCAAGATGCCTTCTAGCTATGATAGAAAATATGCTTTCTAGAAGGTTGTTCTAGAAAAGTTTGGGATCTTAGGGAACCAAATTCAATACTGTGTGTAGTCACATGGCCTTCTTTTTGCATTCTACCAAAAAAAAGTGAGGTCAAAATTTTAAAAATATGTTTTCTGTGTAATTCCTCTCCTTCCACCCTGTCCTCATTAAACCCTCTACCTTGCCCCTCATTTCTTCTTAGAAATCATAGATGCTGAGGGAACCAAACAAGCCTTCATACAATTAAGTAATCTTTGTTCTTTGCAAGTTGCAAAAGGTTAAGCTCTTTATGCTGGCTAGGTTGAGAACAAATTCAGCACCTGGTCCTCTACATCCATGGCTCACCTGTTTTTCTCCCCAGTTCTGTTTCTCTCTCTACACTTGCCTAAATTTGAAAATATGGAACTGTCAGTCCCCCCTTGTACCTCCTATTGTACAAATAGATGCCTGAAGATAAGAGCTGTGCTAGCAGTTATAACAACTGCTATATATATGTTTATGGCACACATATACATATATATTTATTTTATATATATTTTTAACCAAAGTTGTTACATTAACCCTCCCCCCACAACTAAAATAAAAAAGAAAGAAACAAATAAGAAAGAAAATAATTTTTGATATAAAAGTCTTGTCTTTTGTCCAATATTCTCTGCATATTGCCTCTCTGTTTTGTTTGTTTGTTTTTGTTTGATTTGTTTTCTCCCTTATATTTTCAGGGTAAGCAGAGACTGGTTAATAAAAAAAGTAAATAGTAAGAAATTTCATTATAAGCAACTTCTCCATGGATTTCTGTGCTGTTCTGAATTAGTCCCTGTCCTTTGGTAAATGAAAATAAACATTGAGGAAGGAAGGAGACTTCAGAATAATCATGTAGTTTTTTTTATAACGCAAGCCACAGAAGTCAACATCACAACCCACTTGCCTAGCCAGTGGAGATAAATGTATATGAGGCTGACAGTAGTAGAGAGGTCTAAGATGTTCACAAAACTTTACAATCTCCATTCTAGAGATAAACTGTTAAGAATAAACTAGAAATGTGGGAATTGTGTTCTGAGAAGCACACTAAGCTGAATATGAGCTCTGTGGGGAAATGTCATGGCTGCTTATTGATATCTGCTATGGCTCAGGTTAAGAGGAAAGCAGCATGAGTCTTTCATGGTCTTGTAGATTCCCTAACTGACTACCTTCAAATAAATTAGACTTCGCTTACAAAGCAGAATTAATCAAATCCTGATAATGCATAACCTTCCTTGTATACAACTGACTTAGATTTTGCATTCTGAATCCTAAAAATTACTATTGTTAATGAAAAAAACCATTGAAACCTGTAAAGAATTTTAGTGAGTTTATTTGAGTCAAACTGTCAACATATGCCAGGAAGCAGAACCTCAATGAATTGAGATAAAGCTCCGGAGAATGCAGGGTTACATCTATATTTATACATTGAAATCAAAGGAAAGGGACGTAGGTGAGTTACATGAAATCCATTGGTATAGATTAGGGAGGTGGGACAAAGCAAAGCGGGGAAACCTCTGGGATAGGGTGAAAAGCGAAATGATGGACATGTGCTTCTCTTACAGAGATGGATACAGGATACTTTAACGTAATTAACAGTTGACAATTAACTTGATAACAATAACAATGAGGGAATGTCCCGGTGCCATTTGTTGTGCCCTGAGGGGCCCGGGGTAAAAAGGAAGTTACAAGTTACCCAGACATCTCACAGATTTGTTATCTTAGAGGCAAAAAGGCAAATGGGCTCAGTAAAGAAGATCTAAGTTGATCTTTGTCAGGGAAGATATTGGACTAGGACATGACTACCCACTATAACCTGTTTGTAGTTAAATATTTAATTTTCAAACCATCCTTTGTGGTTATTCCAGGTCTCTGAGTTTGCAAGACTGCCATGCAGGCCTCCCCTGATCTTGTCAGGTTAGCATGTGGCTCCTTTCGTCCACACTATTATATTACTAGAATTTTTGAATAAAATACTACTATTAGCCAAAATGGGTGGACAAATGACCTTCAGCCAGAAATTCTATGATTCAATGGAATATTGATATTCATCATTTTAACACATTTTTTATAACGCAAGCCACAAATGTAATTTTATTTTTAATTGTACTTATTAGAGTGATATTGGTTCACTAAACCATGCAGGTTTCAAGTGTACAACTCAATAAAACATCATCTGCACACTGCATTGTGTGCTCATTGCCCCAAGCAAAGTCTCTTTCCAACTAGCCCCCACCCCCTTTCCCTCTGGCTATTACTACACTATTGTCTATGTCTATGGGTTATGCATATATGCCCTTTGGTTAATTCTTCTGCCCTTTCATCCAGTATCCCCACCCCCTTTTCCTCTGACAGCTGTCAGTCTGTTCCATGTTTCTATGCCTATTTCTATTTTGTTTTCCAGTTTATTTATTCATTAGAATCCACATATAAGTGAGATCATATGTAATATCACATGGCCCCTTAAAAAAAAAAAGGATATTTTACCTTTTGCAAAAGCATGAATGGACCTGGAGATTATTATGGTAACTGAAATAAACCATTCAGAGACAGTCAAATATCTTAACACATTTTTAATAAGAAAGTCTGCCTGAAGTGTATCAGTAAAAGATATTACCTACTTAATAAGATTACTAGCTGATTTCTCATCATAAAGACCAGACATGTCATATTTAAAGCTGAAAAAGAAAAAAAAAAAACACCCTTAATTAAAAATTTTATATCCAGCAAAACTATCTTTCAGAAATGAAGGTGAAATTAAGACATTCCCAGATGAACAAAAGCAAAGGGAATTTATAGTTAGTAGATTTGTCCTATAAGAAATGCTAAAGAGAATTCTTCAGGCTGAATTGGTAGGACACTAGAAAGAATACCAAGAAAAGTAACCACATAGTTGACCACAATTTAAAAAATAATGGGAAAATTATCTGAAAGTAGTTTTCTTTTGAAATATAGATTGTTAACTTGTTGATTCAATTATGGCAAAAATTTTAATGAGAAGAATTCTATAATTTTTATTTTATTACTTCAAAAATATTTTATTAATTATTTTTTTAAGAGAGAGAGGAAGGGAGAGTGATAGATAGAAACATCAATGAGAGAGAAAGATCAATCAGCTGTTTCCTGCACACCCCCTACTGGGGATTGAGCCCATAACCCAGACATGTGCCCTGACATGTTACCTCTTGGTTCATGGGTCGATGCTCAACTACTGAGCCACATCAGTTGGGCAAGAATTCTATAATTTTAAGAGAAAAAGAACAGATGTGATAACATTTAAAATAATTTTATTAAAAATTTTCAATTAAAAAATTATAAGAAATTACTACATCAAATATAGAAAGTATTTATTTTATCCCATTGTTTAACTTCTATTTTTGTTTATAATTTATAAATGAATGGATTCTGAATCTGTGTTTCTTAGAAAGTGTAACTTTCTGTTGCTGTGTGTGTCTTGTCAATCTGCTGCTATTCTTTACACAAAAGCACAAAATTCAGTAACCCTCCAGGGGGCAGCAGAGTACCAGCCATCAACCAAGAGCTTAGGCCTAGCAATAAGGGAGAGAAGTGCTGAGGAGTAAGAGAGTTATTCTTACTTTTACTGAACTCTTGGGAATAAACACAAGGACAAATTTGTTTGGCAATAATAACCTTTATCATGTTATATAAACAGCAAATATATGATAAAATGTTATTACATCAATCTGTCAATCTGCACATTTTTCCTATGAGTCAACAATACACAAAGTGCGAAGTTCAATATTGTGGTGAATATAAGAGGCATCAGGCAAAGATACAACTTTTAAGAAATGTAATACTTTGGGGAGAATCCATAACTAGCAAAACAAAGCATCTATAAAAATTCTAAGTAAATATTCTATCATATAATACTAAAGTTCTCATATAATTATATATAAATTAAGAGTAATTTTTCATAAGAATCAATATACCCTAAATTTAGAATCAGAATCTCTTGGATTCTAAGCCTGTTCCAAACATTTATTAGTTATGTGACTTTGGCATTTAATTTCTGTGAATAATATTTTCCTTGTTTAAAATGGAACCAGCAGTGTCTCCCTCATAGAATTACTGTAAAGATAAATCATACATATATATTAATCAGGTTCAACTGAAATAATGCTTCATAACAAACAACTCTAAAATCCCAGTCACTTTTGTCCTTCTCACCTTGTACAGGTGGGCTTGGCTCAGCCAGGCTGGGTTGGGTTGGGTTCAAATGTGCTCCATGCACCTCATTGTGGATCCAGAATAAAGAAGCCGAAATTAGCTAGAGTTTGTTCATCTCATGCAAATGATAGTACTACAAAAGGGCAAGAGAAATAGGTAATGCCTTTAGAAACTCTGACTCAGAACTGGAAAATATTACATGGGTCAAAGCAAGTCACATGGCCAAGACCAAAGTCAAGGGCTAAGGAAGTATATACTGACCCTTGGGAAACCATGGCAAAGCTAAAGAGAGGAATGTAGTTTTATGAACAAATAAGACACTTTGCTGACCACACCTCTTTAAATATTTCCTACTAGAGGCCTGATGCATGAAATTTGTGCATGGAGGGGCGGGTTCCCTCAACTCACTCTGCACCCTCTCCAATTGTGGGACTTCCAACTGCCATTTTAGGCCCAATCCCAGGGATCAGGTCTAAAAGGGCAGTCAGACATCCCTCTCACAATCTGGGACCACTGGCTCCTAACTGCTCACCTGCCTGCCTGCATGATTGCCCCTAACTGCCTCTGCCTGCCAGCATGATCACCCCTAACTGCCCTCCCCTGCCAGCGTGATCACCCCTAACTTCACTCCCCTGCTGGCCTGCTTGCCCCCAACTGCC
Source organism: Eptesicus fuscus (assembly GCF_027574615.1). Lineage (NCBI taxonomy): Eukaryota > Metazoa > Chordata > Mammalia > Chiroptera > Vespertilionidae > Eptesicus > Eptesicus fuscus. Next base: position 79,630,834 of record NC_072480.1, read on the forward strand.
CTCCCCTGCTGACATGATCTAGCCCCCAACGGCCCTCCCCTGCAGGCCTGATGTCGCCCCCAACTGCCCTCCTCTGCTGGCCAATTTGGTTCTGGTTGGTCGGTTCCTATGCCATCAGCAAAAGCTCCACCACCTAGGCAGCCATTGGCTCCCCACAGCACCCAAATTTGGTTCTCATTGGTCAGTTCCTATGTCAGTCAGCATCAGAAGCTCTGCCTCCTAGGCAGCCATTGGTTCCCCACAGCACCCACCTTTGGTTCTGATTGGTCGGTTCCTATGCCAGTCAGCATCTCCAGGCCTATCTCTGGGCCTGATCAAAGAGGTGGGGCTTAACAGCAGCCCCTGAGGAGGCTGGCAGAGAAAGAAAAGCCTGGCTGCTGGCGAAGATCAGAAAGAAAGAGGGAGAGAAAGAGAGAGGTAAGTCACATGGTCAACAGCTTCCACTGAGGCTGCAGATCAGACCCTGACTCACTTTCTGGGTCTCAGCCACCTAGGCAATCAGTGCTGGGTCACCAGGCTGCAGCTGGGCAACCTAGCTCTGACTTCCAGATGGTCAGCGTTTGGTCATGAGCGGTCGTTACAATCCTGGGCTTTTATTATTAAGATTATTGCTGTTATCAGTACTCTCTGCCATTATGATATAGTTTTTCACCAATCTGCTTGTACAGCTCTATATACCAATTATAAAATTATCTACAAGCATATCTTGGATATATTATGGGCTCAGTTCCAGACCACTGTAATGAAGTGAATATCACCATAAAGCTAGTCATGTAAATTGTTTGACTTCCCAGTGCATATAAAGCTATATTTACACTTTAATGTAGTCTATGAAGTATGTAATATGATTGTCTAAAAATATGATTATATATAATTAAAAATACTTGTATTGCTAAAAAATGCTAAACATCACCTGAGCCCTCAACAAGTCATAATATCTTTCCTGGTGGAGGGTCTTACCTTAGTAACATCCAGTATCACTGATCACATATCACTATAACAAATATACAATAATAAAAATGTTTGAATTATTGTGAGAATTACCAAAATGTGATGCTGAGACACAAAGTGAGCAAACACTGTTGGAAAAATTGCTCAATACAGGTTGCCACAAACTTTCAATTTGTAAAAAATGCATTATCTGTAAAGTGCAATAAAGCAAAGTACAATAAAACAAGTTATGCCTGTATTACAAAACAAGGGTGGACCGCTATATAGACCACTTGTTTGGGTGTGCTGCTCCAAAGAATTCAGGATTCTCAGAAGTGGAATTTCTCTTCCTTCATTATAGACATCTTGTGCAGTCCTTCTCCAGGACTGTTAAGCTATCTTTTTTTAAAATATATTTTTATTGATTTATTGATTTCAGAGAGGAAGAGAGAGATAGAAACATCAATGATGGGAGAGAATCATTGATCAGCTGCCTCCTGCATGCCCCCCACTGGGGATCAAGCTCGAAACCCAGGCATGTGCCCTGACCGGAAATTGAACTGTGACCTCCTGGTTCATAGGTCAATGTTCTACCACTGAGCCATGCTGGCTGGGCTGTTAAGCTAGCTTTGATCAGAGAGGTTCAGAAATAGATCTCTTTTCTTTTTCTCTACATTGGCATTGTCCAATAAAAATATAATGTTCATCACATATATGATATAATATTTTGTAGTAGTCACATTAGAAAATTATTTTAAAATGTTTAACAAAATTGTCCAAAGTATTATCCTTTCAACATGTAATCTATATAAAAATTGAGAAATTTACTGCATGACTTAACAGTTTTTTCTTTATACTAAGTCTTCAAAATCTAGTGTGTACTTTATATTATAACACATCTTAATTTAAATTCTCTATATTTCAAATGCCCAATAGTCACATGTAGCTTTTGGCTACCCTATTGAAGACTGCAGCTCTACATTATCCCTTTCCTTTGTCACTTATTATTGAGTGGCTGACTTTCTTAATACCATTAGAATGAATGCCTTTTACTTTTGTCTCTCCCTCAGTACTTTTGATGTTTGTTTAAATATTAATCTTAAGCCAGGTTTGACCAGGCATTAAATAAATAAATACACCATTTAGAGTAAGAGTTAAAGAAATAAACACAGGTTAAATAATTTACAGACTAAACCTCAAGTTTTGTCTGCAGATCTATAATTGTACCTTGGATGTCCTCAGAGCATCCATCCTAGATAAAATTTAGAAGATCGTTTCTTAGAATGTAATACATATTCAAATGGTTTTCTTAAGTCATTCATTTGACCAACCTATGAAGCCAAAAGTTCTCTCTACCATAAGATAGGTGAGGCTTACAGAAGCAACTCAGCACAACTTATTTTTTATAGATACTACTTAACTGAAATGTCTGCAGGAATGTTATGTGTCTATAAATAAATCCATAAGAAGCAACAGTGCATGTAAGACAGTAAATTGTGGGAAGAGTCAGTGCAGTAGCCAGTGAGACTGGATATGAAATAGGGAGGGCAGCTCATGATCTATAGATTAGAATATATTAGGTATGAATGATAAATGGTTGTCTATAGCCATTCAGGTTACTGACAGTCATGATCCTAAAGTCCTTCTTTCTCTACTAAACTGCTGAAAAATATTTTGTGAAAGGCTGGTTAGTTATGCTATGAGTGCTATGGGACACAGAGGAGAATAATAAAAATAAAACTAGTATATTTCCCATGTCTGTTTTCTAAGTTGAAATTTTGGTATAAATTTATCTCATGGGTGAAACACAACAATTTAATACTAGATATTTTGAAATAATTTTAAGACTTCTTTAAAAAAATACACATAAATCTGCTCATGAACCAAAAGAATATCTCAATCTTAGGATCTGTGTGAGCATTCTATGTGGACATATATATGTGATAACTATTGTTATTTATGATTTTAAGAGGACAAAAATATCTTTGGCTATTTTTTAAAAGTCTGCAAAATCTTTTGATTTATACCTGTAAAACAGAATAGAATACCTATTGCAGTGAAAAGCTGGACAAGATGCCTGAACAAATAGCTTTCTTCATGCCTTATTTTGCTTTGCTTTTTTAAACTTCTTTTTAAATTGACATATTTATGAAGAAATAAGGCCCTAACAGGCACATTTCAATTGACACTTTAAGCATTTTGAAACTGAGCATTATTATTTATCATCTATCTTTTTGTTTAAAAATTGGAAGAAGCAGAACAAAACAGATGGCAATGGACATTTACAATCATCCCTCATTTGTGTTCTTAATGTCTCATCTATGGCAGTGACTTCTGACTTCCACATCTTAGAATTGTTTCTCAATTATACCAGAGTCATTATTTTGTTGGAAACTATCAATTGTGTGAGAGATATAGATGATGATTGTACCACCTTATACATTTCAAATAATATCTCAGATCATAAGGCACCAAGAAAGTTGGTCTTACAAGGCAATTAACTGCTTTATCCTTCATGAATTAACAATCTAGTTCTCATCATATCCAGTCTAGTTGATTATTTCTTTTGCAGCCTAATACTTTGTCCTCAGACTACTGTCTTGTAAAGGATAATTGAAGACATTTACACATATCTTGCTAGCAAGAACATTGCTCTTATTGTTATGGAAAAATTCCAATCCAATGTGATTTATATTGCATAATATCATGTAGCCATATCAAAAGCACTTTGCTTAAAAATAGAGGAAAATTATTGCAGTTGGAGTTTCTAGAAGTAAAAGGTCATGGATAATCACTGTCAAAGAAAGCAGTTAGCTTATTTTATGTTTGCTCCAACAAAATTAAGCCTGTTTTCTCTTGGAAGTGGTTAACACACAATGGGAGCAACTCTGTCAAATATGTGTTGCCATGGCCTTATTCAGACACCAATTGGCTTCTTAACTCAGGGTTCCACTTTTCACCTTGTTGGATGTAATGCCAAAGAAAAGCAGCATTTTAAAATTCAATTTTGCTTTCTCTACCTCCTGTGAATCAAAAGTCAACCAAAACAAGACATAAAATTTTATACAAAGGGAGGGCAAGTTTCCACAGGAAAGTAAAAATAAAATTTATACTCATCATTTATTCAAATTATAGTTTTTTAATACCTGTATCTCAAGTTTAAAATCATGTTCATGAACTTTGTGATTCAATTATAATTATTTGGATAATTTTGACATCAGCCTTACAAATTAAAAAAGTATTTCAAGTCACTCTATTTTATTTCCATTTTAAACATTCAGGTGCTATAGGGTGACCACCCTGTTTGCCTAAGACTGAGAGAACTTATAATGCTGCAACAAGGGCATATTAAGGTGATTGATACTGTAAAACTTAAAACTCTAAAATGTATCTTAGGAAGGCTCAGTATTTAAAATGAAAATCTGCAAAGTGAAGAAAGCCTGAGTCATTCATTATGTGTTCATACAGGTACACTTTATTGAGCACTTTCTGTTAATCAGCTATTTGGGTGGGCACCAGATTCAGACTCAGTTCTTATCCCAGATATCCTAGCTAATAAAAGAGTAATATGCAAATTGACCATCACTCCAACACACAAGATGGCTGCCCCTATGTGGTCAAAGATGGCTGTCCCCATGTGGATACAAGATGGCCAGCAGGGGAGGGCAGTTGGGAGGGACCAGACCTGCAAGGGAGGGCAGTTGTGGGTGATCAGGCCAGCAGGAGAGGGCAGTTGGAAGGAACCAGGCCTGCAAGGAAGGGCAGTTGGGGCAATCAAGCCTGCAGGGGAGGGCAGTTAGGGGTGACCAGGCTGGCAGAGGACGAAAGTTGAGGGCGACTGGGCCTGCAGGGAAGGGAAGTTGCGGGGGGGGGGGGACCCAGGCCTGCAGGGGAGAGCAGTTGGGGGGGACCAGGCCTGCAGGGGAGGGCAGTTAGGGGCAAAAAGACTGGCAGGGGAGCAGTTAGGCATCAACCAGGTTGGCAGAGGAGTGGTTAGGGGGTGATCAGGCTGGCAGGCAAAAACGATTAGGGGCAATCAGGAAGGCAGGCAGGCGAGCAGTTAGGAGCCAGCAGTCCTGGATTGTGAGAGGGGTCCCAGATTGGAGAGGGTGCAGGCTGGGCTGAGGGACACACACCCCCATGTATGAATTTTGTGCACCGGGGCTCTAGTCCTATATAATAAAAGTCTAATATGCAAGTTGTTTGACTGGGAGTTCAACCACTTGCTATGATGTGCGCAGACCACCAGGGGGCAGAGCGGAACGTCGGGTGACGTGGTGCTGGCAGCGGGCGGCCGTGGAGGTGCTACCAGCCCCGATGGGCCCCAAGGAGAATGGGACCATGCCGGATAGTGGAGCAGGTGAGCAGGTGGTGCCAGGCCAAGGTGGGTGTGAGTGGGAGCCCAATTGCCCCACCGATCGCCCCACAGACAGCAACCAACAGTGGTGGCGGGGGGAGTGGGGCTGCCACCCAGCTCCCAGGCACTGAGGGAGTGGGGCAGGGGGCCTGGCCCCAATTGATCACTCCACAGGAGGGATGGTGGAACAGGTCAGGGGGCGGCGCCAGGCCATGGCGGGGTGCCAGGTGGGGCTGCAGGGCTCTGAGGCTGGGGGTGCGAGCTGGGGCCCAATCACTGCAGGCCACCCCAAGGACCCCACCCATGCCTGAATTCATGCACCGGGCCTCTAGTATACATAACAAAAGAAAAAAATAAACAGAGAATTATGAATAAAGATTTGTACAAGGTTCTAAAGGATATGGAGTAGTATAATGAAAATATAACTTGTATATTTCTCATGATCTGTTTTCTAAGTTTGAATATTGATATTTAAGCTGTTAAAGTATCACATATTTTATTTTTTTATTTTTTTAAAATATATTTTTATTGATTTCAGAGAGGAAGGAAGATGGAGAGAGAGATAGAAACATCAATGATGAGAGAGAATCATTGATTGGCTGCTCCCCGCACGCCTCCTACTGGGGATCGAGCTTGCAATCCCGGGCATGTGCCCTTGACTGGAATTGAACCTGTGACCCTCTGGTCCGCAGGCCTATGCTCTATCCACTGAGCTAAACCAGCTAGGGCAAGTATCACATATTTTAAATATATAATTAAGTTATAATTCCAGTAACTTTCAAAAAACATTTTGTTTTTATAAGCAACAAAGTCATCCACTAAGTCATATTTGAAAATAACATAATTTCTGAAATAAATCAGTTTGAGAGTCAGTATATAATTTATTTTATCTTACAAACAACTTAAAAGTTTGAATTTTATAGCACTTGGCCATTATTACATATTGATAAAGCAGTCAATTCACCAAGAACACATACGAGTTCTAAGTGGTAATAACCTAACAAAGAGTTTCAAAAAACATAAAATAAAAATTGATAGAATTCAAAGAAAAAAATTACAGTTTCAAATTATAGTTAGAGAACTTAATAGTCTTTTCAATAGCTGATATAAGAAATAGAAAATTTAGTATAGAGAAGATCTGAACAACCCTATCAACCAACAGCCTACATATATTTATAGACCAATGCATGTCCACCTTATGATAGCAAAATAGACATCCTCTTCAAATGCAAATGGAAAACTTAGTAAGGTATATAATATCTAGGCTTTAAAACTGTCTTTAATAGATTTATAAACTAAAATTATACGAAGTATGGTCTCTGCGCACAACAGACTTGAACTAGAAATCAATAGCAAAAATATATCTGGAAAATCTCCAAATATTTGAAAATAGCACATTGCCACATAACACATGTGTCAAAGAGGAACTCACAGTAATGTTGGAAAATATTTGAATGATATAAATATGAAAATGCACTATTATTCATAACAAAATCAGTGGGGATACAGCTAAAGCAATGTTTAGAGGAAAATTTATGGTTTTACATGTTTCTATTAGAAAAGAAGGAACATTTCAAATTCACGATCAAAGCTGCTACCATAAGTAATAGGGGAAGTGTGAGAAGAGGGGATATAATTAAAGAGACAGCAAATAAAAGAAAGGAAATAATAAAGGTAAGATTAAAAATCATTAAATTAAACAAAAACAATAGAGGGAATCAATGACACCAAAGCTAATACACTGAAATAAACAATATAAAAGATAAAGTATTAGCTCGAGAGAAGACACAAATTACCAACATCAGAAATGAAAGAAGAGACATCCCTGTAAAGTCTACAAACACTAAAAAGATAGTATGGTAACATTATGAACACATTTTTGCTGACAAATTTAACACTTAAATGAAATACACAAATTTCTTGAATTCCTACCAAAGCTCACTAGGAAAAAAATAGATAACTAGGAAAGTCCTCTAGTTTTGTTTTTTTTTTTTTCATTTTTATATCATTCAAGATATTTCTCAACATTATTTGAGTTCCTATTTTACACGTGTTATGTGGCAATGTGTTGCTTTATTATCAAATATTTGGAGATTTTCCAGATATCTTTTGCTACTGGTTTCTAGTTCCAGTTCAAATCAATGATGATTCTTTCTAATCATTGATGTTTCTCTCTCTCTCTCTCTTCCTCTCCCTTCCTCTCTCTGAAATCAATAAAAACATATTTAAAAAGTAAAAATCAATTAATTAAGATATGCAATAAGAACAAAGTAATCACAACATTATGAAGACAGTGTGAAATAAAGATGAATACAAAATATCTCATTAATATTTTTATTTGGTTTAGATGCTGAACCGATAATATATAGATTAAATAAAGTATTAAAATAATTTTCTTGTTTCTGTTGAATTTTTAAAATGTGGTTATAAGAAAATTTAAAATTACTTTTTATGATTTTAACTATCTATCCTCAATCTTATAAAGGATATCATGAAAACTCTATAAATATATGTCATATTTAATGGTAAAAGACTAATTTCTTTCCCTTGAGATCAGAAATGAGGTAAGGGCCCTAACCGGTTTGGCTCAGTGGATAGAAAGTCGGCCTGTGGACTGAAAGGTCCCAGGTTCTATTCTGGTCAAGGGCATGTACCTTGATTGTGGGCACATCTCCAGTGGGAGGTGTGCAGGAAGCAGCTGATCGATGTTTCTCTCTCACTGATGTTTCTAAGTCTCTATCCCTTTCTCTTCCTTTCTGTAAAAAATCAATAAAATATATATATATTTTTAAAAGAAATGAGGTAAGGGTGTTCATTCTCATAACTGCTTCTAAACTTGTAATATAACAAAGCAAAAAATAAAACAAAATAAAATAAATTACATGTAGCTGAAAAGGAGAAATAAAAGTGTGTTTATTCACAGATGGTAAAATTATCCCTGTGAAAATTACAAAGATGAATATGCAATAAAACTGTCAACTAATAATTGGGTTAAGAAAGTTTGCAGAATATAAGGACAATATACAAAAATCAACTGCATTTCTATATATTAGCAACAATCAATTAGAACTTAAAATTTTAAAAGTACTTATAATAGCACCAAGGTATGGAATAGATAGGGACAAATCTAACAAAAATATGTACTAGGTTTGGGTGCTAAAAACTACATAATATTGATGAGTCAGATACAAAAAGACTAAACACATGGAGAGCCATACTGTGGTACGTAATAGATTAGAAGACTCAATATTATTACTGTCAATTTTCCCCTAATTTACTTGTAGTTTCAATGAAATCTCAAAATTCCAACAGGCTTTTATTTTGTAGAAATTAATAAGCTTATTTTAAAATGTACACGAAATTCCCATAGAAATGGAATAATTAAAACAATTTTGAAAAAGAACATAAGTACAGGACTCACACTATTTAAATTACCTTAAAGCTATAATTATTAAAACAATGTTATAGCTAAGAAGATAGACACAGAGGTCAATAGGACAGAATAGAAATTTCAAAAATACATCTCACCCATAGCGTGGTAAAAAAAATTGGGGGGGGGAACAGATTCCCAAAGGTATTTTATTCTTTAGTTATGATCTTATTACTTGATAAAGAAGAGGCCATTGATACTGAATATAGTAATTTAATTAGTATTGTAAAGTTTATCATAGACAAGACCCTTTAGCAGTTATAGTTTAAAAATACTTATAGAAAGCTTTAGCAGTTTTTTAAATTTATCTTTTTTTTTTTTTTTTTTTACAGTGTAAAAATTTTTCTATTTAGAATTAGGCAGCTGGACTCAGTTTAGCTGATCCCAATTTTGTTGGCAACATCCAAAGAAAGCATCATAGTCAGGAGCCAGTTGAACATATGGCTCTTCTCTCCATCAGGCCTGATCAGGGTGTTGGCCTTGGCCACATCAGTGTCATAGAGCTTCTACACATCCTGTTTGATCTGTGCTTGTGGGCCTGGACATCACAATGAACACAAATGAGTTGTTGTCTTCTATCTTCTTCATGGCTGACTCGGTAGTCACGGGGAATTGGATGATGGCATAGTGGTCAAGCTTGTTTCTCCTGGGTGTGCTCTTCCGAGGATATTTAGGCTGCCTCGGCAGCCTTAGTGTCTTTGGCCTTTGGAAGGTGGGTGATGTGCAGATCTTTATTTTGTGGCTGTGGACGCCTTTCAGCACTGCTCTCTTTGCCTCCAAAGCCTTTGCTTTAGCTTCGGCTTTGGGAGGGGCAGGGGCTTCCTTCTTAGCTTTCAGCACCATCTTTGTAAAAAGGTAAAATTTATCTTTATTGTTAAAAGATGACCCACGTTTTATCCCCCATTGACCCTCTCTACCCACACAGGTCCCTTCCCCCCGGGCCTTCACCACACTATTATCTGTGTCTGTGGGTTATACATATATGCATATAAGTTCCAAAGATGTTCAAGATAATTCTGAAGAGAAATGTTTGTATTTTCTAAACATTGGGTATTCATATAAAAAATGATGAATGTTGGCCCAGACCTAACATTATCTTAAAAAACTAAGTCAAGCCCAGCCTGTGTGGCTCAGTAGTTGAACATTGACCTATAGGCCAAGGGCTCACAGTTTGATTCCCGGTCAGTGCACATGTCCAGGTTGTGGCTAGATCCCCAGTGTGGGGCATTCAGGAGGTGGCCAATCAATGATTGTCTCTCATCACTGATGTTCCTTTCTCTCTCTCTCCCTCTCTTTTCCTCTCTGAAATTAATAAAAATATATTTTAAAAAATTAAGTCAAAATGTTTAGTAGACTTTTAGGTCTTAGAAGACCTATGTTTTTAGAAGGAAACATTAAAAAGCTCTTTGCAAATTGAGATAGGAAACTATATCTTAGGTAAAACACAGAAAATAAAACTATAAAATAAAAAAATTAGATAAATTGGACTTCATCAAAAATTTAAAAATACGCTTTTAAAAAGACACTGTTAAAAATAATGACAGGTTAGGGAAAATATTTTTAAAACACATATTTGAGAAAGGACTGGTCTGCAGAGTATACAAATAGTTCTTTCACAACTCAGCAATAAGAAAACAATCCAGTAAAAATGGGCAGAGATTTTTACAGTCACTTCACCAGAAAAGACAAATGGGTAAATGGATCTTCATTCCTTGCAGCACATGAAAAAAATGCTGAAAATCATTAGTCATTAGGGAGATAGGAGATGCAAATTACAATCACAATAAGTTATTACTAAGCACCTGTTAGAATAAACTCAATTAAAGAAAAATAAATGGTAATAACAAGTGTGTACAAATGTATATGCAAGCCAACTGGTATTCTCATATATTGCCAAAGGGGATGCAGAATTGATGTAGCCACTTAGGAAAACAGTTTGGCAATTTCTTCTGAAGTTAAATATTTACTTATATTATTCAGCAATCTCACTCTTAGGTATTTACCCAAGTGAGATAGAAACATATGTTCACAGATAAGGCATACACATTTTTTTCTAGTGGCTTTATTACCAAAATTGGAAATAAACCAACTTTTCATCAAGTGAAGAACGGATAAATAAACTGTGGTACATCTGTAAGCTGAAACATTAATAAAAAATCATACCTAGTAAAGAAGCTACTGATAGTAATTCCACATTGATGAAACTCATAATGCTATGTGAAAAAATTCAGGATCAAACAGCTATATGCTATATGATTCTATTTATATGATACTAGAGGCCCAGTGCACGAATTCGTGCACAGGTGGGGTCTCTCAGCCTGGCCGGCAATTGGGGCAGATCAGGGCCCTCTTGCCCAGTTCTGATAGGGGCCTATCCAAGCTGGCAGGCCAGGGTGAGGGACCGCAGGAGGTTGGCTGTGGGAACACACTGACCACCAGGGGGCAGCTCCTGCATTGAGCAACTTGTCACCTGGTGGTCCAGTGGTCTGGTCGTAATGGTCGATTAGGCTTTTATATATAGAGATTCTGGAAATATCAAAACAGTAGGGACTGAAAACTTATCAGAGTTTTCCAGGAGCTGTGGCTGAGAGTAGGGGATTGGCTCCAAATAAACATGGACAATTTTTAGTGTGAAGAAAATATTCTGTATCTTCATCATAGTGATTATGTAACTGTACATATTTATCAATATTCACAAAATTGTACACAGAAAAAGGTGATTTTTACTGTTTGTAAATTATAATTCAATAAACTTAACCTTAAAAAGAAGAAGATGGCCCAGCACTCAGTGGTTGAGTGTTAACCTATGAACTAGGAGGTCACAGTTCAATTCCTGGTCAGGGCACATGCCTGGGATTGATCTCCAGTAGGGGGCGTTGCAGGAGGCAGCAGATCATAAATGATTCTCTCTCATCACTGATGTTTCTATCTCTTCCTCTCCCTTCCTCTCTGAAATCAATAAAAATATACTTTAAAAAAAAACCATATATATCCTATATAATAAAAGGCTAATATGCAAATAGACTGAACGGTGGGACAACCAAACAACCAAACAACAGGTCGCTATGATGTGCACTGACCACCAGGGGGTGTACGTGTAACATGGTGGGTGTCGGCAGCAGGCAGCAGAGCATGGAACATGGCAGGTGGTGAGATGATGCACTAGGTGAGTGGGGGTGCCAGACCAAGGTGGGGCACCAGTCGCTGTCATTGGGGCGAGCCCCTGGTGGTTACTGAAACTTCTTTGCTCCCATGTGCAATGGTCCTGCCTAGCACTCACACCTGCTGGCAGCACCCACCCCACTCGCACCTGCTGCCAGTGCTGGAGCTGCCGTTCACACCTGCTTCTGGTGCCTGGCGCCAGCCCCGATCGCTCAACGTTGTCAGTGTGTACAAGTGGTAGCTGCCGGCCCTGATCGTCCCTCAGGGCTTCTCCACCTCCCCCTGCTCCTGAGGGGTGATCAGGGCAGCAGCCGCCACTCGCACCTGCTGCTGATGCCAGCCCCAATTGCTCTGTGCCATCAGCAGATGCAAGCGGGGTCGGCACCGTCAGTGCATGGGAGCGGTGGAGGTGGGTGCGGGGCTATCAGCAGACAGGGGACTGGGGGCTGCAGCAGGAGGGGCCAGACAGGGACACAGATAATGGGCCGATACCTGCCCCTGTGCCCACTGCAGCCTCACGGCCCACAGTTTCTTTCAAGGTGCACAAATATCCTACCTAATAAAATGGTAATATGTAAATTACTATCACTCCGCTACGCCCACGATTGGGCCAGCGGGAGGCGCAGGGGGCGGGACTTGGGGTGGCCGGGGTAACCGATTGGGCCAGCAGGACGCTGAGCTCGCGTTTCCAGCGGCGGCGCGAGCTCAGCGTCTGCGCCATGGCTGTGCTGTGGAACAGAAGGGGCCTCTGGGGCAGCGAGCTCACGTCCCGCTGTGGACCATCAAAAGCGGGGGAGCTGGGTGCCTGTCTGCTGGTGCACCAGGCCTTCGCCGAGCCGGAGGCTTCCGAAAGGCCTGGTGCATCAGCAGACAGGCACCCAGCTTTCCCGCGATCGAAAGCGAAAGCGTGTAGGGGACCCTACACATGCATGATTCAATCATGCACTGGGCCTCTAAAATATATATATATATATATATATATATATATGGATATAAATAACATTTTTACTGCCACATTCCAAGAAGGCTTTGTATTACATAATACAGTTTACTTCAAATTGATAAAAATTAAATTATACACTTAAATCTCCCTAAAATGTAGTCTTTGTTGACATTGTAAAGAAATTTCTCATTTTCATCTCAGTAATATCTAACATGGCTCCTAACACAGCACTGGGCACAGAGTGCTTAGAAAACCATAAAGCATCCACAGGCCAAGTTTGTGATAGTTTGATCGTGTCTGTAGATGGTAGATTAATTTCATTACTGATTGATCTTGAAGACTTTCTGTTATTTTCAAGTTAAAAAAACAAAACAAAACAAAAAACACATTAGTAGCTGGTAGAATTCCTTTTTTTCCCACGATGTTATTTCAAACATGCAGAGAAAAGTAGGTTAAATTGTGTTTAATGGTTCTAAATGTAGACTACTTTTTAACCTGCTTCCACCTCTAAGCTTTTAAGTGGAATCTTGGGATTAAGACCATTTGATAAATTATCGAGAAAATAAAATATTTGTAAAGCAGGTAAGGAAAAGAGACAGAAATAAAAACTGAAGGAGTATTCAGTTCAGGGGTCCTCAAACTATGGCCCGCGGGCCACATGCGGCCCGCCGAGGACATTTATCCAGCCCGCCAGGTGTTTTTGCCGCTGCTGCCTGTCCTGCTTAGCAGCCGACTTAGCAGTGTGCATAGGAATTTGTTCATAGTTTTTTTTTTTAAACTATAGTCCGGCCCTCCAACAGTCTGAGGGACAGTGAACTGGTCCCCTGTTTAAAAAGTTTGAGGACCCCTGGAGATGATTAAACTGAGGTAGCAAGTGAACTAAAACAGTAGTAAAAATATATGAGACATAAGAAATTCTTTTGTCATAGAAGAATAATACACAAAAACCATTAAAACTCAGGTGTGAAGTCAAAGACTTAGGAAGCTGATAATACCAAGAGTTCAGAACTGCTTTGTTATGGGAGACATAACTGAAGGTCATTGAGATTAAATGTGTGGAAGATAGTTCTTTCCAGGGAAAAGGTAATGCCAAATAACATGAGGCCAATCAATGTGTAACAGTAATTTCATAAATAGGATTGCTGTATAAATATATGACAAGATAGAGCTACAGAAAAATTGTACTTTAGCACAGAAAACACAGAACCATCAGGTAAGGAAGGAAAAATCAGCAAATATCTGATAGTTTACATTAGGGAGATTCCAGGTTTTTTGGTGGGTCTAATGCTTATACAATTAGGGAATACTTTAAAAAAGATTATGAATGAAAAATTTGATTAAAAAAGTGAATATGTATTTAGAATGTAAGAAGGAATCTCATCAAATTACAAATTCATATAATGTTACAAATATTACAAATTCCGGAAAAAACCCCAATGATAATTAATATGCTGACATATTACTATAATGACTTCTGCAATTTTGTCTGTCATATAATTTGATTGCCTTTTCCTATGACAAAGATTATCTTATAATATCTTTCCTTAGAAAGGTAATGAGTTTTTTTTCTCTAACATCATTGGTCAAAACATTTTTGTTGTCTATAATTTAGAAAAATCTTTCTGTTTCATAAATTAGTGTTGGTAATGTCATGTAAATTATTAGGATTGTTGTCAAATTTGTGACTCTTCTCCCATGTTTATTTCAGATATGAACTGTTACAAATGAAGTTGATTTTTGTAGTATTGCTACAGATTTAAGCCTTTCAAAAAAGAATTGTGATAAATCCTGTTTTGTACAATTTCCATCAAAAAGAAAAAAAACATATGATACTTTTATAATTATATATGCTGCTTATGAATACACTAAAGGCCCAGTGCATAAAATTCTTGCACGGGAAGGGGTTGTCCCTCAACCCAGCCTACATCCTCTCCAATCTGGGACCCCTCAGGAGTTGTCCGACTACTGGTTTACAGGGATCAGGCCTATACCGGCAGTCGGACATTCTTCTCACAATCCAGGACCACTGGTTCCTAACTGCTCGCCTGCCTGCCTGCCTGATTGCCCCTAACTGCTTCTGCCTGCCAGCCTGACCGCCCCCTAACCACTCCTCTGTCAGCCTGGTTGACGCCTAACTGCTACCCTGCTGGCCTGATGGCCCTCAACTTCCCTCCCTTGCTGGTTCAATTGCCTACAACTGCCCTCCCCTGCTGATCTGATCACCCCCAACTGCCCTCCCCTGCCGTGATCTGCCTCCTCCACCGGGACCCACCTTCTCTGGGCCATGCAGAACTGCGGGACCCCCAGGCCTCACCGTGTGCAGCAGCCACCAGGCCCCGCCTCCACTGTGCATGTGGCCATCTTGTGGTGACATCACACAAAGGTGTTGCGTGAGGGCGTTGTGCGAGGGCATGATGCCACCTAGGCTTTTATTATATAGGATTATTGACAGGAGACAACTTTTTTTACTAGATGTTGTGAAACAGAATCTTCTGCTTATAATTTTATTCAGGAAATGATTAGAAAAAAATCCCCACACATAGCTTGTAGTTTATATATTTCATACTTCTTTCTCTTTCACTATCCACATACCTCCATGGTAGACACTCTCATATGATACCAATATTCATATCATAATGCAAACTATGACTACAGATGACTTAACTATATACCCAGAAGTAAACCCATCCACAGTAAGCCCAATGTACACTCAATTCAACTGTGACAAGACACAGCCACTCCACTGTAACCCAACAGACACTAGGGAAGGTGTGAAGTAAGTCAATCTTTATAAATTACAGATATGTTAGGTTTTCAAATTTTACAAAAACATATAATCATGTGAATAAATTGCTAGAGTGCCACCAGGGCCAAGCAAGCAATGGCTCCTGAAGCTTAATGGCTAAATATTCATTTATTTAGAAAAACACTATTTAGAAAATGACACTATTCAGCTTTCCCATTTTGTGAAATGTATGTAAAATTTGCAGAAAAAATCCCATTTTTAAAATTGTAAAATTGAACATATGTCAGGGAAGTGCATGTATTAGTCTCCTAAAACTGCCAAAACAAACTACCACAGACTGGGTGGCTTGAACAGCAGAAATTAATTTTCTCACAGTTCTGGAGTCTGGAAGGCCAAGATCAAGGTGTTGGCAAGGCTGATGTCTCCTTATATTTCTCTCCTTGGCTTGTGGGTGCTGTCCTTCCTGCTGTGTCTCATAGGGCCTTTCCCTGTGAGCATGCATCCCCTGGTGTCTCTTCTCATAAGGAAGGACACCAATCTTATTGGATTAAGGCCACACCCTACCACCTCACTCCACTTTAATTACATCCTTAAAAGACCTATCTCCAAAGATAGAGCTTGGACATATGAATGAGAGGGGTAACAAATTTCAATTCATAATTATGCAGAAAACATGTATGTAAATGATCATAAAGCAAACTTACCTATAAACATTATCCAAGTTAAATATAAAACATCGCTATTATTGAAACACTTTTCTTACACCCATAGCCCACGAATCCTTCCCTGATCATAATATCCTTCCTCACACCAGAGGTAACCATTCTTTTTGACTTATATTTATTTTCATTATAGTTTTACCACCTATGTATGCAACTTTAAATGATATATGTACAGCTTAGTCTACTTTTGAAATTTGCATAATGGATTTGGGCTAATATGTATTATTTTGGGTCATGCATTTTTTGTACAACATATTACTTGTGAGATTCATCATAATGCATTTAGTTTGCTCATTTTCCTTAAAGGAAAAAATATTAAGTATTTAGGCTTGAAGGCCATGTGGTCTCTGCCACAATTCTCTTAGTTAGTTCTGCCATTGTATTATGAAAAGAGTATAGACAATATGTAAATGAATGGTTGTGTTTTAGTAAATATTTACAAAAATAGTCAGCAAATCTGCAGACCATAGTTTGCTAACCTCTGGTCTATAACATCTTCTATACATGATGGCTACTTATACCTTCTTTCTGTTTTCCATGATGAATCTCAAAAAGTTAATATTAATAGTAATTGAAAATAAAATTGACTTTTGAATTGGTTGATTCTATGGGCATAGATTTTTCAGATTTGAATCATTTTTTTTAGCGAATTAGATATTATTACATTGTCTTCTGACTCCCATTGTTGCTGTTGAGAAGTCAGTGATAAATCTAATTTTGCTTTTTAGAAGATGATCTCTTATTTTTAGGGGTAAGCTTGAGATTTTCTCTTTGTCTTTGGTGTTTTTGATGTTATTGCAATGTCTTTATATGGGAAAATTTTTAAGGAACAATTATTTGCTGGAGATTCATTGAAAGTTTATGTTTGGAAATTTTCCATTCATTGTCTTCACAAATTGCCTCTGCCCTTTTCTGTCCTTTCCATCAAGAACTCCAATTATATTGTCTTATTTTATCTTTCATAACTCTTAACTTCTCTTCTGTGAATCCATCTTTTTATTTATTTGCTCTGCTTTCTGTGTACAATTTCCTCTGATTTTCCAGGTCACTTATTTTCTCATCATTATGGTCTGTTTGCTTTTAAATCCATCCTCTCAATTATTGCATTTCAAAGTTGTAAATAATCTTTATTTCCAGAATTTCTATTTGAAACTTTTTCTTATATGCTAGATTACTTCTTATATCGTCTTGATAGATACTGCAAGTTTTTTTTTTCATAATGTATTTTTGTAATCTGTTTTATAAACTACTAGAAGCCCGGTGCAAGAAATTCGTGCACTGGGGGTGGGAGGAGTCCCTCAGTCCAGCCTGCCCCCTCTCACAGTCTGGGAGCCCTCAGGGGATGGCCTAAGTCACAGTTTGGCCTCCCTCTGTAGGAGGTGACTGGGCTGATCAGGAGAAGGCGCCACCCCCATCACCCTGCTGCTGCTGCCACTGCCAGCCGCCGCAGCCACCAAGGTGTTTTCAACAACACAAGATGTCTCTTTCATAGGATATGACATTTCTTTCTTTCTTTTTTTTTTTATCCTTACCTGAGGATATTTTTCCATTGATTTTTAGAGAGCATGGAAGAGAGAGGGAAAGACAGAGAGAACCATCAATGTGAGAGGGACACTTCAATTGGTTGCCTCCTGCATGAGCCCTGACCTGGGCCCTGGCCAGGGAGGAGCCTGCAACCTAGGTACATGTCCTTGATCAGAATCGAACCCAGACCCTATGGTCCCCAGGCCGAGGCTCTATCCACTGAGCCAAACTGGCTAGGGCAGGATATGACATTTCTTAGCTCTCCAGCAGCGGACCTTCATTTTTCTTTCAGGAGTGAGGTGGAAAAATCCTAGATCTCCTTCTTGGATTCTTATTACCCAAGTTACCAAGAACACTGCTAGTGACGTACAGGGAGCTTAGCCAATGAGTGGTCACAAAAGGTGTTTCCTCTCAACTCACGTGCAGAGGCGGGATTGCTGGCCCACCAAGTTTGCTTGGGCAGGCCCCCTGTGTGTGTCTGCTCTGGGCCTGCTCCATCTGTGGCTTGCCTCACCGCACACACATTCCCCTCCTGCCCATCTGGGCATGCAGCCTTCTCCTGAGCTGGTTGTGACTGTTATGGCATCCTGGCTAATTTGCATATTACCTCTTTATTTCACTGATTCTGCTATAAGAAGTGTTTATAGATCTGTTTGTATATTTGTTTTTGATGATGCTTACTCATATTTTCTTTTTCTTATGTGCTTACTTATATTGAAAAAAATATTTAGGCCTAAAGTAAAGGATAAAAATCCATTTCTATATAGGGTGCCTAAAGGAACTATTCTCAGTTGCTTTAAACTAAATTCATGATCTAAAGGTTTTTTTTGTTGTTGTTGTTTTTGGTCACTTGGATGATGTGAATTTGCTTCAAATCTAAAAAATGTTTAGCTTTTTGTTTATAAGTTCTTAGCGACAGTATTTCTTTATCCCTTACTTAGGATGAAAACTTTCCTAGAAACCCTTTGAAATTTGAGGATAGAAGTGGGTTTACTTTTAGCTTATCTTGAATATGAGAGTGGTTCTTTGGGGCTCCAGCTTACTATATGATGGTCACCTATTAAGCTCCCTAACTAGGGAATTCTGGGCTTTGATGTCCTTCCCCATGGAATGTGAGGCCATCTAGCAGAAAGTTCAAATGTACTTGCGTAGACAAATGCTTCCACAACACAAATGGCTTTTGTCCTCTCTTACTTCTCCAGATACTTTTTTCCCCTTTGATTTTATTCTGACAATTCCTTTTACATTCATGTCTTTAATACTTTTAAGAATTAAAAAAATAATAATCCATCATTTAGTAGTTCTCAGTAGGAAAATTAGTCCAAATAACCTAGACTGCATTAGTAGAAAGGAGAGTTTGAAAAATCTTTGGTATATATTTTGGTATTTCCTCCTTTACTTTGTATTTAGGAGTTTTAGTAGAAATGAGCCTTAATCTTTCCCCCTTATGCTTAATTAGTAACCTGTTATGAACGGAGACTGCAAATGTTTAAATTGGAAACTAATCTGTTAGAGATTAAGTTCTACTTTCAAAATTTAGCACCTAAAGCTAAAACACAGAGATACTTTATATTGTTTGTGTTGCTATTTTTGACCTGCAGCACTGAACTGGAGCTAATGATAGTAGTAAATGTTCTGAGACCTGAATGTAGCCTGCATTGGTAAACTCCTGTAGTCCCATTTGCCATCATATGGCCCCACCTCTTGTACTGTGACCAATATAAATCCATTGGTGAGGCAGTTCTCTGTGTTCCCCTACCAAAAAAATACCTTCAACTGTCTGATTCCAGATCTAAGAGGTAAGCTGGTCCTTCCATGCTTCTCTAATCTATAAGAGCAACAGATGGCCACATTATATACTTGGCACCAAAAACAAAACAGTAGAGCTCAGACTTTTTCACCAGGCTTAGGCTGTCAGTCGGACATCCCCTGAGGGCTCCCAGACTATGAGAGGGCGCAGGCCAGGCTCAGAGACCCCCCCACAAGAGCACAAATTTCATGCACCAGGCCTCTAGTAAGGTAAATGAGAGTTGTTTAGTAAGGCCTGTTTTGCAGTCTCAGGTAATGAGTTATCTCTGGAGACACAGGGGAGAAGAAGACACTGACAAATGGAAAGTTCCTTTACAAATGTAAATTTTCTTTACAAAAGGGAAATTTATGTCCTGCTTGGAGGCAGAAAGGGAAGGACAGAGAGCTCTTCTTGTGTTTGTTGTTTCTTAATTGCCTTCAGCACAAAGTAATCCTTCTGCAAATAATTCTTTACCAAAATAATCCCTTGGCAAATGCCATATTTTGGGGTGGCTATTCTGATGCCCTTTGTAACCAGTAGTATTCTTAAAATTAATACAATGGATTACCACAGCCACTTAAAAATAAAAAAAAAAATCAGAAATTATCGAATACCTGTGTGTAATAAGTCAAATTGTTTTGTGAAACCAATGTGTTTGTATACTGGGTTATATGTAAAATGTAAAATATATTTCTAAGAGAAGGTCTGTTAAGATGTTGGATTAACATTGTTTTCATGAAATAACTCATATACATAGGCAACTTAAGCTACAGGAAACACAACCTTTATATTGTTTTTCTTCACAACAATTCAGCTTTTTTGAGCTAAGGCTCCTCAGGCATCCATCTCTGAGAATCCTGGCAGCATATTTGCATAACTAAAGGTATCCAAATGATTTTCCTGAAATAAGGAACTCCCATAGGAGTATTAGTCTCCACTTATAGTTGAAAAAACATTGTATACCAATTTTAAACCATCTTTCTCCTCCAGCTTCTACCTATCAATATTTCAAAAACAAATATGTGAACCAAATTTTAATTTGGAGACCATAAATACATGATTATATTCTGTTTTTTTCACATATATTTTATGGGTTTATACCTTGATCCTCAATTAATATAAACTCCTTGAGAATAGATACTCTAGTTATGTTTAATTTGAATTTTTCATTAAAAAGGTACTTACTAAATAAAATATAAAAATATATTACATAATAACATAAAGCAATTATATATTACACAATATAACAAAATATGATATTTAATTATATAATGTATAATATATTACTATATAGCATGTAATTTTATGACAAATCAACATACTATACAATTATATACTATATAACACATTAATATATAATATATACATATTAATAAATATAACAAATATTAATTATAATTAATATATATAATAAATAAATATAATGTATTAAGTCCATATTCTGATGCATGGAGTCCAGAAATAAAATGCAGCTTAGCATCATTGAGACATTAATGAAATGCGTGAGCCAGTTCAGCTAAAAAGCTGCAGTACCAGGGGTCCATACCTGTTATCCAATCTGTCCTTGTCCAGGTAGTGTTTGGTGCCATCCAGTGGCTAGCTGCTCCATTTTAGATATTGCTGGGGACAATTCTGGGTGCTGTGACTGACTGAAGATCATCCTGACTGACTGGAGAACAATTTATATAATTACAACAAGAATTTGAGGAATCTCCAGGTCAGCTGGCACACACTTTCCCGGGTGCTTCTAATGCCCTTGTAATAATCTGGTTATTATTTAATAGGAAAGAAGTGAAAGGGGAGACCAGATGATATAGGCATGCCATTTATACAGCTTTGCCAAAAAACTGCATTTATATTTCTCCAAGTCTATTCCCTACTAATTGATGGGGGAAGGGACTAGACAAAGGCAGTTTAGACGCATGCCCAATAAAGGTCTGAGTGATGTGGGAAAGTGCTTGCCTGTCAATCACATCTAAAAGCGGGTCAGTGGCAAGGATGGGCATGAAGCTCTCTCTCTCTCCTCTCTTTGGGACTCCTGTGAAACCCATTTGTCAAATTTGGAGAAAGCATTTGCATTTAGGGTTGCAGAAATATTGATTTTTTGCTCTTCTTATTTTATTTGTATCCTGCTTACCTTATTTGCTTCCTTTCTCTCTCTCTCTTTTTTTTTTTTTTTAGATTGCTATATAAGCAAAACTCTTGGAATTTACTTTTTAAATGTTTTTTGCTATAAAAGTTGAAAGCTTCCTGCTTATTAGTAATGAGATTTTAACTAATAGCAGAAATAAGGTCAGGAAGAAATGAAAGAGGATAATTTTGAGAGCACATGTCTGTTTATGAGCCGGTCCATGACTCAAGCTAATTGAGCAAATTAATAGAAAAAGGAAGCGTTGAGCTCATATTAAAATGAGAATTTAAATCCTGAATTAATGAAAATGATCTAAGGTAATGGATCTTAGGTTCTTCTCTATCTCCCAAATTTTGTGTGTCTGTGTGGAGAGTATGAAAAGCCTATTCCACATAGTAAGAACCCTGTGATGACATAAACTGAGTCATATGAGACTGCAGCAAGGGAGAATAAATACCACACAGACAATTCTAAAATAACATTTTGTTAGAAAAAGTGAGTGCATGGTTTTCACTGCTTATTGGTTAGGCTAAAAAGTCCTTAGGGTGAGCCCTGGCTAGGTAGCTCAGTAGGTTAGAGTGTTGTCCCCATATGCCAATATCGCGGGTTCAATCCCCAGTCAGGCCACATATGAGTCAACCAATGAATCTATAATAATCTATAATAATAAAAGCATAATGTAATTAGACTAGACAGCCGAACGACCTTCTGAACATCCTTCCGGATGACCTTCTGGATGAAGCTGGGGCTGCGAGGGCCTACACAAGCTGCCACAGCTGCAAGGGCCCAGGCAAGCCACCGCAGCTGCGATGGCCGAGCCCCTTTCACGAATTTCGTGCAAAGGGCCTCTACTGTATAAATAAGTGGAACAACAAAACAATCTCTCTTTCTCTCTCTCTCTCTCTCTCTCTCTCTCTCTCTCTCTCTCTCTCTCTCTAATTTAAAAAAAGTCCTTGGGGTGGAATATCGGGAGCATTGATTGATTTCTTAAGGTCAGAATGAAGTCAAGTGAAGAAAGCATTTTGCAAGTCACAAAGTGTTTGCCGGTTATAATGATCAAACTACAAGAGGTGTTTGTTCAGATTCTCAAAGGTTATAATATATATACTACTTTAAAATGTAAGGATTAGGTCCAGGGTCCATTTCAGTATGGACATCACCCTTTTGAATTTTTTTCATCAACAGGTACATCAGACTGATATTAATACAGCTGGAATATACCTTTATTTTACTCATTGCTGTATGTAGCACACCTAAATGGTTAAGTAGTGAAATATGATGATACAGTAAGATGAACCGCCCTTTTTCTGGATCACCAATAAAACAGTCAATGGAATAAAAAGTGTAGAGGAAAATCAACAACAACGAAAAAACACTAGTGAAAGATTCTGCTGAGATGTCAGAATCTTTGAGAAATTTCTAGATAGAAAGCTGATGGAAAGAAATTGAGGCAGTTCAGTGAAGGTTGACTTCCAGCAACCTCTCTGAATAAAAATAAATGTCAGTAGGAAGCATGTAGAGCAGCTCTTGAAAAAAAATCCCCCTTAAAGCTTTTGATTTAAAGATCCTGGGACCAGGGGTGAAGACTGGCTATGAGACCACTGGGGAAAGTGGTTGTTAGATATTTATAGGAGCAGCACATGAAAACTGTAGTTCACTGAGAGGCTAAAGCAAACAGAAAAACAACTGAATATTGGAAGCTTAACCCTGTCAGCACAGGGAGCTGTGGTTTTTAAACATCAGAAACCAACTCATAAATAAAATTTAAGCAAAGCGTAAAGTTAGTTAGATATTAGGTTGCTCACAGAACACTGGGGGTGCTGAAAAACTGGGATTGTAAAACAGGCAGGAGACAGGTTAGGCTCAACACTGGACACAGTTTGTGCCACGGCTACCAGCAGCTACAGGCACGAAAGGCTACTCACAGCGAGTTCTGCTGCTTCTGTGGTTTCTCAAAACAGTGATTCTGTGTTTTTAACACTGTGAGACGGTATTTCTCACAGTCTTTGCTTCTTTGCATCTTTGGCTAATGTTTCAGGAGCCTCATTTCAGGAGCCTCTTATCAGGAGCCTGATAAGTACATTTCATTGTCCAAGTCCATGCTAGGGAGAAAAATAAAACAACTAACCAAATGAGCGTTATGTTGCTTTGCTGAACCAGCTATGATTCTATAAAAAAACAAAAGTTTCAGATACACTTTTACTGAACTGATTCATCAAACTTAAAAATTCATGAATGGCAAATCCATGACATAAAAGAACTAGAGCTGAAATCAAAACTAGTTAAATACAGCATTAATCATAAATGTTTTTTAAGTGTGCAGCAATATGGAAGATAAAAATAATTTTCCACATGTGACAAACAGAATATAAACAATCAACTATAATAGTGACTTGGCATCCCAATTTGTGGGAAAAAAATTGGAAAGTTGGTGGGGTGAAAGAAAATAAAGGTATGCTAATTTCTTTATATAATATTCTTTATTTAACATTTATATAATAAAGTGTGGTATGCTGTTTCATTATTGCTGTTAATAATTAGAAACATTGCTCAGCCATTGTGGCTTAGTTGACCTATGAACCAAGAGGTCACAGTTTCATTTCTGGTGAGGGCACATAGCTGGGTTGTGGGCTCAATTCCTAGGAGGGGATGTGTAGGAGGCAGCCAATCAATGATTCTCTCTCATCACTGATGTTTCTATCTCTTTCTCCCTCTATCTTCCTCTCTGAAATCAATAAAAATATATTTAAAAAAATAAAAAATATATATATGTATTAAAAATAAATTTGAAAGCTAAAATATACATATATTAATTTTATTGTGCCCTTGACCTGAATCAAACAGGGGAACCTTTAGTCTGCAAGCCAATGCTCTATCCACTGAGCCAAACCAGGTAGGATAAATAAATACATTTAAAAAAAAAGAAATGCATAGGGTTTCCTTTTTAAAAAGTTAAAAACATAGATTAATTTTTTATTTGAAAGAAACTAGTATAAAATAGTAACAATATATATAGCTTTTAAATTTATAGAGAAAATACTGAAGATAATATAATAGAGTCTATAAAGTAAATGATAGAACACTACATATAAGAAACAGAAAAGAAAAAAATGTTAAATTGAAAAGAAAATACATTAACTTTGACAATAAATTAGAATTAATATGAATTAATATACTTTTTATTTAAAGCCAAAGTCTGTATTTATTTTTAAAATTTTAAAATTGATTTTATAGAACAGAAAGAGAGAGAAACATTGCTTTGTTGTTCCACTTACTTATGCATTCATTGGTTGATTCTTGTATGTATCCTGGCCGGGACTGAACCTTCAGCCTTGGCATATGGGGTCAATGCTCTAACCAACTGAACATGCAGCAAGGGCAAAGCCAAAGTCTTTTAAATTAAGAACAGATAGTAGACATTTGATGGCATTTCTAATATTTATTCACATTCTCCTTCCTAACAGAACTCAGATTTTTAAAGAAATCCACATTATTCTCTCTCCTTTGAGGATAGCCCTCCATAGTTTAAGTTAATCAGTGCACAGAGTTGCTCTCCAAGCTCTTGTTAGTCCATGAATGGATATACATGGTCTAAATTGGCCCTAATCCATTAAAAGGAAGAAATCAGTCTTTCCTGTAGACCAGGTTGAAACTATAAGGGGAATAATGTTTAGGGTGAAGTCACTGCAAAGATGGAATACTGGGGAGGTGGGAAGGTCATGGGTCCTTAATTATATAATTGAGCCACTGATTACATCACCAAGGTTTCCAAATATGTGAAATAACACATTTTCTTACCTTTAATGTCAGAGATTTCTGTTACTTTGGGCCAAGAACAAATCTCAAACTAGAAGTGTAGTTTGCTCTCTGTAGTAAAATAATCAAACTCCATCTTATGCTAGCTACAAAGTATACATATTCATAATAGGGACTTGGTAAATTTATGGGACATATATAGTAGAAGAGTATATAGCTACTTAAAACAATGATATAGACTTCCTAGGGAAGGAAAGTCAAGTCAAGTGATAGGCAAGGTAAATACAAATATATGTATTTTGATAGTATTTCTGTCAAAATTACATGTATGATGCATTTGTTTCTATATTTATAGAATACCTCTGGAAAGATTCACTAGAAGCTATTAAGGGGTGATGCAGAGCTGGGGCAGAGGTGAAAGGAGGTTTACTTTTTACCATTCACTGTTCTGTTCCCTTTGAATTTTGTACCTCATGCTTGTACCAGCTAATCAGCACATAAACAAAAGTAAAAAGGAGACAGATAAAGGTTAAAACCAAAATGATGGGGAAAATAAATGGAACAAATGGGGTCACAAAATGAATGGTAAATTTTAGAGAATGAAACAATAAAAAAAGTTAAGTAAATAATGCAAATAATCAGCAATAGTAGTAGAAAAGTAAAAAACATTTATGTGCCAACTAACAAATTAAATGTACAAGAATCAGGTAACAAATTTAAAAAGAAATATATGGAGATAAATAAGAAATGAAATATTCATGGCAGACTATAAGATTTCTGCTCATTTGACTGATTCATATAGGTAAAAGTAATAAAATTATAATATTTCTAATATTGACTTAATAGCTATATAAATATTATGTTAATATTTTGAATATTATAGACAATATTTTTAAATGCCTATGAAACATTTATAAAGAATCATCATATGTTAGGTCTGTATTAGTATAGAATAATTTCAAGTAGCCTAAAATGTGCCTATAGAGGCTCAAAAATGTTTTTTGTTTGTTTGGTTGGTTTTTATTTATTTTTATCACATAGCAAAAAGTCCAGTTGAAAAAGTAATTGATGCTGGTTCAAAAGCTCATGGTTTTACATTAGATTTCTTCTGTGCTTTTCTTAGCCTTTCCTTCAGGGTTTTAATATGTCTGCTGTTGCTATTGGCAGCATAACATCTATGTTCAAGGCAAATGGAAAAAAAAAAAAAAAAGATGGATGGGTGTTTTCATGAAAGTAAAATTCTTACCAGGAAATACAACAGATTGCCACTTTGGAAACATGTCATATGGTCCCCTGCAACTGGAATACAGCAAGAGAAGGAGCTAGAAATTGGGTCAGCCAACCAATATTGTACACTAACTATAAGATCAAGAAAAAGACCTCATTAAGTTTTGAAAAGCAGTAATTATGTAAACCACATTTTTGAAATAGAATATCATCAAAGTATAATTTAATATGAAATGTCAAAAGAAAGAAAATTTCCTCAATATTGAAAATTAAAAACACTATCCTAATTAACTCTATGCCCAAAGAGGAAATCAACTGTTCAATTTTAGAAAATTATTACACTGAAGTCTTAAATATGTTACTAATAAACAAGAATAGTTGTAAAAATAACTCATCTATTTTAAACTTAGGGTTAATTTTATTGTTATATTTCTAAGAAAAGCAAGAGATTATAGAAATTACAAATCAGAAAAGAGAAAAAACAATCAAATGGATAAATACACAAAAATATTACTTTTAGACGTTAATATAATAGGCAAACTTCTGACATTATTACTGTCATAATCTAAAATTTTATTTATTTAATTTTTAAATAATTTTTATTTCTCATTTCCAGTAGACATACAATATTAATTAGTTTCAGGTGTAGGACATTAAAATTTTAAAACAGAGAAAAACATAACAAATTTATACTAAAAATCAACATAGGCTTTTGTTATATCTATCAAATTGAAAACCTATTGCATCTAATATCTTTGAGCTTCTACTAAGATTTTAATAAAGTAATGAAAAGATTATTAATCTAAAAAGAAAAAGAGAACATGAATGGAAAAAACAGAATATTAATGGTGCCAACCATTATTTGGAAATTAGGAAGCATCTAGTAAAAAAAAAAAAAATAATCTCTGAGCAAACAACAAAAAGCCAAGAGATAAAAAATAGGAGAGAAAGAGTAAGAATTACAGATAATTTCTCAGAATGCACAACATCAGATACGTGAATGTTCCAGAAATGATAAGCAAAGAAAACAGAGAAGAGAAAATTATAAAGGATTAATTTAAGAATATTCCCAACAACTGGAGGATTGCAGTCTAAAAGGTCAACTAATTGTCCAGACTGATGATTGAAAAGGCTCTTCATTATAAAGAAATAAGCCAAAGATCATTGTATTTTCAAAAGCAACACTGGAAGTGGTAGGACAATAGAACATTGACTTGAAAATTCTGGAGGATATGGTTTTAGTCTAGAATTGTATACACAGCCAATCTAGCAATCAAACACAAATATGTCATAAAAACATTTTAGGCATTTAAGTTCTTAAAAAAAAATAAGAAAGGAAGTTAAGGTAGGGAGAGACTGAGGGAGGAAATATTGAAGCCTTTTATGTCTAACCAGTTTAATGATCAAACTAAGAAATGAGACACTCCCCACCCATGTCTAGAAATTCCTGGAAATCAATTTGTCTATGCAAATATATTTTTTTTCATCTGGACAATTAACTTTTCAATTTAAAAAGAAAAGAGCAAAAACCACTAATGAATCAACAATATGGTTACCTGGACCCACTTCAAAAAGCACTGTCTCTTGTCCTAATTAATTTTTCACTAATATTGCTTAACCCCAGTAAATTCCTAACCTTAAATCATTTCAACCCAAATCAAAAGCCCTATAAATATTGTCCTCTAAGTTTTCTTTTCTGATATATTATGACACTGGTAAGGCTATCTGTGTTCTCCTTTATAAACAGCATGATAATCTTTGCTTGGTTAACAGGTTATTCTGGAAAAGTGTGTGTGTGTGTGTGTGTGTGTGTGTGTGTGTGTGTATGTGTGTAAGTATTAGGCAAATTCAAGCTGGCTGAAGAAATTGGTAGATTATCTGTTTAATTTGATTATGCAGATATAATATTGAGAAAACTTGATAGATGTGTTAAAGTAAATCTTATAAAATGTTATGTATATAATATACAGTATATGGTATATTATACATATAACATTATGTTATACATATATAGTATATTATACATATAGTATTTTATGTACATAATGTATAGAATATGTCATATAAAATAAATGATAGGAAATATTAGAGAATTAGTCACTCACAGAAAAATTAAAAATATAAGATTTAAACAATAATTATCATGCATTAATTGGGTTAGTAGTAAATAACATTTTTATTGTCATAAGGTAAAAATTAAATTGAGATTTATTTGACAAATCTTATATAATAAAAGTCTAATATGCAAATTGACCGAACGGCAGAACAACAGGCAGAACAACTGGTCACTAGATGCTCACTGACTACCAGGGGGCACACGCTCAATGCAGGATCTTCCCCCAGCCCACAGGTCCCAGGCCAGCCAAGGCAGGTGCTAGCAGGGGTCCTCTGATTGTCCCGCTGGTCGATCCGCAGAGGGAGGTGACTGGCGGGGGCAGGGCTGGCAAGTGGGCAGCACCAGACTGGCCAAGGCGGGTGCCAGCGGGGGTCTCCTGATCATCCCGCTGGTCGCCCTGCAGAGGGAGGTGACTGGCAGTGGGGGCAGGGCCGGTGAGTGGGTGGTGCCAGGCTGGCCAACGCAGGTGCCAGCGGGGTCCCCCCCGATCACCCCACCGGTTGTCCTACAGATCGGCCCTGATCACCAGCCAGGCTAGGAACCCCACCCATGCATGATTTTTGTGCACCAGGCTGCTAGTTGTGATATACGTAAGTGTTCAGGGAAAGGGACCAAGATTATGAGAAAGAGATGGATTAAAAATTCTAAATCCTCCTCAACTATGATAAGAAATTGATATACAAATAACAACATCAACAAAAGTAAAAAATTTAGAAGCATTGCCAAATCAACTGGACCCAAGCCCTTAGAATAGTGATCTAGCCTTCAAGCGAGCTGAGGTTGTTGGAGGTTATATTGGGTAATCCAGGGATCAGAGGTAGCAAGTGAAACAGGGCCTCCTCTGTATAATATATATATATATATACTTATAAAGTAATAACTCATTTAATTAAAAATAATTAAATTTGAATAAATTCCAATAATAAAAACAGGAAATTAAGCCTCCATACAAAAAATAAACAAAATAGTACACCTTTGGCTAAAACTCAGTCGCCGTGCCCTGCAGAGCTGCACGACAAGCTGAGAAAGGAAGCCTTGCTGGTGTGCAGTCAGCAGAGAACATGGATGTGGGGAACAGCTGGTCACACTCTACTGCAGTTTCTTGCAGTAACAGAATACATCCATAATCAGATGATATTTAGCATGTTGCAGCTAGACCTGTGTGTCTCTTTCACTGCTGTACTGCAGGGATCATAAATAGCTCTGATTGATTCTCTGACATAGTAGACTTCATAAAAGTGTCAAGTTATCTAAAGAAAAGCTAGTCAAACCTACAGGATCTCTGGAGACCCTTTAGTTATATCTCAATATTAAAATTTTGGCAAGCAAAGCTGCTGAAACTATTATAATCATTTTATTAAATTATTCTAAGCCACCCTCACTTATTTTTAACTAAAGGCCCAGTGAATAAAATTTGTGCATGGGTAGGCTCCCTAGTGGCTGCCAGGTGCAGGCCAGGGCCTCCCTTCCCTGGCTGCCGGCTGCTGGCCGGGGCCTTCCTTCATTCCGTGCTGCCTCTTGGTGGTCAGCACACATCATAGCGAGCAATCGAACTCCCGTCGAACTCCCAATGGGACACTTTGCATATTAGGCTTTTATATATATAGATAGCTATATGTTGCTCTCCCCTCACTCAATAATTACGTGTATTGCTACCAGTTGAGATGAAACTCTAGAGCCTCTGTAGAATTTTGGATGCTACCTTTATGAGGCTCCCAAGCATCATTAGAAGAAACAAATGGAAGGCCTTCAGTATGTATGGCTTCAGGCAAAGCTGTTACCACCAAAATACTTTGTAATTTTTAACTCGTGCTAAATATGATCAATGAAACATTTCTATGAGATTGATTTTATACAGGATCTTGGGAAATTAAACCTTTCAACAGATCACCCTTTCCTGGCTGCCAACAGGATATGATAGATTATTTACCTTGTCTATGTGATTCATTGTTATTGAAGGTGAGGAACATCAATGTGCTCCTACTGGGCATGGAAGAAGAGGGCAGGTGGAGAAGATGCAGTGCTTGAGAATTTTCAAGATTGTTTTCCTCCCATAATCATCAATCACAGTGCATCTTTTTTTGACATATACAGACACAGAGCTATGATTGTGTGGTCATGGGTTATCATTTCTGCTCACTATCCTCTTCTTTCTAGTATCTCATGTCTTCTTAAGGATCATTAGTTCACTGAGGGCTGTTGAATATTGACACTTACAGCATCCCTGTTAGCACCTTGCCCCTCACCCTACCCCAGGGACGTGAGGATTCTACTTTGACAATATTTTTCTGGTGAAAACATATCAATTTATAATAAGCCTAAATACTTTTGCACCTAAGCATTACTGCTAAAAAAAAAAAAAAGTCTTTGTTCAGGTGACTCAGGGTAGCAATGTTGTGACACGGAAGTCAGACTCTTCCTGAGAACACTCTGTTTGGTACATTTATGTGTTTTGCAAGGACTATTACAATCCTCTGGCAGTGTTTAGGAAAATGGTGTACTTTATTAGGTAAGAGTACATACTTTGCTATCAGACTGTCCGAGTTGGGATCTGCCCGTCACAAGCAGGGTGACCTTGCACAAGTTATGTAATCTCTCTCTGTCTCAGGTTCTTTATTTGTAGAATCAGGGCATTATAAAAATATTTACTTCAGAAGTTTGTTGAAAGTACTAAATGAAAAGCTTCTGCCAAACCTTGCCACATTTAAGTGTCAGTGATGATGAGAAAGAAATTCTAATCCTAATTTAGCACCTGGTTTATTTCCATTGGTAAATCTCTACCATCCTTTTTTATATCATTGTTTCCAATAACTGAAGAATTGGACTAAAACTTTTT
This sequence comes from Eptesicus fuscus, assembly GCF_027574615.1. Taxonomy (NCBI): domain Eukaryota; kingdom Metazoa; phylum Chordata; class Mammalia; order Chiroptera; family Vespertilionidae; genus Eptesicus; species Eptesicus fuscus. The sequence continues at coordinate 79,662,503 of NC_072480.1, forward strand.
TTTCCCAATGTATGTACTTTGTTATATTAAACAAGGTGTCTACTAAGATTCACTTAGCTGTAGTGGACCAAATCTATGTATAGAACAGTTTAAATATGAGGCATTATACTTCACTAATTAAGAACATAAACTTTTCAGAAATCAAAGTCATGATTCATATTCTTGCTCCATTTGCTATCTGTGAACCTAGGGCCAGTTACTTAATCATTCTGTGTCCCACTTTCCTTAATCTTAGAATGGAGAAAATAATAGTACACTATTTATAGGGTTGACCTAAACACTGTAAATATTATTTATATAAACTCTTAATCCTATATTTTTAAGTTGGAACTTTCCTATAAAGTTTGATATATATATATATATATATATATATATATATATATATATATATATTTCAAGATTGTTAACAATATATACCATTGTTAACAATCTTGAAATATCTGACAATCTTGAAATATCTGACAGAATTTCCTACATCAGGAATTTGATAAGCTTCATTTTTCTCCACTTAAATATTTATTTATTAACTACTCTGTCCTGGGTACTATGATAGGTATGCTGATAGGATGTATCAAGCATGGCTAGTCCATTGATCAAGCTTCCAATTAGTAATGTAACAACAAGGGAGCACTGGGAAAATTGAGATATAATTTTGTTTCAGCATGATTTGGGATATGTCATTTCACCTTGATCGGATCATTTTATTTCATTTTATTTTGGTAGATGTTTATCTCATTAGGGTCCTGATCTTTAGACTGCTCTTCTTAAATTTTTAAGAACAGCTACCTCAATGACTTCAAGCTCATACTGTTACTTGATTTTATTTTATCTAACCCTCCCCTCCTTTTTGTCGCCCTTCCTCCCTTCTTTCCATACCTTTTTTTAAAAATTAGAATATTTCCAACATATGTTTTAAAAACCTACCAGAAGTAGTATAATTTAGATGGATCGGAGTTTCACTTCAGCTGAGAAATAGCCGATGTTGAGAAAATCAGAATTTTTCTCTGAATCAAGAGGGGAGAAAGGTGTAACCTGGAGCTGATGTTTTTACTTAAGAGTAAAGGTTGTGGGGGCATCTTCTCACCTCTCTTTCTTTATATTTAATATAAAATTTATAAGATGACCATATATGAAAGAAACCAGTCCTCATAAATTCCAACCCCCCCATGTAATGTTCCATATAAATCACCTGCCCTCCATCTCCAATGTTCCATATAACTCATCTACCCTCCATCCTGAAGTCCATAAGTAGTCAAACAAGAAAATAGACAAACACATCTTGTGTGCTCTTTGGTTAAATCCTTCTCTCATGCCAACTTGCTTATTAAGCTACTAGAGACCCAGTGCACGAATTCATGCACAGATGGGGTCCAGCCAGCCTGGCTCCAATAGGGGTAAATCAGGGTTGGGCCTGTTGGGAGGAGGAGATGGCGGGAGGTTGGCCAGCTGGCCTGCCCCGATTGAGGCCTGATCAGGGCTGGGCTGGCTGTGGGGAGGGGCCACGATTGGCTGGTGGGCCCCACCCCGATTGGGGTTGGGTGGCTTATTGGGGTGGGGCCACTCATGGGGAGGGGCTGTGGGTGGTGGGCCAGCTGGCCCTGCCCCTGATCAGGGTGGGGGAGTTGATCTGGGGTGGAGCTGGATCGGGGGGGGGGGGGGGGGCTGTGGGCTGATCAGGGTGGTGGGGGCCCATTGGGGGTGGGGCCAGCCTGGAGGAAAAGCTGCGGGAGGTTGGCCAGCCAGCCCTGCCCCCTATTGAGGTTGGGGGTCCAATTGGGGGTGGGGCTGGCCATGGGGAGGGGCTGTGGGTGGTGGGCCAGAAGGCCCCACCCCTGAATGGGGTGGGAGTGCTAGCTGGAGGCCAGCAGCCTGGGGAGGGGCTATGGGTAGTTGGCCAGCCAGCTCCACCCTCTATTGGAGTGGAAGGTGTGATCAGGGGTGGGGCCAGTATGGGGGAGGGGCTGCATGAGGTTGGCTGGCCGGCCCCACCCCCTGATCAGGCCAGTTCACTGGCCACAGTGGGCATCATAGTGACCGATCATTGGTCGTTCCAATTGTTCCAGACGCTGGCTTTTTATATATATAGATTTCTTTTTATAAAAGTCATCAGAAAATCCAGATTTATTGCTCTTTTTAAATTCTTCTAAACTATTAGCCCTCTATTTTCTTCACTTCCATCCTTACATAGTTTAGATTCCATAGTTCAACATTTTAATAACACTTTTGCCAATACCACAGATTCTCTTGTTTTCCTGTGATGCTGTCACACCTATCTGATAACACACCCACTCAAGATGAAGCTGACAATATTTTTTCCTCTTATATCCAAGTATATATTTGTAACTGCAGAAATTCACAAACTGTGATATAATGGTATGATTAACAACCTCAATTAGAAAATCTATAGTGCCTAACAACTCTTGGACATTAATTGGGTTTATTTGTTTTATCTCACAAATATTTTAGACATAAACTTCACACATACCTTGCCATCTACTTTTCAGGGAAAATTGAAGTCACTTAGAAATAATTTATTCCAATTTCTGCTCTTAATCTTGTAGATCCAACCATGTTTTCCATCATATCTTATTAGGATATTCTCTTCCTTTTGTTGTTACCCATCTCCATCTTTCTGGTATTCTTACACTATCAGTTATTTCATCTTTCTCCTTTCTATTGAACTGTTGCCTTCCAATATATCCATCCCATTAACTATTGAACATGTTCATATTTAAGATATCACTATTTTAAATGCAACAATTTTCTCCACTATCACCTTACGTTTCTCCTCCCGCTTAGAGCCAATCTTTTTTAAAATTTTTGTTGTACAGTCTCCAATTCTCTGCTTTTTATTGTATTGTCAAGTCATCCCAATCATTTTTTAGCAACTGTTGTTAGTTATCCAATTATCTTTATGCTACTAAATCCAAGGGACTTCTTAATCATTCATCTTTTAACTGACTTATGAGCAGAGACTGTTGGCCACTTTATTGTCCATATTTTTTGGAGGGAGGGGACATTTTGTTTCCTTTGCTTCTGAGAGCTCATTCTTTTCTATCTGTTGTCCTCGGTCTTTTTGTAAGCTCAAGCTAAAATACTTAGTAATAATGTGTTTCCCATTTTAAATGTTTGCTCTTCTATTGTGCACTTTTTTTAGTCCACCTTTACTATGTCCATGGGTTCAATTGTCATTTACAGGCTAATGACTCTTAAATTTACATCTCAGGTCAAAACCTCTCTTTTTATTTCCACACTAGAGGCCCAATGCATGAAATTCGTACGGGGGGTGAGGAGAGGTCCCTCATCCTGGCCTGCACCCTCTTGCAATCCAGAACCCCTCAGAGGATGTCTGATTTCCAGTTTAGGCCTGATCAAGCCTAAACTGTCAGTCGGACATCCCTCTTGCAATCCGGGACCCCTCTCTCCTAACCACCCGCCTGCTTACTCCTTACCACTTGGCTCACCACTCCTTAGCGCTGCCGCAGAGTTGGGAGAGGCTCCCACCACCACCTCTGTGCTTGTGATCCTAGATTCTGGCTGAGCAGTGCTCCAGCTGTGGGAGCGCACTGACCACCAGGGGGCAGCTCCTGCCTTGAGTGTTTGCCCCCTGGTGGTCAGTGCGCATCATAGCGATCAGTTGTTCCACGGGTCATTCTGTTCTGCCATTCAGTCAATTTGCATATTAGGCTTTTCTTATACAGGATGTGCTCATCTACTTACCTAGCATCTCTGCTCCAATGTCACAAAGACAACTTACCCAAGAGAGATATTTCCTTTCATTCTAATTTCCATCCAGTGCACTCTGTCTCAAAAAATGGAGTCATTATTTATTTTCTTGCTTAATATAGAAATCTTGAAGTAACTCAACACTGTCCTTTTCTCCAAACCTCCATAATATCCAAATCCAATATCAAGTAAATTTTTATTGAATTGAGCTACCATTAAATTTCTTGTGGCCATGTTTAACACTTTTATCTCCTTACCATATTCCATCAACCTGTATTAATTTTAACTCATACATATCTTTGGAAAAAATGTTATCTCTGTCTTCTCAAGAGCCACTCTGGCACCAATCAAATCCATCTTCCAAATTTCAGCTAGAATGATTTTTCACCTAAACATAGTTTTAATCATACATTCTTAAGCATAAATCCCTTAAGTGGATGTTCACTTGATTTATGATAAAAACAAAATACTTAGCATAGGTTCTACATGATTAGATATATAACTCTCTTCAACCTGACCTTTGTTTTCTGTACCTCAGCCATACAGGCCTTCTTTCAGTGTCTCAAATGTGCCATTTTTTCTTCTGGATCAGATCATATATACATGTAATTGCTTGTGCCCAGAATGCTCTTCTACTTCATTTGATTACATCCTACTCTTTCTTCAGATTTCATGTTATGTGTTACATGAAGCATTTCCCATCTCCAGTCTGGGTCAACTATATTTTATGCACTCTTGCAGATTCTATTTCCTTGACTTTGAAACATAATATTATATAACAACTAGAGGTCTGGTGCATGAAATTTGTGTATGGGTGGGTTGGGTCCTTAGGTGTGGCCAGCAATCAGGGCTGGCCAGGGTCTTCCTGCCAGCTGCCAGCTGCCAGCTGAGGCCTGCCAGCCAGTGGGAGGGGGTGGGGGGAGAGGAGGAAGGTTGGCCGTCTGTGGGGAGAGATCAGGGGAGGTTGGCTGGCTGTGGGAGGTTGGCTGTGGGAGCACACTAACCACCAGGGGTCAGCTCTTGCACTGAGCTTCTGCCCCCTGGTGGTCAGTGTATGTCATAGCTACCGGTCATTCCGGCATTCCGGTCACTTACGCTTTTATATATGTAGATATGCACATTATTTTAATTATTTGTTTTTTCTCACAACAATGTCAACTCCATGATTTTAGGGAGCATATATATTTTGCTTTCCATTATACCCCCAGTATAAAGTACAATGCCTTCAATGTAGAAGTTTCATATTAAACAAAATCTACTATTTAAATATTACGCTTGTGATATTTTTGCTTCTGCTCTAGAATAAGTGCTATCAGCATCATACCCTTGAGAGGATTACTCACTACTGAAGCATGAAAGGTTCTGTGGAGGGTGAAAAATAGAATTTGCTTCCTGTGTTTTAGAGATCTACATCCTTCTCATCAAACAAAAACTACCCTTTGCCCAGACAGCATGGGTCAGTGGTTGAGCATTGACCTATAAACCAGGAGGTCATGATTTTATTCCCAGTCAGGGCATATGCCTGGGTTGCAGGGCTCAATCCCCAGTGTAGGGTGTGCAGAAGGCAGCCAATCAATGATTCTCTCTCATCATTGATGTTTCTATCTCTCTTTCTCTCTCCTTTCCTCTCTGAAATCAATAAAAATATATATTTTAAAAACTATCCTTTGATAAACTGGCTCTACTGTCTAAGAGGAGGTTAAAGATCCTTTTGTATTAAGGATCAAAAAGTGGAAACTGTCAGGTTGATACCTGCTCCCCATAGGAGACAATTAATCAATAGACCTCTACTTTTGTTTCAAAGTCTGTGCCTCATTGGAACTGCTCAATAGAGTTTACAGCTCATTTATATTTTGAGATGTGGAAAGATGTGAATATGTTCATTGTAAGATAATCCAGGTTAGAAAAGAAAAAAGAGTTGAGAGTTCTGTAATGAACAAAACTTTTGAGCTAATCAAGACAACATGCCCTAGGGCAGCACCAGCTAGGTATGTGAACAAAAAGATGGAACATTAAGAAAAGCTGGCAAAGTAGTACTAATGAAATGAAGCCACCTTCTTCCTGAAGGCTTTGTTGTACTAAGCTGAGCTAGGCAAATTGTGCAGCTAGGTCCACTAGGAGAGAAGAAATAACATTCCCATCAATACCATGTGTCAGCCATGACTGTACCTGATTCTTAAAAGGGAATTAGAACATCATCTTTGGAAATCTCTTCAAATGCTGGGTAGCTCTTTTCCCTCTATCTTTGAAAAATGCAGGCTTCATCCCACTGTTGTTGATGTTTTAGTGATTCTCTAAAGGTGATGCCACAGTCATGCTCAATGAATCAGGAAAATACCTGACTGGAGAAACAAAATTCTCAGGTTTATTAGGGATGTCTCAGAGGCCCATTATGATGAGAGATTCACAGGGATGTGCTCAGTCGTAACCCCAGAGAATTGCTAATGTCTTTATGTCCCATTTTTCAAATGAACTTGGGCCATGTGGCAGATTAAAGATGACATCAAATTCTTTGACATTCTTTTTTTTTTAAGAGGTGGGTTTTATATCACCTCCCCTTGACAACTTTGACTAATAGACAGTGGAAGTGATAGTCTACCAATTTGAGGCCTAACTTTTAAAAGGATTATCCTCGCTCTCTAGGAAATTCTGATCCATGAAGTAACAAGTCTGACTGCTTTGCAGGAGAGACCACATGAAGAAACCCTGAGACTTCATAGATAGAAAAACAGAGTGATACAGCAGAGCCTTCTAGTCATCTAAGCATTTAATAATGCCATTGTGGACCACCTATACCAGACCAACCACCAGCTGAAGAACACTCCATGTGGCACAGAAGTATATATAGCCCAGCTGATTTCTGACTGAATTTCTGTCCCACAAAGTTGTAACATTAATAAAATGCCTGTTGTTTTATGCCACTTTATTGAGTATAGTTTGTTACACAGCAATACTTAAACAAAACTGTCTAGGAGGACAGTTGAGGATAGATGATCCAGTCACCAAATGCTCATGAAACGCACCTGTTATTTTTATTTTCTGCCTATATCTTTTCACTGAGAAATTCCTTGTAAGGGTGACTAAATCAAATTTTGAGGATACATGTTTTAGACACTCATCCCTACAGGTGTCAGAGTTTTCTTGCCTAGTATGAGCTGTCATGGCCTGAGATTCTAGCCCAGAATCCAGCTGTGACTGTGTGTGGTAGACCTCATATATTTAATGTAAATTTAAAGCATACCATAGATTAATTAAGTAAAATGCTAAATCAACTTGATATAAGAGGAGGTCAACTTCTGAAATAGCAGAATGAGAAACTTGGTGACCTTACTCTCCCTTTAAATTAAAAAAAACAAAAATACAGGCAAACCAACTACAGCTAACCATTTAAAAACTTTCTTCAAAAGAAACTACTAAACCTCAGTTAGAGGGAGAGGAGGAAAGTGGGTCTGTCAAGTTTTAACTTGAGGCCCTCTTCCTCTCCAGCTCAGTGGCATGGTCTTCAAAAGACAGCAGCATTGCAGACGACAAAGAGATTTGACCTATTTTAGAGTTTCTTTAAAAGCAGCATCCCCAGAATGCAGCCAATGTTTTATCCAAACTTTCAGCTCCTTGGAAATCTCTATTCCCAGAGCATAGTGGCTATGTGATTTGATTCAGACCTCAGCTCAGTGGAAGTAGGGAGGAGGAGGAAGCCTACTCCCAGGTTGTTACCAAAACAATAGCAATTCTAGAAACAATTTGGCTGCCTAAGACTGTGTTTCAGTTGAGACCAATAAGAGGTTGGCTGGGAATTTAAAAGGAAATCCAAAGATCTAGACAGCAGCCATAAGGAACTTTGAAAAATTTCAACATATTGAAAAATGTCAATATAGTCCTATAGGGGGCCTAAAAGACTGTGAGAAAGCCCAGAAAAAAATTGGGAAAAGAGAAGGGCTAACTGTGAGGCCTTCTATAAGCAGGAAGTCAAAGCTAAGGCTGTCTTCTAAACTACCTGATGTATGAAGACTTGTCTTCTCATACACACTGTTGTGGCAAATATAGAGATTAAGGCAAGGCATTTAAGAAAATCTAAGCCATCATTAGCTGACCATTAAATTATATTTACCCCAGTTGTGACCCATAAGAAACCAGATTTACAAGCAAAAACAGTAACTTAAAAAAATAAAAACTAGCAGAGGACTCAACTCAGAGGCCATGCACAGCAGAGAACACAGAATCTACAGAGTTAGTTCAGGAAAAATACTATACAAACAAGCACCAATAAGAAAACAACAGCAACAACAACATACCAACAACAACAAATTGTGGGGCAATCTGATACAAGAGTTGGAAAAATATATTGTCTAAATATCTAGTTTTCCACAAAAACTATGAGAAATGCAAGGAAACAGGAAAATATGGCACATACATAGGAAATAAAAAAGAGCTTGCAGAAAATGTTCCGGAGATACTCAAGAGTATGGGCTTAGTAGACAAAGACTTTAGATCAGCAATTATAAACAGAATAGATTCAAAGAACTAAAGAAACGACAACTAAAGAACTAAAGGGAAGTATGACATAGATGTCTGATCAAAGAACATCATTATAGATACAAAAATGTACTTTAGAAAATAGAAATGCTTTAGTTGAAAAAAAAAAAAAGCATGTTAACAGAAATGAATATTTATTAGAAGGGCTCAATCAAACTATTGAACTGGCAGCCCTGGTCAGGTGATTCAGTTGGTTAGGCCCTAACCGTTAGGGAATTACCCTATATACTGAAAGGTTTCAGGTTTGATTCCTAGCCAGGGGAACATACCTAGGTAGCAGTCAGATTTGGGGCAGGTACATGAGGCAACCAATTTATGTTTCTATCTCACATCAATGTTTCTCTCTCTCTCTCTCTCTCTCTCTCTCTCTCTCTCTCTCTCTCTCTCTCCCCCCTTCCTCTCTTTCTAAAATAAATACAAAACATATCCTTTGCTGAGGATAAAAAGGATTGAGCTGGCAGAAGAAAGAGTGAGTAAACTTGAAGATAAATCAATAGATATTATCTAAGCTTAGGAGCAGAAAGAAAAAAGAAAAGAAAAACAAACAACAGAACCTTAGAGTTGTTGGAAAACATCAAGTGTACCAACATATACATAATGGGAGCCCCAGAAGAAGGAAGAGCAGTAATATTTTCCTTCCACTTTCACTTTGTGTACTGTCCATCTTTTTTCCCCCTATGTTTTGAACTTCTCCTCTTCAACATTAATAGCACCAAATCCGATACTACCTTCAAAAACTCATGTGTCTTGTACTATCTCTCCTGAATTCACTCATGCTTTCAGCTCCCTTTTTAATTGTAGAGATTCTACTGTGTGTTCCTTGGACTTGTCAGATTTAATAGAATCCTTTCAGCAGTGGCAAACTAAACTAGGAGAGAAAAACAAGATTTAAGCCTTTACTTTAGCCTTGATTTGATTATTTGTTCTGATCCTTTTTTGGGGTGTGTGTGTGTGTGTGTGTGTGTGTGTGTGTGTGTGTGTGTTTGTTGTTTTTTTAATCCTCTCTGACAGTTGTCATCTCATAGCTTTGTTCTATAGATTTATTGAGAAATGAATGAAGATAATAAAAATTAAAAAAAATGGTTATAGAGGTGACTCAGAATACAGAAAAGATATCCTTTTAAAAGATTTTGAGGCTTTGGCCCTGCACTTAAGTGGGAACCATGAATTTCCTAATATGTGTAGTAACTGTGACCAGAGCCCAGATCACTTTATTGGATAAGGATTTTATTGAATTGAAAGTGTCTTTTTTTCTGATAGCATCCAAATGAATAAGTCAGTAGATTTACAAAAATTAAAGAAATCTTAATGTATCATCATAAAAAGCCACATGGCTGTGATTTTGAATTGATTTTCCATGAATTGAGCGTGTTCCTAAACGGTCATGGATGGATGCAACTCTTCCATTTTATATTGGGTTATTTCAGAAACAGCAAGCCCAGAATCTGATTTAATTTGAAAGAGACAAAATTGTATTTCTCTGCTGATTCTCCAGGTGTTAGAAGTAAATGAGGAGTTTTCTTTTCTTTTTTCATTTTTCACCAGTCCTCCCTAAGTTAATTTGACAGAAATGGCTTTTACAAGAAGACAACATGTGATAGGAATTGCGTTGAGAATAATGAACGTGTCAGACAAATGGCAAAGCATAATTGGAGTAGCTTGTTTTCTTCTCTCTGAAATTATAGTACATATGACAAACTGAGATGTTGTGTCTGCTATGAAAACATCACTAGGGCAATTCTCTGATAAGACTAGCTAGTTGATACTTATTAATAACAACAGAAAAATATTCTAAGCAAAATTTCTTTGTAACATATAGAAAAAAATTATATGAACAAGGCTAAAATCAATATTCTTATTTATCTCAGGATAAGAAAGTAAGATTTGTATTGAAGATATATTAAATATAATTGAAAACATAAGGTTTCTGTTTAGTTCTGTAGCAAATGACTATGTCACCTTAAGCAAGTTGCTTTTTAATCATTTTTTCACATATTCTTTCAATAATTTGTTGTATTGGTATGCCGGGCCTTTTTCTAAATCCTGATTACAGCTAATATTTAGGCATTTCTTAAGAAGTTCAACACTTGGTTGTAGGAGCTGAAAGTTGTGAGGGGTTTTAAGAAATTGACATAATGATACCAACACATTAAAAATAAAGACCTAATGACTGAATGGCTTAAAAGAAAAATCAAAACATTTTATTACTCTCTCTCTCAGTACAAGGTTCAACATGACCTGTCCAGACCAATGGGGAACTGGGTTCCTTAAAGCCTATTAGGGACCCAGTCACTGCTTCCCCATACCCCTGTGACATTGTTGCTATCTAGTAGTGGGAGCTGGGCTCCTGTCACAGGAAGAGAATGTGGATCATCAATAATGATAGATCAAGTCTTGGGAGTAGTAGGCATCACCCTCCTATTCCAAGGCACAAAGCCATAGTCACATAGCCATGTCCCAAAGCAAGGGAGTCTGGAAATGTAGTCTAGCTGAGCAGCCATAATGGCCAAGAAAAAGGGAGATGAGATTTTCCTGGCAACTAGCTCTCCCTGAGAAAGATAGAACATTTGGAAAGCACAGTAATTGCTGTTTTTCTGGTCTACAAAATAAAATATTGAATTTAAGTTAATTTGATTTCAGCCTTTGAAGTCTCTTTGACACAAAGTGATCTCTAATGTACTCACTTTGCATAAGAGCAACAACATTTAAAATAAAAAAAGATTGCAAGTTCGAAAGAACAATAGAAATACATTGAAAATGTGATGCTCTACAAATTTTAAAGCCAAAAATAATTAAATTGTGGACCAAGAGATGCCCTCTGTGGCTAATTACTTTTTTCTAATTACGATTGTCAAGAATACTATCAAATAATGAGTTAAGTTTATAGCATTTTAGGTACATTAGCTATCATAAAATATTCTTTCCTGGCAAATTAAAAAAGTTTAACCTTTCTAATGTGGTTCTATCTTGATTAGCCCCAACCCCATAATGTTCCTAAGGTTTGAAGTCATTATAGATATTTTTAAATTACTTCTTGGTCCCTTTCCTTTCAAAGAGATTCTAGATGTAGAAATAGAGTTTAGTGGTTTGATTGGCTTTATTATCTCTTAAAGCCCTGAAATATTGGTTCAGCAGTGCTCTATAGACCCCAAGGGCTGCATTTCTTATCAATTCATAAGCCTGGTTGAGAATCACTATTATTATTATCTCAGCAGTAGAAAAGAGTAAATTATTATTTTTTCCAGGTCTGAGATGTTCTAAAAGTCTTCAAATGCTGTGCTAGCTTTGGCAGCATATATACTAAAAGTCTTCAAAGGCCTAAAGTGATTGGACACAGAGTATTAGAAGTAACAGTTGAAGAGAGAGAAAATGGAGCTAAGAGACTACCTGCCACAGGCTGATCATGAGTATCCCTTTGCCTCTATGCCCTACGCAACGCAGCACTTGGTACCATTCCCACTGCTTGCAAGTGTCTATTTTGAATCAGGTTTGAGAAATTTCTTTTTCCAAGAATCATTTTTATGTGTTGAACTATTTCAGCTAGAATGACACTATTGCTCTGAAAGAAGTCCCAAAGTTTCAGGGGAAGATTTGCTTGCTTTGCGCAGATTTGACACCTCAGTGTTGAGGTCAGCACTTCCTAAAATTAGCAAAGTGAAATAGAGAACAAAATCCGGCTCCCCATGCCTCTCTTTCAGGCGATAGTACAGGAAGAGAGTTCTTCCCATCTTTCAGAACTTGTCAGTGTCACCCAATAAACAAATAATCTCAGAGAGATATTTAGTTTCATCAACATCTATACCCAGAACTCAAAATCTATATCATGCTAGTTCAAGTTATCATTTGCCATAATTTTAAATACTTTATTCATTACTCATGCTATAAAGACATTTAAATTCTTGAACCAAGTAATGATCCTGTTTTAATTTGTAGACCCAAGTCTTGGATGAATGTAATGGTACAGAGCGGGGATGTAGTGTGGTTACAAGGAATGAAAAGAATGGAGTAAAAAAGTCAAAATTTAGCTTTGTACTCTCTGATTCTTCCCCATCTCTTTTCTCTCTTCCTTTATCCTCCCTCTTCTTCCTTCTCTCACCCTCTAAGCTCTTTTGGAACATCTGGATCTTAGGCATTTTTTCACTGGATTGTGTTGGAACTTAATATCAGTGGGATAATTTCCATCCAGCAAGCCTTGCTTAAGGTACTCAGTTGCTTAAGTAGGGACAGTGTTAATTTGCTTTTAAAAGAACCGATTCTACTGTGAAAGATGGTTATCATATTTACTCATATAATTTCACCTTTAGTCTACTCTTAGAAAGGAAGATTTTATAGTTCCAGTAATGATGAGTATATTGTTGTTCACATGGGAAAGAAACCTACTTATCTTTTGAGATTCAGTTAAATCTCTTATATGTCATGATATATTCTGTTAAAAATTCTCACTTTTTACTCTCAGGTGAAGTCTTCCCCATTGTGAAATATTTTGGCATTCTTTTATTACATAACCATACTTATTTTCATCTATTCAGTTATAAGCCACGTTTGAAATTTTTGAACTAATTGAATAAATTAAAAAATGAATATACATTAAAGTAGATGCCATCATCCTTTTTTTATTTTTCTTTAAACTTGATTTAATTATGTACAGTTATCACCTAGTCTTCTATATTTCAGGACTAAAGTATATACATACCAGTAAATACATTCCCTAGTCCATCTCCTGGGCCTAGGAGAAACAAGTGAAAAAAGGTTGAGGATAAAGACAGTCAACCTATAAAAGCAGAATCATTTAAGAAAAACAATAAAGGGTAGCATTCTATTATACTTTTAACCCATTGCTTAATTTGACATTGACAACAACTCTTAGAGGGTAGTATGTTAAGTATTATTTCACCTTGCTATAATGAGGGAGGTTAGGGATATGAAGGGACTCATCCAGGTTACAGAGCAAATAGTAGAACCAGAACTGATTTAATTTCAGATTCCTAGTGCAGTATTCATTTCACTACATTTCAGGGTAGATACCAGCTGTGAGGGCTTAGCTGGTATATTTAATGAAGGATAAAAATGTTTCCTCCCTTCAATCCAGAATGTGTTTGTTCATTTTGGTTCATTTTGTTTAATTGCATATCTATATGTATGTGTTTTAAGTGGTCTAGATTTCAACTGCCCATTTGGGGGTTCCATTCACTTCACAAGTTTGTAGATGCGATCTTGAGCCAAATGGAGAAATCTATTTATTTGCAGTTCTCCCTGAAAGTCGAACAACAGAATGAAAACTGAATACCTTTTTTTAAAAATTTTATTAAAATATGTTTTATTGATTTGAGAGAGAGAGGGAGAGAGAAAGGGATAGAAACATCTGTGAGAGAGAAACCTCTAATTGGCTGCCTCCTGCATGCCCCCTACTGGGAATTGAGCCTGCAACCTGGGCAAGTGCCCTGACCAGGAATCAAACCAGAAACCTCTCCGTGCATGGGACAACACTCAACCCACTGAGCAACACCAGCCAGGGCAGAATTCCTCTTTTTTCTTTCCTGTTTTTGTTTTATATTCATCAACTTATCATTCACGTAGTTCCACCCACGAGAGCACACGTGAAGGCTGCTGCCCTTCTCTGCCAGGACTATTTGCAACGTAACAAATCTAAAAATGCAATCTAAAAATGCAAACAGTAGTTTGAAAAGTTGCTCTTCTCTTACGTCCCCTCTTCCACTCCCCCCCCTCCCCTGCCCCAGGTTTAAAAGCTATCTTTTAACATTTGGAGAGTTTCATTTAGCAATTGTCTTGGCTGAATTGCCTGACATAAATTATACTGCTGAGGCTCTTTCTTTCTATCATCTACATCTTTGTGGTGTCTTATTAAGATAAATATCAAGAATAGCCTCCAAGGGGAAAATCAACAGAGAAGGTCACATCAGAGGATAGCAGGCCTGATGGGGAATTGTGGGAGAGGTGAAACACTGTGGCAAAGCAGTTTGTTCCAGCCCCATTCATATTACTTTGATGACTTCCCAGGGCGGTGTGAGTGGAAGTGGTTATGGTGGTGGCAGCTAGATCACAAGGAAGAGGAGACGGCAGCATATTAATACCAATTGTCAGCATTACATGCTTATTCTCAGACCTCCTGCCTCCTTAATGTTACACAGCAATTCCAGCGACTTGGAGTTCATGGCAATATAGACACTCCAGTTTAACAGTTCCTTGAGATACATTCATGCTGAGGAGAATCCAAGTTCTTGATTGGCTTTTTAAAAAAAGTATAGGTTTCCTGATGTGATTAATAAAGCTCGGAACAACTGTACTGCCAGCTAGCTTTTTGTCCACAACTGTCTGGTCATTATAGGAAATAGCTTAAAACACAGGAAATCTTTTCATGTTCCAGGTGATCTCCCAGACTTATTTGCCATAAAATGTCACCTTCTCAAGTGAGAGAACAGAATTTGTCACAATTAAAGAAAGTGTCAACATGTGGCTTTATGTGGTTAAAGAGACCCCTTTAACTTGAGATCTCTGCACCACTTGTTAGATGTGCACATGTGCATGGAAAACATATTAATATTGTAAATGTTACATGTTCTTCAAGAATAATTACGTGATTTTTATTGCTTTCAGAAATGTCTGTGGCAAGAGAACTTTCTTGTCTTTGAGAAACTAACGAACCATGTTTATGATCTACAAATGTGTATTGAGTAGTGAGGTAATACTCACTGACCTGCAGGGAACTCATTTTCCACCTTGTGCTATGTTACTACACAAATGCGCAAAACAAATTAGGATAATTATTAGAGAGAGAGGCACATGATGCTTCCAAGTATAATTTTTCTCCAATCAATTGACAAGGTGTGAAGACATTAACATCTAATTAGAATAGATTAGAAATGAACCACAATTTAAGTCCCTGTACAGCCTTCTTAATCTGGGATTGCTATGTCAACTTCCAGCAAACTTTGATAGCAGATATTTTTGACCTCTGTAGTCATCAGCTGTAGAATGTGATTCTTGATTGTGCTAGCTTCTGTTGATTTGGAGATGCTGATGACATCCCTCTTCTCTTTTGTATCCAGAAACATTAATAAACATTCAGGAGGCAAACAGGAGTCAACTATGGTATTAATTTATCAATGGCTTAATAGTTCTCGAAGTATAGGGCTTCCTAGTAATGTTGAATTGGAGAAAGTATCATGGCTTGCTATAACTCACTCCTCCAACTGAACTCCTCCAATGAAGCTGGAGAAATGTGAAACAAGCTTGAAGGGAGGCACTCTTTCCCAGTGAGCTTTTTGTGTGAAAACAAGAAACAGAGGAGAGTGTGAGTCATTCACCAAAAACCAAGCAACTGGCCTCTATGCTATTGCAATGTAATGGCCCCAGTTCCTACTTAATATTGCCCAGCGAAAGTCATTATTTCACTTGTCTGCTCTACAGGGAAGATTGAGTAATGCGATAAGGAAAAAATGGGATAAGATCCGCTACTGCCCATTTGGGTCCCTCTTCTTGTAGAGGAGAAGACAACAATTTTCTTTATTAATTCTTTTTCAAATGGTTAACTCTTAAGCTTCAAGTACTACTGCTTAAAAGTCCATGAAGTTTGGGTCAATCTAAGAATAAATTAGAAAACAGTAAAACTCTGGGAAACTTTCAATCTAATCATATGGGTAAGCTTTTCTTTTTGCCCTTGGAAAATTACAAGTCATCAGATCTTATTCTTTTAGCATGAATAAAATCACTGTCCCTAAGAAACAGTCCCAGCACAAGACAGATCCAACTGAAGTGGCAGTTTGTGATGGTAAATCAGAGTAGAAATCCTTCTCCCCTAATTTTCACAACTAAATGCAAAACACTGGTGTTCGCTATTTCCTTGAAATATATTGTTGCCAAATAATATCCCATATGATAGTGTAACTTTAAACAGGTTGTTTTAGTCCAAGAGTAAAATAAAATAATAACATAAGTCAAGGTCTTATTTTCACATTTTCAATAATAAGCCTTCAAGCATAGTGGGAACACTTTGAAATATGATTCAGGAGACCTGAGTCCTTCACTACCTCTGTCTAAATGCATGACCTTGGGCAAGCTACTAAAGTTCTTTGTCACCATCTCAATGCACTTCAACATAGAGATTTATAAAATGTTAAAGCTGGAAGAAAATTAATGTATAACCTATTCAAATCCCTTTTTTTCTGTGGATAAAGAAACCTAGGATAAAGTTTAGGGATCTTTCTCAAGGTCAGATCAATTAATGGGGAAAAAAAAGCCCACAAGAATAAGATCAGAGTTTTGCTTTATAATGCCTTTTCTTTTAGTGCAAATCTGGTGCAAGGATAACCTGAGAATGTGTTATGTCAGAGAATGACATTGCATAAATCTAAAAGAGCATTAATATCATTTGCTTACATATCATTGGAGGAAAATTATTAAGATTAAATTTTCTACATTGGACAGAAAGGAACCTGAGAATTGAGTTTACAATAAAAAGAAAATGGGTATACTATAAAAATTTATTTTAGTATTTAGGAAACAAAATAGCCCCTTGAAATGTTTAAAACCATAATCACCAATTTCTTTCCATTTAACGTTGTTATAAATACTTTTTCTCCTGCATTCATTCTTTTTTGTTGTATTAATTCCAACTCCTTTGGTCTCTGCCAGTTTAGCTGGACATACAACGAGCAGGGGGAGGGCTCATAACTCTTGGCCCACTGACAATTTGCCATGAAAAATAAAAATGTAATAGTATTTTATGGAGAATATTGCAACAATCACATTGGACAGGAATCAGTGACATTGTTCCTGTAACCTGCAATTTCCTTAAGGCTGCCCTTGTAGATGTCCTTCACGGGAGTGATCAACTTTTCTCTCTCCTCTGAACCACACTGACATGGGTCAGCTGTTCTCGTTTAATTAAATGGTGTCCAACCTTTGGTAGTCCTGCTCTTCTCTCAGTTTGTCCTCTAAGCCAGCCTGGATGCAATGTCCACTGATGTTTAAAAAGTGATTCCTGCACAGGTATTCTCAGTTCCTGGTAGGTCTTTGTTTACCTGATCTATGTCTCCAGAAATTGTGTATGAATGACATTCTGGAAAATTAAATCATATCTTAAATAAGGTAGAACTCACTTTTTACAAAAATTCCATAGTGAATCCCTTCTCCAAAATCTTTCAACTCCTTAATTTACTTGAATTACAACTCTAGATTCTTATTTGTTCAGTATACTTAAAAATTAGGTCAACTGGTGTGGAATATTGAGAAAAATATAATGTATTAAAACCAGCTTTTGTACTTATAAAGGTTTATAGCCAGTGTCTGACATTGTTTCTGGACTATGGTTAACCAAACAACTAGTAATAGATGGATAAATGAAATTCTAAAATAAATGTGTAAAATTTATCATATAAAAGCAGATTATCAAATAACTTTCAAAACAGAAATGCCATCTTATGTCATTTCATTTAAACAATAATAACTTTTATATTTTGCAAATGAATTCAATTTGCTTTTAAGAGTATTTTGTTTCATTTAACTGTGACAGTAGTGAAAGGTTAGAGACTTTGCAGAACATTTCATTATATTTGGCATTTTTTCACTTGATCGAACAAATCTTTTGCCAACAGTTTGAGGACGTGAGGACTTTGAAGGTAAACTCTAAATTTGTTCAGCCCAAATTGTTTGCTTAGTGTTATTTGAACTTAAAGGGATAGTTCATTTTATGTGCCATAATGAGTTCTCTATCAATGGAAATGTTAAAAGAGATTGGTTGAGAAAATGTCTACATTTCAAGAAAGGTGTTTCCTGTTAATAGTTTGCAACCTTTGTTGGACTTTGGAATGACAAGTAGAGTTTAAAAAAAAAAAAAAAGGAGCCTGGTAATTAATTGTATTGTTTGTGATTGGGTCTGAGCATTAGTGTTGTTTAAAAGCCTCCCCAGTGATTCTAATGTGCACACAGGATTAAGAAACTTTCCTCTACACATTTTTTCTATTTCCTTCAACCTCTTAAGATTTTGCTAATCCAAGGATGTGTTGTACTTATGCTAGCTTAAAAAATACAAAATAGATTGTGTACTTTAGTTTTGCAACTAAAAATAGAAATCAGAATATAATGATTTATCTATGACCAAAGCAACCTGAAATGAATTTTAATGAAAAAAAAATATGTATTTTATACAAAGGTCTACTATGTTCTAGGCATGGTATAAGTACTTTACATATATTAATTCACTGAACTTAGAGAATAACTATATGAGGATGGTACTAGCAATATCTTCATCATCATCATTATCATCCCATTACAAGTAAACTGATGGAGAGGTTAAAAAACATGCTTATCTGCTAATAATTGGAAAAACTGAAACCCAGGCAGTTTGGCTTCAGAAGACACAAACTTAGCCAAACTACTGCACTGATTCTCATGGTTTTACAAATAGGACCTGACACAGCTTGAACACCCAAATAGTTCTTCCAACCGAGTGGCCTCCTTTAGGACATTACAAGGCACTCGGGACACGCTTGATTTGCTTTGAATGAATGAGTGCAGAATTCAGCCCTGTCTGAAAGAATGAGCTTTAGACTCCAATATTGTCTAGGCTTTCCATTAGAAACATATCAAAGGCAGATGGAAATTCATCCTTGTGAAATAGTCAGAAAATGAGGTGGCATGCTATCGCAGAGGTAATGCATTTTAATACTCAACCTCCTGCCTTCTAAAGGTTTCTTCTTAGATCTAATCCAAGTGCCTCACACTCAAATTTAGACTGTTTTATTTTATTATATTCTCTTCTGTCTTCAGAGAAGCTGGGGAAAAATGGTTTGGTAAAGTGGTGTGTCCCTCAGCGAATAGATGGAATATAGGTAGAGTTTTGCGCTCCATTCCTACCAGGTAGCTAAAAGCACAACTCCAGGGGTTGTCAACCCTGAATGGTCAGGAGCATCACCTAGAGAGCTTTAAAAAAAATGACTCAGACCCAGATCTCACACCAATTCCATGCTGTGGTCATCTTTCCATGCCCAAATAGCTATCCACTTCATAACTGCCAGAGTCTTATATTGTTTGCAGAGCTGGAACTTTTAATAGATTTTGGTGTTCTTTGCAACAAGGATTTGCCAGTCTGTAATAAGTTCCATAGATAGTTGCTCCCTTAACCTTCCACATGGCCAGTTCACCAAGTGAAGATCATCTCTTGTCCAAGGACCAGAGAGGCACATAACCCACGGTGGGCATGAGGTTAAGACCAGCCATGGCTGATTCACAAAATGCCAGACACATGTTTTCAATTCCTCAGATCTGTCGTGAATCTAGGTAGTTGTCTCAGTTGTGGCTGTGGTGAAGAATTCCTGAAACACCAGGATAAATGGCTGATTCTTTGCTGCCCCATGTGGTATTCTACCTCGAAAGCTGAGGCCCGTGATGTAACAGCCGAGCTATTGAAATGAAGCCCTCATGTGGCAAAACTCAATCAACTACAGTATCAGCTATGAACAATTAGCACTTATGAAACAAAGAGTATGAACAAAAAATAAATCTCTGTGCTTTGATTTAGTTCGAGTTCCACTTCATCACGTAAATGATTTACATTTATCCCCCAAATGGCAGCTGAATCCAGTCCTCTCTGTGTTGGGCTAAAAGGAAGCAGAGAAATTCTCCCTACCATTTTGCACAGCATCCCCTTAAATAAAAAGCAGATTCTCTTTGTCTTCAAAATTGCCCCAAGGGATTGATTGTAAACATATTTCTGCACCGTATACACAAACATCATTTGACGGGTCCTATAAAGTGAACAGGTTGGCAGGCTGCTAGATGCATCGTTGTTTTTTTTATATACTAAGTAGCAGGACTTTTGAAAACTGGAGACTCTATTATATAATTGTGCAAAGCAACAATAAATCCACATGTGATATAATAAAAGCTATTTTGAAAAGTAAAAAAAAAAAAAACTAGTCTTCACAGAACAATGGACTGAGAGCAACTGCTTGGTATTTCAAACAATAGATCTGTTTGCTGTCATTATTGATTTAAATCAAAATGATTCTGAGCTATAAAATAGCAAGCACACTAAAACACCCACACCTGTTCCTGTGAAAGCAAAACAACAAGAACACAGAATCAAACAAAATAAACAGCACCAGCATCAATAACAATTGCAGCAACACCGCATCAGTCTCAGAGCCAGGGGAGCCGCACAGCCCCTGGCGGGCAGCTGAGGCCTGCACAGCTGTGTACAGGACGGAATGAGAAGAGGAGAAAGGTGTCCACGTCTAATTTTTACCTCTGCTTTTTTCATAAGAGCTGCCAGTTCTCTCCTTGGTGATTTATTACTTTCACTTCAAAGGGGAAATTTAATATTTGGTTTAGGAAAATGGCATGAAATTAAAGGATGCTGAGAAATGCTCTGAGCTGCTCTAGGAAGGACAGAAAACAATTTGGAGTTCTCTGCGGACTGCATTTCCTTTGTTGGAGGGTGGCACATTTTTATAAAGCCTGCTTTTGAGTTTCAAGGTTCCCTTTTCTGCTCTTAAAGGGAGAACAATGTGACGGCGCCATCAGGAATCTTGGGGCCTTTGTGAAACAAGCATGAGGGGCAAGTGTGGTCTTCCCACCTTCTGCACAACAAGGAGCCCATTTGGAGGCCAGGGTTGCTTGTAGGGTGATGCTGGTCCACTCAGCCAGCATCTCTGGAAGGGCTTAATGTCTGTTCCATTTTGTCAGAGGTGCAGGCATCAGGCTTGGCATCCTCCTGATGTCTATGCTGGAAGGATGGAGGGCCAGAGATGTGCAAACAGAATGTATTTGCAGCCCCTGCTTCTCAGCAGCCAGGCCATCACCTGTGTCCTCATGAGGATAAATCTACATATTGGCTTTCAGTAGTAGGGGCGAAGAAATCTGGATTCAGATTTTTTTTTATTTACTGTGGGCAAATCAACATTTCTTTGGGCCTCCAATTTCTTACCTTTAAGCCATGGATGTAGATGGGTGTTAAGTGAAATAAATGCAACCCTGGTATTGTATGATTAGTGGGTTAGTGTCTTTTCACACACACACACACACACACACACACACACACACACACACACACACACTTCCACAGTTTGAGAAGTGTTAAGAGCTATAGTTTTTTTTTCATCCACAGGGAAACTGAGCTGACTCAAACAGAGGAAATTTTCTATTTTAATGTACAGCCTCTGGGATAGCTTCTCCTGTACCTGTAGCAAGAGTACAGGCAGCAAGTTGCTAATATGTTTTCAGCCACTAATTATGGATTCCTTTTGCATATATCATATATGCTCAGATGAGACAAAAAATTATTAATTCTGAAGTGTCCCTAGCCTTCTAACCACTCCCAATTCCATCCAGACTTTGATGTTCGTCTCTCAGCTTTTTTCCCATCCTCACAAAGCTTCTCTCCTCTTTCTAAGTTTCTACAAGACTTAGCGTTGAAAGAGAATTCAAGGTGCTAGAGGAAAAGAAGGAGGACTTAGAAAATATCCATTGAATTAAATAATAGAATTGAAAGAGAGGAGAGAGCAAAGCTATACGTGCTGGAGTAAAAAATCATTTTGTCCAGGAGCTTTTAAGAGAGGAGCATCTTGGCAGTTGCAAGATATAATGGAAGAAAATAGGAAGGAAGGAGGGGTTTATACAGTTGCCTTGGACTGTGTATTTGGATCCTCTTCAGCTCTTTTTGTTTGTTTTATTGACTGTTCTATGACTCTGAGACTAAGCCACATAGTAGCAGGTGGTACACGGCTGTTGGTTTTTTTTTAACTAAGTATTGAAATGGTAGCTCAGAAGATTAAAATTTTGTTTAGCTCACAGTTCATGGCGAATGCCAGTTATGATAACATATAAGCTCCCTCATTCCCCAAAGAAAACAAAAACAACTAGGATTCATTAAATCTTGATTTCAGATAATGTTCTTAATGCTCAAAGCATCTACTATCTTAACAGACATGGCCCCTCTGCTTCAACCGCCATTTTCCCAGATAAGATGATAATTATGACAGCTATAGGAAGCTAGTCTTTTATTCATGCTTTTGGCACAAATGAATGACTATCATTATGCCAATAAACAACCCAAGGCAAATGGTAATGAGATCAATTCTGAACTCAGTCCAATATCACACAGTGCCTCCTGAGCTATGAAGCTTCAACATGGCATTTGTAATTTCAAAATAATGACCAAAAGGTATCCTGAAATTCCCAATGTCCAATTGGGCTGTAGATATCATTACTGAGATAGAGGAAAGCAGTGTGACAAAGGAAGGGTTAGGAGTCCAGGTCTCCATTTGAAGGTATTGTCAAATCAGCTATCTAGAGGAGGTGGAGGGTCCTATATTTCCCTAAATTAATTATCTATGAGTGAATTCATTTTTGAGGGGAAGAAAAAGCTGTTTTATATTAAAATATTCATTAATAAACTGATGACTTATAAAATTAGAACCTAGTCAACTATCCTTGTCTGATGAAATTGCAGAGTAAAGCTACACATTTCACAAAAAGGCGGAATGACATGTATTTAACAAGAATTGTTTGGGAAAACTGCTGGAATCCCAAACAGAGGCACTGATGAATATGGATCTGGGAGAATTACTCCATGGGAAGACTGGAGAAAATGGAAGGGGATTTTGGCCTGATGAATTATTCAAAAGGGAAAGGTTTGAATATTCAAAGATGAGAGAGACCCTTGGGAAAACTGATGAGTCCACTGAGTGTTTCTGAAAACTGATCTTCTAGGATTGTTGTGTTGAAGTTAAACCTGAGAGGATGAGGATTGTTTCTTGCTATCATATAATATTTTTTTAAAACCATGCTTAAAAAAATGTCCATGTTTTGTTTATTCTAAGACTTGCTACAGAATGTAATTATATCCCACATCTCTCCAAATATAAAATAAAAACATATTTTCATGCTCATAAAGTTTAATATATTTTCATGAAAATATCTAAAATGAATCACTCTAGGCATGTATTATATATATGTATATGTATGTGCATGACTGTTCAGGTTAATTATTCCATGCTACTCCAGAATACATACCACCTCTCAGATCTGATAACTGGTTTTCCTGGTCACTGTAATGGAAGTAATTCTGAGGTGAGTATCAGGAAACTGGTACCACTTCCTATTTTCATTCTCCTCACCACTGAAATTGAACCCAAATTGTTGCTCCAAGGCTGGATATTTTAGAGTCTTAGCTGCAGCTTCCCCATCAGCACCCATGAATCCTCCACCATAAGGCATTGTGCAGTGTCAGCCATTAGAGGGCACCGCTGTTGCACAATGTGTTAGGTTTGCTGTTTCCAGGCAGCTGGAGTCCTTGCCAGGCAGCAATTTTTGTCAATAGTTTTCAGAAAGGAAACAGGTTGGTGTTGATGGTGGCAGGTGATAACCATTGGTAGGTGACCCTCTTGTATTATGTAGACTAACTTAGCCTATTACTTTAAGGTAAAATTAAAAAAAAAAAAACTTGACTCATCTCTTTCAAATGTTTCTCCTTTGCTTATCAATGATATTAACCCCAAACCACCCGATAGCTTTTATTTATAAGGACCACTCTTGAAGGTTCCCTGCCATGGGGGAATGAGGTATGGGGGGAGGTTATCTAATGGAATGTGAAGAAGGATATAAGGAAATGTCAAATTTAAAAAGTAAAATATGAATAACCAGGAAACTAAAATCATAAATTATTATAGTTATAAATTACCACAATTTTGGTAGAATGAGGAGATACCTATGTTGAAGATATTGTTAAAGAATACCACTTCAAGGAAGTAATGAACTCAGATTTTAAACCAGAGTTTCATCCCAGTGGGATTCAGATGGAACTAGGCCAGAGATTAGGAGGTGACATTTTTATTTTTGTCTTGGTGCTCACATAGAAATGTTCCATTTTGTTAAGGTGAAATAATGTACTTAGCTGACATCTAAATATGAGACATCCATTAGCAATAGTGGACCATTCCTTTTGCAGATTGTTCACAAAAACCTTTAGTACCAGAGAGTCTGATACATTAATAAAGGAGAGCCCATTAATTTTAATATGGGTCTAAAAATATGAATTGGGAAGAGTGAATTTTCTTCTTCAAATTCCCATTAAATTGAATTGCAAGACTAAAAGAAATGACAATTGGATTATCTCTTCCACAATTCTGTTTCCTTAATGCAGATAACTGATATTTGAATGTAATTTGAAAATGTCACTTGAAAAAAGTAACAGCCAAGCGGAATTAAGAGCAGATAAATCAATAGACGAGCCATTAGGCTCTCCATTCAAAATGTCACTGTGGAGTGTTACAGTGCATGTGTTTGTGAATCATTGTCCTTTTCATTGTCATTTCATTTTTCTGGTCCTATTAGTGCAGCTGATTAGAAGAGCATGATGCTGAACATAAAACCAAGGTCATGTGTTTGATTCCTATACACTCAGGATGCTAAGATTGGTCAGGCCTCAGGTTTCATTGTTACAGCCTCCTTGCAGCCACTCCAGCTTATCCCTTTATCTATGAGTGGCTTCTCCATATATGCTCTTATTCCAGCGAGTCCAGAATTGATTCCATTTTCCATTCCACCTTTTTCTTGTGCATGGTTTTCTTCCCCAAGCCCTATATCTAACTATTGAAAGTCTATTTATTATTCCAGCCCAGGTGTCATGCACATTATCTGTAACGGCTTTCCTGAGCCTAAGCAAGAATCTTCCTGCTCTGAACCCTCATGGCATTCTGTGTGTCACTTTATGCAAGTTGTCTTATTTTACTTGTGATCATATATTTTATCTTCTAACATAGGATAAGTTCCTTGAAGGCAGGCATAGTTTCTTTTCTTATATTCCCCACACTAATAACAAGTTGATTTGTGAGAATTAGAGGCTCCAAAAGGATTTATTAACTGGATTAGTGCATTAACTAAGTTAGGAAATTAATTGGCAATGGTACATTAAGGAACAGAGCGAGGTTGGCCCGGTATAGCTACTGAAAAACCAATTACATAACACATTCAAGTAGCAGTAAGTCTAAGCATAAAAGAAAGTACTCTCCTTTTTTCTTAAATTATAATTGTACTGTGTACTCTGGACTGGGAGGTAATGAATCACCATGCCGAATACAGTGAACAAAGACAGGAATAAATATGAAGATTCACTCTTCATACTTACGCTTTGATTTATCCTTGGTACATGCAGCATGCAAAGAGATGAGTGACAGGAGGGCTATTTTATGTTTCAGACTCCAGTTTCCTCTCTCTGGAGAGGAACAGAGTGAATCCTTTAGGAAGGGGAAGCTGGGAGGGCAGTTTCTCAGGCAGAAGAATCTAAGATGCTGAAGGAACACAAGAGGGAGCACTTTCCTACCCATTTGGAGAAAAGAAACACACCCTTGCTTTTAGAAATGTTCCCTAATCCTTAAAAAAGGCATCTAACACTTTCTTCTCTTTTTACCTTTTTAAATTTCAAGGTCATAAGAAGTTTAAAAATTATAAGATGAAATATATTGGGTTATCAAGAAGTATGTTAAGATTGTATTCTGCTAAAGGTTTAGTCTTTCATTTTTATGCTAAACAGACTGAATTAATTTTATATAGCAGTAAATATATATCTTGCTTTATATGTATATGTGTAAACTATGCATGCTTTTTAGCATTTAATGTGTTTTGTTGTAGAGCTCATGATTTATGGGAGAATATTCTGGCATAGAATTCATGGAATCTGAATTTCATCCCATTTCTCCCATTGTATGACTTTAGATAAGATAATCAATGACATTTTCCTTCCTTTTTCTAAAGTCTGGAATCACAGGTTTGGATCAGATGGTTTTTAAGGTCTTTTCCAGATTAGATAGTTTCCTGGGTCTATGAAGTATTATGGTTTTATTAAGTTTTTGATAAATATTTGGGATATGGATATCACACACATATAAGCCATAGATATCTGCCTTTTAGGTCTCTTATAAAAGAATCACTATAAATTGAATACATTGAAGTCACAATGTTTTAGAAACCAGGCTAGGGTACTTAAACTTTGAGGTCAAAATATTTCTGTGAATTTTCTACACAGTGTATTATTCATATGGTCTTGAGGTGACTCAGTGTTGGTGACTAGTTAGTTCTATAAATACATGAAGACATTACTTGATCTTTTTGATTAGTGGTTGGTTTAACTGAACCAAAGAAAATGTTTTATTTGTCGGAAGCAGGGGCTGAAGGTTGTGATGGCTAGTTTTTGTGGTTTTTTCTTAAGCGGTATATTTTCAGTGTCTGTATTTAGAGGAGTAAATAAAACTTCAGTAGATTAAAGATATTGTTTAAAGGGAGAACATAATAACTTTCTTAATTAGGGGGTGGGCAGCATTATCACTATAATAGTGAGCTAAATTACTTCTATCCTGTCCTCAGCCCATGGATGTAGTTATCATGCTAGTTCTTGGTACTCATTCTCCACCTCATATTGTGTGGGACGTTCTTTTTTCTCCCACCAACTTCCTCATCTTGCTCTCTTTCTCTTCTGAGTTCTGCGGATCTTGCATGTCTCTAGCAGGCCTTAGAAATATTTGATAAGTATGGCCTGACTAACGCTGTGAATGAAAATGGGGATTGTGAAAGAACAAGAGAGGATGAGAGCTCAAGAGGTTATCTTCTGGGGGAAATCAATGGCTCAGTGGTTTGGGGATAAAGGAGGTGACACGTGTGCAAAATAATGTAAAATGTTTCATCTTAATGTGAAATATTCTAAACCTTAGGAATGCCTTTTCTTCCTCATCACATCATTCCTTCTCTCAGTAGACACTGAGCCTCTTCTATGTGTCAGGCACTGTGCCAGGCACTTGGTATCCAGGTTAAATTAGATGTGTTCTATGGTTACAAGACTATTGGATTCTACGCAGGAATGTTAACAGGTAAATAAGAATGGAAAAGAATAAGCAGATACCAATAGAGTGATGGCACAAAGAAGGAGTAAAGATTCTGCTTCTCTTGAACATAGAAGCTTCCCAGAGGAGGATCGGTGGTGTTAAGTGTAGGATGATTACTATTTTTTCCAGGTAGCTTTAGGGAGGATGGGCAATGTAAGCAGAAGAAAACGTTTTGCAACTGCACAGGGATAACAATGACACAGTGTGTTCAGGGAGCTAGGAGTTGTTTGGTGTGCTTGGAGACCAAATTCAAGGGAAGGGGTGGAGAGAGGTGAGGCTGCTAAATCAGGTATGAGTCAACCCTAAGGGTTGTGAGCCATATGAAGAATGCAAGCTAGTTTACCTTAAAGGTGATGCATTTCATGTGGGGAAAAGGGTCATAAAATGAATATTTTAGAAAGATCACTTACGGAAGTTCTTAAAGATGCATTTGAGTGGTATAAGAATGGAGGCTGTAGGCAATATTTGAGGTTGATTGAGAATAAGGTTTATATAAGAGCAAGCTTCATCTCGCCTACACTTTCTGTTTTTTGGTTTTATGTAAGTACACCACTCTTCACAGTGGTCTCATCTATTTAGGTTTAAGAGTGTTTTGTAGTTTTAAAAGTTTCTCCTTCTTGCTATTATCCTACTCTATGAAAAATATGTTAACAGGGCATCACTAACCTCATTTTATGTATGGAGAAACTAGATAGAGAGTCCACAGTGAAGTCAGAATTAGAACTTGCACTCCTAAGTCTTTGTCGTTTTTCCTTTCCTTCTTTCTTTCCATTTTTCTCCCTCACTGTCTCTCCTTTTTCTCCCTCCCTTCCCCCTCTCTCTTTCTTTCTTCTTCAATTCTTCTTCCCTACTAAGTTGCTAAAAAAAAGGCATTATATAGAAATGGGGCCCTGCCCAAAATGCAATCAATATGGTTGCTGAAAGACCAAACAGTAATTCATGGGGTGCATTTAAATGAGTGAAAAGTTCAGTCACCAAACACACATTGTGCATACATATGTGTGTAAAATATGCACGTGTGTGTGTCCATAAGTTGTACATAGGTTGTATGCTTTCTGATAGAGATGAATGTGGGTGCACATGGCCATACTTTGTTCTTGGTTTGCTGTGTATGTGGGTTAAGGAAAAACTGGAAAACAAGTTCAGAGGCAGCAGGTCCCCTGCAGATAGAGGTTTTCTTAGATGCCGTTCAAAGGAGACTCGCTGAACAAGAGCTGCCATGCCAATGTAAGCAGAAGAAAACATTTTGCAACTGCACAGGGATAACAATGACACAGTGTGGTTGGAGAATATTTTAGAAAGATCACTACGGAAGTTAGTGTGTTTCTCTGCTGCTGATTTACAAAGAGTCCACCCACAATCTTATGATCCAGAGAGAACAAATTTCTTTAAAGGCCACATTTCTCCATGAGAATTCTTTCTAGCATTTTTTTCATATAAAATCTGCTCCACAAAAAACGACTTTGCTCATGGTAGCACCTGGCTCCAATTATGAGGTTTTTTTTTTTCTTATTAATAGCTATAAAGAGGCAGGTTGTGTAAGCAGGCATAATTTTCACAGCTAAAAATAACCTAATCTCTGTTACTGGGTCTTTGGGCACAACACAAGGAAAATTTCCCCGTGTTAGCACTCATTCTGTGAGTTCCCTTTTGACTTATTTGCGGTCATGCCCCTTGAAAGGCAATTAGTCAGAAGGGTTCTGGCACTGAGTGTTAGCAAAAGCTATAACCACACATGACAAGGAATGAAATTCTCTGGAGAAACAAATAAGCACCTTGAGAATTCCCCAGATGCTCCATAGTATCATGTAGTAACTGGCACAGGCGTTGTTGCCCTTCTGTTGGACTAGGTTGTTGAGCCCTAGATAATGTATATTGGTATCATTTCAGGGATGGTGCAGAGAGAAGCAAGGATTTTTCTAGAGGCATGCTGAGCAGAAAGATCCTTTCATCCTCCCTTCCTTATAATAGCACTCAGCTCCGAAATAGTTGGTTTATCTGATGAAGGTGGACGGCTTAGAGACCAATGCTGTGCTGACTTGCACATTGTGGGAGGTATGGCTTCTCTAGAGATGAAAATATGCAGGGAAGCACAGCTGTGAAGCACAGGACAAAGATGAAGGGAGTGGTTGTCCTTCCTGGGCTCCTGTTCTCCTGTGTAGGCTTCAGCACCCCAAGCTGTTAGGGTGTTACAGGAAATCAGATAATAGAGCTGTTTGCTTGGGCTTGATTATAGAGCGCTCACCTGAGAAACTGTAAGGAGCAGGACTATAAATCTTATCCTCAAATATTGAATTATCTCTAATTTATTGACTTAGGGAATTGAGAGCCCTGAGTTCTGCAATCAAATGTATAAAGATTTATTATGAAAGGCCAATTTTAAGAGCAGGAAGAACAAAGTGTTTAGTTTTTCTGCAGTAGAAACATTTCTAAATAGCAGGATTGTTAGAAGCCAAACCTAATTTAGAAAGCAAGGACAGAGTTGCCTCCTTGTGCCCAAGCACTGTGCACAAAGCCGCAAGGTCACCTTCCAAAGGTACTGCCCAAACACTCTCTTGCTATCAGTCAAAAATGAAATGCAAACATGAATATGTTTTCCGCTCATCGGTAGAAACAAAATGAAGCTGGGCAGAGAGTGCAGTAGTATTTGTTTGCCCTCTGCGCTTCCTGTGTTAAGAGAGCATAGAAATTATTCCAGGGAAGACTTTTCCACTGTACCTGTTGTATCATCTTCCAATATAGTACACAATTCTCACAGCTCTGTATTTGCTCCTCCTGTTTTTTTGTTTTTTGTTTGTTTTAAGGTGTAGAATTATGGAGAACGTTGCATTGGATTTGGCAGAAGACCAACGATTATAGAATCTGAGGTATTCAACATATGCTCCACCACAAATTTTATTACTTTAACACCTTGAATTAAAAAGTGAGCCTAGCCTAGCCAGTGTGGATCGGTGGTTGAGTATTGACCTATGAACCAGGAGGTCACTGTGTGACCTTGTTCAAGTGAGTTCATCTCCCTGTGTCTCATTTTGTTAAATATTTATAATGTCGGCTGTCTCTTTAAGTGCCTAATTTCTATAAGCTATTGTTCAATTTTCTTTGATTTTGAAAACTTCGATACTGATGGATTTGTCTTAGAAAATTTTTATTTTCTGTTGTATTGCCATTTTCCCCTGAGTTAAAAGAAAATGGGTGTCTTAAGACCAATATTCTTATTCTGTTCCAGCTCTATTCAGTCCTGATATTTAAATAGTTCTGAATTGTCTATGAATTATTACTATTCCTTCGGGTTCCTCCCTTACAATTAGTTCAACCAAGCCTGCTCCATCCAAATACGTGTTTTCTACTTGTTCACTTCTTTTTTAGGTTTAAAAATGTGCTTGAAGTGCTCCATGTAAGGAGGCACAAATAATTCAGCTGTGAGACTCTAAGAAAATTTTCTTTTTTCAAGCAGGTTTTTTTAAAACATTCAAGTGGTTACAAATCTTGCCTACTTTTTTCCAGATTAACTCTACTGTTCATGTTTCAAACATGAATAATCCTCTCAGCTGGCTTTCTTCACCCAAAATAGTTCTCTAGTGAATAATTTTTATATCAGAATTTAGTTTTAGTTTGTGTGTTCAGGTCAAGAACTAAAGAATTGCTACTTTGAGCTAGGCCAAGAATTTATCCTGTTAAAGTCCACCTCTGACAAGGCACCAAGGAATTCAAGGTGGAGAGAGCTATATGGCATTAATGGGGGATGGGAAAGTGGGACAAGGCAGGGGAAGTGATAACAGCCATCATTACTAACAACCGTTATGTTGATGATGTTTCCAGATTTTAGATTTTCTACACAGGATGAATTTATCTACCTTTATTCCTATGATCATCACCTATCACTATTCAGCCCTTATTATATCATGAGGTTTGAGCGGAATTATAGGCAGTTATGATTGGAAAGCACCTTAGGGATAGTCTTCTATGTGAGTAAAATAAAGTGCAAAAATTTTTATACTAGCTAATTATAAGTGGGATTAAGCCTTTGCAACAAGGTTGGGAAATTCTAGTTGCAATCTCATTTTTTTTCTTTATTTTTATTGTTGACACTATTACAGAAGTTTTCATTTATTCCCTTTTGCCCCCCCTCCACTCAGCCTCTGCCCCACCCCTTCCCTCTCACCACACCATTGTCTGTGTCCATGGATACTTAAGTAATTAATTTTCTTTTTAACAAAGTAATACAAGCACTTAAATAAAAAATGAAAGGCTTTTAATGCAAATAGCTTCCCCTGACCCTTACTACCCTCTCCTGTCGCGTTTCTCAGAGGCAAATGCTTTAGCTTCCCTGCTCTTTCTTTTGGTATTTGCCTTTGTAATTCTAAATGAAATGCTTATGTAAAAATTTCCTGATTTCTTTTTATGGACATAATCTGTTGCTTGCTGGTATTGCTAACTCACTTAAAGGGCAATACAGGGTAGAAGTCAAAAGCAAGAACAGTAGAGCCAGAAGACCTGGGCTTAAAATCTTGGGGCCACCACTTCCCAGCTGTATGACTCTGAATGAGTTACTTTATCTCTGTACCTCAAGTGTCTTGTATGTGTTATAGACATAAGACTGAACTTTCTCATTGGGTGATTGTGAGAGTTAAATGGGTGAGAACATGTAAAACATCTAGAACAATCTCCAGCACACAGTACTATTTTTGGATGATTATTAGCAGTTAAATGGCATTCCCTACCCCTTTCTCCCAATACTACATTTAAAGGTAAATCTCTAGTGAGGGAATACACAATTATGATCCAGAACTACTTTTGAACACTGAGCTATGTGACCCTTCCAATGTCCTTTGTGACCAAATTTTTGTTTCTTTCCAGAAAATACTTTTCTCCCAGAAATTAATAGTAACTTCATTTATTTTTCATTTTTGTCCTTTTCATGATCTTTATTTGAAAGATGCACACAGAAAATTTGTGTTTCCAAGGGACTGTGTCCTAACCAATGACCCTTTCTACAAAGTAAAGAAAATCAAAGTTTGACCTGTTCCCTCTGGATAGTTTATGCTCCAGTCTTGCAATGTGACCATCTAGGATTCCTGTTTTGTGAATCCATGTCTTCCTTCTTCTTTTTTTTTTTTTTTTTACATTTTCTCATTGTAGAAGCATATTTTCCAGTACCTTCCACAGAAAGTGTTCATGGAATATCCATTTTTGACACCTTGTTTGTATGGAACTGCCTTTCTTCTGTCAATCATACTTGATTGACAGCTTGGGTTATGTATAGAATTCTGGGTTGAGCATTATTACCTTGAGAACATTTAGGGTGTTGTTTTCTAGCTTTTGAGAAGTTCACTACTCTTCTGATTAATTGTATCTTACTAATAAAAGCCTAGGTGGTCCTCACGCCATCACGCCGTGATGCCCTCACGCTGTCACAATCCATCACCAGGAGGTGGGGCCCAGTGGCTTCCCACGGGCCCAGAGGCAGTGCATCGGGGTGGCACTCCATGACTCGGAGCTGTCCCACAGCGTGGGCAGGGTCCCGAGTCTCGCACGAGTTCACACACCGGGTTACTAGTTTGTTTATAAACTCTTTTGACTCTTCTGAAATCTTGCAAGATCTCTATCCTCAATGATTTTTCATAATAGTGTGACCTCTTATTATTTGCTTGGTTTTTAGTTGGTTGTGCTTGATATTTAAATTTAGAAATTCATGTTCTTCAGTTCTAGAGAGTATTCTTTAATTATTTATATCATAATATTTTCTCCTATCCTCTTTGTGGAACCCCTATTAGTTAGGTAATAGGCATCATGAATTGATGTTCCAATTTTTTCATTTTTTCTGTCCTACTTTCTACTGTATTTTTAATGCTGCTTCCAGAGAAATTTACTCAAGTTTAGGTTCTAATTTTTCCATAACTTTATCTCAGTTTTTCAATCAGGTATTTCAATTCTTACCTATTCGCTGAGAGTGAGCTTTTTACTTAGCATCCTATTTTTATTTCATGGCTTTAGGAATGAATAAGGAGGGATTCATTGAGGTTTTAATCAAGCTTATATATCCACCATTCTTTATACCATGGTGATCACAGTCATGTATTCAATCCTCAGCCATATAAATTTAGGGGTAAACAAGGTTGTAAGTGACAAAGTCTCAAGAACAAAGTACATAAGAAATTAATTTATGGATGACAAGAGAATTGAGATACGTTAACTAAGGCTCTTTCTCAGTACCAAGAATCTTAGAAATGTTATCTCTAAGTTTGATAAGAATGGAATTTTTGAGCAAATGTGCTGTGTGGCATGAACTAATAATAATTTTATTTACCCATTAAAATACTAAAATATGTCCTTATTTTTTATGTTTATTCTTGTTCTAGCCACATTGACCTACTTTTCTGTTATATCCTCAGACTTGAAAACAGACAAATTGGTAGAACATAACCTAGCTAGGCTTTAGAATGACCTTGAAAACTATTTAAAAACAATGAGTGTGTGTGTGTGTGTGTGTGTGTGTGTGTGTGTGTGTGCCAAATCCCAAACTTTCTGGGTCAGATGCATTGGACCCAGCATCTCTTTTAAGTACACCCCTATGATTCTGTTCACAGTGATTGAAAAATAACTGAAATAAATGTTCAGACTTATCTCCATCTAATGCTTGTGTCAGGTTCAAGAGTTTACTTTAAAGAAAGGTTCTCAGGAATCTTTCCTTATAGCAATGAATCTACTTGACTCTGAGCTACCAGTCAGACTGACTTAATTGTCAGACACAGGATGGAATTTTATTCCATTTCTGCCCAGATGTACGATCTTCGCTAAGTTATTTAACCTCTATGAACCTGAATTTACCCATCTGTAAATTGAAGGAAATAATAAGCAGCAATATAGTAGAAAAAAATGTTTAATACATGGTCAAGTGTCAAAATTTTTTTTTAGTTTCCTCCTTTTTATGGAAATGTCATCAAAATTTCATTTTTTTATGACATTTGGGTGAGTGCTTCCTGATAAGGTAGGATGCCATAAACTCGCTGATAATGCATCTCTGGCTACTGGATTTGATGACTTGCTCTTGGTAGATCGCTTGTACATAGTGATTCCCATCCAAGGGGTGTGGGTCTTCCTTAGATTCAGTCCCAGGCAGTGTCACTTCCTGATCTGAGCGCCTTATCCTTTTCCTGACTTTGCGATTTCCTGACCTTGTGCATCTTGAGAGGCAGCCATGACAGAGGGGAAATAGCACTAGGATTTGGAGATCATCCTGGCTTTTTCATCTACTAACGGCATAAACCCGGAAGTTTCAGAGAGGCATTCCTAGACCTTCTGATAGAAATAGCTTTCTTCTGGTTTATTTTTCCTTAGTACATTTTCTTCATGCCACTTGTCATCTACATAATGTGATTGTCATATACATTTTAGAAATATATGATGTGATAATTGGCTTAAGGTCTGCCTGTTCTTCTGAACTCAGAGCCCCATGTCCATTTTGCTCACTATCATATTCCCAGCACAGTTTGTGCAGTGCTGATCACCTAATAGCATCTGAACATATATGTGTTGAATGAATAAATGACTAAATAAACAATACAGAGATAAAAGTCACATTCTCAAATGGTAATTATACAAATCAAATGAGGTAAGGTATATGCAATGCTTTGTAAGCTATAGTAATAGAAGTATAAATTTTCTTAATTTGGTTAATCTATTCTTCTCTACAATTGTGTTGACAAAAAACATTTGGCCTACAGCAGTACTGCTCAAAGTAGTACTGGTCCAAAAGCCAGAAGCAACAGCAACATCTGGCATTTGTTAAAAATGCAAATTTATAGACATGACTGGTGTGGTTCAGTTTGTTGAATGTTCTTCCATGCACCAAAAGGTCTCTGGTTAGATTCCCGGTCAGGGCACATACCCATGTTGTGGGTTTGATCACTGGTCAGGGTATATATGAGAGGCAACTCATTGATGTTTCTCTCTCACATTGATGTTTCTCTCTTTCTCTCTCTCTCTCTCCCCTTCTCCTTTACTCTCTCTCTAAGATAAATAAAAACATAGTTAAAAATGCAAATTTAGCCTGGCCAGCAGGGCTCAGTGGTTGAGCTTTGACCTATGAATCAGTAGGTCACAGTTCAATTCCAGGTCAGGGCACATGCCCAGGTTGAGAGCTTCATCCCAAGCCTGGGGTGTGCTGGAGACAGCTGATCAATGATTCTTTCTCATCATTGATATTTCTATCTCTCTCTCCCTCTCCCTTCCTCTCTGAAAACAATAAATATATATGTTTTTTAAACATGCAAATTTATAGGCCCAATCCAAGACTTACTAAATTAGGACCTTTGAAGGTGGAGTCCCGGAATCTGTTTTAAGGAGTTCTGTAGAAGATGATTCCAACTCATGCTAAAGTTTAAGAATTACCACCCTACAGAACACTCTTAATAGAGTTTTTAGAATTACATAGAGTAAACATATGATTTATCTTTAAAATTGTTCTTTTACTTACCTAAGCGATTCCTTGGAATCTCAGCTTCCTCTGATCATTTAAGGAGGAAGGCCAAATCATGAGAAAGACCTTCCCTGGACACTTACTCTTAACATTAGTCTCTTGTTTATCAACTCCATTGATCATAATTTATATTTGCTTCATTGTTTACTTGTGTTTTATCTATCTTCCCCAAAAGATAAGTGTTCCATAAGAAGGGCTAAAGTTTATCTTAACCAAGAACTGTGTCAATCCCAATTTTTAGCACGATGTTCATAATAGAATTCAGTAAACATTTGCTATTTGGACAAATGTCCATAACAATGTATCTATTAGCAAAGTGTGTCTATGGATTGAAGTGCAGGATTTATACCAACGGTCATGTTTGGTTCATATTAAAATTCATATCTGTTCCAGGTTCCTGAGAATCAATACAGATTTGATAAATTCTTAAATGAAGTGCCTTTTGACACTTTCTTAGCTTTTTTTTTTTTTTTTTTTGAGATGTGGGGGGTAAATATGAGCTTGTGAAGCATTCAGAGTTATTCTATGAACTCTTCACATTAATACAAAAGTCAAGAGCTTGGAAGAAAGTTCTGGCTGGAAATAAGAGGTTGTTTCCAGTCGTGTCCTTACCCATACTTGGACAAACATCTCTATACACTAAAAGTTCAGCCAAACCAATGAGCATGAACTTGGCATTAGCAGCAATCTAACAAAAGGCAGTATTCTCAGATGGTCTGAGCTCAGTGGTTCACTGGCTGCATGCATAACCCTCTTTGGAATATTTTTTCAAAGCTATAGCTCAGATTTGGCAACTATCCTGGGTGATGATAGCACAGTGTGAGCCTTATAACCCCACTTTCTCCTCATTCTCTATAGGTCCATATTGATTGATAAACCTATCCACTTGAGAGATTCATTTCATCCATCACAAATCTGCTGTCTCTAAAGATAAAAAATTGAAGCTTTTCAGTATCCATCTGGTAACATTATATAATGATTCATCACAGAGTACAAATAAAATAATAATAATAATTGCAACATGGGTATTTTCACTTGCAAGACAATGGCCAGTCTTGTTAAAGACCTAAAGTCATCTATCTTTAAGTTAAAAAAAATCTTCTTTCAAAGGATGACAAAAAGAACTGAGTATCTGAGAAGTTAACCATCCCTTAAAATTCCATACCTATAAGAGCTATAACCCAGATTACCTTTACCTATCCCTCTGGATATATAGGCTACACAGATTACTGTATAGCATTGAACAAGAGCAGAAAGCAAACTTTGGAACAAAACAAACCTGGGTTAAAATCTATCCCATGATCTAAGGCAAGTTATTTAAGTCCTGTGACAGAGGTTGCCCACTACACATGTGGAATTCATCTTCCCCTTTCTTTGTTGCATAGAATGCCATTTTTTCTTAGTTGCTGGGGTGGCAAATTAGGAAAATTTTTTACCTACAAGAGAGAAACAGCTCTTCTTCTGCTAATAATTGTCTCATCTAGATATGATTTCTAAACTGTGGCAATCATCCTGTGATCATGAAAGGAATGAGCCTAGGATAGGCTTAAATACCAAGGATACAGAACAGAAATATGGAAAGAATCCAGATTCTTGGCACATCTTTGATCCATTAAGTTAACCATCACTGGAGTTGTGCTATATTTAGATTAACTATTATGTAAAACAGTACTTGTTTCTATTGTTTAAGTCATTTGGTGGTGGTGGGGGGGTGTTCCATTTCTTCCTGTTGAAAGCATCCAACTACATGATTCGTTTAGCATACCATTCTAAATGATAAACTTTGAAGATTTGATTCCATGCTTTATTAAAGAAAAATCATAATAGCTATATCATTAAGTTGTTATAAAATGTAAATGACATAATGTTTACAAATTATTTAGCATGATGTCTGGTGTAGAGTTCCATAGATGATAGCTAGTGTCACCCTAGACCAGTGTTCCTTTTATTAAATCACCCTGCCTTCCAGACAATTCAGAAATATAAATAGATATTAAATTAAAAATTATATTTGAGCCACCAAAATGTAATAGATATAATATTCTAAGGTAACATACCAACATACAGAATTTCAAAGAGTTCAGTTGTTTATTTAAAGCAGACTTATGACTCTTGAATCACTTGCCTACATATACAGTGAAAAGCTTGAGGAAGGAATGATCAGGAGGATTTCCTTAGAGAGAGCTGTGATACCAGTTCTCCTGGCACCTGAGACATGAACACTCAGGTGGGAGAAAACATCTTCTACCATCTCAAATCTAGAGAGGAACTTCAAGAACACTGATGAGAGTACTAAGTGTATGTGGCTTGCAGTGTATAGCAGGGTGGGGAAAGAGACATAATTGGCTGGTCTGAGAAATACAAGGGGTGAAATAAAAACTGGCTACTTCCTGCTGATGTTATGGATATGACCTTCTTTGGGGCAAAAGACAATAAATATATCTAGTGAACCAGATGTGGTCCATCCATAAAAAAGAATATCTGGAACTTTCCAATAGGGCCACCAGAAAGGGCCAACTGGCTTCAGCAGAGAGAAACTGAGATGTTGCTGTATTTCTAAAGGCTAAGGAAGGAGGAAAGACGACCCAGAAAAGTGTAAATTATTCATGTCAAGGACTATAGTCATCCAGTGATGTGGGAGAGAAGGCTTCTAAAGAACCTACAAGTCAACCTTAAAAAAAGCGGTGCGTAAACCCCTGACAGTCCCAGGGAGCACAGGGCCATCCCATTGCAGCACTGTGAGAACTCTCTGGCTCCCCCTGGGGCCCTCTCTCCCCAGGCCCTGAATGTTCCTGGCCTACTGCAGGGCTTGGGTGGGAAAGAAGACTATTTTCAGTGAAGATGGCACTTTTCATTATTTCATAGCTTTGCCATTCTATATACGGAGTTGAAACTATTTTGTGACATAAAGAAACTCTAGGATATTTAGTTTCTTGAGGCCTATCCAAGTTTTTACCTAGGTTTATGGAAAATAAGATTACTACAATGAACAGGCTTAAAAGAGAAATAAAAATCCAACAAAATTGCTTATATGTTTATATCCCATGAGTTCAGCTCTTTCAATGCACCAATTACACAGCTTCCTATTATATACTCATTATGTGCTCTGCACTCAGATAAGTGTTTCAGAGATGAATAAAATCAGACACAATCACCATTTCACTAAATTGAATATTGCAAGGGGTGTAGAGACTGGCTCTTATATATTATTGCAGCCATTATAACAGCACAAGCCCTCTTTCTAAAACTTTGCAAACTATCAATGGAGATGGAAATGGCAATCATAAAATAATTATAAGATCTGAATTCTAGTTAAAGTTTTGCTGCTGAAAAATAGTGAAACATGGCCTATTTCCCCTATCTTTTCTGGTTCTTCTTTAGCATATCTGTTAATTGAGAGGGATTGGGCTCCATATGATACTTTCTAGGTTTAAAATTCTACCGCAATATTATTCATAGTAAACCAAAACTGGAAACCATCCAAATGTCCATTAAGTGATGAATGGATAAATAAAATGTGGTGTATCCATGCAGTGGAATATTATTGACAATAAAAAAAATAAAGTAGTGATGCATGCTACAGCATGGATTGACCTTGAAAACATTATGCTAAGTGCAAGAAGGCAGACACAAAAGACCACATATTTCTGTTCATACGGAAGGCCAGAAAAGGGATATCTATAGATAGAGAAAGTGGATTAATGATTGCCAAATGCTAAGGAATGGAGATGGGGTGGGAAAAGGAAGCAACTGATAAAAGATATGATGTAGTTATTTTATAAGTGATGAAACTGTCTTCAAATTCATTGTGGTGATGGTTGCACAACTCCGTGAATATATTAAAAACTCATCGAATGTACACCTTAAATCAATGACTTGTTTGATATGTGAATTGTATTTCAATAAAACAGTTTTTTAAATTACTATTTTTGTGTATAAATTAGAGTAAAAATTCAGCAAACACATTGAGTTAAATAATGTAGTAACAGCTCAGAGAAATTAAATGAGATTAACTTTTTCTAATAACATCACATCCATTAAAAGAGACGACAACTTTGTTAATATTTTTGTTGCATTTTAGTAATAAACCATATGTGGATTTATGTATAATTTATCAGAAGATTAAAGAAAAAAATAAATAAAACCTTTTAGGGCTATAAGACTAAATGTTACCATCTCCCCCTTTGAACTCTTAAGTCCTAACAGTAAAATTGTTCTCATCGTTGATTGTATAATTATTGATGGATGAATTACTAAAACATAGATAATTCTTAAATGCAGGTGTATTTTTTTTAGTTTTTTTTTAAGGTGAAAATTATTTCACTTCAATCTTCTAGTAAGAAGAAAGAAAAAAGACATAAGTACTGGGCTCCTACTATGCAGTAGGTCCTATAACAACTGAATTTACACATATAATCTGATTTACTCCTTATAGCAATGCTTAACAAAAGTAGAGTTATCTCAATATCACAGAAGAATAAACTGATGCTTAGAAAGGGTACAGTATTTTCACAAAAGTACTCAGTAAATTTCGATTTAATTTTAAGTCATTAAACTTTTAAAAAATAGATTACAAAAATTGACTTTTCACCTTGAATTTCACCTTGTATTTATCTCTACAATGATTCTCAGAATAGCTGGTCAGATTCAGTATAAACTCACCAGCCTAGCACTTGATGTCTTTGCTAATCTGGCCGTATTATTGTTTCTCAGGACTTCAATCATAAATTCTCAAACACATCATGGTATTTTTCTTACTGTTCATCAGCTAGAATTTCCTTTTCATTTAAATAAGTTCTATATTTCCTTTGTGGAAGATAGTAGTTCGAAGTTAAGTTGATATTCTGACTTGTCTGAACTTGATTGCTAAATGATGGGCAAGGCCTTTAGGGGTTAATGCTCATTTGGGGCTGGAAGAGAGGAAAAACATAGCAGGTGAGCCTGAGGCAATCTTTGTCCCCTTCTGGCCCCATGGACTGGCATTGAACTTTATAAAGAGAAGGCTATAAGCAGGAGCAATAAACAGCTCTTTTCTTGAGGAACCACAGCACAATACATCACTTGGGCACGGAATTAAACAATTAAAATTCAGTGCTCAAGTGATGAATCGTTAGATGGAGCAAGGTAGAGGCATGTTCTTCTCACAACTATGCAGAACACAGCAACACTTTCACCTGGAGAAGCTGACATTTGAAATATGGGGAGAAAACCCCAGCTAAGGATATGAACATGAGTGTTCTCACACCAAACAGCAATGTCACTAAAAATGATGAGTGACCTCCCTTGAGTGACCTTACAGGTGGCCATTATCAGTAAGAAGTATGAACTTATAGACTTGACTACAGGGAGAACACATGAAACAGCCTGGGTGAGATTTTGCATAGACTGAGTTCCTATAATGTGAGAAGGCATAAGTCAGTCAAATTGAATTTATTATTTTTAATGTGACCCATTAGCATGCATGAGCTATAGATATGTGAAAATTGAATTACAGTTTTAATTCTATCTACTTTACCAAATGTATCTGCTCTCTGCTCCATGTTTATCTCTTCTCCACCTTGCACTGTTCTCTTCTTTGTGTGAAATTTTTAAATAATAAATATAAATTTAGCAGGGCTAGTAGTCATGTATGATGCTTCCTTTATATTGGTCAAAATGGCTGCTTCAGGATTATTTACTCCAACCTTCTCAGTTTATGGTCACAACTCATGGAAGTTAAGTCACTTGCCCAAGTTAAATCATGTAGCCAAAATTAGATAGAACACCTGAAGAGTATTCAGGTTCTCCTAATTATGAATTTTTTTCATTATTTCACATTCTCTACTTATTAATTCACCATTCGTCCTGACCATATGCAGGTGGAAGTTAAGCAGCAAAATGGCCACAAAGCAACTGATCTAATGAAAAGGACAAGTCACACTGGGTAAGTGTGTACTATGTGTAAGGAAATGTCCTTAGTAATTTGTCCATTTAATTTCCTTAGTATTTATAACAACTTGTATTATAGGTATTAATATTGCTATTTTACAATTTCGGGTCTCTCTAATTAAAATTTCTTGCTGAAGAAGCCACAAAGCACGACGTGGATCTTTGAATAATTGGGTAGACCAGGAACATAAAACTTTCTTGTGTTTCAAAGAGTTATAGTTATCATTAAAGAAGTTTAGGTAGCAAAAAATCTGTCTCTAAAGTGCATAGTTCCTAAAAATAAACCTAATAGCTATTAAGATTTGACTGGAGATTATGCCAAGAAATTGGGATGAACCCAAAAAAGACAGTGTAAAGAATTCTTAAATTCCTTTCGCATGTGTATAATTTCTCTGCTAGCAAGGGAGCAGCTTTGATCTAAGAATCAGATAACCTAGGAAATAATTTAGAATTCTTCTCAATATCTATACCAGCCTCAGGGCAGGGCACAAGGGCATATCTATTATTTTGATTCACATGAAAAGAGCAGCCTGGGCTTTCGGCAGTGTTGAGTTGGTTCTTCAGCTTCCAATTTGAACAGGGCAGGAAGTAGCTTAAAGATTAACAAAGTAAGCAAACTTGTTTGCTGTGTAAACTGTGGGTAAGTTTGAGGCTAACTGCAGGAATTCTGAACCCTGGGGCTGGGCTGTGTGGTTTCCATAGCAACTAATGACAGAAAATGAGGCAAACCAGCCTGACTCATAAGAAATGTTTCTATCAAGTTCCCAAAGGCCAAATTTGGTCATTGGGAGACCTTTAAAGAATAGAGTCATTTCTGTCTTACTAATCACATTCAAAGGGCAGAGTGTTCCTCAGTAAGAGCAGCTCTCTCCATGAGCAACCAAGGAGGCATATTCATTCATCTGTGAGGAACAATGTGGTGTTCCTACTATTCACACATGGCTGCTCCTTCCAAAAGCCCCACTGTTAAGGGGTATACTTCTGGGCATTGGGAAACATCAGTGTTACTGCCTGACCATATTGTACACAGTGACTGATTGGGGTCAGGTCCACAGGGAACTGAACAGCAATTTTGAGGATGGGATTAGCATTGTTACATGAGCCAGACTCATTCCTAATGGATCAGGGTGGCAGTGGGTGTAAGGAAGAGAATGAAGGGAACCGTT
The DNA here is from genome assembly GCF_027574615.1 of Eptesicus fuscus. Taxonomy (NCBI): domain Eukaryota; kingdom Metazoa; phylum Chordata; class Mammalia; order Chiroptera; family Vespertilionidae; genus Eptesicus; species Eptesicus fuscus. Next base: position 79,705,231 of record NC_072480.1, read on the forward strand.
CTAGATCTTAAAAGAAATTCTAAGCCCCACAATCAGCCTGCAAATCATCTCCTTACCACCCTTATCCTCAACTGCTGCAAGTCATTACTAAGGCTGATCTCTGGCTTTATGCCCTGCTGACCCTTTTTGCTCTATCCCAAGGATTTGTGCACAGCTTCTCTTTGACCATTCCCACCCCCCACCCCCATTCTGCACTTTTAACCACTATTTCCATATTTTTTGCCTTTTATACATCATTGTTGAAGTCTTTCCTTAATGCTCATTGCCACATTTTCATTATTTTCCCCATGTTCATTCTTGTCTCTTAACCTATCTACTTCCACACAACAACCACAGTGAGCTTTATAAAATATAGATCTACTAGAGGCCTGGTGCATGAAAATCATGCACTGGAGTGGGGGGGGGTCCCCTCAGCCCAGCCTGCATCCTCTTGCAGTCTGGGATCCCTCAGGGGATGTCCACCTGTCTGCTTAGGCCTGCTCCCTGTGGGGATCGGTTCTAAGCCGGCAGTTGGACATCCTTCTCACAGTCCTGGACCCCTTGCTCCTTACTGCTCGGCTCGCTGCTCCTTCCTTAGCGCTGCCACAGAGGCAGGAGAGGCTCCCACCACCACCTCTGCACTCGCCAGCTGTGAGCCCGGCTTCTGGTTGAGCAGCGCTCCCCCTGTGGGAGTGACCTGATCACCAGGGGGCATCTCCTACATTGAGCGTCTGCCCCCTGGTAGTCAGTGTGCATCATAGCCACCGGTCGTTCTGGTTGTTCCACCTTAATGGTTGCTTAGGTTTTTATTATATAGATATGCCACCCTTTTCTTTGAATAGTTCACTAACATTTTACATTGCTCTAGGAGTAAAGTTCAAATAGCATGAGCTTCACCCCGGACACTGGGCTTGCCTTCTACTCCTCTAAGTTGCCAAGCTAACTCTTTTGCCTCAGGACCTTTGCACACTCAGACCCTTCTTCCTCTTTCATTCTTCATCTTCCTGAGACATCCTTTACATTTCCCTTTGAAAGTCTCATTCTCAGTAAAGATCCATGTGGATTAGATCTTCCTTGATAGTCTCACTCATGGCACCCTGAAATGACATATTTATTTATATTTTTGACTAATATTTGTTTCTATAAATGCAACTGCAAGGTGACACAATGACCTAGCATAGTATCTGGCTACATTCATGATAGTTAAATTGTATTTAATACACCTTATTGAAGGCACGGAAAAGGGGAGTATTTACACTCCTAGGTACTGATTGTCCTCAGGTAGAGACTACAAAAGTACACCAGGCAAAAGCTATCCCTTATTTCACAATTTTTGGATCTTGTTGAATCAGAGTAGGCTATTCAGAGAAGGTTTATGATGCAAGCTCTTTATTACATTATGCCCAGAGGAAGCGACCACACTTGTTTTGGCTAACCCCGCTCTTGAATCATTTCCCGTTAGCTCTGGAGGCGTCTTGAGTGCAGCACCAGACTTGTTGGGAAGGATCTCAGGCTTTAGCAGGTCGGGTTGGCTCTGTGACATCAGCCCTGCATTGCAGAGAGGACCTACATGATCCCAGTGCATTTCGCAGGGAATGCCTGCAAGCTGGAATTAGTGAGTCAGTTAGAAAATGACCAAAACAGTGTGCCAAAGACAGGGTCTCTGAAAATATTTTACATGGTGATAAACGGCCTTATCTATTTCATTTTTTAGAGCTATGGTCAAAATATAGAACACAATACAGAATACATTTTCATCATAATAGAAGATGAAACTTGAAGTATTTGGAACCTGAAATGTTTCTGTTCCAATGTCTTCAACTATAAGTCAGGATGAAGTGACTGGGAACAGAAAGAGTAGAAATCACTGAACGATTACTCATTAATTCTTTATTGAAGAATGAGATTCTGAGCTGGGTAAAATTCTCTCCATTCTTCAAATAAGGGCAATAAAGCTGAGAGGTTAAATGACTGGTCCAGTGTCACAGAGACAGTGAGTGACAGAGCCTGGATGGAAACTCAGAGTGCAGGCTCATGCAGGGTCCAGTACTGCTCTGCTACAGAATTCTCAGGGGAACCCTGGCTTCCATTTAACTAAGAGAACTGTTTATTTTACATGTTCAGTATGTTGAAAAATAATGTGGACATGATTTGTTTTCCTTTATAAAATATTAGGTTAAAATAATTGGAAATAAAGTGTGCCATTCTCTTTATTAGATAACAGGTTTTAGTATAAATCACAAGAAATTGAGATTTTTGTAACCCAAAAGTGGTGGAATGTTGGCCATTTCAGATTATATTTGTCTTTGAATTATCTTTCTCTCCTAATACCACTGTATTTTATCCCTATGTTTAACACTTAGAACCTTGCCAATGACATAGTAGAGACCCAGTAAATGTTTATGGAAGGAATGGACAAAATAACATTGTATTGTCTAAGATAGACATCCTTGCATGCTACATGTTTTATACAGAGACATAACGTTTTCACAAAATAAATGGTAGCTTTCTGAAGGCATCTTAGTGCAGAGGAGAAAAATATGGGCTTTGGAGATAGGAAGATAAGTCATATTTTCACTCTAATGCTCAATATGTTAGACCTTGGGCATGTCTTTGGAAAATGAGAATGACAGTAGATACCGGCAAGGATTGCTATGAGGATCAAATGAGATTCCATTTCTACAGAACCAATTACAGTAGGTACCTGGCAAGTGTTATTCTCAACTCATACATCAACTCTTAAATAACAATTTAAAAATAATTGTTACCACTTCATTTTTTTTTAATTTAAATTCTTTACTGTTGAAAGTATTACAGATGTCTCCTTTTTCCCCCATTGACCTCACCCCGGCCACTCCAACCCTCCTACACATGCCCTTAACACTCTACTGCCTGTGTCCATTGGTTATGCTTATATGCATTCATAGAAGTCCTATACCACTTCATTCTTAAGAGGAAAACTTTGAGTCCTACAAAGTTCATTGTAGCATTGGCTTCAGCTAAGTCATGGTCACTGTAATGCTTAATGAGCACTGGAAATTTCTGAATTATTTTAAAAATTATCATTCAAGTAAAGATATATAAGGAAGCAATACTTTCTAAGTATGAGGTACATAAATACCTTCACATACTAACATGGCATAGTGATATCAGCAAATTTAAGAAAATAAAAATTCTAGTTACTTTCCTTTGTGGGATATTATTTTTGTAATAAGAAATTCTATTTTAATACTGTGAAGTGGTAAACTTCCTGTGTTCTAAGTTCACTATCATTGCTCTGCCCTATGAAGATGATAATGGTCAGCAAAACAGAGCTATTTTTGGTACCAAGTAAGGCTGCACAATCTTCCTCATCAGCAAAATTGAAGGGAAAGGCAAGGAAAAAGCTTTTATGTTTGCAATTAAGCTTTGATATTTAATAGTAAAAAACAAAAAACAAAACAAAACCTTTTGTTGATCTAAAACAATTTGGTATTTTAGAGAAAAATACTATTCATATGGAAAATGTCTTAGATTTTTTTTTTGCTGCTATGCATAAAGATACACCTAGTAAAAAAATATTATTGTGTATTCACTATAGAAGAAGATTCTTAAATTATTTTTGACCCTTCATTTCTTAAGTGCAAATGTCTAGAATATTGTTTGCTTTTACATTATTCCAGAAAAAAAAAATGATCTTAACAAAGCTTTAATTAGTTTATTGTCTAGGAGTTAATGTTGTGATTGTCCACAGAATTGAAATTTAATACTATCGTGCTTTAAATATTTACTGATTATTTACTATGTGGAAGGCACAGGCATAGGCTCTGAAGACCAGTGACCTACAAGAAAAAAAGTGTCTTGCTTTCATTAAGCTTATGTTCTAGGTGACTGCTCCCACCATGATAACTATAAGCCATGCTTTATTATAATTCACTAGAGGCCCGGTGCACAAAATTCGTGCACGGAGGTGGGGTTGTCCCTCAGCCCAGCCTGCACCCTCTCCAATCTGGGACCCCTCGAGGGATGTCCGACTGCCTGTTTAGGCCTGATCCGGGATTGGGCCTAAAAGGGCAGTTAGACATCCCTCTCACAATCCAGGACTGCTGGCTCCCAACTGCCCGCCTGCCTGCCTTCCTGATTGCCCCTAACTGCTTCTGCCTGCCAGCCTGATCACCCCTAACTACTCTGCTGCCAGCCTGATTGATGCCTAACTGCTACCCTGCCAGCCTGTTTGCCCCCAACTTCCCTCCTCTGCTAGCCTGGTCACCCCTAACTGCCCTCCCTGGCAGGGTTGTTCGCCTCCAACTGCCCTCCCTTGCAGGCCTGGTCCTTCTCAACTGCCCTCCCTTGCAGGCTGGGTGCCTCCCAACTGCCCTCTCCTGCTGGCCATCTTGTGGTGGCCATCTTGTGTCCACATGGGGGCAGGATCTTTGACCACATGGGGGCAACCATATTGTGTGTTGGAGTGATGATCAATTTGCATATTACTCTTTTATTAGATAGAATAGAGGCCTGGTGCAGGGGTGGGGGCCAGCTGGTTTGCCCTGAAGGATATCCTGGATGAGGATGGGATTCCCTTGGGGTGTAGGGCGGCCTGAACAAGGGGCCTGTGGTGGTTTCAGGCCAGCCACGCCCCCTGGCAACCCAAGCGGAGGCCCTGGTATCTGGAATTTATTTACCTTCTACAATTGAATCTTTGTAGCCTGGAGTGGAGCCAAGCCTCCTGCTCGCTCCGTGGCTGGCAGCCATTTCTGTTGGGGTTAATTCACCTTCTATAATTGAAACTTTGTAGCCTGGAGTGGAGGCCTAGGCCAGCCAGGGCAGGTGGAAAGCTTGGCTTCCTCCATTGCCGGGGGCAACCCTGGCCTGCTCTCTCCAGCTCCGTGGCTGCCGCCATTTCTGTTTGGATTTGTTTACCTTCTATAATTGAAACTTTGTAGCTTGAGTGGAGGCTTAGGCCTGCAAGGGCAGGCAGAAAGCTTGGCTTCCTCCATTGCCTGGGAAACCTTGCTCTCTGTGGCTGTAGCCATCTTGGCTGGGTTTATTTGCATATCTGCTCCTGATTAGCTGGTGGGTGTGGCTTGTGGGCGTGGCTTGTGGGTGTAGCCAAGTTAGGGTCAATTTGCATATTACTCTTTTATTAGGTAAGATGGTGACACTGCTAAAATGACCTGGTTAGTCTATTGTCTTATGATCTGGCCTACCTACATTGAATAGGTTATACACTTACACACACCAAATATATCTTTTGCACATGCAGTCATGTTTTAAGTTAAATTCTAACTAAGTCAATATTTGTTAACGTTCAATTCTATAACAGACATTATCCTGGAATTTGAATGAAATAGAACAGTTCCTTCCCTCAACGAAAAACAACTGAGGAGTAATGGAAAAAAAACTTAAAGCAAAATACCTACCACAGGGAATGCAGACAAAAAGCACTGGTGCACAATCTTGAAGTTTAGGAACTACCTTCATAGGACAGACATTTGACTTTGCCCATAACAAATGTAGAGAATTTGAGTAAAATGGGGCAGGTGTGGTTCAGGGAGGTAACAGTGATCCTGATACTCTAACTTGGGTTTGTAGACTGGCATCATTGGCATCATCTGAGAGCTTGCTGGTAAAGCAGAATCTCAGGCTCCACCACAGACCTCCTGAGTCTCCTGAATTTTAAGAAGGTTCCCAGGTTATTTGCATGTACATTGAAGTTGAGAAGCACAGGGCTAGAACACAGAGGATGAAGAGTCTGGGCCTTTTACTACCTGGGCCATGTAGCTGGACAGAGTACAAGACAGCTGTAGTACAATTAATGATACTTTCTAAAGGCTCTAATGGTGGAAAACTCGAGGTCTTTGCTTTTAGGGTTAGGTCAGGTATTAATATAAATAAATCTAACCTTTTGAGGAAAAAAAAGTTGGAGTGAAATTAGGGTAGTGATCTATCAAACTGGGACATGGGCAAATTCTAGTCAGTCAATACTTCCCTAAGCAGAATTTACCACTTCACCTTCTGAGGTTATTGCTATCATGTGTATTTTTCTTTTGTTGTACTTACTACTTTCGGTTTTAACTAGAGGTCCAGCGCACATAATCATGTGTGTGTAGGGTCCCGAGTCCTAGCCTGCGATCAGGTCCATCTTCTGCCCACTCGCTAGTCCCCGGTCCCACCCTGCCACCACTGGCAGCTACCTGGTTCCCCTTGCCAGCCCTCATCCTGCCCTGCCACCACTGACAGCCAGCCAGTTCCCCTTGCTGGCCCCCCACCTCATAGCGATTGGTCAAGCTGTTGTTCTGGTCATTACACTTATGGTCACTAGCCTTTTATTAAATAGGATTACTTGTGTATGTGTCTGCCTTCCTTCCACCCTCCCTCAACCCCATCATTACTATTTTAAAGAAGAAACTATTTGCCTTTACAAATCCTGGCCCAAGTATTCAAGAAATAATTGAACTGAACTTTCTAAGTAACAGCTGTGCAATCATTAAGAGCTTATTCCCAAATTAGTTATAGTTCAATATTGTAGCTAAAGAAAGTTGTCAGTCATTTATTATTCAATAATTATTTACCAAATGTCAGGTATTTTCTATCTCCCCTTTCTGGTGCCTGAGCATTTTCTCCTTCCACTGCTGCTCAGCATCTCCAGTCCCCAAGTGCATCTTATGCAGAGCATGTGATCATTGATTACATCATCAGCAACAAACTCCATACTGAGTACCTTCTCAATACAAAATAAGATTTTTCACTTCCATTGACATATGCAATGGTTACTAGCAATTGATGATAGGACATGATCATAGGTGGTAGATACAATGGTTATCTGTGTCTAGTATGAGTCAAAAGCTTCTTAAGAAATTAGTTCTAATCCAGAATGAGGAAGAGCTGCATTTTTAAAAGCAGCGATAAGAGCGAGGGCATTCCATGAAGACAGAATGAATGAAAGAACAGTGAGAGAAATGATTATAACAAATTGCTGGTAGTAATTAATCTGGCCTGAAATGATGTGAAAGAAATATTGTTTTTATTGAATCCATGTTATGGGGATGAGGTAGATACATTAAGAGAGATCAAACCATAAAGCACTTTGAATGCCAAGCTAAGGAGGTTGGACTTAATACTGTAGGCACTGGGTAGACTTTGAAAATTTCAAGCAAAAAAAGTTTGTCTGTAGAGTGGCTTTTTAGAAAGGTAAATCTAGCTGTAATGCAGAGGACACATTGAGGGCAAGAGCTGAAGGCAATGAACTCCATCGACAGTAACAGTACTCTAGTGGATGGACGTGATAGAGGCCCAGGTAGGGTGACTGTGGACCTGGAGAAAATGACTGATTAGAAAAATAATGCAGAGGATTAAGCCAGTGCATTTCCAAAGTCTGTTGATAGTTCCTCCCAAATTATCTCTAAAATACAACTACTTCTCTCCATATCCACTTCCATGTACTCTAGTTTGGACAAGTACATAGCCACCTAAAAGATGAACACTTTTATGCTACTGCTACCCACCGGCCCTTCCCAGAAAATGCTGTTAGAGAGACCTTTTCAAATCACAAACCATAATATTGCCATTCTCCAGGCTTCCAGCAAGAAAGTCTTCTTTGGCTCTATTTGCATTATAACAGAGTTCAAACTCTGTAACCTGCACCCCCACTCCCACCGTGATTCAGCCCCACCTGTCTCCATTCCCAACACGTGCTTTTCTTTCCCTTACTCTGCGGGGTCCACCAATATCAACTTGTTCCCATTTTCTTGAACAAGGTATATTTTTCCCAACACAGAATCTTGTCATAAAATAGTTCTATTTTTTGAAATTTTCTCCTCTCCATCATTCATCAAAATAACTTCTACTTATCCTAAAAATATTTTTAAAATTAGATGAAATTATTCAGCATCCTATGTATTGCCTGACACTATGTAGGCACTGAAAAAAAAAATAGTAATTTTCCCTCCACTGCCAATACAGAGCATAATTGTTACACATATTTTGCTAATTTGACTTGCTTTTACAAGCAGCAGGGTCTAAAACTGCCTTAGGTTTAGTTTTATCCTGGTAATTTCTTTCCAATTTTGGGTGGGTTCTAACAAAAGGTCAGAGGAACAAGAAAAGCAGATGGCCTTCCTGAAGTGTGTGCCAAAGGGATTCTTGTGCCTTAAGGGTGATGTCTCCACCCATCACGCAGCTTGGAGGCTCAAGGGCAGGTCCCCAACATTGTGCATGTCCCTTCCTGCGCACTCCCTGGTGCAGACTCCAAGTCTGACAAGGAAAATGTGCTGTGATCATCACAGAGGGAGAGAGCAGCTGCTCCAAGGTGGAGTCTATTGTCAAGGCTCTCCTGGTAACAAAAAGAGGAAAAGGCCTATCAAAGCATTTCCTGCTCTCAGGAGCCATGTGCTTCCATTAATTCTTTTCTCTGAGTCAGTCTGTCTCCCTCACACGAATGTCTCTCCACATCCACCATCCCCGAGAACAGAACGGTCATTTTTAGTAGTTAAATTTACACTCTTACCAAACAGTGTATTTTTTAATGAAAAGAACGAGCTCAAATATTCAGTGACACGTACTGAAGGCTGTATCCTAAGGAATAAAAAGTTGTGGTTAGGGTGGTTATAATTTTTCAGAATTCAGCTTATACCCATCAACTGGTATTGGCACATGGAGATAATAGTGAAGTCTCTGCCCTTCCTTCACCATCAAGGGATTACAGGAAAACAACAGTGAATGTTCTCTGAGTCTGACATTGGTTAAATTCACACTGCATGAAGGAAATTAGCTAGCCAGGATAATCAGTGAAAAAGGATTCCTAAATGAGTGATTAGTTTTGTGAACCACAGTTCTAAATGAATGTCTGACTCTTGTGGACCAAACGAACCAGCCATGGAAGTAAGTAAAAAAAAAAGTATTCCTAAATGAATGATGGCGCTTTGTGAATCAATCTGGATTTGATCTCAAGGAAAAAGTCCTGGAGTGCAACTATCACTAATAAAGGGTAGTTTCTTATATTGTACCCCAGTTCTGGAAATGATAATGTTACAAAGAAGGTAGATGGTGAGCATAGCCTATACTCATAAGGGAGACAGAAAGGTAGAATTTGATAAATGCTTATCTAGCATTTGTATGGTGAGAGTCCCTAAATGCTAATATAGTAGATTGCAAAAAATAGTGGAGCATAATCAAAATGTCCTGGTAAACAGCCTGCCAATCTCCAGACATGTGATTGGCACCATCCTATATCATCTAGCTACCAGGGGGCATGACAACTGACCCCAGGTGTATGAAAAAAACCCAACAGAGGACAGCTGACTTGGCCCAGACCAGTAGAACTCCCAAGGTACCCCACAAAATCATGAGCTAAATAGAGCAGTTGTCATTTTACATTACTGAGTATTGGGAGGGTTTGTCATGCAGCAAAAGCTAAGATTGCATTGGTCAACAGATAAGAACGTTCTGTTATGAGGCGAGTTCTTCAAACCTCACCAAAGCCAGGGTGAAATTGGCCTCAAGAAACTGCCTCCCCTTTGTGTTCACTTATGATTTGCCTTCATGCTTGGTAGCTAAATTCCTCCCATAAATAAATTAATTAGTGGTCCTTATTTATATTGCAGACTGTGAGTTTGATTAAGGTAAGTGAGTCTTTGTCAGTCTCTCAACCTTGATGCCCAGAATGTTGAGTTTCTGGTCTTTCTTAGCTAAGGAGCAGAGTTTTAAGTGGTCATACCTCTCACAGGTCCCTGTCCTGCCCAAGGAACCAGCTCTGTCTTATTTGTCTAGAAACCTTACAAATCTAAAAGCAACACTGAGTTTTGAAAATTGAAAGATAAAAACTGCTCAGTATCTTAAATCAGTTTCAAAATAATAAGAAAAAGCTACAAAAGAATAAAGGTTCACTGAAATAGTGTGAAAAGCAACCAATCGGATATAGGAAGGAACCTTGTCCTGACATCTTTTTAGGATAACGAAGAATCTACATGCCAGGCTAGAAAATCTTGGAAGAATCACATGCCCTTTTGACCACATAAGAAAGGTGACAATGCAGATATTTTCAACATCCAAATATATGTGGAATATAAAGACAATAGTTCATACCTATTTAATGTGATACAATCAATTTAAACTTCAAAATGAGAAGCTCATATTATTATTTTGCCTACATATTATCCTACTCTTGCTTGGCTGACTTATTTTAGTCAACTTATTTAATTAAATGATTATCCAATGTCACATTAATATGGTCTTGATTGTTGGTATGAGACACATTTAGTTGTTTGTCTTTTCCGAATGAAAACAGAAAATAGGCAAAGGCATTTGGTTCCTAAGCACATGCTGGAAGGCTTTATTCCACAAAGGCTCCCACACTTCTCTAACACAGATTATGGGACTCTCTAAGTCTGTGCCATTCTTTCTGAAATTCTTTCTAGATGACATAAGATGGATAGAATTGCTCTGGTGATCAGCACAGCCTTTCTTTTACAGTTTTCATAGCACTTAGAGTTTTTAAGCCTTCCCATAACCAGCCCCTCCCTTCTTCACACTCATCTGCATGAAAGCTCTGGCAGTGACTGGTTATACTATGACTCTGAAGCTGGAAGGAGAATGAAAGAAAACAATACTTTTCTGTCTTAGATCCATAACCAGAGATACAAAAATTATGTCAAGAACAACAAAATTAGAAGCTGTCAGCAACTCAGTTCACAGACGTTCAGAGAACTTGTTCAATTCCACTGAACATTTTGCAGCCATTCGTGTGTAATGACAAAGTGCTTAGAGGCAGAAATGCACTATGTCAGGACACCTTCCCGGCATGACTCTTCCAACATGACCTGTGGCTCATGGCCTTGGTTTAGTCATTTAACACCAATGGGCCACTGTCCAATGAGCCCTCCATTGAGATGATGAGACAAAAGAGATGCAGACGATCACATGTTGATTTCAGAGATTAATAAATGAATATTTAAAAAAGATACCTTATATTTATGAGAAGTGTGTATGTTCATAGTCAACAAACACCTACAAAGTACCATTTAGCTCAGTGCTAGAGGCTTTGTAATGTTCTAGCATCAGCAAAGCACCACCCAGTCTTCAAGAATCTTACCCTTATAGGTACTTAGCTTTGGGTCTTTTCCAAAACATTACCTTATTTCAGGCTTACCACAATCAAGAGAAATAAGTGTGAAGGTGTTATGAGCTGAATTGTGCCCCCTCTAAATTCATACGCTAAAATCCTAACCCTAGTGTGTGACAGTATTTGGAGATACAGCCTTCAGTGAAATAACTGAGGAAAAATAAGGTCCTGGTGGGCCCTAATCTAATAAGACTGGTGTCCTTATAAGACAAAGAGATTAAGACGCAGAGAAAGAAGACCCTGTGAAATCACAGAGAAAAGACAGTTTTCTTCAAGGCAAAGAAAGAAGCTCCAGAAGAAACCAGCTTGCTGACAGGCTTTCAGGTCTAGTCCCTAGAACTGTGGGCAAATACATTTCTGTGGATTAAGCCACCCAGCCTGTGGTACTTTGTTATGGCAGTCCTAACAACTTAAGATAGGAGGTATGATTATCCTTATTTTATAGAAGATAAAGGAAGACTGAAAGATATTAAATTATTTACTCAAAATGTGCACATTCACTAGTAAATGGCTGAGGCAGGATTAATCCAGTTCTTCTAATTCCCTGTTTATCTTTCTACCATCTACCACACAGCACAGCCAAATATGTAGCTATCTAACAGCCAAGACCAGTGCTAAGAAACCTCGGGGAGCAGATGTTTTTCCTCAGGCCACTACCACCTTCCCTTGTTTTTGCCTTTACCCATTTCAAGTGTCCCCTTATCCCTGATTTCAATCTTCCTGTTCTGCTTTAAAAGTAAAACCACATTTTCTCAGTGGAAGATATTTGCTGTTAGGAAGAAATGTGTTTTATTAAGTGTTAATTATGTAACTGATTATTTGTGATGCGTGCTAAGCCTTGTTTTTTAAAAGACTACCTCTGAAAGAATAACTTGTCTGGATTAATAAATGAATTATCCAGGATAGCAGGCAAGGGTTAGATAGGCCTACCACTTAGTTGGAAGAAAGGCCTTCCATTCAGTTGAAAAATATATTTAATTTGCTAAGACTATGTGGCTTCTGAGAGTCAAGCTAATGGTGATCAGGTAAGATTTCTTAGAACAGATAGAATTTATGAGCAAAGTTAATATAATGATATTATTTGAATGAGAGATAATAGGAATAACACATTCCAGGATGAGGTACTAATTGCATCTTGGGTTAACATTTTGTTTAGTCAAAAATGTATTGAGGCCTGTGATGTGCCTGAGGAGGCATGGGTGGGTTAAAATGAGCCATGTCCTCACACCTGACACAGTTTGTGACTTTGATTCTAGTTCACTAGTTCTCAATCTGACTTTACAACAAAATTACCTGAGGAGTGGTTATAGAATAGAGATGGCAGGTGACCAGCCCCAGAAATTGTGAATAATTAAGTGCAGAGGTTAATCTTCACATACTACAATTATTAAAATTGAAGAAAAATTATACTATCCTCAAAATATGTCCTTTTGGGGTTATGATTTGCAATTAATGTCAGAATTAATATGGTAAGAAAAATTCTAGCTAATGGCACAAAATCAGAGTCTTTTTAGTCTTACATTGAGTGCCATCAACAGAAGGTGCAACTGTAACATAAGGAATGGTTACCAATATCCAGTGCTCTTCCCAGTTAACTGTGCAGCTTTGTAAAAATACCCATTACATAGCCCAGTGTTCAGAGAGTTTGGAACCAGGAATCTATATTTTTATTATTTTTAAAAAGTTATTTATTTATGTATTTAACTAGAGGCCCAGTGCAGAAAATTCATGCACTGGGGGGAGGGGGTGGTCCCTTAGCCCAGCCTGCACCCTCTCCAATCTGGGACCCCTTGGGATCGGGCCTAAACCGGCAGTCAGATATCCCTCTCACAATCCGGGACTGCTGGCTCCCAACTGCTTGCCTGCCTGCCTGCCTAATTGCCACTAAACGCTTCTGTCTGCCAGCCTGATTGCCCCCTAACCACTCCCCTGCAGGCCTGGTCATACCCAACTGCCCTCCCCTGACAGCCTGGTTGCCTCTAACTGCCCTCCCCTGCTGGCCCAGTTGCCCCCAACTGCCCTCCCTTGCCATCCATCTTGTTGCAGCCATCTTGTGATGACATGGGTGCAGCCATCTTGTGACCAGATGGGGGCAGCCATCTTGTGCAAGGGTGTGATGCTCAATTTGCATATTACCTCTTTATTATATAGGATTTTAAAATTATTCAATATTGTATTAGTTTCACATGGATGGCATAGTGGTTATACATTTATATAATGTATGAAGTGATCCCCTCATGCATCTTGCACCCTTCTGATACTATATACAGTTATTACAATATCATTGACTATACTCCTTAAGCTGTACTTTACATCTCTATGACTAATTTGTAGTTACCATTTTCTACTTCTAATCCCTTCTCCTTTTTCATCCAGCCCCTTAATCCCCTTCCCATTTGGCAAGCATCAGTTTGTTTTCTGTATCTATGAGTTTGTTTCTGTTTTGTTTGTTTGTTTATTTTATTTTTCAGATTTCACATATAAGTGAAATCATATTGTTCTGGGTATATATGAAGTATATGGTAACTGCAAACCAAAAATCTACAAGAGATATACAAGAAATACACAGAAAGGAAAGGAATCCAAATATGAAACAGAAAGTCACCAACCTATAAAATAAGAGAGCAAGGGAATAAGAAGGGAACACAGAAAGAAAAACAGACAATCAGAACAATTAATAAAATGTCATACCAATCAATAATTAGTTTAAGTGTAGATAGATTGAATGCTCCAATCAAAAGAAAAGATGAATAGGTAAAGAAAAGGTGGGATATATTTTTTTTTCTTTTCTTTTTCTCACCTTTATATATATATATATACACACACACACACACACACACACACAAACACACACACAAAGGAATATCATTTGGCCATAAAAAAGAATGAAATCTTACCACTTGTGACAACGTGGATGAACGTAGAGGGTATTATACTAAGTGGAATAAGTCAGACAGAGAAAGGAATCAGTATCTTTTAAAATGCCGCAGGCGATTATGGTTTTCACTCACAGTGGAGATTTTCTCAGTGACAGCAGTGGCAGTCATTGCTTGCATGTGAAAGAGGTAGTTAGGTTAACAAGTGGCCTTACCATAGGCACACACCAAAAAAGACGCAGGCTATTAAAAAACATAGATGGATCCACTGAAGGTTATTCCCCTCACATTCTGCCTTCAGCAACCATCATTAGTAATCAAAACTTTTAAGTTAGGCTTTTGTTTTATTCAAGAGGAATTCCTGCCACATATGGAATGAAGGCCTATCATATAGGTTGTACAATTATTATTTCTAATTTATGTAGAATATGAGTTCTAAAAGAGGTCACAGATATCATACAGTCAATATATTTTTTCCCTTACAGGTAAAAATCCAAAAATTAAAAAAGAATTTGTTTTGTGTTAAGACAAAGTTGGAAAAAACCCCACAAGTTCAGACTCAATCTGGTGGTATTTGCTTAAAAGAATGTGCCGTCTACAGATGAGGAAACAAAGGCTCAGGAAAGTAAACTACTGTGCTCTTTGAAGGACTGTAAATAGTGCGTGTGTGTGTGTGTGTGTGTGTGTGTGTGTGTGTGTGTGTGTGTGTGTGTGTTATATTCATTTTAAATTAGTTTTTGGTTTTTTTTGACACTTATGAGGAGAATAGAGATCCATTCTAACCATGGTGGCCCACAGTTAGAGGTGTTGATTATATTTTGGTTGTGTGAATGGATAAGGTACAAGTCCTGATTCCACTCCCCATGTGTGAGAAAGGGAGTTAAGTGTATGCCCTTCTGGGAAACCCTATGTGAAGATTAGAAAGGTAGTTGGGGAACCTTGGAAGACCACAAAATTCCTAAACCATGGCCTGATCATGTGTTTATTAGTAAGGCTAGCCAAGGGCACATCAATTGCATCGTCTGATTGCCCTCTGAAAGTGAGAAAATAGTAGGCAGGCATTCTCCTCAGCCCCTTTCCCAGTAATTCCCATCTATTGGAGACTCTTACAGATGAAAACCCTCCTTTTCTCTGGACCAGGAAGGTAAACTGAGGAGCCAAACATTGAGTGAAATAAAACAATGAATCTGTAGTTTCTGATTTATCCCAATGAGCAAATGGAGACCCACAGCATTTGACTGCGAGAGAACTTAGATGGGGTCTTCTGCTCCAAGGTATTAACCCAGGTATTATTTTAACAGCAGACTTGAAAGGGTTACAAGGGTTTTCATAGAAGAAACCCTTGATACAATTGAAGTGACTAAACTCAGAAACGTTCCCCCCTTTAACACAAGTGACAAAAAAATAAACAGACACAAATCAGATGAAAGTGATTTTCTCAGAGGACATGCCTTCCTGTCTTTCTGTCTTACTTGCATGTAAGTAACTGTCATTTTCAAAGGAAAAAGAGAAGCTTAGTTTCTCCTAGAGAAGCAGTCTAAACTAGTGGCTAGAAGTCAAGGCTTTGGAGCAAGCCTTCCTGGATTTGAGTCCTGGCCTCATTAGCTGTGTGCTGTTCAGCATGTTACGTCATCTCTCTGTGCTTCAGTTTCATTACACTGTATACATTTGCACATGCATGCACACACTTACCCTTAAGGCATGATACTAATCAATGATTTAATGCATGAAAACAACTTGGGAAATTGTCTAGTAAATTGTTAAGTACTCAATAAAAGTTGTGATTATGATCCTAATGATACAAATGTTATTAATGAGCCATGTCATCTTTGCTGCTTATATATTTCTTCTATTACAGTGAGATACCTTGAGATATATTTGGCCATCCCTGTGCCATAGAAGGGTTTCTAAACTGGATTAATCCCACCTGTTCTAGTGATATTTAATTTGACCTCCTGTTAAATGATAAAAGTATTATGCAGTTAAAAACCATCCTTGTGCAATTACATTGATTCCAACTTATGTTCAGCATGAAGGGACAAACAGCATGTTTGTGTAATAACTTCCTGGAACAGTTATTATTTTCCACACTGTTGTGGATCATATCCCAGTTGCTATTTAATTCATTTCCTATGTGATGGCTTTGCAATCAGAAAATAACGATGGTAGACAGCAAGAAAACTAAGTTAGTACATGCTAATGTGAAAAGTGGGTAAGATTTATATTGGATTCTATTGAAAATAGGCAGAGTACATAGTTATGAATATGTAAAATAAATTGAAACTTTGAACTATGTTCGGCATCTAAGATGTGTTTAAAGTCTTTGAAAAAAAATAGGTTAAACACTTTCATTGGAAGCATGGAGTATAATAGGTATTCTGGAGGAGAAAGTTGCTAAGATCTCTTCCCTGGTGATTTATCAGTATCTTTTGGGGATCCCCCATGGACAGAGAAAATGTGTCATGGAGAGGCCCTAATCAGAAGTGGGAAGTTTATTCTTGGCACCTGAGAAGAAGACTTTGAGTGAGATCATTAAACAAGCTCTGTTGGCAAGAATAGGGGCAGAGGGTCATAGAGCAGCCTTCATTTTGATAATCCCAAGATACCATCACCCGTTGAGACTCCCATCTGTGAAAGCTTTTCCTCTTTTTTTCTTAATTTATTTTGGTACCATGGAGTCTTTGAAAATCTGATAGAAATTAGAAATATTCCCCCCAGAAAATGTGTGCACACACGCGCACACACACACACTTCTGTATATTAATTTGTGCTTCTCAAAGATGTTCTCATGTAAAACATTTTCTTTTTAATTGAGTGATTTTATATTCTCTTCAGTGAACAAATCAATTAACTTTTGAAAATAGATTTGACCACTTAGTCTCCTTTTAAAAAACGTATTGTTTAAAATCCTGACTTGTAACTCTCCCAAAAGATTTTAGAGCATTCAGTTGTTTTGTTTTACTGTGATCAGCAGTTTCAAACATCTTTATAGATGTTCCTGAGACACTTAATTTCTGAGAAACTTTTATTTCTGTCTGATAGGAAAGTGCAGTAGGCATGGATGGATGTCTTCTTAGAAGTATTTTATTATAATTTTATGAGGAAATAAACAAAGACTGTAATGTTATTCCAATATTGGTTTGTATTAAATAAACACTGATATCCCACAGAGTCTTGATCATAATTCAGACTCTAACCTCAAAATATACTGTTTGGGGAGAAATAAATGTACAAATGTACTGAGTTACTGTAGCCACAGAGGAGACATTTTTTAAAATATGGGAGAGAAAAGTCTTTTAAAACTCACCCTCAATGGAGACATAAACAACAATATTAATAAGTCAATCCATACATTTCTATGTCTGTACCTTATATTTTAAAGTGGACAAGAAACTTTCTGAATATTTGATGTAAGAATTTGGTTTGAAAAAGTTTGGCAATTAATGTAAAGCTAGCTAAAAGCACCTTTTAATTCTTAGAGTAAAATCCTTAGAAAAGTTGATAATAGTTTCTATAAGATTGTAGTAATAATTTATCATCTTATTTTGTATTTTGATTCCAATCAACACAGACCAAGGGCAGTCAAGTTTATAATAATTTATTATGGTTGCATATCATTTGTCATATATAATAAATTATAGAAACTATAGCATCTTTATAAACTATTTAGTATACCATATTCACTTACTAATGCTCACTGCAGTAACTATAAGACATTTAATTAGATTATATTTTAGCATTAGTTAGAAGATAAAAAAATATATATACATTTTTTCACAGTACTTTGCATTTCTGAAGGGCCCATTATTGCAACTTTTGCACAACCATTCTGAAATGCATAAAAACCTTATAAACTAGAAGGTGGCGTATGGTTATACTGAGCTGCTGAAGGTACTGCAGCTCCTTGACTTTGCACTTACACCCATGTGGTGTACTTTTCAGGCACTGTAATAAATGCAAATAAATAATCACTTACTGATCTCTAAAAAAATCTATACCAATAGATAGCATTGAAGCTTGGAAACATCTTGAGAATTCAAATAAAAAACTCAGTAAACAATTGTAGCAGGAAATTCTCTCTCCCTCTTCTCCCTTCCCTCCCTCCTCCCCCTCTTTCCCCTTTCCCAGTTTGCTTAAGGAAACAAACAAACAAAAAGTTCAGGTTGAATTTAAGTCCTAGGGCCTGACAAAGAGACCCTGGCTGCAGTTCTCCCTCAGCCCATCTGTTTTCTTCAGTTTCATCTCTCATTACATCTGTCCAGACCTCTCCTGACACCAGCATCAGTCCTTTCTGGCCGGGAGAGTTTTCAAATCCTTGCTGAAAGCATCTTGTTCTCCACTGTCACAGCGCAGGCGTGAAATTGGTTGGAGTCCTTGTCACCAGTTTTTGCTCAGTTCCTTTCCAGCCTCCGGAGTCCTGGCGGAGGAGAAGCTTGCAAGGAGCAACACAGCGCTGCGTGTTAGCGTCTCACAAACTCGCTTGGTCTTTAAATGTCCATTCTTGGATAACGTCCTTATCCAGTCTCTGGTCCTCAGTGAACTTTGATGGTATATTTCCGCAGTTTCAGAAACTGGAAAAGCTTGTCTTTCGTCCTCTTCTTCAGGGCCATCAGGGCCCGTGTTTTCTCCTCCAGATCTTGATCTATGGCCAAAATGATCTTGGCTCTCTCCTCTGCTTTCTTGTCCCCAGAGTTTTTGAAGAGCCTCTGCAGTGATTCTTGGTCGATGTTTTCAAAGATGTTGCCCACGGCTTTCTTGCGTGAGGCTGTGTCGAAGTGGTAGCCGTGGATGGACGGGCTGACTCGCAGCGAGGAGGACATGGTGCAGGCTTGGTTGCTTGGCTTTGCTTTCATCGATGGGAGGATCTCCGGGAACTCAGCGCCCAGGCTCTCCAGAGAGTCTGTAGCAAACTCATTCCAGCACTGCTATTTAAAGCAGGAGCCAAAGCTCCAGGCTCAAATTACACTGGTGACATCAGAGTGATCTCAAGGAAGAATAATCACAGGCAGGTTTAACAGTTGAGTTGCCAATACCCCGTTCTTGTTTGTGCAAAATGTTTCCAAAGCTGTGTTCTGTGTTGGGGCGTGGAAGCGGGGGTTCCTTTTCACCTCATCTCTGTCAATAGGATGATAGAGAGGTGGGCTCTTCTTTAAAAAAAAAAAAAAAGAAAAATTGCTGAAACCAGGCAAGTGCAAAGATAAGAAGCAAACTGGGTGCCTTAAGCTCTCAAAATCTTTCCAAACAAACGAAACAAAAGTTCTACTAACACAGGCAAGTGTTAGCAGAAGAATTTCCAGAGAATTTATTAAAGTGTTCTCCAAACATCTGTGCCCTTTGGACACTTCTATCCAGGGCCACTCCTAAGCTGCTCAAAGAGAGCTTAACAATTAAGGACATCCGTTTGGAATAAATAGGTCCCATTGTAGAATGGGAGTTTACCTACAAAGCGCTGACAGGACACTGCCTGGAACCGTGACCTTTCAGAGGCTGTATACAAGTGCTAATGTGTATTCACTGAATAAAAGTGTAAGTTAATAATAATAATAGACACTATCCCTTAAGTTCGTGTATACAGTATATAACAATATGTCTACTTTAAACAAGTAGGAAAGGTAATCAGGTGTTTTACGTATACAGTACTCAAAAGGAATGATTTGACTTTTTTTTTAATATGTATTTTGGCATTACCCAGACATAAAACGACACCTTTTTGGAAGAATTTGAATTTGTTCTTTTCACTTTCCACAATATTCATCCAGCCAGTGTCCCCACAGATGTATTGGACACTTATATTCAGCCAACTGCTTTCTTCAACTTCAAAGGGCCCCAGAAACTTCTCTTTATGGACCTTCTGCCTGGTCCATGTTCTAATACTCCAAGAAGCTGGGCTGGTTCTCATTTTCCTCGCATCTAGTCAAATCAGATCTAGTGCAGGGAAGGCGCCACACTAGAAAACTGAGTTAGCCACCCTTCATATATATTCATCCAATCATTTATTCATACACTCACTTATTTATTTAATCAATATCTATTAAAGGTCTGCCTTTACCTACAACTTTTCTAGGCATTGGGAATATAAAAGTAAACCAAACTAAACCAAACAAATAAAATGAAACAATAAAAAATCTCTACCTTACCTTAATGGAGTTTAAAATCTACTTAAATAGACAATAGAAAGATGTACGTTTATCTATACTAATAAAAGGGTAATATGCTGATTAGACCCGGAGGCCTTCCAGACGTCCTTCCAGACAAAGCCATGGTAGCAGGGCCGAGGCAGAGACAGTTAGGGGCAATCAGGCCAGGAGGGGAGAGCAGTTGGGGTAATCAGGCCAGTGGGGGTGGGGCAGTTGGGGGCAATCAGGCTGGCAGGCAGAGTGGTTAGGGGCAATCAGCCAGGCAGGTAGGTGAGCAGTTAGGAGCCAGCAGTCCAGAATTGCAAGAGGGATGTCTGATTGCACAGGGATCGGGCCTAAACCAGCAGTCAGACATCCCCCAAGGGGTCCCAGATTGGAGAGGGTGCAGGCCGGGCTGAGGGACAACCTCCCCGCCCCCCCACTTCCCCCCCTGTATGAATTTCATGCATCGGGCCACTAGTAATATAGATGATGTCAGGAAGTAACAAATGAGTAGATTTGTATAGGAGAGGAAGGGAGGGGTTGAGATTTGCATAGGGTATTTAGAGCCAGCTTTTCAATGGGATATTGTGCAAGAATTCGAAAGAGGTGAGGGAGTGAGCTGTGTAGGCATCTGGAGGAAGGGTGTTGTAGATAGAGGAAACAGCAAGTGCAGAGGTCTGAAGATAAGAGTGTCGTGGAATATATGCCAAACACCCAGGAGACCACACTAGTGTGGTTGGGGCAGAGTGGCCAGAGAAGAGTGGATGGAGGGGAGGAGGGGGTGAGAAGGCAGAGGCAAGAGTACAAGCTTGTAGGCTTTTTCATGGATTTAACACTTATTTACTCTGTAAGAGATAGGCAGCCTGTGGAGAACTTGGAGCAGAGAAATTACAGGATTTTAATTATAATTTTTAAAAAACACTGACTTTTCTTTGTAGAGAATAGACTTGCAGGAAGACAACAAGGACAAGGGGAACAAAAGGACTAGTTGGGACACTTCCCAAAATGAGCCAGGCAAGAGATGATGAAGGCCTCCACTAGGGAAGTCCTTGTGCAGGTGGTGATAACTGATGAAGGTTAAGTCAGAAGGGTTGCTGAAGACTCCAATGTGAAGAATGAAACACAGACAGGAGCCTAGGATGATCTCTTCCTGAAGGATGCTTCCCTGAAAGACTATTCCAGGTGGGCTTATGTTCATCTTACCAACCATGGCAGCTGATGCTTGTTCCAGGGTCTCCATGGACCAACCCTATGTTCTGCTGCCTCTGACTGTAGGCTTATTGGCATATGAAGCACACCTCTCCCTCACTAAATACAAAAAGTACTTTTATGGTAATAAGGATTTTTACTGTTTTAATTAAGTGCCAAGAAATTGACATAACCCATCTGAATTGTTGCCATACTCAAGGCTTCGTCAAACTTCTCATGCTCTGCTATTTCTTGAGCTGATTCTTAGCTTTTTATTTCCTATGTATTGATTACTCCTAAATTTTAAATCCAAGCCTGGTCCTTTTCTCTGTGGTATAGACTCACTTATTTAACTAATCAATACAGATATATACAAATATGATACCAATATCTGTTTAGTTATAAAAGGCAGAAGTGCAGTCATAATCTTTGATATCTTCTTTTCTTTCTTCCCCTATCTAGATCTATCCCCCATATATATCTATCACTAAGGGCTGTCAATTCTATCCACAAAATATTTCTTAAATCTATTTACTTTCAACTTGCCCTGCCACTATTTAGGCAAGTCTCCATATGGTGGATGCTGGGATGCACAACCAACAACTCCCTGTAAGATTTCCCCAGATGTTTGGCTGTCAGCCCCCATCATGGGTTGCCACCTCTGAACAAGGTCAAACCCCCCACCCCTTTCTTGGTGCAGCTGTATCTAGTGGCTGATGGATAAGAGGGCACAAAAGCCTGTACCCCTTCTCCAACTCGGAGGGATCATCTACACTTCAGAGCATTCTTTGGAATTAGCTGAGACCTCCCTATTCCCAAATCCGTATCTTTCCCTTCTGCAGGCATCAATCCTAAGAGCACTCCATAATAAATGATCTCCATTTTGGAGTTTGCATCCTGGGATCCCAGTCTATGACACCCCAACTTCTCTCACCTGGACTAAGACCATGTTGTACACAGTATCCAGAGCAATAGTTTTAATAAGCAATCTGATCAGACCAATCGTGCTATTACGTTTAGGATAAGCTCCAAAATCTTAACATAACCTTTTTTTTTTTTTGTAATCCTCACCTGAGGATATTTTTCCTTTGATTTTTAGAGAGAGTAGAAGAGAGAGAGAAAGACAGAGAGAAATACCAATGTGAGAGAAACAACAATTGGTTGTCTCCTGCATGAGCCCCAGCCCAGACTAGGGCCCGGGCCAGGGAGGAGCCTGCACAGTGCAGGTACATACCCTTGACCAGAATTGAACCCAGGACCAGCTAGGGCTTAACATAACCTTTTTGAGCATGACATTGCTCTGGTCACTGACTACTTCTGTAGCATCCTAATTTGCCACATTTTCTCCATACCTATAAGTTTTCCAATTCCTTGAATGTACCATGCTCATTCCTGTCTTGGGTCTTTGCATATATTTTTCTTTTTCTGGAAAGTTCTCTACTTCTTATCTCATAAAATGTCAACTAAAGGCTACTTGCTCAGAGGACTTTCCTGATCCTTCTAGACTAGATTGGGTCTCCTTGCAAACATACCATTTACTAGACCTTAGTAGCACTTATTACAGATTTCAAACATACATTTATATTTATGATTACTTAAAATCTATCTCCACCAAGAGCATGTATCAGATCTACCTGTCTCATAAATGTGTCTAAAGCTCTGAATCACTTAAACGTTTCATAATAGTGTCAAATAGCAATGTATATGATTCTATTTAATTCTCATAACAACCTATAAGGCTGGAACTCCTGTAATCCTCATGCTACAGGTAAGAAATTTGAAACAATGACAGTTTACTCCCTAAAATGTCCATTTTCTAATACCTGGAATGAACCTATAAATATAGGCAAAAAAGGAACCTTATACTGCAAAAGGAACTTATGGGGCAAAGGAATTTTACAGTTGTAAATAAGTTAAAAATATGAGATGTAAAGATTATCTTGGATTATCTGGTTTGGCCCAAGTAACATAAGAGTCCTGATAAAAGGGAGGCAGGAAGTCAGAGGGGAGAGAAGATGCTCAACTGTTGTATTTAAAAATGAAGGAAGAAGCCAAGAGCCAAGGAATGTAGGCAACCTCTAGAGGCTAGAAAAGGCAAAGAAACAAATTCTCCCATTGAGCCTTCAGAAGAAACATAGCACTGCAGACCCTTCTTATACATCTGGCTTCCTGAACTGTAAGATAATGAATTGTGTTGTTTTAAGCCACTAAGTGTGTGGCCATTTGTTACACCGGCAATGAGAACCGAAAGCACTCTGCAAATCCTTCAGCTACAATAAGACAACTTGAACCAAGGACTATCTGATTCCAAAGCCCATGATTTTAAACTCTATGCTGTATTGCTCTCAAATCAACTGCAAGCTCTATTTTCAAAAAGTCTGAATAATCCTTCCACATGTCATTGAGCAGCTCTCCTTGAGTACTGCCTACACGCCTTCAGATGAATTAGAGAGATTAAGGAACTTCAAAATTGTTTAGAGGGCAAGACCACCCACAGGAAAACAATGCTTGTTTCTGTTTCCCAGAAATGCGACATAAACCCTAAGGTTATGATTTGCGGATGCTCTTTGCCAAAGGTGATTCCACATGTGCTTGAAAAGCCTTTAATTGCTGTCACTCTATTCTTTCCCTTCTTTGTACATGTATTTCCAGTGAAGAATGTGGACAACAGGACCTAAAAGGCTTCTAGAAAGAATTCACAAATTGCATGTAGATAGGATCATATCAAAAAAGGCACCTTATGGAGCTTTTGCTTTTCTGTAGCAAAGACAGAAAATAATGAAGGCTGTTCAAAAGAAGCAGCTTCTGGGTATTTTCTTCTGGGCACCGGTTTTCAAAAAGTATTGTTTCATCACACAAAGAGGTTGAAGCTCTGCCAGTAGTAAATGTGCCCCGCTAGGTTTGTGTCTGATGAATAGATTTGAGAAAACAAAGGGAAGGAAGAGAACAAACATTTATTAAGTGACTTGTAAACCCAATTTTCCTCATCTACTATCTAAATTACTCTCTGAACTATACTGGATATAGATAACATTGACCTCAATTTTGACCATAAACAAAGACTTGGTCTAAACAACCTGCCCAAGGTAAGTGGTGAAAAATGAATTCATTTCCTTTATTTTTTTTAATCTCCCAAATCACCCCTGGTAAGATTTTTCAGACCTCTAATGAGTTACTTGATTCTCCAGTTTGCATCACCAGGACTCTAGGTTTTACTGTTTTAGATGAAAAGTTATGACATTTCTATTTATATCTTTAATGTTTTGGGAGATTTTGGGTGAAAGGTCAAGAATTAAGTTGTACACAAAGATCTGAAATGCCTTTATATTTTTAATGTTTTAAAGATATAAAGGTATAGTGGCTGGTACATAGAGTGTATCAACTGAAAATTTATTGAATTATTATAGGAATAATTGAAAGAAAGGAGGCATAGAGAATGTAATTCAATGCTACCTTTCTGTATCAATTTATCTCTCTGGTAACTTCCTGAATATGAATAGTATAGAAGCCAGCACTAGAAATTTATGCCTCCACTTCAACTGAATTATTCATGAACATTTTTGTTTTAACAACAAAAATTTCATCCTGCATTATAATTGCAAAGTGCTTTCACATATACTATTATTATTATTTTTTTGACTTTCACAGTATCACTGGTATTTTCTCAGATGAGAAAACTGAGTATTACAGAAGGTAAATAAATTTCCCCAAATCTTGGAGCTAATTAAGTGACAGAGCAGGCCTAGGAACTCTCATTTTCTGACCCTAAATCCTGTGCTTTTTCCCCCCTACCATTGCATAGCTTCCTGATTTTATTATTTACTGATATCCTATAGTTTGAAAATTCTACCATGACAGTCTTTCATTTTTCTTTACATGTATGTATGCAGTGATTTATAGATTCCTTCACAAAGAAATTGTTGAATGCTTACTACATGCCAAGTACAATAATACTTGCTTGAGGAAGACCTTGGGGGAAATGGACATGGTCGCTGTGTGTGTGGGACCTGAGATCTGGAAAAGAAAAGCGACATTAGGCAGATAAGTACACACATAGATGTGTGAAGAAGATTTTTACATGCGCTGGAAAATGAAAGGCATCAGGTGATATAAAAGAAGAAACAAGGTGAGGCTCCATTTAAATTGTTCAAGTCATAAAAAAAGCCTTTCTGAAAAAGAGACATTTAAGCGGAGACTTGAAGTAAATGTTGAAATTAATCAGCCTTGGCACAGAGCCTTGGCTACATTTAAAAAAAAAATACTATGCAAAGGTCCTGAGGTGAGAATGAGTTTGAAGGGCAAGAAAACAGACACAAAGAAAACGCAGGTTGGAAACAGAAACCAATGAGGAGAGAGTAATGATAGTAGATTGGGACCATGTTAAAGACTTAAAATTGTATCCTAAGAGCAATGGGCAGTGGATAATAAGCATGGGAGGAAACTGCTGGGGTTTTATTTTAATTTTTAAAAAATTTACTTTGGTTGTTGTGCCATCAAAGGCAACACCTAAAGAAAGCAGTTGTGGTTGCAGGTAGTAAGCAGGTTATTCCGAATGTATTTTGGAAGTAAACTCAAAGGGAGTTGGTGATAAGTTGGATAGGGGATGGGGCAGGGTTAAGGGTGCTCCCAGGTTAAGTCTTGAGGTCCTTGGTGTGGAAGGCTGAGTTGGGAAAGTGAAAATGGAGAGAATCTGGGAGAAAGGTCAAGAGTTCAGCTGTACATAAAGATCTGAAATGCCTCGGAAACAGCCCAGAAGATAGTGAAATATAAGAATCTAGAGTTTCTAGGAAAAGTCTGAAATGTAATTTCGTTCTTTATCCTTTCTCAGTAATAGTTGTCAAGAAATCAACATTGACTGCAGCTTTCTTCACTCTACTTATGCATAAATCCAGCACCCAGAACGAAGCCTGGCCCAAAGTAGACTTTAAATAAATAATTTTAGAATTATTTTTCATAAGATAAATACTGCAGGCTAGAGACAGTTAAGTAACAACAAAGAAAAAGCAGCTTGTCAGTGGAAACGTTGTTTCTTTTCATCTGATGTTGAAATCTGCCTTTTTCTATACGCCACAACTGAAGTGGCAAACATTCGCTTCAGTACTTGTTTCCAGGGCCTTTTTTATATTCCACGTTTATAGAAATCCTACTCTAGATTTCCGTCCCTTCTATACTCATGGTGGTTAATCTCTTCTTAAAACTAAACAGCAAACATTTTCATTTCAGTAAAATTTTATTAAATGTATTTGCATTCTTAAATTATTGCTTATGAGAAAGAAAGGCAGTTTTACTTAGAGGCTTTGATTCTGACATTTATTTTTTATCATCGAGAGGAACTAATTATAAACTCTGAAGCAATACGAATTTCAAAAAAAAATTGAGGAAATGCATTTTCAAAGCCTTTTAGTCAAAATATGAGGAAAATCCACAAATTTCTTGAAATAAATTTTAGACAAGACCATTTTTTAAAAGTGTGCAGTTTTTTCTGTTGTTTTTTTTTTTAAATCGTGCTTCCACACGTGAAATGAAACAGCTGTCTTTGCTTAAGCTATCAGTCTATATTTACAATGTTTCCTAAAAATGGAACTGAAGATAAGCTTTTCTTTTTTTTTTTTTTTTTAAATATTAATTAGCTGCTCAGAGTCAGATATTGAGCCCCTGGTATTTATAGCTGTTTTAAAAAGAAAACAATTGTGAACATAAACTAACATGCTTTTCTCAGGAAGTGAGCATGAGATATTTATATGTATTTATAGTAGCATGTGTGTTTCTATAATCTATGACTAAAATAAGTCTTGACGAAACATTGCCTCCCACTCCTAGCTCCCACCCACTCGGTGCATGCTTCTGGCTGAGTGGTGATGTTGGCATATTTCGGTCATTCTCAAAGTGGAACTACTAGGAAAAGGGGGATTTCTAGTATGTGCTTCCCAGCTTGTGTCTAAGGAGTGTTGCAAATGACACATGTGGCCCTAACCCCTAAAATGCCTCCTCTCTTTTCTTTTTCTGAGCAGGCTGCAGGCACATCTGGCTACTCTCTCTGCAGACTGACCGAATTATTTATCACTTTTCCAAGGACTATATACGGCCCAAACGCGGGCCATAGAGAGGCCTGGTCAGTGAAGGTTCTTAAAGCTGCCGGAGGGACACTTGGTGCCTTGAAATTCTTCGTGAGGTGAAGCAATTAGTAGGGACAACACAGCTCAGTTTGAATGTTAATTGAAGAGTTAGTATGTGGAGGAAAAATTAGGCTTGTCTGAATAGGGCCCAGAGGTAGAAATAAAGACAATGCAATAAGGAAGCTCCAGGATTTTGACGCAGTACAATTGAAGGCATTTTTTTAATGAGTGAGTAAGCAATGAGAATGCTCAAGTATACTCAGGCCGATGGTTAGGGCAGGGGTCCTCAAACTTTTTAAACAGGGGGCCAGTTCACTGTCCCTCAGACCATTGGAGGGCCGGACTATAGTTTAAAAAAAAACTATGAACAGATTCCTATGCACACTGCACATATCTTATTTTGAAGTAAAAAAACAAAACGGCAAAACACCCGCATGTGGCCCGCGGGCCATAGTTTGAGGACGCCTGGTTTAGGGGGTACACAAGTAGAGGCCTGTAAGCAGTGTAATAGACCAGTGCTTATTTTTATTTATTTGATTTTTTCCCCTTTCCTCTATAGCCTGTTACCAAGTTACATTTCACATTATAGAAGTGTGCAACGTTTTTTGTTTCAGTTATTATACATAAGAACATATAACCTTATATATAAAATGTACATATATAACCACAACACAAATTTCAAAAAGAGTTAAATCTACTAGTTTTATGCACTGTGTTTTCCATTCTATTGTATTCTACCCTCTCATCTTTTAAAAATGGCTGGTTACAACCCATGAAACTGATTTCCTAACTCCAGTTTGAAAACCATTGGATTAGACCATTTGAATGACCCTTTGAATGCTCAGCAGTGGAGATAGTCATGCTTTTATTCAGTAGATGTTTACATAACCAGTTGTTGCTTTGATGCTGCTGCTTTGGTTTTCCCACAAACACTGTCACCTGGAATGACAGACAATCTTGCACTGCTGTCCTCACTATAATCGCTTGGGGAATTATTATTTTTTAAATGTCTCTAGAAATAGACTGCAGAATGACTTAAAAATATCTCATTTTTTAGACTGTATAGGCATTTACTCATTCATTTATTTGTTCATTTATGCAATGAAATATAATTCTATATTATTTTGAAAGTCTCCATCCACTTTGCTATGTCCTAATGAAACAAATACTATATATGCTTATTAGTCTTATTTGCCACTCCTCCCAACATTCCCAAGTGTACCCTCTTCCATTTGTAAGGATAGGAATTGGAAGACTAAGGTAGTAAGAAGGGAGCATGATAGAGGGCAACATTGGTGATATTGGATATGAGAGGGAAGTCATAAATAGCTTTGGGTGAAAGGTGACAAAGTGGATCCAAACAGACTCCCAAGATACTCAACAGGATCAGTTTTCAATACATGGGATGAAAAACTGAACTTCAGCTAATTTATTATTTGTTGACATGAATATGAGTCCCTAAAATGTTGGAAAAATGCACAAATGTTTTAAAATCTAAGCTTTATCTCTATAGATAAACCCATTTTTTCTATTTAAGCATGTCACACCTAAGTTTTCAGACTTTCTGAAAAGGAAGAGAAAGTAGCATTTAACATATTCATCCATTTCAGGATCATTCAGTGAGAATGTATTATGGGGGCAATGGGGGAATGAGGACACATATGTAATACCTTAATCAATAAAGAAATTAAAAAAATGTTTTGCTTAAAACCAAGTGTTCTTAAAAGGAATACTTAAGTACAAAATACTGGAATACAACCTAACAAGCATATAATATTGAATGTTAGGACCCCACAAGGAAGAAACAGAACTAAATAAAAGAAAAAAATCTTAACTATCTAAAGATAATGGGAATTCTTAATGAGATTTCTTTTTTAAAATTTCAGTTCTCTTCTCATCATTGTTAAACTGATAACTAATTTTTTAAAAAACATAAAATACTATCTACATCTTGTTTAAGTATATTTCTATATGCAGAGGTACAGAAAAAAAATAAGTGTATGTTTTAATAGTGATTATTTCTGGATGGTGGAATGTACTCAAGGTAATTCTTATTCCTTATTTTTTTGTGTGAACATTCCAATTTTATATATTAGTTGTCCTAGAAAAAGCAAAGCAATAATATGCATTAATAAATGAACTGAAAAAAAAAAAAGAATGCATTATGAATTTTACGTCTCAAAGGCAGAGGAAATGGATCATGGTCCCTAAGCCTGTCTGTTTTTATTTTCAACACTGACAAATTGGTCCATGGTCATTGGACAATAGTATCTAAATGTTTACTGAGCCCTAGAGAGTTCATTAACTTTCCTATAATTTTTCTTTTTAAAAAAAGTTTTTGACATCAATTTACTATATGGTTCTTTGTGGAGGTATAGTATCTACACGTGCTCTTAAATATTGTTAAATGTTATTTTTAATTGATTATGTTCTAAGTTTTACTGTGCATCAAGTAATTCCTCTAGTGATATAAAAAAATGAATTCAATTGAAATGTTGGTGGAACCAGGCCATCTGTCCTATTATACAGATTTTGTGGCCAGAATGGCACCACCCTACCTATTTAACAGATGAGACTCAGGAAGGTGAGGCCTGGGCTGCTTTCCGTGGCTCAATAAGAGTTAAAACAAACCAATGGCTAATCTGCAAATGTGGGTAGTGGGCCAGGTTTGTATTGAGTGTCTCAAACTTTCTCTTGCTTCTTTCCAGGTAACAAATATGTCCCCTTCCACTTTCAAACTTACTCTTCAACAGAATTGAGAATCAGCACTTCACAAATTTAAGGCAGATAAGAACAACTTTCTGTGGTGCCTTTTGAAGTATTTGCATTTGAGCTGGATCTCTGGACCGCAGACTTTGAGCTTCCTGCAGTCAATGAAAACACACGCTGGCCTTCCTGGTCATAATTTCTACTCAGTTGCTTAATTATTGATCTTTATATGACCAACAGCAGTTATTAATAAATTACCAAGTACATGTTGAGGGCCTAAGTGTCTAGCATGCTGCCCACTTGTTTTTGAGTTTCAAAAGCAATGTGCAGAGCCTTATGGTGAGTTAGGTTCCCTTGACCTTGGTGGTTCTTTGTCTCCAGCTCATTTCCAGCATTCTGTTTGTCTAACCTTAAAGACACTGCAGAACGCCAAGTTCCTGGACTTTCCTCTGCTCCAATCAGGCTCCGTGTCCCAGAGTGTACTGCAGTTCTTGGCATGTTTGCTCACCCAGCTCCTAATCCAGAAGGAAGTAGAGAAGCACAGCCAGGGGCTGCACCCTGAGCAGCTGCAAGGTTACGCGCTCCCTGGCCCTCCCTGCTTCTCAGTGTCCCAACTCCCTGGGGTGGCAGCAAAGGTTCAGGCTGTGCGAAAAAGAAATCTGACTGTTCTGGCATCCTCACCTTCCTTCCTCTGTGTACTCCTGGCAGGAAGTCACTGATATAAGATGACACTTAAAAAAAAAAAAAAAGAATGATAGAATGCTGCCTAAATCCCAAGTTCAGCTCACAGTTCTCTAATTGTCTAGAAGCCAGTCAGACTGAAAGAGGACATCAGATCACATCGTCCATTTAGCAGGTATTTTGAGAATGACTTTGCTATTGAACACCTTACACTAAAACCAAACACCATAGTCATTGCTAGAACTGAGAGGAGCTGCAGAGACTATCAGAAAAGATGTGAAATAATGCAGAGACTGGGCTGCAGGGCACAATCACCCTCTTTCTGCAAGCCTGCTATTGTTTCTGTGAGGTCGGTGTGGCAGCTCAGTTGCATGCATCGGGACCCAGGGCAGGCCACCCAAGATATCCCACAATAATGTGTGGATTAATTAATTTGAGAAGCAGCACGAGCCAAAGGAGCTCTCTGATCTCTCTAAATGCAGGAAATAAATCATGTCCTAAGTACCCTGCCTGCTCCGGAGGGCTGGGAGACAACCTTATCACAAGAGTTAAAAACAAATATCCAGCATCAAACAAGCCTGTATAAACAAATGTTTTCTTGCCTTTGCTAATTTACAACCTCAGCCAAACACTGGCTTAGATTCCTTTCTAATGAGCACTAACTTTCTTTGCCCTGTCAACTTTTCTCAAATTTATTGCTTCTTTTGTCTACAAAGTATAAAAAGGTGCCTGGTTTGATTATTGCTGTGAGCTTTAGTTCATGATCTGATTGTGATTTTTCCCATGCACACATATTAACTAGTTTTTTCTCTTGTTAATCTAGCCTTGTGTCAATTTAAACATCTTAGTGCTAATCCTTTCATAAGAACTAAAAAATGGTTGGAGTGGGAATTCTCCCCCTCCCCAACAGACCCAAGACTCAGTTTTTCAGAGACTCCCCGAACTGCAGGGGACAACAAGGAGACATCTGACTGTCCATCTCCTGCCTCTGGCATAGATCACAGTTACCAGTTGAAGCCAGCAGCTTGGAAGTTCCCCTAACTCTGATCCTGTACACCTGGGCTTTGCTTATCACGTATTTTCAGTTTGATGAAAGTGACGGGAGGGGGAGAGGGAATGAGTTTCTCTTTTAGAATAATTCTAGAGAAAAGCTAAAGTTTTAAAAACTCCTGTCTGGAATTTAACACCAGATAGATTATGATCATAAATAATCAGCCGCCTGGCAAGAAGGGCTCCAAATCTGGGCAGAGGAAAGAGGGAAGGGAAGCCATCGTTCAGGGGTTCCCTCTGTTCCAGGCACCATTCATACAATTTACATATAGGAGCGGAGTCCTATAGGTAGGTAGTTGGGTATTTGTGGAAACAGAAGTTCAGTTAATAGCTGAATGCACAGGGTCTTGTTTTTTTTTTTCTGTGGGACTATCTGAATCCAAAGCCACAGAGAGCATTTCCACCAACTGCCACCTTCACCGTTTTCTCCTGTATTGGCATTCATGGTATGTTGTACCTACAGTATCATTTTAAACACACACACACACACACACACACACACACACACACACACACATGATATATGTAATGTGAAATAATCCTCATAACAAGTCATTGAATGAATGAGAAAACTAAAGCTGAGGAAGTTACCTGGTAAATATTACACAGAACTTTAAGCAACTGAGATGGAATGGCTGTCCCACTTCTGTGTGACTCCAGGTCCCCGCTTTTTCCTTTTTCCACAGCCCCACTCCATTTGTATGGGACATCTGAAAGAGGGCTTTGTGCATGTCAATAACTGTAGCTGTATTAGATCAAGAGAACAGAGAGGGAAGAGCTCCATGATGGGGAAGACATATGAATGAAGTTAAAAAAGGAGAGCCATGCATTAGATGCATCTAGCAGCCAAAGCATGCCAGGGATGGCCAGCAACTACCAGAAGCTAGAAGAGACAAGGACAGCCCTTCCCTAGAGCCAGCAGAGACAGCCTGGCCCTGGAACATCTTCATTTCAAACTTCTAGACTCCAGAACTGTTAGAGAACACACTTCTGTTGTTTTACTAGTACACAATTCAGTTTTTATCATTTGTATGGCAACCCTTGAAGACAGAATTTAATCAAAAGTACCCCCCAACTATTGCATTACTATATTTTATTTTACCCATAGCATTTATCATTCTCTGAAATTACGATTGTGTTTTTATAAATGTAATTAATCGATAAACTTATAATATATATGCCTACATGTTTATAATGTTTTATATTTATAATATGTGGCTATTTGAAAGTACAGCATGTACCTTCCCAACTCACCCCACACCTAAAAGATTGCCGATGTGTAACAGAGCTATATAAATACCTGCTTAATGAATATGTGAGCTTTGTGAACGCAGTAAATAGAACTACACTCTCTGAACAGAAGCCTTTAATATAAATGCTGAACAGAAGCATTTACTATAAATGCTGTGCAAATATATATGCACAGCAATATAGATGTGCTTCCACAAAATTGAGAAAATATGGTATACAATATACAGTTTTTATATATTGCTTTCTTTTAGGGCTATATAAATATGGGTTTCTTTTATTCACACACTTTATGATATGATATCCTGGAAAAGGCAAAACGTAGAGACGGCAAAAAGATCAGTGGTGACCAAGGGTTGGACAGAGAGAAGAGGGGTGAATAGGTAAAGCATAGACATTTTATGGCAGTGAAAATACGCTGTATGCAACTATAATGATAGGTATAGGATATCATTATACATGGGTCCAAGCCCATAGAATGTACATCACCAAGAGTGAGTCAGGATATAAACTATGAACTTTGGGTGACTGCGATGTCAGCATGGGTTCATCCATTGTAACAAATGCACCACTGTGGTGAGTGATGTTGATAATGGGGGAGACTATCTGGGAATTCTCTTTACCTTTCCCTCCCTTCTGCTGTGAACCTAAAACTACTCCAAAAAATAAAGTCTTAATTTTTTAAAAAGCCTATGATCAAGTTTCTCAATCTTTTCTTATGGTTTTATTTAATTTATATGATGGAAAGAAAATCATTACCATGAAATGGTTCAGGAAATTTCTATTGAACAACTACTACATTGCAGACCCTGGTCTGGGCACTGGGGTTGTAAAAAGGGTAGAGATTCTCACTGAGTTTACAACCTAGTGGTATTAGATTCACAGCACAGGCAGTTAACTAATTAAATGACTGGTTAGTTTGTGATAAATTCAAAGTTCTGTTTGCAAACATACCTACTACTTTATTTTAGCTTATCTCTCCTTACTGACACCTTGTATATGTGACTAAAATAAATTAATTTGAATTTTCAAATTTCTGATTAGAAATCTCTTTAGCCAAACTCTACTTCCTGAAATATATTTTCTATTTTCCACATTACTGCAGACAATAGTGTTGTCAAAATTTCTGCCATTATGTAATACAAATTTCTTCAGCATTCAATAACAATTTTTTCACCATCTTTCAGGCTTACAGTCACAAAGAACATTCTACTTTTTTTGCATACAACATGATCTCAAAGACAATGACACAGGCTTTACCTTTAATTTTTTTTTATTTGTATTTATTGATTTGAGAGAGAGAGAGAGAGATTGAGAGAGAGAGAGATTTATTGTTCCATTTATGTATGTATTCTTTGGTTGATTCTTGTATGTGCCCTGACCAGAGATGGAACCCGAAACCTTGGTGTATCCGGACAATGCTCCAACCAAATGAACTACCCATCCACGTATCCCAATTGCAGTCACCACTTTAAGTATCAGGTAGGGTTTGATCAGGCAAACAAAACTAAAAATGACACAGCCTAAGGAATGCATTATAGAAATTAGACCATATTCATTTATGGGAGCTGGTGAAGAAGTCTATGGAAGAATGTTTACTCTGACTCTGGTGTTGAGAATGAGGTTTCTGTAGGTCAGTAAGACCAGCAGTCAGGAAGAAAAACTACAAGTGACTTGGAAATAGTAAGGACAAACTGGAACATATGGGGACAAATTGGAATCCACAGAATAAACTGGAACCCATATCTCTCAACAGTTCTGACTTTGCTGACACCAGTGACCAGCAATTGAAACTAATGCCCTTTGCGACAGAGCTACACACATACACCTCATTAGGACTCAAAGAAACTGAAAAACAAGATCCAGTGGAAGCTAGATGAGCTGGAGAAGCTTCATGGCAAGTTGCTACCCAGAACCACAAGTTAAGTTAGCAGACAGGTAAGGAGTGTGAGATGCCTTGGCCCCTGGCCCCATACACTTCAGAGTGTAATGCCCAGTGTCATCCACCTTCCAAAAATAATGTTTAAACAAAAGGTGCTCTTGCTCTGTTCACACAGCTGAAAGCAGCAGCAGGACACGCATTGGTTTAAATCTGATTTCTGTAATCACTGTTCACTCAATGCACGTTTTATTATGGGACCAAAGTCTAAAAGGAAGTGGGAGCTCTCAATGCATTGGTTTTCTCTCCACTAATAGGATAATGAAGGATTTGTATTTTATGGACTTTCAACTTTAGCTTTGGCTGCAGGAAGCACAGAGCTAAATTGGGACATTCAGTTTTCTTTGTTATCTTTGGTCAGTTTTTTTCTGGCTTAATAATGGCTTTCCCTTTATTATCACTTTAAAAAATTTAGACCATTATTTTAATATTTTAATATGTAATTTTGTAGGGCATCCATATAACTTCTGGAAGTAGGTTGAGTGTAAATATAATGTATTATTTGTGGTAGCTTACAATTGCCGCCAAGGCTTTTTTAATTCTCTCTCCCATCTGGTTGACTCTCTCTGTCTCCCTGTCTACTAGCTGGTTAACTCTTTTTCTGTTCTCTCTCTTTTTCTATCCCCTGTGAAATATTACTTTTTAGAATTGATAAGGAAATCTTGAATTAAATGCAGGTGTTGTTAGATGATTTTTCAAGGAAACAAGCTCTAAGGGCTTATTTTCATTGTACAGTTTCACATACAATGAGGAAGACGGGGGTGGAGGGGCGGGGCGGGACTCAGAAGAAACAGGACTCTTCCAGTGAATAGCACAAACCAGGGGCTTCAGTTTTGCCAACCAGTCTTCAGCCTTTCCTTATCATATACAAGCATAAGTTAATCATATTATGCAAAACCAGGAAGGAAAGAATATGATGAATTTTAGATCCTCATTGGGAGTTAATAGTCTGATACTTCCCATAAATTCAGTGCCATCTCTTGAGTTCCTAATAGTGCAGTACATGACAAGATAAATTGCTAGTGACTTTAAGCAAATTACAGAGTTTTACCAACCTCAGAAGCAAAGCTGAAACTTGTGACATTTAAAAAGTATTCACAAGGCAACATGAAAGAACTCCCAATTACAGCTGAAGAAAATGGCAATCGTGAACCTACACACAGTTCTTGCATCATATATGCAAACACACACCCCTCTCTTTGTCATTTTGCACACATTTCTGCCTCACAAGCCTCTAGCTTTATGTAGCCAAAAGCAATAATGTAAAGAGGGTCAAGAATAAGCACCTACTACTGTCTACTCTTTTGATTATACCCCTAAGTTGCCTGAGGACCTCATCTGGCTACTCTTTTGATTATACCCCTAAGTTGCCTGAGGACCTGAATCTCAGTCATCTATTTATTTATCACAATTATTTACAAAGTCCACAATAATACTAGATACATGCTTATTAAATGAATTAATGATATTGAATAGAAATCCTCTTAAATGGACAGAACCCGGTGTGTGTCTGTCTTTGTGTGATAAAGAAAGAAGACATTTTCTATGGTTATCTGCTTCAAGGGGTACCACCAGCTAGAACTATTGGAAGTCATTGGCCACCAGAGTGCCTCTAAGCATGCTATTAGACAATGACTTGGGTTTTCTCTGAAAATCAGTTCCATGTAGATAATGGTAGGAAAACTGAAGTAATGAAAAATATATAGTGTCCAAGACTCAATAGTGGAGCACAAAATTATATACTTTCAACTACTTTTTCTTCTTATTCAAAAAAGAGAGATTGGAAAAAAATCTCTCTTTTTAAAAAATATTTTATTTTCTCAGCTCCCTTTCTATAATGAGAATAATGACCTTGAGAGTTTAACAACATGTAAACCAATGGAGGTAGGGAAGTAAGAACTATAAAGACCTAAAAACTCTGATTTTGCTGTGGAGAGAAAGATCCACCATAAGGGTCAGTTGGAACAGAACATAGTTGATTCTTATTGCCTGTGGTAGTTGTGTTCTGTGAAGTCACCGTGAACTCTGAGTTAGTGACTCCTGAACCATCACTCCAGGGAGAAATACATTATCAGATTCCTGAGGGCCTCTGCTCACAACATTTTCATCAACCAATCAACATATACCTTGTTTTTTGTGTGTTTATGCTCAAAGACGTCTTGTTTAATATGCATTGTTGATTCATTAACCTTGAACTCACAGCCAACAGCACTGTCACTCATGCCTGAACAAAACTTATCTAGCACATGTTTTCTTCCCAAGGGAAACCGTACTGGATAACATGCAGCGCTACATCTGGGAGCCATTTTAAACAACAAAATTCCAAAAAAAAAAAAAAGCACCAAAATGTGGCACTAAATAAAACACACAGAAGTATACTTGTTTATAATATGAGAGCTGGAATAAAAAGACAGAGGTGTCTTCTTGTTCCACCCCAGCTATGTGTCTGGTGAAGTACATATGTGTCTGGTGAAACACAACACATGTCTGCAAATGGCTGTGAAATTGGCATCACAGCCATTTGGATTACCAATAAATTTTAGTAAGTTGGCAAATTCACAAATACAGAATCCATGAATAATGAGGATTAACTGTATATGCATCAGGGGAAAAATTGGGACTCCTTAAAGTGAATCCAATGAAATGTTCCATGTCTATAATTGAGTCTATTATGCATCAGCGTAGGTTCAAGAGGAAAAGGGGGAAAAATGGTTCCTAAGACATGTTTCCTGGTGTGTTTTCCCATTAAGTGTATGATGAGTGAGAGGCATAATCATTTTGCAAAGCAATGAGAATTATGAGAAAAAAAATGTCTCTGTTGTTTGAAACCCAATGACATAAATGGAGAATATAAAATGGTGACTTGACAAGTAAAACAGCAATGAAGTCTCTTGAGGCACATCATGCGCAATGCTATTTTAGTGATGATTGAAGTGTCCCTGAGCTAATGTGAACCGCAGATGCCACTTCTGAAAGAAAAATAATGATCACCTAACTGGGTAATACTGCAGGAAATCTGGATCTTGCCTTTAGGTAAGGCCAAAAAAAAATCCGAAGAGATAGAACTGTCCCCAGAGTAACATCTTGAAGAATCCTAGTAAGTTTCAGTGCAGAACTTTCTTTGAAGGAGCTCATTATAGCGAGGTTAAGCAATTTGTAACCAAATGCTGCTGAAAATCCTAAACAAAGCAGTAGAAAACAATGAACTCAAGACAACCCAGAAACGCACTGTAATGCAGATTTGTATACCTATTGGATACTAAAAGAATTTTGTTGTTGAAAGGATTATTAAGGTGTTACATAAATGAAGAATTATTACAACTTAAGAATAAGATCCATAAAGTAGTATATGATGTTCAATACTAATATTTTCACACCAGTTTGACCTAAGCAGTAATCAATGGGGAAACAGAGGACTTTTTGAGACTATTTTGCCTAGGCAGGCATCTGACCAATTACAGGCATTGCAGTGGAACTTTCCCTTGTAATAGAGACTATTACCTGCAAAATACATATTCTCCATTTCCTTCCAAGCTAAAATAGCACACTCTAAGCTTTGTTTGTAGTAAAATGTGACCAAGTGACTGAGTTCTGGCAGATTAAGGCTAAGTGAAAGTGACTAAGTGGGACTTTTGGGAAAGCTTTTTAAAGAGAAATGATATAGCCCTAGCTGGTTTGGCTCAGTGGAGAGAGCGTTGGTGGACTGAAAGCTACAGGGTTCGATTCCGGTCTAGGGCACATGCCCGGGTTGTGGGTTTGATCACCAGTAGGGGACTTGCAGGAGTAACCCGATCCGTGATTCTCTTTCATCATTGGTGCTTCTATCTCTCTCTCCCCTCTCCCTTCCTCTCTGAAACCAATAAAAATATATTTTTTAAAAATTGTAATCATAAAAAATAAATAAATAAAGGGAACTAATATAGCTGGCATAGTGTTTTCCTTCCCATTTCCCCTACATGATGGTGCTGAGGACAGTGAGAGAGTGTGGAGAGAAGGGTTATACCCTAAGAAAGGAAGAGCACCAAGCTAAAAGGAGACAGAATCCCTGCTGAAATTGTGAAGGCTGGACTGCCTGTCTCCAATGGGAAAAAAAAAAAAACCCTAAGTTGTTTAAGCATTGAATTTGAGGTTTCAGTTCCTACCAGCAAAATTCAATTCCTAACTGACAGACCCAAGATCAGACCCCTAACTGGAGCTCAGGAGTATCTGGTAAGTCCCTGTGGAATATAGTCAATACTTTCAACCTTAGGGAATACTAGGTGTGCCGGTTAATAATGCAGATTTTTTTTCACTAGATGGAGTTACACATATGTTGATATATATGTGATTTGATATGTATGCTATTTTGTTGTATTGACAACAAGCTTCAAAACTTCATATATCAAATTTTCTGAAGGTGTTAACATCGTAGATATTTTTACACTTAAAAATGTCTAATTTACTGCTAAAACAAATCATTTGTGGGAAGTTTTAATTCATTACTTTATTTTGAAGAAAAGTGCTGCTGAAAGTTATTGTATACTTTGAGAAGCTTATGGTGAACATCCATCAATCTCAAGATACTTGTGAACACTGGTTTAAATGCTTTAAAAGTGATGATTTCGATGTGAAAGACAAAGAACGTCCAGGTCAACCAAAAAAGTTTGAAGACCAACCATTACAAGCGTTATTGGATAAAGATATATGTCAAACTTAAAAACAACTTTCAGAAAGATTAAACGTTGCTCAGCAAACAATTTCCAATCATTTACAAGCAATGGGAAATATTTTTTTTTTTTTTTTTTTTTAATATTTTTTATTGAGGTATTATATGTGTACATATCTTACCATTACCCCCCCCACCCCACACCCACACATGCCCTCCCCCCCCAGAGTTTTGCGTCCATTGTTTATGCTTATATGCATGCATACAAGTCCTTCATTTGATTTCATAACTCCCCCACCTCTCCCTAACTTTCCCCCTGTAATTTGAAAGTCTGTTTGATGCTTTACTGTCTCTGTATCTATCTTTTTGTTCGTCACTTTATACTGATCTTTACTATCCCTAAATGAGTGGGATCATGTGGTATTTTTCTTTCATTGACTGGCTTATTTCACTTAGCATAATGTTCTCCAATTCCATCCAGGTTGCTGCAAATGATGAGAATTCCTTCTTTTTTATGGCAGCATAGTATTCCATTGTGTAGATGTACCACAGTTTTCTGATCCAGTCATCTGCTGACGGGCACCTAGGCTGTTTCCAAATCTTAGCTATGGTGAATTGTGCTGCTATGAACATAGGGGTGCATATATCCTTTCTGATTGGTGTTTCTAGTTTCTTCGGATATATTCCCAGGAGTGGGATTACTGGGTCAAATGGGAGTTCCATTTTCAGTTTTTTGAGGAAGCTCCATACTGTTCTCCACAGTGGCTGCACCAGTCTGCATTCCCACCAGCAGTGCACGAGGGTTCCTTTTTCTCCGCATCCTCGCCAACACTTGTCGTTTGTTGATTTGTTGATGATAGCCATTCTGACAGGTGTGAGATGGTACCGCATTGTTGTTTTGATTTGCATCTCTCGGATAATTAGTGACGTTGAGCATGTTTTCATGTGTCTCTTGGCCTTCCTTCTGTCTTCTTTTGAAAAGCTTCTATTTAGGTCTGTTGCCCATTTCTTTATTGGATCATTTATCTTCCTTTTATTAAGTTGTATAAGCTGCATGTAGATGTTGGAGATCAAACCTTTATCAGTGATGCCATTTGCAAATATGTTCTCCCATGCAGTAGGCCTTCTTGTTGTTTTGTTAATGGTTTCTTTTGCTGTGAAAAAGCTTTTTATTTTGATGTAGTCCCATTTGTTAATTTTCTCTTTAGCTTCCATTGCCCTAGGGGCAGTGTCAGTGAAGAATTTCTTTTGGCATATGTCTGAGATTTTGCTACCTGTGGATTCCTCTAGTATTTTTATGGTTTCCCGTCTTATGTTTAAGTCCTGTATCCATTTTGAGTTTATTTTTGTGTATGGCGTAAGTTGGTGATCAAGCTTCATTTTTTTGCATGTATCTGTCCAATTTTCCCAACACCATTTATTGAAGAGACTGTCTTGACTCCATTGTATGTTCATGCCTCCTTTGTCAAATATTAATTGAGCATAGTGGTTTGGGTCAATATCTGGATTCTCTATTCTGTTCCACTGATCTATATGTCTGTTCTTGTGCCAGTACCAGGCTGTTTTGAGAACAGTGGCTTTGTAATACAGCTTGAAATCTGGTATTGAGATCCCTCCTACTTTATTCTTCTTTCGCAGGATTGCTGTGGCTATTCGGGGTCTTTTTTTATTCCAGATGAATTTTTGGAGAGTTCTTTCAAGGTCGGTGAAATATGCCATTGGTATTTTAATGGGGAGTGCATTGAATCTATAGATTGCTTTGGGTAGTATGGACATTTTAATGATGTTGATTCTACCAATCCATGAACATGGTATGTTCTTCCATCTGTTTACGTCTTCCTCTATCTCTTTTTTCAGTGTCCTGTAGTTTTCCGTGTATAGGTCTTTTACCTCCTTAGTTAAGTTTATTCCTAGGTATCTTAATTTTTTTGGTGCGATGGTAAATGGAATTGCCTTTTTAGTCTCTCTGTCTGTAAGTTCACTATTGGTGTATAGAAAGGCCATAGATTTCTTGGCGTTAATTTTGTATCCTGCTACATTGCCAAATTCATTTATTAAGTCTATTAGTTTTTTGACGGAGTCTTTCGGATTTTTTATGTACAATATCATGTCGTCTGCAAATAAAGACAGCTTTACTTGTTCTTTTCCAATTTGGATGCCTTTTATTTCTTCTTCTTGTCTAATTGCAATGGCTAATACTTCCAGTACTATGTCAAACAGGAGTGGTGAGAGTGGGCATCCCTGTCTTGTTCCTGTTCTTAGGGGAAATGTTTTTAGTTTTTGTCCATTGAGTATGATGTTTGCTGTGGGTTTATCATATATAGCTTTTATTATGTTGAGGTATGAGCCTTCTATTCCCACCTTGTTGAGAGTTTTTATCAAGAAAGGGTGTTGGATTTTGTCAAATGCTTTTTCTGCATCAATTGATATGACTATGTGATTTTTATCTCTCAATTTGTTTATGTGATGTATCACGTTTATTGATTTGCGGATATTATACCATCCTTGCATTCCTGGGATAAATCCTACTTGGTCATGGTGTATGATCTTTCTGATGTACTGCTGGAGCCGATTTGCTAGAATTTTGTTGAGGATTTTGGCATCTATGTTCATGAGGGATATTGGCCTGTAATTCTCTTTCATTGTGTTGTCTTTATCTGGTTTTGGTATTAGGGTGATGCTGGCTTCATAGAAGGAGCTTGGAAGTGTTCCTTCCTCTTGAATTTTTTGAAATAGTCTGAGGAGGATAGGTTTTAGTTCTTCCTTGAATGTTTGGTAAAACTCTCCTGTGAAGCCATCAGGCCCCGGGCTTTTGTTTGCCGGAAGCTTCTTGATGACTGCTTCAATTTCGTCCATAGTTATTGGCCTATTGAGCTCTTTAGATTCTTCTTGATTGATTTTAGGAAGGTTATATTTTTCTAGGAATATGTCCATTTCCTCCAGGTTGTCCAGTTTGTTGGAATAGAGTTGTTCGTAGTATTTTGTAACAATCCTTTGTATCTCAGCGGGGTCTGTTGTTATTTCACCTCTTTCATTTCTGATTTTGTTTATTTGGGTCCTCTCTCTTTGCTTCTTGGTGAGCCTGGCTAGAGGTCCATCAATCTTGTTTATCCTTTCAAAGAACCAGCTCTTGGTTTTGTTGATCTTTCGTATTGTTTCTTTGGTCTCTATGTCATTTATCTCCGCTCTGATCTTTGTTATTTCCTTCCTTCTGGTTACAGTGGGCTTTTCTTGCTGCTCTTTTTCTAGCTCTTTGAGTTGTAGGGTTAAGTAATTTATTACCATTGATTCTTGTTTTTTGCAATAGGCTTGTAGAGCTATGAACTTCCCTCTCAAGACTGCTTTCGCTGTATCCCAAAGATTTTGGATTGTTGTGTTTTCATTGTCATTTGTTGCCATGATGTTTTTTATTTCTTCCTTGATCTCTCTGGTGACCCAGTCATGGTTTAATAGCATGCTGTTTAGTCTCCAAGTGTTTGATTTCTTTGGATTGTATTTATTGTAGTTGATTTCCAGTTTAATGCCACTGTGATCTGAGAAGACGCTTGATATAATTTCTATCTTCTTGAATTTGAAGAGACTTTGCCTGTGACCCAGCATATGGTCTATCTTTGAAAATGACCCATGTGCACTTGAGAAGAATGTATATTCTGTGGCTTTGGGGTGAAATGTTCTAAAGATGTCAATTAATTCCATCTGGTCTAGTGATTCATTTAGGATTGCTGTTTCTTTGCTGATTTTTTGTTTAGAGGATTTGTCCAGTGGTGATAGTGGGGTATTAAAGTCTCCTACTATGATTGTATTGCTATTAATCTCTCCCTTGAAATCTTCCAGGAGTTTTTTTATGTATTTGGGTGCTCCTATATTGGGAGCATATATGTTTACCAGAATTATTTCTTCTTGTTGGATTTCTCCCTTTAGTATTATGAAGTGGCCTTCTTTATCTCTTGTTATGGCATTTACTTTGAGGTCTATTTTGTCAGATATAAGTATTGCTACCCCAGCTTTTTTTTCATTTCCATTTGCCTGAAAGATATTTTTCCATCCCTTCACTTTCAATCTGTGTGAGTCTGTTGTTCTGAGGTGGGTCTCTTGTAGACAGCATATATATGGGTCGTGTTTTTTAATCCATTCAGCTACTCGATATCTTTTGATTGGAGCATTTAGTCCATTTACATTTAAAGATATTACTGAAAGGTATTTGTTTGTGGTCATATCTATTTTTGTGTCTATATTCCTTCTTACCTGTTTATTTCTTCTTTTTACAGTATTCCCTTTAGCAATTCTTGCATTGCTGGTTTGGTGGTAATAAACTCCTTAAGCCTTTTTTTATCTGCAAAGCTCCTGATTTCCCCTTCAATTTTGATTGATAGTCTTGCTGGATATAGTATTCTTGGATTCAGTCCTTTGCTTTGCAACACTTTGTATACCTCCGTCCATTCACTTCTAGCTTGTTGTGTTTCTGTTGAGTAATCATTTGACAATCTGATGGGTGTTCCTTTGTAGGTAACTCTCTGTCTCTCTCTTGCCGCCTTTAAGATTCTCTCTTTATCATTTATATTTGCCATTGAAATTATGACATGTCTTGGTGTGTGTCTTTTGGGGTTGATCCTGCTTGGGACTCTCTGTACTTGCGTAACTTTTATCTTTCCCATATCCGGGAAGTTTTCTGTCATTATTTCTTCAAATAGATTTTCTAATCCCTGCTGCTCTTCTTGTCCTTCTGGCAGCCCTATTATACGCATGTTACTTCGTTTCATGTTGTCCCGAAGCTCCCTTAGGCTTTCCTCCTGCTTTTTAATTTTTTTCTCCAATTGCTGTTGAGATTGAGCTTGTTTCTGTACCTGATCTTCTAACTCACTAATTCGGTCCTCTGCTTCTT
The DNA here is from genome assembly GCF_027574615.1 of Eptesicus fuscus. NCBI lineage: Eukaryota > Metazoa > Chordata > Mammalia > Chiroptera > Vespertilionidae > Eptesicus > Eptesicus fuscus. Next base: position 79,749,761 of record NC_072480.1, read on the forward strand.
GTAGTCTACTGTTGAAACTTTCCATGGTGTTTTTGATTGTAGCTATATCACTTTTCATTTCTTCCTGATTCTTGCATAAGTTGTTGATTTTCTCATCCATCCGATGTATAAATTCCACGACCATTACTCTAAACTCCTTTTCGGTCATGTTGCAAGCTTCAGTTTCACTGATTTCCTTTCTTGGCGACTCCACATTTTCTTTCCTCTGTGAGTTATTTCGTTTCCCCATTCTGGCTATCACCAGAAAGCTCAAGCTTCCGTTTGCGTGGACCTGGGCCGTGTGCTGTGGGGACTTCACTCCACCCGAGTTTCACTGAAGTGCTCTGACACTAGGACGTGTGGCTGCCTTTGGTTGGTGGGAACCAGACTTGCCCAGGGTCAGTGTCCCCAGTGTTCCGTGTGGTCTCGTGTGCACACTTAGATTCAGGGACCCTGTCTGCACCACACTGTTGGTATGTGCCGAAAATGAGATCCTTAGCAAGTGCCAGGAGTCAGAGTTTCCCTTTGTCTGCACCAGGACTAGAGTGTCAGAGTCTCTGTTGCCTTGTGCGGTTTCTCGTTGAGACTCAGGGTCCCTATGTGTGCATGCACCAACGATTGGGGTCGCTGGCTCTCAGTGTGAATGCGCTGTGAGTCAGGGATCCCAGGCAGCTGTGTCCGGCGTGCCAAATTCCCTGAAGTGGAGCTGCGACCTGTGTGTGCTCTCTCTACTGAGCCAAACCGGCTAGGGCGCACACTCTTGATTTCCTGAAGGTGAGCTGGCTCCGTGCACTCTCCCGGAGTCCCGGAAGGGGGGCGGAGTCTGTCCTGCGCGCCAAATTCCCCCAAGGGAAAGCCCCTCTGTGCAAGCACTAAGATTCCCTGAAGGGAGAGCTGTGACCCGCAAGCCAAATTCCCCCAAATTCTCCGAAGTGGTGCCCTCTGTGCGCACTGACAGATTTCCCCAACAGGGAGCTGATTCTCTCCTGTGCGCTCTCGCGCGCACCAAATTCCCTGAGGGGGAGCGAGTCCCTGCGCAAAGCTCTGCGGCTTGGGAGAGAGGCGGATCTATCAGTTAAAATGGTGCTGTCTGCGCGCCTGCGGGGAGGGGGTAGGCTCTTTGACTCACGGAATTCTGCCGGGACGTCTGGATTCTTGTTGTTTGTTGGTCTGAAGCTGTGACAGCAGTTCTCTGTCCCCAGTGGCTGCAGGGTCCTGGTTTGTGTCAGAAGCCAGGATCCGAGTCTCAGGCAGCTCTGTTTCTCAAGATGGCGTGGTCTCCGCGTCCGCAACAGCCGCGGAGATGTGTCCGCTTTGTGCGCGGGGCTCCGCTGTCTAGGACTGCCCGGTTAGGCAGCCCCTTGGAAGGCGTGCAGAGTCTAACTGACCCTAGCTTATACACACACACACCACACACGTCTACACTCTTCTCTATGGGTTCCTCACTCACACTCTCTCTCTCCCTACCTTCCTGCCGGTCGCCATCTTTTTCTCCGGGAAATATTTTAAAGGAAGGAAAATGGGTGCCACATCAACTGAACGAAAGACAAATGGAAAACCAAAACGTCATCAGTAAAATGTTGCTTCAATGGCATGAAAGAAAGTCTCTTTTGCATTGAATTGTGACTGGAGATGAAAAGTGGATTTATTTTGAGAATCCCAAATGCACAAAATCATGGGTTGATCCAGTTCAACCATCAACATCGACTGCAAGGCCAAATCAGTTCAGAAAGAAGACAATGCTCTGCATTTGGTGGGATCAGGAAGGTGTGGTGTATCATGAGCTTCTAAAACCAGGTGAAACCATTAATACTGATTGCTACCGAAAATAAATAATCAATTTGAACCACACTTTGATCATAAAATGACCAGAATGTGCCAGAAGACACAGCAAAGTAATTTTGCTTCATGATAATGCACCATCACACACTTCAAAACCAGTTAAGGACACGTTAAAAGATCTTGCCTGGGAAGTATTAACCCACCTGCTGTATTCACCAGACCTTGCTCCTTCAGATTACCACTTGTTCTGATTGATGGCACAAGTGCTTTCTGAGCAGCACTGCAAAACGTACAAAGAAGTGGAAAATTGGGTCTCTAAATGGTCTGCCTCAAAACAAGAAAAGTTCTATTGGGATGGCATCCACAAATTATCTGAAAGATGGGGAATATGTGTAGCTAGTGATGGACATTACTTTAAATAAAGCACTTTTGATGTTTCTCTTGAAATTATCGTGTTTTCTTTGATCACAAAATATGCGTTATTAACTGCTTAACAATTAATCTGCATTTTTAACTGGTTAAAGTTAATTTGTATTATTAATTGGTTAACAGTAAATCTGAATTTTTAACTGGTTAATACAACCCATGATTTCGTGCGTTTGGGATTCTCAAAATAAATCCACTTTTCATCGCCAGTCACAATTCAATGCAAAAGAGACTTTCTTTCATGCCATTGAAACAACATTTTACTGATTACTTTTTGGTTTTCCATTTGTCTTTCGTTCACTTGATGTGGCACCCATTTTCCTTCCTTTAAAATCTTTCCCATTGCTTGTAAATGATTGGAAATTGTTTGCTAAGCAACTATTAATCTTTCTGAAAGTTGTTTTTAAGTTTGACACGCATCTTCATCCAATAATGCTTGTAATGGTTGGTCTTCAAACTTTTTTGGTTGACCTGGACGTTCTTTGTCTTTCACATCGAAATCATCACTTTTAAAGCATTTAAACCAGTGTTCACAAGTATCTTGAGATTGATGGATGTTCACCATAAGCTTCTCGAAGTATACAATAACTTTCAGCAGCACTTTTCTTCAAAATAATGTAATGAATTAAAACTTCCCACAAATGATTTGTTTTAGCAGGAAATTCAACATTTTTAAGCGTAAAAATATCTATGATGTTAACACCTTCAGAAAATTTGATATATGAAGTTTTGAAGCTTGTTGTCAATATAACAAAATAGCATACATATCAAATCACATATATATCAACATATGTGTATCTCCATCTAGTGAAAAAAATCCGCATTATTAACCGGTACACCTAGTAAAGGTGCCAGGCTTTAACATAGAATGTAGGACTTTACACTGCTCTTGTTTGTGGATTTATGTAATCATTCTGGGAATAATGGCATCGAGTCAATAGAAGGATGCATTTAAGAACAGTTTTCTTTTGTATTTCAGATTTAACATGGAACAATTCATGCTGAAAACTATGGCATGGCACACTTTCTTTTTTAGACGGATGAGTTTCCAGGTTTAGGGTCAGATACTTGATTCTTAATAATTTTGTCTAAAATGCCCTTTGTGAATAGATATTTAAGTGATCCAGGGCCTGGTTGGTCTCCTGATAATATTTAAATCATTTAGGTACTAAATTTTAGGATAAATGAATTAGTCTCTCTTCCAGGTATTACTTTACATATCCCCAATGATTCCACCCATCTTCTGAAAGACCAGCCTGACTTACAACTATTTGCCTCTCTGCTTTAATTTTGATAACAGCAGACCCCTCCCCATTACTGAAAAGAATGTTGCAGATTTCCTGTTTAACAAATGATGGTGAAGAGGAGCCGAGGATGAGGCGTCAGTGATCCTACCTATGAAAATATGGCAGAAGCTTTGCTAAAAAAGGATAAAGATGAAAGATCGCTAAGTTGCTGTGTATCTATCCATTGTTTAGTGCAGGCGACGCTGACTCACTGTTCTGACGCCAAGGGGAAATCCTGTATTTCCCTCTCTGGGGCTTAAGGGAGGCAGGCGCTTTATTGTTCTTCTGGAGCCTTGGTGCCACTCTCCCAGACACATGTATGCCAAGGTTCAGGTGGCCTCTATGAATCATGTCATTGGAACTTGGGGACATAACTCTTTTCTATTGTTTGGAGACTGGGTAGCATAGTGTTTGCATGAATGTGTGCATGTTTCGCTTCACCTGGGACACTGCAGTCAGGTTGTCATGGGAACATCTCCCAAGCTCACCTTTATTCCCAAGAAGACTTGGTCTCAGCATTTGCACCATAATAGGAAAACCCTCTGTTAATTGTCAATTATTTATTTCATCATATTAAGTATATAAATTGTCAATCATTTACAGTATCATGTACTCAGTACTATTCCCATCGATTTACATGGGGTAGGGGAAGGGCAAAAAAAGGTTAAGACATGGTGTCTGCCTTAAATGGATGAAAACAGTAAGACAATCAACTTGAGAATAACATGGCCTAGAATGAACATATTTCCTCCCATGTTCCCAGATGAAGTTGAACAAAACCACAGAAGATGCAATGAGAAGTTGCATGGTCTATAGTCAGTAAAGAATTTTCTCAGAAGGTGATAAGTGACTTTAGGGTTTAAAATGTTTGTAGATTTTAAATTAGGAGGCAATTCCAGTAAGAATACGGGTATGCAAAAGTTTAGAATCAAAACTAAATACATGTTGGCAAGGAGGAGTAAATTGAAAGCTTGACTGGAAAGAGAGCTAGTGGCATTTTATTTTATTTTATTTTATTTTATTTTATTTTAAATCTTTATTGTTGAAAATATTACATATGTCCCATTTTCCCCCCATTGATCCCTTCTAGCCAGCCCCTGCCCCTCACCCCAATCCTTCACAACCCTATTGTCTGTATCCATGGGTTATGCATATATACATACAAGGAGAACTAGTGGTCTTTTAAATCAGTTATTTAGGTGATGCTACACTAAGACAAGTGTTCTAGCTTGATCAACTAGGAAACAGAGATGCTCAGGGGCATGGTGAAACAATATCTAAGAAGAAAACTTGACAAATCTTCATTAGTTATTAACATAATGTTTGCAAAACAAATAAATAAGGAAATTAAAATTTAATGTAGAAATGCCTAAAATTACTTAAAAGAATAAGCTGTTTACTTACATTGTAGAATCTATTTATGGGCAACAAAGATACTATGTCCGAATACAGAATGATGAAAAGGGTAGTACAAAAAAGAGAAATTAATTATTTTAATCCTATAACATTTCTGATGAAGAATTTCTCAGCTAGAGAGCATACAGTATGCTTAAAACAAAACAAACACACACACACAAAAAAAAAAAACCAAAAAACCCATAAACTGGCATAGATAGTCTGATGCAGGTTACACAGTTTACTTAAAAAATTCTGTAATTTAAACTTAAGCTAGGATTTTCTACCAGTTATTCTGAATTAGTGAGATCTATAACAGTTATAGTAAGCACACTCTGGTTTTATGCTCTAGGGCATAGTTTACTTGGTAAAGCTGTAGTTATAGGGATATCACAGAGCAAGCAATTGAGCTTGTGGCTCATGTTCATCGTTTTTTCATTGCATAATTGGTTTTCGTTCCAAACAACAATTTGCACTTGGCAATTATTTTTGCTGAAAGTTATTTGATAACTTTAAATTTATTTAAGTTACTATTTCCCTTTTCACAAATTTATATTTTTGTTTAGTATACTGTTGTTTATTTCTTCAGGTTGAATGAGCTAACCTTTAAATCTTGTAGAAGTTGATGGATTTGATTTTTTTTTTTTTTTTGGTATCTTGGTTATTTTTTGTGGTGCTACTTCTCAGTGAAATTTGACTCTCATCTGTCATTTTGAGATCAGTCAGCTCTTATGAAATCTTCCACTGTCTCTCTGATGGGTTTTGTGGATGTTAGTCAGCGTTATCTGTCAGAGCTCCTTGCATGCACAGGAATCACTAGCAAGCTTAATTGCACTAATTTTCAATCATTTTCTTTATTACATTACAAAATGCCCTTATTCAAGGACTTTAAATGTAAAACACAGTCATCTGAATAATAACCAGGTCAAATATCAGGATACAACTTCTCTCAACCTAGAAACAAAATGGTGATTTCATTTTTAATCTAGAGAATGTTTGGGCAGTATGTGACCTTTTAGTTTCCAATTTTTCAATTTGCATGTTCTTTTTATCATTTACGTATAATTTATATATCACAGAGTCTTGTTCTCACGTCAAAGTAAGTTTTAAGATGAAAAGGTTTCATTAGAAAATGGTTTCATGGGCACTAAGTTTCTCCTGCTGACATGACTTGAGTTGCCAATGCTAAGCAGAGTGGGTCTCAACTCAGGAAAAAGGATCAGGCAACAAAGACAAGGGTGATTTTTTCATTGCTGAAAAAAAATTAGAACTTCTCTTATTTCAAACTTTTAAACATATTTTTTTATCCTCTTGAATTATTGGAGAAATTTCTCTGTGGTAGTTCTCCATGAGTTCTGATTTGGTTTTGATTCCACCCATCAGGAAGTGCCATCAAGCTTTGATGACTAGAGTTTTTTTGCCTTTCATTATGTATGCAAAACTGATTGAATCATTGGCTTTGTGATTCAACTCAATCTCTCTATTCCCTTCCCTCCTCAGAAGTCTGGAGATCAGGCGGACCTAACATGGCTCAAAACTTCAACCCTCTAATCACAAGATTGAGTTTTCCAGCCTGGCCAGGCTCCATATTGAAACTATTTAGGGCTTTTCCAGCAGTCACCTCATTAGCATAAAATCACTTGTGATCCCAGGTGTTAACTATGAATAATAACAAAGATACTTCTATCACTTCAAAACTTTCAAAGACTTAGAGTCTCTGCCTATGGGAACCAGGAATAAAAACCCGTCAAATTCTTTATTATACAACAGTGTTCAATAAATTTAACTACATTTTATTCATGTTATTATAGCATTGTGTATCAGAATAACTTGTGTGAGGCAAGGAGAGTTTTTCACATAAATTTTCACGCTGTGCTTTTTAGAGATGAGAAAAGTGAAGATGTGAAGGTGTGTTCATTTCAAGATAAAACTTCTGAGACTCATTAGGAAACCAAATAATTTAAGAAAGTAAAGAAGAATGCTAGGAATATCACGTATTTTCAATGTTCAGATTTGTAAGCAAAAGAGTAAAGGGGCTAACTCTAACATATTTCTATACATTAAGTCAAAGTTTAAAATGTGTACTTGAATTCTGTGTTAGTTATGTATAACAACTATTAAGAAGTAACTTCTATGGGAAAACTGGTTAACTCATTTTTTTTGGAAGAAGAAAATGAAGATGGAAGATAAGTCAGACACTCCAGATGTTTAGCATATGCTGTTTACAATCATTATCATTGGTGCCAACCAAGGAAAATGAACTCCTGTCAAAATGTCTTAGATTTGCCTGTATCACTATAGGTTCGATTTACCTCATTTTCCTCCCAGAGAAGCAATAACAGACTTAAAAGATTACATTAGCATTTTTATCCCTTTGTCACAGTGGGTTAGATGATGGCTTTGCATCCTATTAAGCAAAAATAAAGATATTTGAAAAGTGTTCTGCTGCAATTATAAGATGTAAGGAGTGTTATGGTTCACTTATTTACCCTAGCTGGAGTCTGACTCAGCAGATGAGTGACACAAAAATGGGACTTGCTTCACCATAGATGGGTACAAATCTGGAGGGTTAATTTAATTGGCCTTTGAATCTCAACAGAGTTTCTCTTCTGGCCTCCTTCCTTGGGACAGACAATTCAGTAACATTTTACACTTGAAACAATTAAGGCCAAAAACTAGGTAATGGATCTGGGATCTTCTTTAAATAAGAATGCTACAAAAACAAGGTAAGCCCCAAAATCCATGAATTTAAAATGTTTCTCAGCAATTCATTAACACCCACAATAATAAGTTAAGTTTTACAAAGCAACCCAATTCATTCAAGTAGAGATGAATGCATGTGCAAAACACACACACACACACACACACACACACACACAACACAAAACAAAAACTTCAATCACACACAAAAACTTACTAACCTTACCACATACTGATACTGCTAGTCTGTTTCATTAAATAAAGAGTTGTGCTGTCAGGCCAGTATGGCTCAGTGGTTGAGTGTCAACCCATGCACCAAGAGGTCACAAGTTTGATTCCTGGTCAGGGCACATTGCCCAGATTTCGGGCTTGATCCCCAGCCAGGAGGCTTACAGATAGCAGCAGATTGATGTAGATGTTTCTTTCTCATCAATGTTTCTATTTCTCTCTCCGTCTCCCTTCCTTTCTAAAAATAAATAAAAACTTTTTTATTGTTTAAAGTATTACCTATGTCTCCTTTTTCCCCAATTGACACCATCCCCACCACTCCCGCCCCCCCCCCCCAGGACAAACCCCCACTGCCCCAGTGTCCGTGTCCATTGATTATGATAACATGCATGCATACAAGTCCTTTGGTTCATCTTTTACCTCCCCCATCACTGCCTCTCTCTGAGGTTGGACGGTCTGTTCAGTGTTTCTTTGTCTCTGGATCTATTTTTGTTCATCAGTTTATGTTATTCATTGTATCCCACATATGAGTAAAATCATGTGATATTTATCTTTCTCCGACTGGCTTATTTCACTTAGCATAATTAAAAACATTTTTTTTAAAAAGTTGGGTATAATAGCATAGAACTTTACATTTTAATTTTTTTCTATAAGGAAAATTTTAAAATCTTTATTGTTGAAAGTATTACATATATTCCCCTTTGTCCCCAAATGACCTCTTCTAGCCCATCCCCCCCACCCAAGAACTTGTATGCATATATGCATAACCCATGAACACAAACAATAGGGTGGTGAAGAACTTTACATTTTAAAAGGAGCTCAACATATCATGAATACACAAAAACTTGAAATAAATAGTAGATAAAGAAGAAAGATCCAGAATCTCCAAAGTGGAGAAAACTCATTGAGGTGAATAGAAGAAATGTTTGAACTTTTATTCATATTTATTTATTAGAGGCCCGGTGCATGGATTTGTGCACTGGTTGGGTCCCTTGGCCTGACTTGCAGGGATTGGGCCAAAATCACCTCTCTGACATCCTCTGAGGGGTCCCAGATTGCGAGAGGGCAGCTCTCAGGTGATGCAACCAGGAATGGAGCTCTGGTTCTGGGTGCTCTACCCAAGAACTGCAGCTGCCAAGTAACCGCAGCTCAGCGGCTCCTGCATTGAGTGTCTGCCCCCTGGTGGTCATTGTGCATCACAGTTACTGGTTGGATGGTCAAATGGTTGGACAGTTGCTTAGGCTTTTATATATATTATTTTAATTTCCATTTATGTGACTTATAATTACATATATGACTACTGCACATGCATATAATATATAAGTAAAGACAGATTGAATAAACTAAAGAATTTTGCTTTTTTTTTTTTTCCTTTATAGTGTACTGTGATAAAAAAAAAGTTTGGAGAAAAAGATATGGTTTATATGTACAAAAAGAGTTGAAAGGAGAAGAAATGTCTGGGAGCATCTAGTTAAGGAAGTTGCCCAGAAAATAATATTATTTTATTTGAACCTTGAAAAATAAATTATATTTGACTAAGTATATGTATAAAAGTTGTCATGTAGAAGTTTGGTGTTCAGAGGCTCCAATTGCAGGACAATGGTCATAGGGGATCTTTGAGAATCCCCAAAGAGATGGCAATCAAATCTTAAATTAAGACAAACCACACAGTAAAGTAAGTGTGGAGAAAAGATCAGAAAGTCCTTCATCCTCTTAAAGACACTAGGGCTAGGGCACCAAGGATGTTTTCTGAAGCTCTCTGGTCCTGGGGCCTTGGGAGCTGTGGTGGATGCCATCATTTACTCATCCTATCTAATAAAAGAGTAATATGCAAATTGGCCATCATTCCAACACACAAGATGGCTGCCCCCATGTGGGCACAAGATGGCTGCCACAAGATGACCAGCAGGGGAGGGCAGTTGGGGGCAACCAGGCCTGCAGGGGAGGGCAGTTGGGGGTGATCAGGCCAGCAGGGGAGCAGTTAGGCATCAATCAGGCTGGCAGGCAGAAGCGGTTAGGGGCAATCAGGCAGGTAGGCAGGCTAGCTGTTGGGAGCCAGTAGTCTTGGATTGTGAGAGGGAACGGGATCAGGCCTTAATGGGCAGTCAGACATCCCTTGAGGGGTCCCAGATTGGAGAGGGTGCAGGCTGGGCTGAGGGACATACACCCCCTCCCCCCTGTGCATGAATTTTGTGCACCGGGCCTCTAGTTCAGATATATTTCCTCTCATCTCCACCTGCTTAATGGCCCAGTAGGTCTATCTATAATTTTATGAATGGATCCCCTTACTCCATTTTCTCCTTGGATTCTTCATTATGGTGAGGAGTGGGCATCAGAAGATCAGAAAAAAGGGAGGGTGAGTTTGGAGTATGTACTCCCATGGGTCTCCACCTGTGGCTACACACCATTTCAGGCTGCCCGTGCTCTTTAATTCTGAGCTCCAGAAACTACTCTTCTCCAGCAGCTTCAGACCTGGAGTATAAGGGTTCTCCTCTGTTGCTACTGATTTTTCTAAATCCTGCTTCTTCTTTTGCAAAAATAAAACATGTCCTGCCAATTTGAGTGTGTTATCTACATTCTGGAATCCTAACTGATGGGTGGAAAACAGGGGTGAGGTGTTGGATTTCTAAAAGGCAGAATGTGAACTATTTACTCTGAGCACATGGGTGCTGGGCAGTGCAGGAAGAGAAATGCAGGTTAGTTGGGGATGCAAATAAAAGGTTTATCAGGTCATTTTCTAAAGTAATCAAATGGAGAAGGGTCCTGAAAAAACAAATGCACTCACTCTAAGGTATCATATCCCAGCTCAGAAGAATGAAGGAGAATGACCCAAGAGAACTTCTAAGGTTCTGGCAGTATTTAATTTCTTGATCAGGTGGTTGATTCATAGACATTTATTGTATTGTTTATTGTTTTTTATTGTTGACTCTATTACAGATGTCCCTCATTTTCTCCCCATTTTCCTCCCTTCACTCTGTCCACCCCCATGAGGACTTTATGTTTATAACCGTACGTAAATATTTGATAGACTCTTTTGCATGTTTATTCTATATAATAAAAGGTTAATATGCAAATCGACCAAAGGGCAGAATGACCGGTCGCTATGACACACACTGACCACCAGGGGGCAGACGCTCAATGCAGGAGCTGCCCCTTGGTGGACTGCACTCCCACAGGGGGAGCGCCACTGGTGAGTGCTGTGGCAGTGGCATGAGCCTCTCCCATCTCCACAGCAGCACTAAGGATGTCCAACTGCCAGCTTAGGCCCGCTCACCAGGAGCAGGCCTAAGCCCACAGTCAGACATCCCCTTAGAGCTCCCGGACTTCAAGAAGGGTGCAGGCCAGGCTGAGGACCTCCCCGCACCGAAATGCACAAATTTCATGCACTGGGCCTTTAGTGTATTTCATAATTAAATACCTGGGGAAGGTGAAGAGTGGATAAGGGTATGGTGGACAATATCACCCATAATTCTTTCAATTTAATATTTGAATGTTCTATACACTATTTTCTGCTATGCGGTCTTCATTCTAGGATTATGAGGTAGAAATTTTTATACTTTATTTCAGATATTCTCAGGATTGTGGAAAAGTGGTATATTTTAGCTGGCAATATTTTATGAAACAATTTAACTAGGGAAAAAAAATTGTGAATGATTGCCCAGATTATTGTGCTTCACTTTGCAAAACATTTTTACTTACCATTTCAGATGAATTTGTGAGTCAGAAGTGTTCTTAATAAGTAATTATTATCTTCTAAAAAGAGACTTTAATCATTTACAGGAAATTTTAAAGTTCAATGAATGCAATTTCAAAACTATTGGCAACTTGTGAAATAACCTTAATATGTCTACTTTAAAATATTTACCATATTTTTATCAGTCTGGCTTTCTAAAGCTAAGTAAGTTTTCAATTTTTTCTCAGTTATTGCAATAATGTAGAATGCTTATAAAAATATCTAAGCAGGATAAAGTTTGGCATTATATTTGGTCTCTAAACAGAAAGTTCCCCTATACATATGTGCATAAAGTCCCCTTGTGATTGACCTAGCAATGTAGAATAGTTTCAAGGATAAAAACAGAAAAAAATGTTTATTATACTCGTTCCCTACTGAGAATATAAATGAGTTAGGACATTATTATTAAACCCCTTTGAATTGGATCTCCCTGCCCCCCAAAACTCACATTTACTACTGTTAGTTTGATTTTAAAGTCAATGTGAATTCAGATGTGAGGAAGGAAATGCTTTATTCATTTGAAATTTCTGCAGTGATTTATACATGAGTGCTTCAGGCAAAAAGTAAGATGAAAGCACTTTATTTCCCACTTAGAATTCTTTTCCACAGTTCAAAAGTAAAATTCCTTCTCAATGTGGTTATTGAGTTTAAAGACACGTAAAGCCCTGAAAAAAATCATGGAAGAGGTAGTCTCTGCTTGGACTCAGTCCTTCCTTCTGCAGAAGTTGCCCCCAGCAGTGGTCACCAAGCTTTCGGACCTTACGGAGCACCAGTGGTCCATGGACCACCAGTTGATGACCACTACTTCAAAGGTTTCCTTAAACCTGTGGTCACCAACCTTTCAGACCTCACGGACCACCAGGGGTTCACAGACCACCAGATGGCAACCCCTGGGAATCTCAGAGGCAAAAAGGGATAGAGGAAACTAACCAAAAAGATTGGATCACTTTGATGTCTGTAGTGGGGTAGTGGGTTAAAAGAGGGAACAATTGGACAGAATTGAATTTTGGAGAGTCTTAAAAACTAGACTTAAAATGTAGCATTTTCACATATCAATAGCACATCATTAGTATGTTCTTGAGAAATGGAATAATCCAATATATGTAGTGCTTCAAGAGATTTAGTTTAATAGCAGTGTACCCATTGAATGTTGTGTGTGCTTAGACATATTTGGAGTAACACACAACAGCAGTAACCTACACACAGGAGTAACCTACACACAGCCAGGAGGCCATAACATACTGTTTAAGGAGGGATGTACAGGGAAAAACTTGAAAGGTAATTAAGAATTTCAAAAAAGAAGAGGAAGACTTTTCCAGAAATATGAACGTATGAGGAAATGGAAGAATAGAGCATAATTGCAAAGCTTCCACCCTCCATGATTGAGACTATGTTGGACAGAGAAAGACCATTGGGAATGTGTTTGTCATTTGCATTTAGATTTGGATGAGAAAGACCAGTTTGCTTTGAACACGTGAAGTTTATGATGACCATGGGACATCCAACTAGACGTATTTAGTAGGTAGTATGAGTGATAATGGTAGTCACTATGTAAAAATGTTAATAGTGACTAATTATCCAAGGGAACCAGACTGAGAGAAGAGCAGAGGGGACAAGAAAGATTTTTAGTGAAAGAAAAATGTACCATGAAAGCAGTGTGAAGGAAAAGGAAGAGAAGTAGGAGAAGAAACAGAACATGAAATGCTATGATAACAGAGATAGAAGAGTTTTAAGAAGTAGCTGGATACTAAACTCAGACCTTTCACCGATGTCAAGAACATGAAATTTGAGAATAAGTTACCTTGGATGGAGCATTTCAATCGAGTGGCTAGGGTGAAAGTCAGAATATAGCAGTTAAAGGTAGAGCAGAGGACATGTCAATGAAGGTGTTGGATATAGATCACAGTAAGAAGTGAGCAGAGACAAGAATAAACTAGAAGATGTGAAATAGATTGCAGATACAGAAACAGTAGGCTCACCAGCAAGGGTTTATTTTAGGATGGGATTCTCAGGCATAGAAAAACTTTTGAACCTGGGGTCGAGAGGTTATATGTTTTGATAGATGACCTTGTAGGGTGCCTGATACTAGCTCCAATGCTGTAATCTGATTTCTGGTTTTAAGTTTGTGGCTTAAAATGATAACTTTAAAAACCAGCTCACAATAATGAGAGGGAGAATGAAGAAATGCTAAAATAGTCTTTGCATGCATTGTAGAAGACAGTCTCACAACCCCCTTCTAACTGGTTAGTAAACCAGCATCTTATTTCCTGCTCAGACTGTGAGGTTAGACACAAACCAGATGTGTTGTGACCTTATCAAAACCTACACACAGCCAGGAGGCCATAACATACTGTTTAAATACAGCCCACGTGTCGCTAATCCAGGCTCTCATTTTCCATGATGCACCTAAGGGGCTGGGGCCCGGCCAGCTGCAGAGGCCCCAGGCTAGGATTTTACAATGAACATGTTCGCCTGAGAGGAAAGTCTGTGCTGTGGAAAGATAAGTCACAGAGTGGTCACTCCTCAACACTGAGATGTTTCACCTTAAGGTAAGCCACCAGGGGAAGTCTGACATATACTTTTTACCTTTTTCCATTTTCTCATAATGAAAGGAAGAAATGGAGAGGGGATCCTGAAAGGTCAACTTTCAGAAACCGGAAAAGACAAACAGAATCGTGTTTGCTTTTTACAACATGACTCAAGTAATAGGCTCCTGCCACTTCCCTTGTGGTTCAGTTCCTCCATCCAGTGTATCTCTCATTGGAAATTTTATATTTTTAATATTTGGCTTTGACATTTTTCTTAATTTGTTTCCACGGCTTCTTTTAGACCACTCTGGAAATATTTTTATTTTCTTACACACATGCGTGTGTGTGCGCGAGTGCACACACACACACACACACACACACTACTCTCTTTCTCTCTCTGATTTTAAAGAACTTAGACTTCAAGTCATAATTCAACAAACAAACACCAACTGTGCACTTATCAGTCATTTATTTTTGATTTTTTTCTGAAAGCAATATAATGGCTTTCAGAGAAAAATCATAAATTTTAAGGGGGAATATTTATATTGAAAAATATAAAGAAAAAATGTCATAGTCCACCATTCATATACAACTAATATTAACCATCCATTAGCTACCTCTTCATGCATATTTATAAATATATGTTTATATTTTTTCAAAATAGAACCATACATATTTTCTATAAGTGCCTTATTTCAGTCAGTATGCCATGAATATCTTTCCTGGTCAAAATGTATCACTACATTATAATTTGTAATAGTTGTATCATATTACATAATAATATAAATACACTGCAATTTTCCTAACTAGCCTCCCAGTGGTGGTAATCTATATTATACTTTTTTTTTCAAATTTCAAGAAGCGACTATATATATACACTGAGTGGCCAGATTATTATAATCTCTGAATGCATAATAATCTGGCCACTCAGTGTATATCATATATAATAAAAGGCTAATATGCAAATTGTCCCCTTGACCAGGAGTTAGACCAGCAGGCAGGCTGGCCAACTGCCCATGTCCCCTCCCCCTGGCCAGGCTGGCCGGACGCCACCCATGCATGATTCATGTACCGGGCCTCTAATATCTCTAATTTATATATATATATATATATATATATATATATATATATATATATATATATATCCTACCTAATAAAAGAGTAATATGCAAATTGACCCCAACTCCACTACACCCACAAGTCACGCCCATAAGCCAATCAGGAGCAAATATGCAAATAAACCCAACCAAGAAGGCTACAGCCACAGAGAGAAGGAGGGAGGCTTGGGTTTCCCCGGTAACAAAGGAAGCCAAGCTTTCTGCCTGCCGTTGCTGGCCTAAGCCTCCACTCAAGGCTACAAAGTTTCAATTATAGAAGGCAAACAAATCCAAACAGAAATGGTGGCAGCCACTGAGCTGGAAAGAGCAGGAAGCAAGGGTTGCCCCCGGCAATGGAGGAAGCAAAGCTTCTGCAGCCCTGGCTGGCTGAGGCCTCTGCTCTAGGCTAGAAAGTTTCAATTTTAGAAGAAACACAAACCCCAAAAGAAATGGCTGCCAGCCACGGAGTGAGCAGGAGGCTTGGCTCCACTCCAGGCTACAAAATTCCAATTGTAGAAGATATATAAATCCCAGATACCAGGGCCTCTGCTTGGGTCACCAGGGGGCGTGGCCAGCCTGCAAACCACCACAGGCCCTTCACCCAGACCTCCCCACACCCCAAGGGAACCCCCACTCTGATCCGGTATAACCTTCAGGGCAAACCAGCTGGCTCCCACCCATGCACCAAGCCTCTATCCTATCTAATAAAAGAGTAATATGCAGATTAACCATCACTCCAACACACAAGATGGCTGTCCGCATGTGGTCAAAGATCCTGCCCCCATGTGGACACAGATGGCCGGCACAAGATGGCCAGCAGGGGAGGGCAGTTGGGAGGGACCAGGCCTGCAAGGGAGGGCAGTTGTGGGCAATCAAGCCTGCAGGGGAGGGCCGTTAGAGGTGACCAGGCCAGCAGAGAAGGGAAGTTGGGGGTGACCGGGCCTGCAGGGAAGGGCAGTTGGGTATGACCCAGGTCTGCAGGGGAGAGCAGTTGGGGGGGACCAGGCCTGAAGGGGAGGGCAGTTAGGGGTGACCAGGCCTAAAGGGGAGGGCAGTTAGGGGCAAACACGCTGGCAGGGGAGCAGTTAGGCATCAATCAGGCTGGCAGGGGAGTGGTTAGGGGGTGTTTAGGCTGGCAGACAGAAGCAGTTAGGGGAAATCAGGAAGGCAGGCAGGTGAGCAGTTGAGAGCCAGCAGGCCTGGATTGTGAGAGGGATGTCCGACTGCCCGTTTAGGCCCGATCCCACCAGGATCGGGCCTCAAGGGGTCCCAGATTGGAGAGGGTGCAGGCTGGCCTGAGGGACACCCCCATCCATGCACGAATTTCATGTACCGGGCCTCTAGTGTGTGTATGTATGTGTATATATATATATATATATATATATATATATATATATATATACTGAGTGGCCAGACTATTATGATCTCTGAACGCATAATTACACACACACACACACACACACACACACACACACACACACACACACTAGGGCCCAGTGCATGAAATTCATGCACTGGGGAGGGGTCCCTCAGCCCAGCCTGCCCCCTCTCACATACTGGGAGCCCTCAGGGGATGTCCTACTGATGGCTCAGGCCCACTCCCCGTTGGGAGCGGACCTAAGCTGCAATCTGGCCTCCCTTTGCGGGAGGCGACTGGGATGATCAGGGAAAGGCGCCAGCCCCATCACCCCACTGATGCAGCCACTGCCAGTCACCGCAGCCCCCAAGGTATTTTCATCAACATGGACTTCAGTCCCTTCACCATGAAAAAATGACAACTTTCTTTGAGCATTTTCAAGATGTGTCTTTCATAGGATATGACATTTCTTTCTTTATTTTTCTTTTTATCCTCACCTGAGGATATGTTTCCATTGATTTTATCCCCTTCCCTCCGATCCCAGGCTCAGCCCCTGCCCAAGCCTAAAGCCTCCACCCCAGGCTTTATGCTTGGGAAGGGGGACCCCCAGCACCTCCAATCGCAGGCTCGGACCCTTCCCAAATCTATATCCTCTGCCCCAGGCTTTAGGCTTGGGAAGGAGTCCCCCCCGCCCAGCACCTCCAATTGCAGGCTTGGCCCCTTCCCAAGCCTAAAGCCTTTGCCCGATGGCTGGCTGGGAGTGACCTGGGTGCTGAGGAGGTTCCCAGGACCCAGGTATGTATGCAAATTAACTTCCACTTTTGTTGTGTTAATTTGTATACTCACTCTGATTGACTGTGGGTGTAGCAGAGGTATGGTCAATTTACATATTTCTCTATTATTAGGTAATATATATATATATATATATATATATATATATATATATAGTTTTTCATTTCTTTCTCTTAGTAGGATGGCAATTCTTTGACCTTAATGCATTGTCTTTCTACTCCAGATTGGCTTAAGAGACCTTGAGAGTAAGTGGTCTTAATATGAAGAGACTTTATGGAAGTTATATTTTATGTTCTGTTCTAGGCAGATCATAAAGGATCCAAGGATGGGAATTGCATGCGGGCAGATTATGGTTTAACACTCAGAGATAGGTCTAGAAATAACTGTAATAACTATTAAATAAATGAGAGAATATAGATCTAAAAATGTGCAGCCAGTGACATAGCCCAATAATTGTTAAAACAAATATAATTATTATGATGTAATTATGGAAGGAATTGCTTCATTAAGTGGTGAATTCCTAGGTCTTTACTATGTTTGTGCTAATGCTAGGTGAATAATTGTCAGCAATTACAAGACAAATTTTTCTTAGGTGGATGTTTGAGCAAGCTGACGTCTTATATATGTCACTCTCCTTTAATTTTATGATTCCAAAGTGGAGCAAATATTGAATTGTGGTTTAACCTCACTACCACTTTCTTAAATGCTACCCCCGCCTCAACACCACCACCAAAAAAGGTATGTGTGCTTTAATAAGGAACTTCTGAACAGTGTAATTTTGGCAGATTCTTGGCAGGTAAACAGAGCGAGATATTTGGAGTCAGGGAAGTCTTTTAGAGTGCCTATTTAAATCACAGCTTTTATATCTATTTATTAGTTTCCAACTTACATTTCGTGGGTCTCAAATGGGACTAATTAGCCCCCGTTATGACCACCACATAGACTCATATCCAGAGTTTCAATCCATAAAATTTTCTGGTTTGGAAGGTCAATGGATGGATAAAGAAGAAATAGCAATAGGAAGAAACATGCATATTCCACAATATTACATTATATCCCCAATTACAAATCTTGAAAAGATAGGCTATATTAGACATCAGGACACATGTAATTAGAGGATGTCAAACACAAGCATGGGGGTTAGGGGCAACATAGAAGCCTTGTTTTAATAGTGAATTTCTCACAACAGCTTCTATAACAGCTGTCCTTTCCAGAAAGCATCTCTGCCCACCTCCTAGGAACCAGGACCTGCCTGCCTGCATGCATAGAGTCTCAGCTACAATGTTCTTAGCCTTGTTCATACAAATAAATTCATGGAAAGTAGTACTATTCCACCAAGAAATTAAGGCTGCATTACTGCAGGATGAAGGTTTGTACTTAAAAATTTAATATTTTGCAAAGTAGAAAGTTTCTCAAATAAACGTTGACTTTTTAATAAAAGAAATAGTGTCCTCAAATAAGAAGGAAAACACATATACTTTTCCAGAGGCCAACTCTGAGACAATCTTGAAAGAATTTGCTGAAATAAAAAGGAAACAATGTATGTGCAAGTTCTTTGAAAAGATAAAGATTATCTTTAATGATGATAGCAATATACACAACTTTAGAAAACTTCTGGAGAAATTTAGTTGTCAAAGCATTTCAGAGTTTAAACATTTGAAAAGCTAAAAATTCAAATACTCCTTTCTTGTCTAAGTAGACAGTATAAGAACTTTGTGGGAAAATATATTCATTAATGAAGGAGGCCTCAGATCGCAATTATGGGTGAAACCCCACCTATATTGAAATATCAAATATACAATCTACTATTTAAGTGATTCAGACTGACACACATTTTAGCTTCACCTTTCCTATGAGAGAGAGTTCTTGAGCAAGGAAGGGTAGGTAATATTGCCGGGGTTCTTGTTCCAGCATTAAGAAGGGTTCAGCAATCTGGAGAAAGGCTGTTTGTAGATTAAACAGGAGTCCAGAGACGAAAGACAATTTTGAAAGGCATTGGGGGTCGGAGAAGCCTAGCTAAAGAAACTAAGTTCTCCTTGTCTCAGGACCCCTTCTTTTTATTAACACAATTTGTCCTAAGGCAAGGTGGAGATGTACACTTCAAAGGGTAGGGTTTTGTCTACAGAGTCCATTGTCAGATGGGAAGAATTACCTGCGGCTGTTAAGGTGTTTGGCCAACAGGAGGCAATAACATGTAGATTAAGATGCCCTGAGCTCTCTGACAGCAAACAATCAATTTAAAGCATCCCTTTCAGGTTTGGGGAAATGCCTTTAGCCATTCCCAACAGGCAACAACATATGTGACTCAGCCCTTGTTGAGTCCCCAAGTTCCATCTACCTTTTGATGAAACTCTTGGAATTATGACATGCTGGAACTGGCTTCTGGCATAATATGAAAGTTATATTTTCAGGGACCTAGAGAATGGTTAGGAGATGAGTGAGGGCAACGAATGAGGAAGGGAAAAGCCTATTAGAAGAATATGCCATTAGTACTTCAGGGATAACTTGGCTGTCAGAGTAAATGCCAAAACTTTTTCATGCAAAGTTGATCATAAATCTATGGCCAGAAGTGCAAGTTCAAAGAAGAAGAAATGAAAAATGAGTACAAAATATGCACTCATTTTAGGAAGGCATCAGTGACAGAAATGACCTGGCTTGGGGTGTACTGGAATGTGAGACCTATGAGGGCAGGAACTATAACAAATTGATCTTCGTACCCCCCAATGCCTGTCACCTAATAAGTTTACCTAATAAGTTCTCAGTAAATGCCGACTCTATGAATGAAACAATGAGCATGAGATTTTCATTTTGGGGAAAGAGGAATCACTTTTAGGGAAGGTGATGGACTAACTTTAAAGAAAAAAAAGTGTAAGTATAATTCTGTTTGGGCTGCCAAAACAAAGGACAGCAGACCAGTTGGCTTAAACAACCGAAATTTATTTTCTCATAGTTCTGGAAAGTATAAGGCCAAGATCAAGGTATTGACAGAATTGTTTATTTTAAAGCCTCTCTTCTTGGCTTGCAGCAAGCAGATGGTCTCTTCTCCCTATGTCTTCACATTGTCTTCCCATTATGTGTATCTGTGCCTTAATTTCCTCTTTTAGTAAGGACACTAGTCACATTATATTAGAATCCACCTATATGACTTCATTTTACCCTAATTACCACTTTAAATGTCCTATCTCAAAATGCAATCACATTCTGAGTGTATTGGGTGTTAGGATTTAAACATATAAATTTAGAGAGAGACATGATTCAGCCTATAAAAGATGATTATCCAACTGCAAATCTCACAAGCAACTGGAAAATTAAGATTATATATAACACAGGAAAGAGGATCAAGTTGAAAAGAGTTATTTGAAGGACTTAAAGCAAATGAAACCATGAGACATATAGTCTTGCATAGTAACTTGCTCCAAATAGGGAGAAGAGGACCAACATGGGAGTTTCTCAGATAAGATTTGGGGAGTGACTCTGGGTGAGTCCAGGAAAAAATAAAAAGAATGGAGCTTAGTCATTTTATGCTTGAATCACAATCCAAACATTGCCTATCAAAGGAGCTCCCAACCTTCACCCCCCATGAGTGGGATTTAAGATACTTACTCAACTGGGCTGCATCACTGTGCTCCAGGCAAAGACTCACCTGGCAAACAGATTTGGTGAGTTTTGTGACTACAAGAGAGCTTTTAGGTTTGTGATTGTAAACCTATTTATTGCTGGTACAAGATTTACACTACTTTCTCCGAAGAAAAATGTATCTTACAGCTTGATATACTGTTAACATCAAAGGAAGCTCATTGTCTCTTCAGTTCTCCCATATTTTACTTTTCTCTCTAATACTGAATTGGTATGGTTGGGTCCACATGGTATAATTATACCAGCAGTGTCCTCAAAGCAACTAACTTTAGGATTTTGTCTAAAATAATGCCTATCATGATGCTAATGTACAAAAGTAAATCCAGTAAGCCTTAAATTGGCTTAGTGAAAAGGAAGGAAAAGCACTAATAGTTGCACATTGCTATCATGAGAAGCCATACTATTGATTCTCCTGTTTGAAGCAGTGCTGTTCACTGGTAAGGGCCTCAGGAAGGCATGTTCAGAAATAAAATCTGGGAATTAAATATAAAATTATTATTCTTTAAAAGCTTCTCCTTACACTTAAACACAGGCCTTCAAATATGACTTTTTTTTTTTTAATAACATGTCTGTGCTGGCCTTTCCTGGACAAGCCTAGTTATTAGCACTTACCAGTGATTCTCCCCTTGTTACTAACCTCCCCTCCACCCCGACTCCCCATCATCCCATCTCATTGACTGCTACCATTCTGAGATCTCAGCTCAAATATGATGCCACCACTGAAATTCACACAAAGTTGGGTCCTATCAATTATATCCTTTTAGAACCTCATCATATTTTTCCTTCATAGCACTTATTAAATGTGACTATTGGATTACTAGCTAGCAACTTCACAAGACTGGAAGCTCCACAGGGGGAGGCATCTCTACACCCAGTATCTAGAACAGTGTCAGATCTAAGCAACCATGGAATCAACTTATATGTTTAATTAATGAATATGTTTCTTAATAAGTCAAGGTATTTGACTTATCATTTTAGCACTTGAAGTTTGTTTGGATGTTTGTTTTTAACGTAAAAGCAAGTAGCATGGTATGGTAGAAAGATCACAGGTTGTGGAATTAGACATACCTGAACTTAAACCAAGCTGTTACATTTTATCAGTCTAGATTCAGAAGAAAGAGATCACCAATTAACGTTCAGCTATCATCTTCTTTGACTTTTCAATCAAGCACTTGCTTTTACTTGAAAGTGTCCATCCTTGGCGTGCGATGTTACTCTCTTATGATTCTTCTAAATCTCTAAATATTTCCTCAGTTTTCTTTCCTTTGTTCCCTGAGTTCTATTCTGCATCCCTTTTAGTCCATCCATAGGACTTCCTGAGTTTAATACGGTACTCTTCAATCAGATGCTTAGACAAAGTCTCAAGGCATGAAATCAATATGGGGGAGGATATATACTCTATAAGTAATTCCAAAAGAAGGCTCAGACATTAGGATAAGAAATATGTCATCCAGATAAATTTCTGTGTTAAGGAAGGCATCCCTGAACTAAAACCGTCTGAAATGGAATTGTCTTCCTTAATAGGGCGGAGAAAGATTTGGCTGGTAATGATTCCACAAATATCAAACCTGCCAATCAAAGAGAAATAATTTTTCTTTGTATTTAAATAGCCTCTGCTAAGTTATGGCATTTTATTTGATAAAAAGAAAATGGATTAGTTACATTCTCAGTGTCACATTATGAGTTTCTGAGTGATCCACAGATTCTTGATAAATATTTTTAAGGTAATTCTGCAACCCTAGAGAGTAAAAAAGGCAAAAAAAAATAAATAAAAATTAAAAAATCAGGCCACAGCTATGGCATGTACAAGTAGATAGACCTTAGGCACTGAGACTTGCTTTCCAAGATACTTTTGCCCAAAAAATTCTCATGTCACCTCTGAAATCATTTGCTGCTTGGAGATACCTAGAGACTAGGTGAATAAGAAGATAAACATTTCATTGTGGCTCTTCAAAACACCTACCCACTCTAATGTCATAACACAAACATATTACAAAAGCAGTTGTCTTTAAAGTTAAAGCTTAACTTATTTTATAATAAAAAATAAGGGAAAAAAGAAATACTGAAAACATTTTCCACACCAACACTATCCCAAAACAGAAATCAGTTGTCCAACAGGCGTAGATACCCAGAACTTGGAAAGAAAGCCTCTAAGTAACTGATGACATGTTCAATGAGATTTAGTCATTTGACATGTAAACAAATGCGTGAGGCATTCATTTTAGCCCACTTATGATTATTTCATGATATCAGTTTAAAATATAGAAATTAAAATGTAGAAATAGGCAAGCAATGACATAAATAATTTGAACCTATTTGACAGACAGAGGAAAGAAAAACTAAGCAAATCAGCAACATCTCAAGGAGCAGAGAATGTTATGAGGAAACAATGTAAAAAAACCCTGCTGATTCTAAGACACCAAGGAAATTCAAATTTAGAATCTTCTGTTAGGAGAGTGTAAATTTTTATTTTTTAAAATTAAAATATATAATATTCACATTTTGGTATTTAAGAAGTCTTCAGCTACTCATGCATTTTACTGGGTCAGTTCCCAGCCCATCATCTGTCCTCTGGTACATGATGCTTGGGCTTGAGTCTTCCTTGTATTGCTTCTGATTACCATCAGACAATGGAAGGCCCAGAGAGTGTATGGAAGACAGATGAAGGAAGGAAGGAAGAAGGCACGACTTCATGGTTTCCAGTGCCTGTCAGCTTTTCTCAAGCAGCAAGAGTTGGTTCCAGGCAATCCATGCTCTTAACATGTCCTACTCCTGCCTTAGCTGAGTCCTTCAATAGCCAATACTCAAAATAGTGAGCACAATTAAATGGCTGTTGTTTCTAACACTAAGTTTAGGATAACTTCTTGTGCAGCAGTGATAACCAGAACATGAGCCTTTTTATGTTCTTGTAGTAGGTGCTCAAATAATATTTATTAAATAAAAGAATAAATGCAGGGGAACTCAATGGAGAAGGTGGTGGCAGGACACCAATGGTATAATCCACTTGCTCCCTAAAGTTGCATCCCATGGACCGTAGAAAGAAGAAACAATCCAGAAACAGTTCAGAAAGCAAATCCCATTATGCAATGTAGTTTTTTATTTTTCCTTTAATAAAGAGGAAGTTCTTTTTTTAACATAGTAATTAAGAAAGCCTGTTTGTTGTATATTGACACAAAACAGCAATTCCCACTTTTCTCATACTACCACTTCGAATTTCTTTTTATTCTCATCTATTTCTGAAACTAGACTAGGTTTTCATGCTATTTTAAGAATTCTAGGAATTGATGTTAATGAAGTGCTTATAATATCTTATAGTCTCAGAATTGGTAGACTTGTGAAGAGTGATTATTCAAGAATTTTTCCTTTTTAACAGGTTAGCATAGTCATTCCAGATGAAACTCAGATTTTTTAAAATTTAAATTCTTTATTGTTGAAAGTATTATATATGTTTCCTTTTCCCCCCATTGACCTCCCCCTGTCCACTCCTGCCCCCCAGCACATGCCCTTGCCCCCTGGTATCTGTGTCCATTGATTATGCTTATCTACATGCATACAAGTTTTTTGGTTGATCAATTACCCCCCCTCTCCGCCCCCCATCCATTCTCCCCTGCCTTCCCACTGAGGTTTGACAGTCTTTTTGATGCTTCTATGTCTTTGTATGTACTTTGGTTCATCAGTTTATATTGTTCATTATACTTCACAAATGAGTGAGTGAAACTCAGATTTTAAATGTTTATACATGAACACCACAGTAGTGATGGCCACACCTAGCAACAGATCTGGGTTTCTAATATCATTCACCAGTAAAAAGCAACAACAACAATAAAAGCAGGGCTCCTTGGAGAAATGGCTTATTCTTGGATTAGGACAGGAAATATGCAACATGAGCTGGATCACCGTGTATTTCCAGAAAGTACAGGACTTCTCAAAAACAAGTAAACAAAAAACAAACAAACAAACAAAAAAACCCCACACAGATGAAGGGATAGAGAAGCCAAATAAAAGAACTCCCAATAGTCAAAGCTAGAACAATTGGAGCAACACAATACAGTAATACTAAATTAAAATCCGAAGTATAGAATAAATATCCATGAGTAAATATATATAACATAAGGGATTAAATAAATAAAGTGAGGGAATGAATCAATTTCCCATGCAGAAGAATTCCAAATTATTTATGCAGATGCTCTACTCTTAAGGAAATATATACGTAAGTCCCCACTTCTTACTGCACAGAATGACTTCTTTCTAAGGAGTATAGTATAGAAGCTGTGGGGGAGAAGAGTAACTTGACATTGATGAAATAAATACAAGAAAATACAAATAAATGAAAAGGTATCCTGTATTCCTGGATTGGAAGAATTAATATTGCTAAAATGTCAAACTACCAAAAGCTATCTCTGGGGTCAGTGCATACTTATCAATATTCCAGAGGCACTTTTACAGATTTAGGAAAAAATATTTCTAAAATTTATATGGAACCACAAAAGACCCTGAATAGCCAACAAAATCCTCAAAAACAAAACAAACAAAAAAAAAAACAACAAAGTAGAAGGCATTGACACTTCTTGATATTAAGCTATACTATAACGTCATAGTCTTTAGAACAGTATGATACTGGCATAAAACAATGAAACAAAATAGAGATCTCAGAAATAAATGCAAGCATATATGGTTAACTAATATTTGACAAAAGAGGCAAGAATATGCAATAGAGGAAAGTCAGTATCTTCAATAAGTGGTGCTTCAAAAATTATTCACATGTAAATTAATGAAACTTAACCCCTACCTTACACCCTTCACAAAAATTTACTCAAAATGGGTT
The DNA here is from genome assembly GCF_027574615.1 of Eptesicus fuscus. NCBI lineage: Eukaryota > Metazoa > Chordata > Mammalia > Chiroptera > Vespertilionidae > Eptesicus > Eptesicus fuscus. The sequence continues at coordinate 79,775,525 of NC_072480.1, forward strand.
AAAGACTTAAATGTAAGACCTGCAACCCTGAAACACTTTAGAAGAAAACAGAAAATAGCAATTTGGCCTGGGTCTTGGTAATGACTTTTTTGAAATCACAGCTGAAAATATAAAATACATTAATGGTATTATATCAAAATATAAAGCTTCTGCACAGCAAAAGAAACCCCATCAATGAAGTATGTAGAGCAGGAATTGGAAGTAAGTGGTCAAAAGGCATAAACTTTCAGTTATAAGATAAGTAAGTACTAGGGATATAATGTACAAAATGATGACTAGAATTAACATAGCTGTATAGAAAGTTGTTAAGAGAGTGGATCCTAAGAGTTCTTATCACAAGAATATTTTTTCCTTTTTCTTTTTATTGTATCTACTAGAGGCCCGGTGCCAGAAATTCATGCACGGGGGTTGGGGAGCGTCCCCTCAGCCCAGCCTTCACCCTCTCCAATTCGTACATCCCTCTCACAATCCTTTACCACTGGCTCCTAATCGCTCACCTGCCTGCCTGCCTGGTGGCCCCTAACTGCCCCCCCTGCCAGCCTGATCACCCCTCACTGCCTCTGCATGCTGGCCTGGTAGCCCCTAACTTCCCCCTGTTGGCCTGGTTGCCCCTAACTGCCCCCACCCACTACTGGCCAGGTCACCCCCAACTGCCTACTCTGTCAGCCTGGTCACCCCACACAGCCTGCTTGTTCAGTTGTTTGGTCATCCCTCACTAACCCCCCTGCTGGCCTGGTTGTGGGCAGCCATCCTGTGAGGGTGTGAGGGTCAATTTGCATATTACCTCTTCATTATATAGAATATGAGATGATGGATGTTAATTAAACCTATTATAGTAATCATTTTATGTAAATCAAATAGTTATGCTATTCACCTTAAACCTTATACAGTGATGTCTGTCAATTATTTCCCAATAAAATTGGAAAAAAGAGTAACTTTATAGTAGAGAAACTAACAAACACCATTTCAAGTCAGAGTATCAAGGTTAACGTCAATGGTCATGTGATACCTTTGAATGTGGGTAACCTTGATCTGATGTGATGAGAAGGGCACTTTACCTTGTGTTCTTTCTTAAAAAAACACAGTACCCCACTCCAGTCATGAGAAAAGCACCAGACAAATTCCAGTGGAGAAACATTCCACAAAATACCTATCCAGTACTCCTTAAAACTGCCAAGGTCATGAAAAACAAGGAAAGTTGTATAGACTGTCATAACCAAATGGAGCCTAAGGAGATATGACTACTCAATATGAAGTGGTAACCTGGATGGGATCCTGGAACAGAAAAAGATATTACAGAAAAACTGAGCAAATCTGAATTAAGCATTTAGTGAATAATATATCACTATTGGTTCACTAATTATGACAAAAGAACTATACTAATAAAACATCTTAATATTAACAATATTAAGGAAGTGGTTGGAATATTTGGGATCTTTCTGTACTACCTTCACAATAATGCTGTAAATCTAAGTGTTCAAAAATTTAAAGTTTTATTTTAAAAATGTTTGCACGTGCTGAGTTTTGTCAACATTATGTTTTTGTCAACATTTTGTTAATGTTGACAAAACTAAACAAAGTAGCTTCACAGTGTGCGTGATTGCCTTGTTGACTGCCCTCTCAATGACTAGGCTTACAAGTTCGAGTTAAACCTATACACGTGGGTACTCATAAAGGGAAACATTAAAATCCTGCCAAGTTTGGTGATTAATAGCCTGGATGCTGCCACAATAAGGCTGTTCCAAGTACTTAAGAAAAAGCAGCCTAGTCATCTGCCCACTCTCTTCTTCATTAAGTCTAATTTATGGACTATGGATTTCAGTGTAATGAAATCCTGCAAACAATAGCAAATTATTCCACAGAAATGGATGGCTTGGGGGCTGAGGCCCACGGTTCTCAGAAACAAAGGGGAGATACAATTATGGAAGGAAAATAATGGTTTCACATTGTTAAGAACTCCCAGAACAGAATAACTACACCTAACTTTGTCCCTATCCTTTCCCACTTAGCCCAGTCCCAAAGAGTCATGAATAATTCATTTTAAGTATTCCATGGGCACTAGATTTTAACTATTGCCTTAAACTTTGCAAAAAAATTAAAAATGCAATTAAATATTAGAGCAGAAACATATTTTAATCTTATTTGTGCATTTGCCAGAATTTAAATTATTTTTCAATTGTAATATCATAAATAAACTTCTAAAATATGTGGTATTAAAAGAAAAAGTCCAGGCAATCCTTCCAAAAATTACTTTGAAGACAATCCCTTCCAGCAGCCCTGCCTTGCATTTGCTTCTGTTGTTTTTTATGGTAATAGGGGGCTTCCTTTAAACACTGGCATAAAGAGAGCTGTGTCATATAGTGTCAGACCCTGTGTAAGTGTAACATTTCTGATAACCTCTTGGGCTTAGGTAGGTATAGAATTGAGAGCAGGACTCAAATTCACACAAAAATGGGCATGACTAAAAAGCATAAAAAGAAATAATATCCATCCTATATAATAAAAGCCTAATATGCTAAGTGTCTGGTCATCCAGTCATCTGTTCAACCAATCAAAGCATAATATGCTAATGATATACTAAGGCTGCTCAACTGCTCATTATGACGTGCACTGACCACCAGGAGGCAGACACTCTGACAGGTAGGTTAGCTTGCTGCTGGGGTCTGGCCGATTGGGACTGAACCAGATGGGCCGGACATGCCCTGGAGCCCTCCCGTGGTCGCTCCCTGGCTGGCCAACCTCCTGCATCCCTCCCAGGCCCTGATGTCAGTTGGACATCCCCCGAGGGCTCCCGGACTGTGAGAGGGCACAGGCTGGGCTGAGGGACACCCACAAGTACATGAATTTCATGCACTGGGCTTCTAGTTTACATATAAAATGGCAAGAATAAGCCCTGGCTAGTGTGGCTCAGTTGGTTGCAGTAGGATTCTGGGTCAAGGATACATGCCTGGGTTAGGGGTTTGATCCGTAGTTGGGGGCATGTGGGAGGCAGCTGATCAATGTTACTTTCACATCAATGTTTCTCTCTCTGTGTCTTTTAAAACATGGCAAGAATAAGAACAAGGAATATAGATGTAAGTGCTGCATAGGATCTGAAAAACACACAAAAATTCTCAACAATTTGGCAAATGAAATTCTTTTTAAAATTGATCTATTGGCAAATGCTTTTTTTGAAAATTGACCTACTTCTCTTGCATACGATCCTATTATTTTAATTTCCCTTATGAGGTTATCATGTGCCTTGATTCAGGGCCCAGAACTGTCTGAGTTTCAATTTTTCTCTCTACTTAAGGGTTAAGAGAAAGGGGAGGAGAGTGAGGAAGTTCTTTTAAATTTTTAATAAAATCACCTTATGTATAACTAGTGCCTGCTGTCTTGCTTGAAATAAGCCCACCCTTGCCCCAAAATCCTCCTTAAAGGAATAATGGAATCCTCCTATTATAAGATCATTTAGGAACCAATAAAGACAATGGAAGGTATGCTAGTGATCTCCTAAATAGTGTAGGCTAAATTCCCACATCCTCAGAATAATGATATAAATTCCTGAATAATATTGTGTTCTATCCTGAAATCTATTGGAAGAAGAGAGTGAATGGAGGAAGGGAGAGAAGAAGAGAGGGGAGGATGCTGTGTTGAACTCTTTTGGTAAGGCCAACATGAAGCTCAGTGTGGTGGAAATTACAATATCAACATTTTCTCACTTTTTTCACATTAGTCTCTCCCAGAAGAATCTTTTCACGGTTCCCTGCATGCACTGTACTTAAGCTGACTTTCTTACCATGATTACCTTCCCTTTCTGACTCTTGAATTCCACCTCTTTGTCAGGACCGTTTAATGGCCTTTCCTCAATGACTTTCCTATCCATTCTGGTCTCTTTCTACTATCCCTCCTGTAAATTTATAGTAGGTTTATAAACTCATTTGAGTTTTGGCCCCTTTTAGTTTGCATAACTTACTTAGAAATTAATGAGCAACAAATGAACACAACATTATTATTTCTTGTGTGTATTGTGTAATAATGATATGAGCAGGCCCACTGAAATATAATGTATTGCAACTTTTTCCCTTCAGTGTTTACAAAGGGGTGGTCCTATTTGGTGAACATATAGGTTGATAAATAAATGAACACGTGAGTGCACTGACCTAACAGTTGCAGAAGACAATTGGAAGAAACATGAGGAAAAGCCCAAGCAATAGAGCAAAGAATCAGCTCAGAGCAAAGTATTGGCTCAGCACTTGCTTTTTCCCATAGAGCTCCAAGCTTTCTTTAGAGATTGAAACTCAGTTGTTTCAAAATAACTCATGGCAAAGAAAACGAGATAACATCAAAAGAAAAATGCATGATTTCATAAACATGAATCCCTACATTAATAGCCCTTTATGGACAATAAAAAGTCTAAGAGGATTTCTAAAATAAGTTTCCTTTCCAGAACCTAAGAAAAAAAAAATCATTGAACATCTTTCTTCAATCAAGTCTACATTTTCAGTAATAAGGAAGCTCAAATAACTACATTTCCTGTTTATGTAAAACATTTGTCACTGGATTCAGGGAAAATATTCATCTTGGTGGCCTTCCCATAAAGGTAGCACCCACTCCCCAATGCCCTATTCTTTCAGAATGCAATTCATTAATGTCACTGCCAGTAACCCAAAGGACATACTGAGGCAAAACTCATGTTTTCTTTGTGTCCTGTAGTTCCATAAGGAAAGATATTGCACTTGCCTAATATTTCATTTTGTTCCATGCCCAGGGCTTTGGAAAGCATACTTTTAAGTCCAACATGGGGTCTGCCTGGGTTGATGCCTTTTAGATATTTCTTTTGTTGTAAACTGAACCAAGATGCATAACTGTTTACATGGCATTTGTTTATTGCCTGTCTTCAGCTATCAAATGCCAAAACCATGCATTTGTTCAAACTATATCCTTGTTCTGCCAACACAGTGTAGAGATAGCATCAATGAAAGCTGGCCATTGTTACTGCTGACTCTATCATTCAGAGGAAGGGGACAACATGTAGTTCTGCATCTGGGAATCCCTTTGTGACTGGACTTTTATAGTCTGCATACTTTTATTTACTGGGCCCAGATGTTGCATGATATTTTCTCAATAATGCATATTTTGAAGAATTTCTTTTAACTATTTGTTTTGAAATAATTTTATACTCACACCATGTTTTATCATCCTCTCTCTCTCTCTCTCTCTCTCTCTCTCTCTCTCTCTCTCTCTCAGTGTGTGTGTGTGGGGGGGTATATGTTCATTTTTCTCTAAATCACTTGAGAGTAAGTAGCAAAGATAATGCCCCTTATCTTAGTGTGTATTTCCTAAAAACAAGGGCATTTTTTTACAACCCAGAATATAATTTTCCAAATCAGGAAATTTGCATGAGTATAGCTCTATTACCTAATCTACAGAATTTAGTCAAGCTTTATCTTTTTTCACTAAATTCTTTATAAGAATTTCTTTTCTAGTCCAGAATCCAAACCACAATTAAAGTTGCATTTAATTTTCATGGTTTTTTTATTCTCCATTAATTCAAAATAGTTCTTCAACATTTCTTTGTCTTTCAGGACTAATAATTTTTAGAAAGTAGTGGCCATTTATTTTGTAGTATAACCCTCAGTTGGGAATTTTCTGAAGCTTCTTTATGGTTATATTGATGAAATACATTTTTGGCAGGAACACCCCACAAGCAGTGTTGTTATTCTCATTGCATTCCATCAGGAGGCTCATGTTAACTATGTGTCTCATTAACTTTGTTCACTTTGTTAAGGTTTCTCATAAAATTCTTGCCCATTGATTTTACTATCTATTGATGGTTCTTAACAAAAACAATTAATACTATGGTGGTTGTCAAATGGTGATTTTTCTGAATATGTTTATGCCATCTATATTTATTATTTGCCATTCTACTATGAAGAACTTTCCTCTCTTATCTGTTTGTTTACTTACTATTCATGTGCTTATATTCTACTAGTGTCCTGATGCATGAAATTTGTGCACATTAAAAGGGAATTAATTAGAGGAAATATTTTAATATTGCTATTTGCCCTTTCTCTATAATAGAAGTGTCAGAGATGAAAGAAAATTAGGAAAATGTATATGAAAATCTCCCTCCTGTCAGAGTCTGGGGCATGCCGTGGGACTCAGAGTCAAGTCCCTGGCTGGCCCCACCCCCGTCAAGACCCACAGGGAGAAGGGAGCAGCCTCAGGTCCCTCCCCACCCCCCCGCTCGGCACTGAGCGGGGGGCACAGCCTCAGGTCCCCTGGCCCCAGTGCCAGGGTGAGGGGTGTGGCCTCAGGTTTCCCAGCCCCAGAGTGAGGGCATGGGGGCACAAAGGCGTGATGACCATTTGCATATTAACTCTTTATTATATAGAACTAGAAGCCCGGTGCATGAAATTGTGCATGGTGGGGTGTCCATCAGCCTGGCCTGCACCTTCTCCAATCTGAGACCCCTCAGGGGATGTCCAACTGCCGGGTGTCCTGCGGGATCAGGCCTAAATCGACAGTCAGACATCCCTCTCACAATCCAGGACCGCTGGCTCCTAACTGCTTGCCTGCCTGCCTGCCTGATTACCCCTAACCGTTTCTGCCTGCCAGCCTGATTAATGCCTAACTGCTCCCCTGCTGGCCTGATCACCACTAACTGTCCTCCCCTGCTGGCCTGATAGCCCATAATTGCCCTCCACTGCTGGCTCAATCGCCCACAACTGCCCTCCCCTGCCATCCCAATTGCTCCCAATTGCCCTCCTCTTCTGGCCTGTTTGCCCCCAACTGCCCTTCCCTGCCGGCCTTATCACCCCTGCCAGCCATATTGTGGTGGCCATCTTGTGGTGGCCATCTTGTGATGATGTAAGGGCATTGCGTGAGGGCACGAGGACCACCTAAGCTTTTATTAGTATATATATTCATATTCAATATGGATTTGGATTAAATGTGTGTATACAAATGTACACCCACAAATTTACATAACTGAGTTCTGATATCCTAAAGTCCAAGCCAAGATACAAATTCTCAAAATTAAAGTCCTGCTAAACCTCAAGAAAGAGAAATAAAAACAAGATTTTTAAAAATCCCATTCAATCCACATTTAGAAACATTTCATCACAACAAATACAAAGAGAAAATATAAAATTGGATTTGATACAATACTTGAAAAAAATAATCTATTTGGACTAAAAACCATGAAGCTTTTGAAAAAATCATTGGGTTTGTGACTTTATACCAGAAAAATATGTATTTTCTTAAGTTTTATAATATGAATAAATATTTGGCAGCTGTGACCAAGAGAGAGAGGCATAAGTCACAAATAAAAGAGGAATTTTTCATGGAACTTGACAAGCTATTTCTAAAATTCAAGTGAAAAAGATATGTGTAAGAATAACTAAGCTTTTAAAAGAAAAAAGAAAAAAAAAGAGGGAACTTTTGTCCTAACAAATACCAAGACATATAAACTTTTAAATATCAAAGCAATGTGCTAATAGAACAGATAAATACAAATAGGCTAATAGAACAGACCAGAAAGTTGAGAAGCAGAACTTATTAGATAAGGGAATTTCTTACAAGTGGTGTCTTTATATTAAGGAGAAATTCTAACACATTAAAAGATATTGGAAAAACTAACTATACTTTCAGGAAAATATTAAATTAATCAATAGTTTTCAACAGTGGTGATATATTTTTAAGTAAAAATGCAGTTAAGTGTTATCTTTGTATATAGATATACATTTTTAATAAAAGTAAGGGCAGATCAGAAAGATGTCTATGAGAATTAAAATTAAAGAAGAAATGCAGATGATCCTTCTCTGTGAGAGACTTGTCTAGAGAAGGAACTGGTGATATGGGATTTATCCCAAGTTGCTTTGTGAAATTTTCATGGTCATCCAAAAATAACTAATTTAGCCCTCAGTACAGGAGGTCATGTGCAAAAGGGAACTCTTTATAACCCACTGAGCTTGGAAGATGGGAAAACAAAACACCAGTCAAATCTCAAAATAACAAGACTTAGCTTCTTGGATTTTTTCTGACTTAATAGCTCTTTGTGGTTAATAATTAGAACTAAAAAAAAAATGGATATGTTCTCTTTACTTACTATCACTCAGCAAAAACTTCTGGGAGACAGGAGTGAATAAGTCTTGTTTATATTTACATCTTTTGACTTTGAATGTCAATAAAAATTATTAAACTGAAAATAAATAAGAAAGGATGGATAATTGAATGAAATATGTATTAACTCCTACTTCTATACAGGTTATTTTTCTGGCACCTTAAGACGAAGTTACCCATAAGTTTTTGCCCAACATTCTCTTACAAAATTTAGTGTAATATAGTTATTTGTTGCACATGTCTTTCTTTGAGTGGACTACGAATTCTTGAAAGTTAGGTAATGTATCTTATTGACCTTTTCATTTTATTTTTGGAAATCATTGCTGAACATAGTGGTAGGCAAGACAACAAATGTTTGGTAAAATAAAAGTGGGAGAAGTGTGAAAGCACAAGATTGTCCACAGTGAAAGGAGCAGAGGGAGACAGAGAGAGAGGGAGAAAAAAGAGTATGCACAATTTCAAAAAAGAAATGCTAAAAACACTGTAACACTATGTGTGGATGTAAAGATGATGTTTTATAGAGATACTGTGTGTATTTCCAAAAGAAAAAAAAAAAAAGAAGTAATAGAGATTAGAAATGACACCAGGAAAGGAAGTTACAGAGTTGTTGAAAACTGAAATTGTTGGGCATTTTTTATTTGGTTTGTTTTTATAAATACTTCACAAACATCATAGCCTGCATGGTTGCCACTGCAAAGGAATAGTGTTGTCAAGGTGGCAAGTTGATTCAAAACAGGTAAAAGTAGAAGATATTGCCAATACAATGAGACAAAAAGAAGAATGCAAAATTCAGAGTACCAAAGACTTGCAGAGAAAAATAATACATTGACTCTGAACAAATATTAATTTGGATAAAAACATAAATCAAGAGAATAATTCGGCCCTGGCCAGTGTTGCTCACTGGTTAGAGCATTAACCATCACACCAAAGGGTCTTGGGTTTGATTCCCAGTTAAGGGCAAGTACCCGTGTTTTGGTTTCCCTCCCTGCCCATGGTCAGGTACTTGCAGGAGGCAACTAGTTGAGGTGTCTCTCTCACATCAATGTTTCTCTCTTTTTCTCTCTCTCCTTCCCTTCCTTCCTCCTTTGCACTCTCTCTGAAGATCCTTGGGTGAGGATTTAAAAAACAAAGAGAATAATTTTGAGAACATTAGGATAACATTAGAAGCCTCTCAGAAACTTTAAGAACTTCAACCATGGATTATTTTTATAATAGGAAAAGACTTTCAAACATCTAAGAGACAGGCTAAAAAGAATATATTAATTAATATGAATGGGTGTCATAATAGTGCAAGTAAGTGACAAAGCTAACCTAACTTTGAAAGCTAGGGTGGAAGTACTTGCCACACAATTTGCTGAAAAACCACTGCACCATCAACAGCAAAGCCTAAATCATCGACAGCATCCACAAAACCTGGTTCTAGGAAATCAGCTATACGTGATAGAAACTGTGAAAATTGGGTAGCATCTAAAATCCAAGTCTTTCTGACCTAGTCCCATACTATATAATAATATATATGCAAATTGACCATCACGCCCTCACACAAGATGGCCACCCCCATGTGGTCACAAGATGGCCACCACAAGATGGCCAGCAGGGGAGGGAAGTTAGGGGCGACCAGGCCAGCAGGGAAGGGCAGTTGGGGGTGACCAGGCTGCCATGGGAGGGCAGTTAGTAGCAACTGGGCTGGCAGTGGAGGGCAGTTAGGGGCAACCAGGCTGGCAGGGGAGGTACAGTGGGGGCAACCAGGCTGGAAGGGGAGCAGTTTGGCATGTATCAGGTTGGCAGGGGAGGGGTTACGGAGTGATCAGGCTGGTAGGGGAGTGATTAGGGGGTGATCAGGGTGGCAGGCAGGTGAGTGGTTGGGAGCCAGCAGTCCCGGATTGTGAGAGGGATGTTCAACTGCCAGACATCCCCTGAGGGGTCCCAAATTGGAGAGGGTGCAGGCTGGGCTGAGGGACACTCCCCCCCCCCGCCCCACCCAGTGCTAGGAATTTCGTGCACCAGGCCTCTAGTTGTAAATAATCATGAATATAAATGTAAAAGGAAAGAAGCAGGAAGAATACGCCTTTGTTTTGTGCGGCTCGGCTCCGGGAGGGTAGGGTGCCTGAGGAAAGCAAATGAAAACATCATGAGGATGAGAAAACTACTCTAAATGATGGGAATAATTTCAGAGGCACCAGATTGTGCTTGAAATAAAAATTGAGCTTCATGGAATTCTAAATGGGGAGAAAGAGCACACAAGGTTAGCCAAAGATGGCTGAGGAGAGATGTTAGTTCTCTGTGAGCAGGGAGAGAGATGCTCACAAAGTAAACAAACATCCCAGAATTTCCAAGGAAGCTTGTTTTAAAGCACAATTTGCACAAAGCTTTCTAATCAGTTTTTCTACTGAAAGTAGTGAAAACAGGGCCACCAGCTTTTCTTTTCTAACACTATACAGAGGAAATCATTTTGCACCAAAGGAATACCTGTTAGGCATTTTCTGAATTAGTATAGTTTAATTTGGTTTATTACAGTTTAATACCATAATAAATCAACAAGTATTTACTGAGGAACTGTAGTGCACAAGGCAGTAGATGCCTCATGTGATGACCAGAGTATGATATGCATGTTTGAGAATGGACTGTTGTAGGTAATTTTATCACATTCATGTGCACATTAGTGATATATGTCAGAAGAAAATCAAAACACTAATTGGAAAGGTTATATGCACCCCTGTGTTCATTGCAGTGCATTTACAATAGCCAACATCAGAAAGCAACTGAATGGCCTATCAATAGATGATAAAAAAAAAAAGCTGTTGGTACATATATATAATGGAATAGTACTCAGCCATAAAAAAGAATGTAATCCTATCATTTGAAACAGCATGGATGAACCCAGAGGGCATTATGCTAAGTGAAATAAGTCAGACAAAGAAAGACAAATGCCATGTGTTTTCACTTATATGTGGAATCTAAAGAACAAAATTGAAACAGACTCATAAACATAGGGAACAGACTGATGGTTGCCAGAGGGGAGGGGTCTGGGGCCTGGATGAAAAAGGTGAAGAGATTAAGGAGTCTGAATTGGTAGTCACAAAATAGTCACAGGGATGTAAACTACAGCATAGAGAACATAGTCAATAATACTGTAAAAACTATGGTGTCAGGTGAGTATTTAAAATATAGGAGGAAACACTTTGTAAAGTATATGATTGTCTAACCACTATGCTGTACACCTGAAACTAATATAAAATAATATTAAAAGTAAACTGTCATTGAAAAGTAAAAAATAAATAAAGTCATTGGAAGTTGAAGAAAAAAAGAATATTCTATACTCACTGACTTCATTTCATTTCTAATTTAATTTTTAAAATCTACTTTGTGTCTGTTTTATTTTTAAATGCAAATATTTAGCCCTGGCTGGATGGGCTCAGTAGCTAGAGCATCAGCCTGCAGACCAAAGAGTTCCAGGTTCAATTCCAGTCAAGGGCACATATCTCGGTTGCAGGCTCCTCCCAGCTGGGCCCTGGTTGAGGCAAGAGGCAACCAATTGATGCATTTCTCTCACATCGATATTTCTCTCTCTCTTTCCCTCTCTCTCCCACTCTCTCTAAAAATCAATGGAAAAATATCCTTGGGTGAGGATTAAAAAAATAAAAATGCAAATATTTAGAAAATGCTAAATATATAGAGAAATAAACTGGCATATGCATATCCACTAATCAAATTTAACAAATACCATTTTTCCATATTTGCCATAGATTATTGTTAAAAATACACACAAAATATCACAGAAACACTTAAAAATTCCCTCAGCTATCCCACCTTCCTCCTCCCATCTAATACATAACTATTATTTTGAGGTTGTTAAATGACATTCCTTGCTTATGGTTATAAATTTAGTAAATATGTGTTTAGAATTTTTTCTAACCTAGTGTCATATGTCCTAAAATTGATTCTTGGTGTTTTAAGGTTTATTTTCACTGTTAGGACCTTGACTCATGGGGAATTAATCTTCATCACAATACAGTATCCTGTGATAGTTAAGAGCAAGGGTTTGGAGCCTGACTGCCCCTGAACAAAGCAGGATTCTGCCTCTGACACTTGCTGTGTGACTGTGAGCACGTTTTGCCTCTTTCTGAGACTGGACTTATCCTATCTAATAAAAGAGTAATATACAAATTAACCATCACTCTGTGACAAAATGGCTGCGCCCATAGCCACAAGATGGCAGTGCCCAGTCCTCTCAGGCCCGTTGGAGTCCCCCAGTCGCAGGGAGGGCTGCCACTGAGAGCCAGCAGTGTAAGCAGCCTGGCAGAATGCTGCCAAGAGGCCCTCCTGACCCTTTATAAAAAACAAACACAAATTCACTTCCCACAGAGTGATCCCCCACACACACACCTGCAGCTTCGGGTCTTAGCCTGGGAAGCACCCGCACCCCCACAGAGCAATCCCCTTCCAGCAGCAGCCTGGATGTCAGCCTCGAAAGCGCCTATGCCCCCATGGAGTGATATCCCCCACACACACCTATAGCCTCAGGGTCTCAGCCTCAGAAGCACCTTCGACCAGGATAGTGATCCTGCCCCACTGGCAGCCTAGGGGAGTCCGCCTTGGAACTTCCCTTGCCCCCAGTCAAGTGATTGGAGATGGAGGGTGGGGGTATCTGGGCGACACTGCCCAACAAACCTCTTTCGTTGGGTAGGAACTTCTGACCAGGTAAATGGGTTTTGTTTAAAATCGTTACAAACCACATAGGAAATGTCTGAGGTAGGGTTTCACATCAGAAGTAACTTACAACTAATTTCTGAAGGCAAACGGCAACATTGCTGTTACATTACTGGAGAGTACCCCGTGGTCTGGAGGTTGGCTCTGCAACGGCGGTGGTGGGTGCTCCCCGCCCTGGTTCCTCAGCACCTCGGGCAGGGCTTGAGCCCACCCAGGAAGGCCTTTCCCCCTACAGTTTTCACCAAGGCAGGGAGGTTTTGTAGACATGAATAAGTGCCCACGCACAAGTCCTGAAGATCCCAGGGTGGCAGAAATGACAAACAAACCAGGAAAAGAGCAAAACCAGAAACACCACTGATCCCAACATAGATCATCTTTTTCTTCAGATGACTGTGTGTTTCCCTCTTCTTCGTCTTCTGGAAGCAAGACAGATTCAAGTACTGACGATTCTACCAACAGAAAAGTTAAGAGAAACATAGGATAGAAAAGGGAGAAAAGAAAGAAAGGACAAAAGATGAAACATCAAGAAAAAGAAAGAGAAGGAAAAAAGGAAGAAACAACCACATGATATCACCTTTCCAAGGTCTCATGAAATTCCTGTTTAAGGAGTTTATTTTATGACACTTTTAGTTTGGGTTTACATTTTTACTGGTTTGTCAAGACCATGGCAGGTACACTGTCCAATATGTTTTTTTAAAAATATATTTTATTGATTTTTTACAGAGAGGAAGGGAAAGGGATAGAGAGCTAGAAACATCTATGAGAGAGAAACATCAATCAGCTGCCTCCTGCACACTCCCCACTGGGTATGTGCCTCCAACCAAAGTACATGTCCTTGACCGGAATCAAACCTGGGACCCTTGAGTCTGCAGGCCGTCGCTCCATCCACTGAGCCAAACCAGTTAGGGCTGTCCAATATGTTAAAGAAAAAAACCTATATAATAAAGAGGGAATATGCAGGAGAGGGCATTTGGGGGTGACTAGGCTGTCAAGGGAGGGCAGTTGGGGACGATTGGGCCAGCAGGGGAGCAGTTAGGCGTTGATCAGGCTGGCAGGGGAGTGGTTAGGGGCAATCAGGCAGACAGGCGAGCAGTTGGTAGCCAGCAGTCCCGGATTGTGAAAGGGATGTCCAACTGCCTCTTTAGGCCCCATCCCACAGGCAGTTGGACATCCCCCGAGGGGTCCCAGATTGAAGAGGGTGCAGGTTGGGCTGAGGGACACCCTCCCTCCACCCAGTGCATGAATTTTGTGGACTGGGCCTCTAGTTCATCTATATAATATCTCATTGGCATGTAGAAAGGACTAAATGAGTTAACTCATGTGCAGCATTTATCAGACCTATATGGTGCCCTATAAAAAACACTCAACAAATGTTAATTATTATTGCAATTGTTGTTGTTGCTACTGTTATTATCACATAAAGTAGAAATTTAATTTGTTATAAATAGATAATTACTCCAACACTATTTATTATGCAGTAATTTTCCTCCCACCAGTGGTTTCTAAAACCATCTCATAAACAAGTTTCTAAATATGCAAGTGTCTGTTCTGGTCTCTCTGCTGTTCAATTGCTCTGATAACCTATTCCTGCATCTATTCCACACTGTCTTAATTATAGTAGCCTTATAATAAATCTTGTATCTGAGATAGCTACTAGTACATCCTCCTCTTCTTATTTTGTACTAGGGGCCCAGTGCACGAATTCGTGCACCTTGAAAGGAACTGTGGGCCGCGAGGCTGCAGTGGGCACAGGGCATGTCTCGGCCCATCCTCTGCACCCCCGCCCAGCCCCTCCACTATGGCCCCTGGTCCCCTGTCTGCTAGCAGCCCTGCTCCTGCTGCTGCCGTTCTCACACACTGATGGCGCCAGCCTTGCTCACACCTGCTGACGGTGTGGAGCGATTGGGGCCAGTGCCAGCAGCAGGTGTGAGCAGGGCCGGCACTGGCAGCGGGTGCAAGAAGCGGCTGATGGACCCAATCACCCCTCAGGCAGGGAGAGGTGGAGAAGCCCTCAGGGGAAATCGAGGCCAGCAGCCACCACTCACACCTGCTGATGGCACCAGCGATCAAGGCTGGTGCCGGGTGCTGGCAGTGGGTGTGAGTGGTGGCTCCAGCACCAGCAGTGGGTGGAAGCGGGGCTGGCACCAGCAGCAGGTGTGAGTACTCTGTGGGACTGTGTTGTGCAGAGCAAAGAATTTTCAGTAACCACCAGAGGCTCACCCCGATGACAGCGACCGGCACCCCCGCCTTGGTCTGGTGCCCCCGCTCACCTGCTCCACCATCCTGCCGTAGCCAACGCCAGCCATGTTCCACCCACACCCCCTGGTCGTCAGTGCATATCATAGCGACTGGTTGTTTGGTTGTTCGGTTGCTCTGCGGTTTGGTCTATTTGCATATTAGCCTTTTATTATATAGGATGGTTTTGGCAATTCTTGGCCCTTCATTCTCCCATGTTAATTTTAGAATCCATTAGTTAAAGTCTTATAAAAAACAACAAATAAACAAAAATCCACTGTGGTAAAGTGGTTAGAATTAGATACTGAGTGTTCCTATTCATGAACATGAGTTATAGCACCAGTTAATTTGATCTTTTTAGCATATCTTTTAATAAAGTTTTAAAATTTTCCATAAAGTTTATTCCTTACTTTGCATTAATATATTCTTATATACTCTTGATGGTATTATGAATAAGATTTCTAAATTTTGGTTGTCAGCAAAAAACATTACTGTTCTATCCAGTAACATTGATGCACTTTTATCAATTGTAATAATTCATGCAATTTCTTTCTTTTCTTTATAGATAACCAAGTCATCTTTGAATAATGTTTATTTAGTTTCTTCCAAATTGCATATAATTTACCTTTTCTTATCTTATTAGTCTGGCTAAACTGAAGGTACAATTCTGAAGAAACTTGCTGATAGCAGGTGTCCTTATCTTTTTCTTTGCTTTGGGGGAGTGCTTTAATGTTTTAACATCAAATACAATATTTAATTTCAGATCTTAATTGACAAAGTAATAAAAGTTGATGCCATTTTTATGTCTAGTTTGCTAAGAGATTTAAAAAAATCATTAACATTCAATTTTAACATATGCTTTTTTGTACTTATTAAGATAATCTTATAGTTTATTTCCTTTATTCATAATTGTTAAGGTAATGCATTATCCTATCTAATGAAAGAGTAGTATGCAAATTGACCATCACTCCAACACACAAGATGGCTGCCCCCATGTGGTAAAAAATGGCTGCCCCCATGTGGACACAAGATGGCTGCCACAAGATGGCCAGCAGGGGAGGGCAGTTAGGAGGGACCCAGGCCTGCAGGGGAGAGCATTTGGGGGGACCAAGCCTGCAGGGGAGGGCAGTTGGGGTGACCAGGCCTGCAGGGGAGGGCAGTTAGGGGCAATCAGGCTGGCAGGGGAGCAGTTAGGCATCAATAAGGATGGCAGGGGAGTGGTTAGGAGGTGATCAGGCTGGCAGACAGAAGCAATTAGGGGCAATTAGGAAGGCAGGCAGGAGAGCAGTTGGGAGCCAGCAGTCCTGGATTGTGAGAGGGATGTCCAACTGCCCATTTAGGCCTGATCCCAGTAGAATTTGGCCTAAACGGACAGTAGGACATCCTTTGAGGGGTCCCAGATTGGAGAGGGTGCAGGCTGGGCTGAGGGACAACCCCCCCCCCTTGCATGAATTTCATACACCGGGCCTCTAGTAGTTTTATATTTTATAATTTTAAACTATACATGAATTACTGAGCTCCACCCTGCTTGTCCACTGAAAAAATGCCTGGATTCAAAAGACTTTAACAATATTTTATTTAAGGCTATTACATCTGTGTTCCCATGTAAGATTGCCCAATAAATTTTCCTTTTCATACTTTCTTGACACAATTTTAGAACTGAAATTATATTGGCTTCATAAAATGATTTTGAGAGCTGCTTTTCTTTGCCTGTTTCCTGCAATATTTTGCATATTAAAGCTAATTTAACTTACTTTCTAGGTATGAATTTTTTTAGGGGAAAAATGAGGGCTAGGTAGATATTTGACTAACAGTTGAATAATTTTAATGACATAATTTCTAACCAGGATTCTCTCTCTCTCTCTCTCTCTTTCTCTCAGATTTGCCTATATCATTAATCTTTCAAAGAACCAGATTTAATTTTTGTTAATCCTCATTGTTTTCCTTGCTCTTGTCTTTCTCTTCTTTTTTATTCATTTCTCCTTTCTTTTTATTCACTCTATTAGTCTTTTCATACTTTGTAAATGAATACCTAGCTCACTAAATTTTAAGATCTGTGTTTATTTGTACCTTTATGGCTCTAATATTTATTAATTTAGTCACATCTCATTAGTTTTGATATGTGGTTTTGCAGTTCTTTAGACATGGTAATATCCATTCCGAATTCCTCTTTGACTTATGAACTACTCAAATATTCTAATTTTAAATTTTTAAAACAAGTTATTTGGCTACTTATAATTTGTTTTTAATGTTTGTCCGTACCATGTCATATTTGGGCATATCTTTAGACATGATCAATTATGGAGTATCTTAATTTTGGGGTACAGGGTTTTATATAACAATTTAAGCAAATTTGTTAAATATGCTTGTGTGGGATCCCTTGTCACGTCCCGCGTGTTGTTTCAGAGATCCCGTTTGGGTCCGGTTTCTGGAGAAGGCCGCAATCAAAATGAAGAGAAGCTAGAAAAGAATCAATTTGGGAAAATGTGGGGCCAGGCGGGAGCCCACCTCTAGTGGGAGGACTACAACTCTGGCCTTTGCTCTATCCCTTTTATTAGAGTTCTGAGATACACCCATTGCCCTTAGGCAGGTAATTCCAGTAACAGACAGATGATCTTTATCAATATGGATTTACATGATTATTTGGTGGGGAAGTTGCCTCAGTTACCATCGTCTCAATTAGATAGGGAGTGGTTGGCTCTGACCTTTAGCTTCAAGGTTGACCAGCCTTGCCGGGTTCCCTTTTCACATAACTACCAAGTGACAATGTTTGGTTTCCGGCATCTCCCCCCAATTCCTTCCTTAAAAAAAAATCTTGCATTTACAGACCAGAAATAAACATATAAGAACAAAATATGTTTGAGTCCCAATTTCAATGTCCAAAAGTTCTGAGTCCAAAGTTTAAATGTCCAAAAGTTCCTCATGTGTACATGTCAGCAACGATATCTGGATGGTGGACAAACGGTGGCGATGCAGGTCCGACCTCTGTGGTTTGGTCCTGGGCAATCTGCAGTGACGCACATCTGCTGACTGCTAGCATGGCAAGGCGTCGTCAGCATCCTCCATCTCTGGACTATTTCTCCTCTTGTCTTCATGGCTGGAGCATTCCTGTCAATTCCTCTCTGTTGCAGGAATCCACATGGTCTTGGGGTTGTTTTCTGAAAATATACAAACATATTCTCGACCAAAAGTTAATAAAGGAATCTTTTCTATAAATTTTTCTTGAGATCCTTTTATTTTTTGCCCAAACAATTTTCCTTTGGCTTATTTTGACACCATGTATGTTTTTCATGGGTGTCCTGCTGTATGAAAATTAATTTTCAAAGTAAAATTTTTCAAGATGTAATTTACTTACAGGATATTTTTTCTTACATGGTATTTTTCCACTATCCCCCTTTTTTATTTAATTTTTAGGAGGCTTTTGGAAAATTTTTATAATGCAGTCTTGATAACTTTACATTTTTGCACAAAAATATGACTGCTTTAGGTTCATTGCATGTTAAGCAATTTTACCATGAAATGAACTATCAATAGAAATTTTGGTTAATACTTTAGGAACAGCTTTTTGTACAATTAAATTTTCTTGAATATTCACTAATTTCATTTAGCCAATTTAAATTAATCTGAAAACTTGACTATTTTACTGTCAAATTTAATACTCTAACAAAAATCTTAGTTTACACTGTAAATATTAATGAAAAGGATTATTTTGCATCCTTGAGAAAGCCCTGATCATTCCTGGATTTAGGCTGGATTTTGATATAGGGCAGCTGCCATTGGCCAACTCTCTGTTGCCTGGGTCCCAATCTGAGCTGGGCCAAGTCTCTTTCTGTTACCTGGGTCCCGATCTGAGCTGGCATGGGAAGCGCGAAGCAGCCATGGGGCAGGAGACCTCCCTCAGAAGGGGCGAGTGTTCAAGCCCCTGTAATGTTGGGGGGGGTGAGGTTCTGTGCCCCACCTCAGTTGACCCCCAAGTTCTCTCCTGATGGCCCCTCTGCGACTGTGCCTGTCTTAGGTTGTTCCTCCCTTGAGGAATCTTACCCGTCATTGACTAACCAGCCATCCTCCGGGGCCAAGCAGGGTGATGTGAGGTTCAGTTCTGTCTCCTTGGTAGCCTATGCCCCTATGGCCTCCATGCCCAGCACCTGCCTTGGGATCCCCTCGCCTGCTGGCAGGGCCCCGGCACTGATCACATGTCTTGGGGAACCCAGGTTTCTTCTCCATGGAGGGCTCAGCTCACGCCATTATGCGAGAGACAGATCCATAGTACCAGCCACCACGAGGCTTCAACCTCAGCATAAACTGAAAACTCAGGCAACAGCTGTGGGCAATTGGATGGTGAGAAGAGGGTCCTTCTTGGCAAAAAGGGCAAGAAGGGCCAATATAGAATGCTCAAGTGCCTTCCCAGGGGGCCTTCCACACAGTGGAAGGGATTAAATCCTTTCATGTCCTTATTAAATTGCTGCCAAACATTCAAAAAATTAGATTCTTAAGTTTGTTTGGGATATTTGTACAATATGCTGTTGTAAAATATCAAAAATTATAATGACATTGTAGAAAATATCATGTAAGGATATCCTTTGTTCTAGGCATAGCAATTCAATTTCAAACTGGCTGTCAATTTCTTTTTGTATAGACAAAGGTCTTAACCAGTTAAAGTCTCCTAATAATTTCTAAAAGTCATTTAATCTTTTCTTATCTCCACCTTCTGAGGCCTAATGCATTGGTTATCAATTACAATCCCTATGATATTTGAAGAAAACCCCTCTTTATTTTCTTCCAAAATAATTTTCAGGCTACAGAGTTTCATTGAAGAATCTTTGTCTTTCTTTTTAAAACAAGCAATCTCTATGGTTACAGCTTGAAAGACAAGCCTCAGGCGACTAGCTAGCTACATTACAAGTACTCTTACAGTAAGGCTGACTACTAATTTACTTTCAGATTTAACATTTTAACAATAATCTTAGTTTATCCTGGAATACCAGTTAAAGAGATTTCAAAATTTTCAAATTTCTCCTTTTTATTAAGCAAGAAATTTATTTTTAAGAGCATTCCCATTAGCTAATTTGCATATGCAGAGGGATCATGGGAAGCCTTCAGTAACTTCCTTAAAAAACTTATTTAAATTGCTTACAAAGACATTGGCTTAAAAGAAGGGGGTTGGCCTTTGTTATTTCAAGATGGCGGGCAGTAAGCCACGTGGCCATCTAAGCGGCTGCTCAATCTGTTCTTTCAAAAGAAAGTCAAAAATCACATTGCAGACAATCACTAGCTGTTTCTGGTCTTTATTAGAATTATTTATAAAATATTGGCTTTTCATTTAGCTGAAAACCTCGATTATAATTTAATAAGCTAATTTTTTTAAGTAATTAAAGTAGGTATCTTCATTTAAAAAAGCAAAGAAGCTTATTCAGTAAACTTATTTGATACTTTATTGGTCTGATCCAAAAGTATAAACACTGTCCCACCTCCAGCCCATTCAAAAATGCAGGCTGCTTGAGGCTTTTGTCTTTCTAGAAATTCTACTGCTGTTGAAAATTTTGGCTATATTTAAGAAATATATTGTTTTTGCCCTTCTTACAGGCAAAAACTTTCATAACATTTAATATATTAATTTATTTGATAAAGCTTTCCATGCGATTTTAAGTATCAATTGGTTTAATTAAAAAAATTTCTTTTAAGAGAGAATAGACTTTTGTAATACATTTCAGGGCCTGTGAAACTGTATCACAGAATTAATTCTCTTTTTTAAATCAGACCAAGAAGTAACATATTTTGAATTCCTAATTATTTAAGAGAAAACATTTTATTTTCTCAAAAACACATTTTACTACACTCTAGGCATTTAGTTACCACAATTATGTAAGTTCTCCCAATTCAATCTGAACCTTAAACTTCCAGAGTTTGTAAGTCAAATATTTAGCAGTTCTTTATTAATAACCCTTTATATTTTTAAGAGTAAATTTTAAAATCTAATAATTAACTTTAAAC
The DNA here is from genome assembly GCF_027574615.1 of Eptesicus fuscus. Taxonomy (NCBI): domain Eukaryota; kingdom Metazoa; phylum Chordata; class Mammalia; order Chiroptera; family Vespertilionidae; genus Eptesicus; species Eptesicus fuscus. The sequence goes on from NC_072480.1 coordinate 79,796,567, forward strand.
CATGTTTGTTTGTTTTTTCTGCCTGGGGAAACTGAGAAGCAAACTTGTAGGTATTAAAAAAATGGCTACTGGCGGAAATTGGATTACCTGTTCTTCTGGGAGAAGGGCATAGTCTGCCCCTTCCGCCATTAACAAAGGGTGTAGCTTTAAAAACTTTCATTGCAAGGAAAGAGACCTTAAACTTCCAGAGCTTTAAATTTTAGGTAGCAAAATTAAATACTTAGCATTTCTCAAATCAATAATACTTTTACATTTTTAAGGATACATTTCAAATAAAATATAAGGCATATTCAATTAATTATCTTACTCAGATCAACATTTCATTATTTTAAATTTCAATACATTTAGATCATTTAAACTTAAAAGTTTTAAATTTCCAGCCAATAGGCTTGGCACAGCCACTAAATTTTTTAAAGAATTTTTCCTGCTGAGGAAGTCAAGAAACAAACCCATAGCTGTTCACATGTAAACTTGCTTTCTACTTCCTGGTGGTTACCTGCCTCTGGGCAGGAAATTTCAAAAGCCTTGGAAAGCCCGCCTATATCTCTTTCCCAGTTCATCTCTGCCATGTTTAAGGCCAAAAGAGTCTCGGGTTTTTATTCTGTACCCAGCAAAAGGTCAAGTTCAGCTCAAAACTATGCGCACTCGTTTTTAAACTGGTCCTTTCCCCTTACATGTGCACAGAAATCCCGGATGCATTTATGAATTTTTAAAAAGCTTTAAGTCATTAGCTGGAAAATAAATAAAGATGGCGAAGATGAGGCAAAGAAGTGGCTTTCTTGGGGAGTGGAGTCCATATTGGATCACCACGTGTCTCCCTTCCCCCACATCCTACTTACTTTGGGAGAAGTTTCAGCAACAGATCTGGCCGAATTTCTTTTCATGCTTAAAAGACAGACAGATCTTAAATTTTTTCTTTCTTTTTTTTTTTTTCCAAAATAATAACTAACACCCAATTTGGCCAAGATTTGAACTTCTCTTCGAGTTCTTTTATAATTTTTAAACAAAGCATTGAGTAATCTCATTGCGGGAGAGCACATAACCTTGCCCCCTCCTGCCACAGTTGAATTTCTCTGCACTGGAGACGGCTTCAGCAGTGTAGTTTCATTTCTTATTACAGATTTTAGATTCAAAATACAAATTAAGATTTTAATTTGAACAAGAAACCACATTCTTTAAGCATACAAACCAAAATTCTATAATAAAGTTTACTTTATATTTATAACCTAATTCTTCCCCATTAGCCTGGTTAAAAACAAAGACATTCCCACCCTACTCACAGATCCGGACTCTGCAGCTGGCTGTGGGTTTTTGAGTGCAGTTAATTTTTCACACATTTTTTCGGTGTATTTTTCCTCCTTCACTCTAGATGAAAACCATCATCTCCTCCAGAAGTCCCGTGTGGGCGCCATGCTCTTTGATATTTTTCACTTTTTTCCACTTTTTCCAATTGTCCTGCTGCTGACAAGTGACAAGTAAAATCTTTTGCTATGATTTTATTTTATCAGTTTTCTTTGTGATTCTATTTTTAGTTTTATATATTTCAAAACTGAGGTTATATTGTTAGAGATGGATGGCTTTAGTATTGCTTTATTTGTCTAGGGAATTGTTTATTCTATAATCTCTATGATTATCTTTATTACCAATATTTTTTATACCTTTAAATCTAATTGGCTGACATTAATATTGGTATACAATTTAACATTTGTTTAGATTAGCATTTGTCTAATATATCTTTTCCCATTTTTTTGTTAGTATCCTGTCTGAATCATGCCTGTAAATTATATAAAACTTCACTTTTTTTTTTATCCAATTACAGGTCCTTTATCTTTTACCTGATGAACATCTTCTATATTTATTGGGATTATGAATATGCTTAGAATTATTTGTATAATTATTTCTTGTGTTTTCATACTATTTTTAAATTTAATTTTACTTTACTTTTCTTAATCATCCTTCTATTGGATGATTAGATTTTCTTTCTGCTTTTTCCCCCTCTACTAAATTAAAAGTTATTCTGTATATTTTGTCTGATAGTATGATGTAATGTTAATGCATACCTGAATTAACTGCTTCTTCTCATGAATAATAAAGGACTGTGGAATGCCCATATCTTCCATATTATTGTTGTGTAGTATGTTAGTAACATACTATATTATCCCTCCTTCCTACCCTTCTATCCCAATTAGGCACTATTTTAAGTATAGTCATTAATTTTTACAATAATCCATATTTAGATTTACTCACATTTTCCTGACCATTCATTTTTCCTTCCTTTTTCTTCCTTAGGTTCTATTTTCATCTTTAGTAATACTTTCATCAGAATATCTGCATGGTAAAATTAATATTTGTGTGAACATATTCTATTTTACATTTTCTCTTAAAAGAAATATAACTGGGCAAAGGAGTCTAAATTCACATTATAGTTCTTAACAACTTTAATATTATTTAATTTTATTCTTCTATTTTTGTTGGTGGCTCATCTAATTGACCAATTGATCCCTTTATTTGCAGATAAAATGTCTTTTTTATCTGATTGCTTCTAAGAAATTTTGCTTTTTCTTTCCTCTGAAGTTCCACTGTGATACATCTCAATGAATATTTATTTTTATTTATCCAGTTTGGAAATTTATGTGATTCTTTTTAATGAAGATTCACTGTTTTTTTAATCAGATCTGAAAAGTTTAGCTACTTATTTTGTACATATTTTTCTCCAACTTTCCCCTTATTCTCTCCTTCTGGAGCTCTTATTAGGCACACATCAGACATCTTTATTCTATTTGTCATAATGCTCAATCTTTACATTTTCCATTCCTTTATCTAACTGGGTAATTATGTCCTAAAGGAATTGCCACAGATGAATCTTTCATTTCACTAATTCTTTATTTAGTTGTTCAAAATTCTTTTTTCAATTATGTTCAGCATGATGTTTAACTAAAACTTTGAGTATTTAATTTCAATGATTTTGTTTTTATTTTAAAAATTATTTTTGTTTTCCCCCAAAATATGATTTGTAAAATGTTGCCTTTTATCATAATGTTATTATATCTTTTAGTTCTTTAACAATTTAAAGCACATTTTGTGATTTATCTATTAATTTTAATCCTTTATTTCTACTGTTTGTTATTAACAGATTCTTCCTTGGGATACATTATTTTCTAATGTGGTTTGTAATTTTTTGTGCGTGCCTTTTTATTTAGCTAAAATGTATGTGCGTGTGTGTGTGTGTGTGTGTGTGTGTGTGCTGCCCAAAAAAACCTTCCTAGAAAAAAAGGAAGATGGTGGCCTGTACTTGCCACCTCCCACAACCACATCAAAATTACAACTAAAATACAGAACAACTATCATTCAGAATCACTGGAAAGCTGGCTGAATGGAAGTCCTACAATGAGTGAAGTAAAGAAGAAACCACACTGAGACTGGTAGGAGGTATGGAGGCATGGAACAGGCTGGTCTGGCACCCATGTGGGCCGCTTTTTTAATTGGGAGGGAAATTGTCTCTGCGGAGGCCACCCAGAGGAGCAAGGGACCCCAACCCCACACCAGACGACTAGCCCAGGGTCCCAGAGCTGGGAAAAGAAGTTCCTAAGGTTAGTAAGAACTACGGGCTATAAAAATCAGTGCGAGTTGGGGCTCAGTGACATAGAGGCTGCTGGAGACCCAGCTGTCCCTCTTAAAAGGTCGGCAGTACGAAATGAACTTACAAGGTCCCATTTCCTCTGAGCTCCAGCACCAGGTGAGACTCTGGGGAACACAGACACATAGAAGGAACTGGATTGTCTGGCATCAGGGCAGGAACTTGGAGGATCTTTTCTCCCAGATGGAAGTATCTCAGAGATCATTGTTCCTATGCTGGGACCTCCCAGATCATAAGGCTGACTGGCAGCCATTTCTGTTTGCCCCACCCTGATGATCCCCTAAGACCCTGCCTTATCTAATTTACAAGATGTGTGCAGTGATTTTTGCATATGAATGGCCTGTCCTTGCTAAGGCTAAAAGCTATCAATCAAGTTGCAGCTGGGTCAGGGAGCCTCAAACCTATCATTAAAAGGCCTGTGACCTGGCACCAGTACCAGCCTGCCTTGCTTAACAGCTGGGCCTCATCTGGGCACTTCCAAACCTGATACAAAGTAGAGGAATCTGCAGATCTCTCTGTAGCTCCTGCTGGGTGGCCCCAGGAAATGGCTGACTTTGCATCTCCCTGGAGACCCAAGAGCCAGTATACCCAGTGGTTAGTGTCAGTACATACCAGATTACAACTCTACATATCCATAAACAACACACTCAAAGGGCAGATTCAGTGAGCACCAAAGCCCAATTGAAACAAGTGCTGCTCCATAGGGGTGTTTCACCTGCATAGTAGCTCTCCTACTGTAGTCGCAACTGGTCCTCACAGCCAATTGGCCTGGAGGTCAATTCCTCCCAGTGACACCAACAGCAATCAAGTGTCAACTACAATAAAACTGTGCTCACAGCCCTCAAAGGGGTGCACCTGGAGCTCCCAGCTCAGGTGACGGGTAATGCTGAGCCACTGGGCCCTATAGAACACCTACTACACAAGGCCACTCTACCAACTCAAGAAGACATAGCAGCTCTACCCAATACATAGTAACAAACACAGGGAAGCAGCCAAATGCAGAGACAAAGAAACATGTCATAAATGAAAGAAATGGAATAAATTAAACTACTGGATATAGAGTTTAAAACTACAGTTATGAGGTTACTCAAGAATATTTTAGAAACCTCCAAAAATAATGGAAAAGGACCAGTCAGAAATTAAGTACACACTAACTGAAATAAAGAATAATATACAGGGATTCAACAGTACAGTAGAGGATTCTGAGAATCAAATCAATGATTTGAGATATGAGGAATCAGAAAACACCCAACCAGAAGAGCAAAAAAAAAAAATTAAAAATATGAAGATAGTGTAAGGAGTCTCTGGGACAACTTCAAGTGAACCAACATTCGCATTATGCAGTGCCAAAAGAAGAGAGAGAGCAAGATATTAAAAACCTATTGAAGAAATAATGAAAGAAAACTTCCCTTACTTGATGAAAGAAACAGACTTACAAGTCCAGGAAGCACAGAAAGTCCCAAACAAGAGGAACCCAAAGAGGACCACACCAAGACACATCATAATTAAAATGCCAAGGGCTAAAGACAAAGAGAGAATTGTGGTTGGCGTGGCTCAGTGGTTAAGCATAGACCTGTGAACCAGGAGGTCATGGTTTTGATTCCCAGTCAGGGCACATGCCCTCGTTGTGTGCTCAATCCCCAGTGTGGGGGTGTGCTGGAGGCAGCCGATCAATGGTTCTCTTTCATCATTGATGTTTCTCTCTCTCTCTCTCTCTCTCTCTCTCTCTCTCCCTTCTTCTCTGAAGTCAATAAAAATATCTTTAAAAAAAAAAAAAGACAAAGACAAAGTCTTAAAAGCAGCAAGAAAAAAGTAGTTAGTTACCTACAAGGGAATGCCCATATGACTGACTGTCAGCTGATTTCTCAACAGAAACTATGCAGGCCAGAAGGGAGTGGCAAGAAATATTCAAAGTGATGAATAGCAAGGACCTACAACCAAGATTACTCTACCCAGCAAAACTATCAGTCAGAATTGAAGGTCAGATAAAGAGCTTTATAGACAAAAAAAAAAAAAAAAAAACAAAAAAAACAAAAACAAAAAACAACAACAAAAACAAAACAAAACAAAAACCTAAAGGAGCTCACTACCACCAAACAAGTATTATATGAAATGTTGAAGGGTATTCTTTAAGAAGAGGAAGAAAAAGATAAAAAAATATGAACAACAAAATGGCAACAAATACATACCTATTAACAATTGAATCTAAAAATTAAAATAAACAAAAAAGAAATCTAATGAACAGAATAAATTGGTGAATAAAATAGAATCAGAGGCATGGAAATGGAACAGACTGATAATTCTCGGAGGGAAGGGGGGTGGGAGGGCGGCAAGAGATTAAACAAAGATCTTATATGCATATATGCATTACCTAAGGACACAGACATTAGGGTGGCAAAGGCCTGGGGTGGGGCAGGAACTGGGTGGAGGAGGGCAATGGGGGAAAAAAGAGGAACATGTGTATTAATCTCAACAATAAATATTTTTTAAAAGAAAAAAAAAAAACCTTTCTAGAAAAATGGTTTTGTTTCCTTATGTCAGAATCTCAGCATATCTTCACTCTCAGACCAATATTAATGCAGATTTTTCACTCCATTTGGCATAGACTGGGATTTCCATTTCCCAATGAATATATTTCCCCCCACTTATACATTGTATTCCCAAAAATGTATGCACACTTGGAATAATTGTAAAGGCAGTGTTTATTAAACTTCATTTCATTTTCAAAATGTAATAAAATCAGCTATTAAAGTGTATCTACATTTTTTGACACTCCCTATATTTCCAGGAAGAAATCAGAATTTTGTCTCTTCTTTGCAGAAGTGAATGGATATATTTTTGTTTTTCTTTGATTCAGTGAGCAATTCTCCCCAGTTCTGCACTTTATGCAGGAGTCTGGATGACATGTTGCTTTTACAAATGTGCCTGAAGTGATGAAACCCACCACTTCCTCTCAGATACCATCATCTTGGCCACAGACATTAAGGCCCATATTGGAATTCAATTCCCTCCTGAGTTACCATGGCATCACTCAGGAGCTTTTCTCTCTGACTTTAAGATATTTCTTTGTTTCTGGCATCTAATAATTTTACCTTGTTTCTTTTTATGTCAAATATATATTAAAATATTTGTTTAGATATTATAAAAATTATATGTATTTGGCACATATCTCAGTATGCCATACTGTGAAAACCAAAAGTCCAACTTATTCTTTAAAAAAATCATCGTAAAATAAATATATACATATCTTGGTGTGTGTGTGTGTGTGTGTGTGTGTGTGTGTGTGTGTGTGTGTGTGTATGTGTGTGTGTGAGCGTGCACATAAAGTGAACTCCGAACTCCTACAGGTCAAGAAACAAAACTTCAATACCAGTACCTGAAGTTCCTGTGTACCTCTCCCCATAATAACACTCTTCTTCCCATATAATAATTACAATCTGACTTTTGTGATAGACATTTTCTGGGGTTTTGTTACAGTTTTACTTGTTACATCAATCATAAAACAGAAGAATTTACTTCTGGATTTTGAACTTTATTTGATTGGAATAGTTCTCTATTCATTCGTAAGTCCTACTTCTTTTTATCAAGAGTGTGCTTTCACATCTATGTCAGGCATTGGCAAACCTTTCCTGTAAGGGGCCCAATAGTAAATATTTTAGTCTTTTCAAACTATGTACATTCTCTGACATATATTATTTTGTGTTTGTTTTTCTGTTTCTTTTACAAGCCATAGGAATGTAAAAACATCCTTAGCTTGTAGGCTATGAAAAAATAGGTCACAGTGGATTTGTTTGGGCCCATGGGCTGTAGTTTGCTGACATTTGATCTATGTTATTGCAGGCAACTATAGTTATTTATTTGTATTACTGTGCAGCAGTCTACACTTATTCATCCTAATGTTGATGTGCATTGGAGTTCTTTTTTCAGATTTTCAGCTATTATTATTCTTCTAGGAACATTCATGAACATATTTCTTGGTGTACATTTCCATGAGTTTATACTTAGGGTGGGATTGCTTAATATGCATATATTCGACTTTTGAAAAATATTATTGAAAATTTATATTCTAATTATATATAGCAATTTATACTCACACCAAATAATGTAACATTTCCTATTGCTTTATATCCATGCCAACATTACTATGAAATGCCAGATTTTAGCCATTTTGATACATAAGAGTATCTCATTGTGGTTCTAGGTAATGTTTTCCTGATTATAAATGAGATTCATTTTCAAATATCTTTTGGCTGTTTTGATTTCTACTTCTATAAAATAGAAAATGTTCACATATTTTTTCATTTTAAAAATCGGGATACCTTGTTTACTTCCTGATGTATGTTTTTTGTTGTTGTTATTGGAGGTTTTTTTAAAATATATTTTACATGGTAGTTCTTAACCAGTTATATGGGTTTGAAATATTTCTTATACTCTGTGGCTTTCCTTTTCTCTCTATAAATATTGTCTTTTGGTAACAGAAGTACTTAATTTTAAAGTAGTTAAATTTTTCAATCACTTATTTTTGATGTCTCATTTAATAACTATTTCCCTATTGCAGGCCATAAATATATTCTTTTATACCAATTATGTTTATATTTTTTCTTTACATTTATATTGTTAACTCACCTAGTGCTGAATTAACCTAGAGAGATAGAAACATCAATGTTATACAGTTTATCAATGTTTTGTGTATGGTATGCAGTAATGTTCAAATATCTTTTATCCACATGGGAAACCCAATTGTTCTAAAACCACATAGTCAAAAAGTGATAATTCTGTAATTTATTAAGTATCCACATGTTCTGTTCATGGCCCACTACCAATGTCCTTTATTTTATGCCATTGCACTACCCCCGTGCAAATACAAAGCTTTTTAAATTATTATAGTTTTACTAGAGGCGTGGTGCACGAATTTGTGCACGGGTGGTGTCCCTCAGCCTGGCCAGTGATCAAGGCCTATCGGGGGGCCAGCCGGCTAGGGGGAGGGACTGCAGTAGGTTGGCCGGCTGCCCCCCCTGATTGGGGTAAAAGGGGGGGGCTGACCGGGGGAAGGGGCTGCGGGAGGTTGGTGGTGGGAGCACACTGAGCTCCTGCATTGAGCTTCTGCCCCCTGGTGGTCAGTGCGTATCATAGCAACTGGTTTACTGGTCATTCCGGTTGTTCATGCATTCATTTGTTTGGTCATAAAGGTCTCTTAGGCTTTTATATATATAGATAATGACTTGGAAAATTCTTCTGAATAAGTATTTCTTCCTTAAAATGCCATTGTTTTCTCTAGCTGGCATGGCTCAGTAGTTGAGTGTTGACCTATGAACCAGGAGGTCACAGTTCGATTCTGGGTCAGAGCACATGCCCAGGTTGTGGGCTCGATCCCCAGTGTGGGGTGTGTACGAGGCAGCCAATCAATGATTCCCTCTCATCATTGATGTTTCTATCTCTCTCTACCTCTCCCTTCCTCTCTGAAATCAATAAAAAAATATTTTTTTAAAAATGCCATTGTTTTATTTAACAATTGTATTTCTATGTTATTTTTACAATAAATCCATCATATTAAAAAATAAAATACCAAGAACAATTGCTGGGTGGTTGATTGTATTGAATCCTTTAATATTGGACCTTCCAAGTAGTCAATAGGATTTATTCCTTTTTCTATTTATATTTTCTTCTTTAATATCTCTCAAAAACATTTAATGTCTCACAATTTCTCAGCAGAAGTCTATCATACATTTTGTTAAATGTTTCTTAGATGCTTCATATTATTTGATGTTATATAAGCAATATATATTTTTCAAAATTTTATAACTTCTAATTTCTACATGTTCATATTTTTGCTATAATATAGAAGTAAAATTGGTTGTTTTATATTGTTTCAATATTCAGCTACCATTAAAAACAACTGTTAATTTTAATAATTTATCTATAGTTTTAAATATATATAATTATATTATCTTTGTATAACTGCTTTTTACTTTCATTATTATCTTTAGAATGCTTAATATTTTATTTTGCCTTATTTTCTCAATAAATGTTGAGTAGAAGCAGTGATAATACACTAATCTTGTTTCAGCTTTCAGAGGATAAGCTCTTCCTATTTCACTGACTATTGTTGTTATAGGTTTTATGTAAATTTCTCTGATATCAAGGAGTTTTTCTTCTACTCCTAGTTTGGGATTATATCATGAATGAATGTTGTATTTCATCAAATGTTTTTTTCTAAATGTTTTGAGAAAAGCATACAAATTTTCATTTTAACCTGTTAATATTGGGAATGAGGTAAAAAAAAAAACTACACTAATAAAAGAGTAAGATGCAAATTGACCGTACCTTTGTGACGCAGACCAGCCAATCAGGAGTGAGTATGCAAATTAAACCAACAAAGATGGTAGGTTAATTTGCATACACAGATGCCAAGTGGCCGGGGGCAGGGCGGGACACTTGCATCGTCACCATGGTGACGACGCAGGTGTTATGCACTGCCCTAGCCACTCTGGGCCTCTGGGCAGCGTGGGAAGGCAGAAAGGCGGCTCCGGCTGGAGCGAAGGTGGTGCCGTCAGCCAGGGGAAGGAAGGCCCATCCTTGCATAAATCTTCGTGCATCGGGCCTCTAGTTAGAAGATAAAAATTTAGTAATCATTGGTATATACATTATTCTTAGAGCCAAAAGCATTAATAAGGTTCTATATGAAAGAGTGTAAAAACAGAGGATAAAAAAATCAAGGACTGAGCTTTAAGTAAATTCAGGTTTGTAAAGTAGAGGGAGCTGGAAAATAATATTGAGAAAGAATATTTGGTGAAGCATAAGAAATAATAGAGAATCAAACAGTCTAATAAGACATCTACTAGTTGGCAACATAGAGGTCTTTAAGTACCTTTTACATTAAAAATGTTAAAAGAGTGTTGGGGGTCATGGGGTAGGTATGGAGTAACCAAATTAGAAAGAATCTGCACTGGATTCTGAAAAAAAAAGGTTTTGAGATTAGTGTTCCCACTGAAAGCAGCTTCAAATCTAGACTTAAGTATTATAACAATGTCATTAAAAAGCACTAAGGAGTTCACCAAATAGAGTAAACTTCCTTGAAAAGTTCTGAAGGAAAGCTAGAATCCAGAGATTTAAGCAGAATAAGGATAATCAAGCCAGTTTTCTCTGAGAGTATTTTGAGTGTGGTAATTAAGGGCAAAAGATGCCATGTGAGAATCAAGGGCAAAAGATGCCAGTGACCCACTACTATCTTTAGACCCTGACAAGAGAGAGCCATACCCTGAAACCATGCTTCAGATTTCCCTCATACAATAAACCTAAAAACAATAGCAACGTTACAATTATTAACCCGCCCTAGGCAACTCTGTCATTTGGGATCCCACATCCAATGTTGGCAGAACACTACTTGTAACTGCTAGCATTTGCTCTGACTAATACCACCCAAGGAAACTCTTTCACATCTCTTATTTCATATGCTGGAAAGAGTGGGCAATTTTGTTCAAATTCTTTACAGATTTGACAGTTGTAATGCTGCTGACATCAGTGAAGGGCACTGTTGTGAATTGCCCAGTGGATTTGAGAAGAAGTGTTTAGATACATTATCTAACCTGTCAAACTCTACCTCTAAGATAGCATGAATGCAATGATTTCCCAGAAGTGTGTACTGTCCATTTTTTTGTTTCTCCTTGTTTCCAATTTGGTTCTTAAGTTATTTATAAACAAACACGGAGTATGGTACTAGCATAAGTTGCTCATAGTGTCTGAGGAACATTATGCCATATACTGGTAAGACAATTCATATTGCTCTTAAATTTGTGTATATGTTAGACTAGATATAAAATGCATGAAGATGCCTCTTATTGATCCTTGCAATGAAATGGATCTTAAATGTTTGTTAAAACTTTAAATAGTTTTACTTTTGCAATATTATTTAATAAAGCTTACTTATGTTTGAAAAAATACATGAAAAAATACATTTTTTAAGTAATTTGATTTTGTATAGTTTCACATTTAGACATATGGCATGAATATACTTTTGACCTAGTCTCACAAAAGTTAGAGATAAGATACTGCATGCGTTACACCAATAAAGCCTTGTAGGTCATAGCAGACAGATTGATTTTATTCTTTATGTAATAGAAAACCATGAGAGTATTTTAAAGCAGAAAAGTGATGTTAGCTGACTTTTTAAAAAGGGAATGATTAGCATATTATATGGAATTTTTTTAGGAGAAAAAGAGTAAATAAAGGAGAATAAATTAGTGGATTATGGCAATATAGGCAGTGTAAAATGATGGTTAGGATCATAGTCTCGAGACAGGCTTCTCAAGTTTGAAATCCCTTTCTGGGCACAAGCTATCTCTATGGCATTGTGAAATGACAACCTTTGTCTTTTTGTTTCCTTATCTTCCCAATGAGTAAAAATAAGTAAGGTAGAGGTAAAAATAACCTAGTTTATTAATTTTTGTAAAGGTTACATTAGTTATGCAAAGCACTTGCAACTGTGCCTAGTACTCAGTAAATGCTCTATGGGTGTAAACTAAATGTGGAAAGAGAAAGGGTAAAATTGAGGACAATTTTAATGATTTTAGTTCAAGCAACAGGATAAATGGTGGCAGCATTTACTGAGGCAAGAAACACTAGGAGATTAGCAGGTTTTGGGGAAGAGAAAGGAATCCAGAATTCAGTGTTGGATTTGCTGAATTTGCAATTTCCAGTAAATATTTAATTGGATATTGGATGTTGAGTAGACAGTTGAATAAATGTCTCTGACAGTTGATTTATGTAAACTGAGGAACCTAATTGCCTAAGGAGTGATTATAGATTTAAAAGAAAAGAGGGTTGAGGAATGAACCTTGGGACATTACAAGATTTAATAGTGGGGAAGAGAGAGAACCCAGCAAAAGACAATAAGGAAGAGCAGCCTGTGTAGCATAAGGAGACCCAGAACTGAATGGCGGTACAGATGTAATGTTTTTAAAAAGGCTTTTAAGAATGGGTGAGTGATCATTTGTGTAATACCTCCTGAGAGGTCAGATGAGATGATTGAGAACTGACCATTAGATTTGATCTTGTAGAGGTCATATTGACCTGGATGACAATGATTTCAAAGGAGTGATGAAGAGGTAAATGTCTCCAGTAGAGTCAAGACAGAAAGGAAAGAGGGAAAGTCAAGATTGAATGTAAACAAACGTTTGAGTTCGTGTCTGCCAGGATTTGTCACTGTAAAATTATTCTTTTCCTGCTTAAAGTGAATAAATTGTATGTAGTTACATTGATAGTATATAAACATTCCATTTCAAATTAAATATTCAATGAATTAATGCTGAAATAAGATTCATGATTTCCTATGGTATTCAGTGGGTTATAATCTGTTACTATAATTATTCACTTTAATGCCCAAATTGTTCCTTGTTTGGCCATTCAATCTGGCTTCTATGTCCTTTTGATATGCATTCCTTCTTTAGCCTGGTTGGCTTATGTCAGGCTTGCCTTTTGCATGGATGTCCTCTACCCTTCTTAGGACATTACATTCTGTTTACACCTTGACCTTTAATGTGGTCTGAGATGTGTGCACCAGAAATACGAGTAAGTCCTATTCTTGTCTTATCCTGACATACTTTATCCCAGAGACAGCCTCCAGAGGAGCCTGCTGGATGATTTTCTGATTCTAGGACTCTACTGCTGATGAGGTCTGAACCACATTACAAAACTGAAAAAAAATCTCTTTAGTGCAAGATCACAATGAACTCTACTTTCGATCAGCCAGTCCAGGGAGGTTGGGCTGCCACTACTGCTACAACTGATAATAATGTTTTTATGTATTGGATATTTCCTATATATCAGGCCTTTCACACCTAATTTTATTCATTCATTTCATCTTATTCATTTATTTCAACTCATTATGGGGTAAATACTAGGGTGGATATTTTTGCTTTCAATATCAGTGTCCAAAAAAAAAAGAATAAAAGATTATATAATATTTATGTCCAGATGAGAAAACTGAACATCACAGCAGTAGATTTCATGGAGGGATGTGAAACCACAATAATCTGACTCAAGAAAACATACCTCTTGACTTAAGGGCACTCTTCAGTATTCTAGTTTCAGGTCCTGCCCCAGCTGTCCACATGTCCACACAAAGTATACACATAATAAGCATCACAAAAAAGCTAAAACATAAGGAGAAATAATAACCCCTGTGTCATATGATTTGCCGTATCTATTGCTAAACAAAGCCCCATCCAGAATTATGGAAGGGGAAGGATAATTTTTTAAATCTTAACACCCCTAGTCTTCTCTACCTTCTCCTTTCTCTGTGTCTGAAATTACAGTGTTGGGCAAAAGTGGGCTTATAGTTGTGATTGGGCAAAACACAGAGTTTATTCTTTTATTATTATTTATTACTTACTAGAGGCCCAGTGCATGAATTCATGCCCCGGTGGGGTCTGATTGAGGTGGGGGGGTATAAGGGGTAGGGCTGGCTGGGGGGAGGGGCCCCAGGTGGTTGGCGGGCCAACCCTGCCCTGGTTGAACTCCTGGTCAAGGGGACAACTTGCATATTATCCTTTTATTATATAGAATTACATTAGTTATTTGTATTACAACTACTTTTGCCCACCCTTATATTACCTTACCACAGCTATACCTCTTAAAGAAGCATATTACCAATCTGTACTCACAAAAGAGGACCTTAAGGGAAAGGGCATTTGTCTATTTGGGTGTATTGAGGGAGATATCTGATACCCATTCTTCCTTATTAAGTGCCTCCACTCAAGTCTGAGACCTAGTGTCACCAAGTCATTTGGCCCTTCCTTCCTGGAGCGACAGGCACACCTTTGTGAGGAGTCAACAGGTTGAGTCACCTGCTGATTAGCACTTTCTAAAAGGAAGTGTATATACACAAGTGCTTTTCTATGTACAATCCATTGGTTTGGTTTTGATGACTGTTTGCCCTAGAAACTTTGGAGAAAATACACCTTGGTCTAAAAGAAATACTCTATAATGACCTGTTATAGTTCCTGGTAGACTGACTTTTGGATTTGGGGGTTGTGGTTTTTTATTTCTTTTTTAGGTCGAAATCTGAGTAATGAAGTAGCCAACTGTTTCTATCTTGTGAAGTTACTTCTCATGAGTGGTACAATGCCCCTCTCAAGTTGTTACTTACCTGAGAGACTGAGATTTAGTAACCTTACCAGAAGTTTTATCATCTACAATTATAGTTGCATTACAGCGATTTCCAGTCTAATCAAACATTGAAAGAAATCAGAGTAATATTTCTTAGAGCCTGGAAGTATTTTTGACTATAATAATATTGGCTTTGCAGGATGTCAATCTCTAATTAAAATGATATATTTAATAATTCTGACATCTAAGCACCATGGTATTAGTACTTGTATTATGTCTCATTTCACAAAAGAATTGAGTCAGCTTGCAAAATTTCAAGGGAAAATTTTGACTGAAATATAAGATTAAGTTTGTGGGGAGAGGCAGTGAAGAATCTCCTGGATTATGGGACTGGGAATGTGTCTTGGTTGGAAAAAAAGCCTGAACAGAAACAAGGCAACATACCTGAGAAAAACTCCTACCCAGGGTCTGCTGGATTGTGAGCAGGTTTCACCTTTCTTATCTCTTCCTCTCCACCCCAGTTCCATATCCAGAGCTAATGAGTTGACATTGGTGGCTTGTGTGGAAAGGCACCCTGTAGGTCCTGAGTCACCTGAAGCTGGGGTAACACTGTAATATGATGGGGTAGGAGATCCCCTTTCAATATTGTTTTCTCTGCCTCAGTTCAGGGGATCACAAGAGTCAGGATGCCCCCAATTAGTTCATACTGGGCATTCAAACAACTCCACTTATTCCCTCACTGATTCACACACTTACGAATTTAAAATAGCTTAGTAAGTGCCCACAAGATTAATAATCACTATTTTTAAAAGATCACTTTTAATGTGCTGAGTTCCTAAACTACTTTGATTATATAATATAGTATATAATTACTTTTGTGTATAGTCATCTGTTCAATTAATTATATTCTCCTCATTTTAGAGAAGAGTGAGCTGAACCTTAAAGAAATAAAGGAATTTGCTCGGCTTTATTCAGCTAGTAAGTTGGAAGTTTTAGAATTGAAGACAAGGTTTAGTTTTAGCGTCTATGCTCTCCATTATTCTACATTTCTTGTGAGGAACACAGTAGACAGGGACTTTGATAAATGTCTCCAAACAGAAGAATGGCCTGCAACATGCCACATATTTCGTTAATAAAGAAGAAAAGATGTGCAAATGTGAAACTGGTCCAAAAACAACATGTGGTAATAGATAAAGGGCGTCAGAATTAAAAGCAAGGACTTGAAGAGATGTTTGTACGTCCATGCTCATAGCAGCATTATTCTCAAAAGCCAAAAGGCAACTCAAATGGCCATGAATGGATACACAAGGTGTGGTGCATACATACAATGGGATATTATATAGTCTTAGAAGGAAAGAAAATTTTGACACATGTTATAACTCGCATGGATCTTGACATTAACACGAAGTGAAATTTGTCAGCCACAAAAGAACAAATACGGTACCATATGATTCAACTTACATTAGATACTTAGAGTAGTTAAATCCATAGAGACAGAAGGTTGCCTGGGGCTAAGGAGGAGAAGGAATGAGGTGGTATGGGTACAGAGTTATAGTTTTGTAAGATGAAAAGAGTTCTGTGGATGGATGGTGATGATGGTAGAAAAACAATGTGAATGTACTTACTGTCACTGAACTGCACACTTTAAAAATGGTTAAGTTGGTAAATTTGATGTTGTGTGTGTTTTACCACAATTAAAAAATATATTTGAGATCATGCAGCAAAGGCAAAGATCTTGTTTACTGTCACATCTTTAATGCTTAGCATAGTGCCTAATATAGAGTGGGAAGGCATTCAATAATATTGGTTAAATAAATAAATTTGGTGTATAATAATGTTTAGTTTTATATCTACAGAAACACTTTCTCATTTGATCCTCTTAAAAATTCTGCCAGCAAGATTGAATAGATCTTATAGCTTTCATTTCACAGATGTTGAATTTGAGGTCTAAAAAAAAATATTCAGGCAATAATATAAGGCTATGCAGATAGAAGGTGGTGGAGTGACTCTTGTTAGAGCTTTTGTTTATATCACCATACCTCATGTCTTGGCTTCCTGTTTCATATAAAGAAGAGTTTTCCTCTCTAGGTATCCATTTCTTTCTCTCCAAATTCAAATTTTGTGTGTGTCTGCTGACTGCAGCAGACACTATTGCTGCTCCCCCTTATCCCTACAGTCCCCATCTGAGTTCACTTATGGTGGTGGTAGATAGTTTCCAGAATGTTTCCACCCCAAGCACCTGCATTTCTCTCCTGCCTGAGGGTTTTCTTCCGTACCACTGAGCTTGTCCCCTGCATACCAGTGCAACCCAGAAGTATGTGTAGGTGGTTAATGTCCTTTGGAGCAAACCACAATTCATGGAATGGGAGTCCCTGGGGAAACCATGCAGCCTCTACACACCCTGGTGGGACATTTCTGAGGTGTGCTCCCTTCTCATGGTGCCTTGCAGTGTCTTCATTAGAGTTGAGACCCAGTTCCTGCAGAGCTCAGCCCACTCAATAACATGCTTTGATGGATTTTCTTCCTCTCTGAGTCACTGTCATCACTTTCTCATTTGTGCGATTAGAAAATACTTCAAAATAAATTACTGGCATCCAAGTTTTTGTCTCAGGTATTTCTTTTGGAGAAAACCAATCCAAGATATTGATAAGTCTATAACAAGAAGGGTCTGGAAAATAGCATAGCTTTGTCTCCACTGTTCAGTGTCTTTGGGAGACACTCTCCTGCCATGTTCCTCGCCTGCCTCTTCAGCAGATAATGTTTCGGCGCTCCATTCATCTCTGAGAGGCCACTCATTCTATTCAAGGGTATGCCAGTTCGCCAAATGCCAAGCTCGGTGATAATTTTTCTTCCCGATGTTGCATTCCTATAGCTGCACAGGCACCCTCAGGACATTGACCCGTGGCAGACTGGTAACTGGCACAGAGCAAGCAATTTCCAACCTCTGTGCCAGTTCTCTCTGTCCTTTGTTTATCAGAACTGGCTGGAATTACTAACTGGAATCCCTAAAGGGAGGACAGAAGTTGCAAATAACCATGGCTATCTACACTCCATTAGCTGAAGCAGACAGAGCCAGAAGCACAATAGAGCATTAACTTCCAGACATACACATTAAGTTTTAGACAGTCCATGAAGAAGGGTGGGGAGTGCACAGACTAAAACATACTCGTACAGCACAATGCAAACAAGAAACACACCAGATGCCCTTGGTCAACTATTACACAACAGGTTTCTGAAACCAGTTTCCCCGGAGTTGCTGAAGTGATTGTTTGTTCAAGGAACATTTCTTTAAATTCTAAAGGTCAATGTAGTTGATTCGTGTCATGCCACTTCCACCGTAAAATGTGCACTTCTCACTTGTGCCCTCCTTTCACCTCATATTTCTGGGGATAATGGTGGCTACCTACCTGCCTAGCAGGACCTGGACACCAACATACTGTTTTCTTCACCCCTAACTATTTAACCTGATGACTGCTCCACAACACATTACCCTAGCAGAAAGAAATCACAGGTGCAAGCAGGCAAATGTGTTTCATAGGCAGGAGATAACACTTGATCAAACTTTGGGCACCTCTGGAACTTTTTTCTTATTTATCCTCATATTCCATTCCTAAGTTGAGTGTTTGGCATTTAGTACATGCTCATTAAATAGATGTTGAATACTTGGATGAGTGCATCAGTGAATTAATGAGCATATGCATAATTCTTCTAGCTTGAAAGATTTTGGCTAATGTTATTATTCTGCTTCCTGAATAATTAGCTCTGTGCATAGTGGGTGTTCAATAAATGTGAATTAATGAATTAGTAATGTGCTAAAAGAGCTTTGCAGAGAATAAGTCACTATGGAAGCTTGTGACTCACCTTGCTGCTGGTAGATTAGATGTTGTACCCAATGAGTAATTTCAGTCTCATATAAGTGACTTGTGATAGCTTGCACTGCTGAAAGTGGTTATGCATCTTTTAGTTGAGCTTTCTCTTTCAGTTGTGCTACTTTCCCATATCCTGTTTTGTATTAGTCTTTTGAGGCATCTTGGCAGGGTTAAAGAGTGCGGAAAGACGAGGGCTAGAAATAGATTTCAGACAAGTTTCTTAATTGAATAAGAGTTTTTCTGGGGTCTTAAGTATAGGCAGTTAGTCCCCAAGGGGAAGTACAAGCTATGTTATCTATGTACACTATGGGCATGTAATCCATTTTATGAAGCCATAATAGAGTAATAGTACAATCATTGATTGTTATCATTATCTGTCTAAAGCTGTTTCAGAGTGCTATATTAAATACACCCTCTTTTTTTCCCCTCTTTATAATGATATTGTAGAATCGAGATAATTTGTTTTTCTATTCTTATATAGCATTAAATGTTTCCAGAAAATTGTATACATAGTATACCTTGAGTCAGCATGTCTTATATTTAATAATAATGATAATAATTATAGTGATAGCAGTTCCCATTTTAAAGCATTTTACTGTGTGTTACACTCTATACTAAATGCTTTACATCAAGCGTGTCAAACTCAAAGGCTAACACAGGCCAAATAAACAAGGTTTAAGTTTATGTGGGCCGCAAAAAAACAAAAGCTTTAATTTTCACAGAAACGTAGGTTTATTTCGATAGAGATATGCTGAATACAAAGAGCTGAAATAAATGAGTCATCGTTAACACAAAATAATAGAACATCTTAATAAAAATTAATATTTTTTCTTGAACATTAACTTATCAGACACTGAATAACTGCACAAATTAATAAACATAACACAAATAAACCTATTTTTCTTGTTCTCCGAAAGTAAAATATTTCCTGTTCTGTACACTAAACAAGTCAGTCCAAGACTAGTGACATGGCAACTGGCTGCTGAAATATTTGCTGCTAGTATCAGTGGAGAGAAATGGTGTGCCTGCACATAAGGTGTGTAAGGGAAATAAATGCAACACAGTTATAGTCATCAGTCATCAGCGAACCTCATAGTTCATTATTAATAATTATGTATAACAGGATATTGTAAAAATTAAGTTATGAAATTTTTACTAAAACATTTCTTATGTACCGTTATATTGACTAGGCCACAAAAATATTCATTGTAGGCCTCGAGTTTGACATGCTTGCTTTACATGCATAATCTTATTTATTCTTTGGATTAAGCTTTTGAAGTATTTATCATTATTTTCAGTTTACATATGAAGAAGTAGAAATTTAGAGAGACAACTAACTTGATCAGTATCATATTATTGGTTGAGGTCTGTTTGATTTAAAATCCTTTGCTCTTAATTACTAGTATATATACAGGAATACTTTAAGAAGGCTAAAATTTGGATTATCAGTTGTTAAATATTTTCTTTTATGGCCCTTAGATTTTGAATCAAGTAAAAAACTTTCATTTTGAGATCATAAAGGGGAAAAAATAAGACTTGGAATAATAACAGTTATCATCAGATGTTATGCTAAGTGTATTATATAAGTTGTCTCATCTAATATTTAGGTATGTACCTAAGAAACTCTATACTGTAACCTCCTGTACAGATGAGACAATTTGAGCTTCTATAGGTCATGTGATTTACTATAGATGACCAACAACCAGGTAGAAGAGCTTGGACCTAAACAAGCTCTGTCTTACACTGAAGGCTTCTTAGCAACCCCATAATACTAACTATGTCTAGTAAGGTAGAAATTGCCCAAGTATCCTTAACAGATATTTATCATTTTTGTCTGGATAGCATCCATTCCTCCTTCTTACCGACATCTTGATTTTGCTTTTTTTTTTTTTTTTTTTTGGAGGTGGAAAGGGAGATTACTTCTCAATTATATGGAGTGCTGGACAGTGAATCCGTGTTTCTACCTTTTACTAAAGAAGTTGAAGGGAATCGCTTTTACCTTCTATCAACTCATGTGGACAAGATGTGGACAGATGATCTAAACTTGGATCAATTGGAATCCTTTTTTTTTTTTTTTCTTCAGGTACTTGAAACTTGATATACTAGTAATACATGATTGGAATGTATTAATCTCATTTCTTTTCCATCCAATTTTCCTGCTATGAGATTATTCTTGTGATTCCCACATCACTATAACCTCACTCAGGCACAACCCTGAAGCACAATGGAGAAAGAAAGTCATTCCATGAACCAAATTCTAAAGGGCTTATTTCATCAACTTTGTTTAGGAAAGCTGGAATGAGATAAGATTCTTACTTAACCATGGGCAGTAGCCAATTGTCTGGTCAGATGGTAAGGAATTTGGAAGGTGCTTGATCAGGAAATTGGTTACAAGGAAGTTTTGAGGAGAATAGTATGTGGATGAATCTTGAAGAATTAATTCTATGTTATTTAGGATTTGTTTCAGCTAACACCACAGAAACTCTATAAAATAATAACTGAATAATGCAAAAGGTTGTTCATTTGTTTTGACTTCAGTTCTAACATAATAGAAGTTGTATGTGGATATCAAGGACTAACATAACTACTCTGTAGTCATCATGCTTACTTCATAGTTTAAGACATCTGCTAGAACTCCAGCCAATTGTGTTCTAAGCATTGGAAAGAAGGAGGGAGAGGAGAAAAGCAAAAGAGGAGTGCCTCCATGCTGGGTCAGCTTCTTTTAAGCCATCTTCTTGGAAATTCTATAAAATATTTTCATTTACATGTCATTGGCCAGAATTTAGTTACATGGCTACACTTAGTAGGTACCATGGCAATAGAAAATATAGTTTTATTACCAGATGGTTTTATATTGTAAATAAAAATCAACACTCTATTTCATATAAATCATCACCAACAGTTTAGCACTACAAAGGGAATCTTAATAATCAGATTGACAGGCTTGCTTTGTATAAAGTTCCTTTACTGGTTACCCCAGAGTTTGCTCAATACACTCTGATCAAAGTAGCCACGTTGGCAGGCATGGAAACTGTGCACCAACTAAGCCACAAGGACATCCCATCACCAAGACTGATATGCAACTGACTATTGCTGACTATTTAGTAGGCCCCCATTGCTGAGCACAGTTTAGCAGCATTTGCTGGTACAAGAATTCAGCACAATGACAATAGATGGTCCACATTAGACCCCTTCCATTATGAAGGAGGCAGAGATTAGCTTCTACTGGAACAAAATATTTTTTCTAAATTTGGATTTGTTTTCCATGCCTATCATGCTATATCAGCACTCTAATCCATGAGTTTATAGAGGTTCTTACATAATCGTGGTATCTTATACTTTATAACATCTAGGTTATTGCCTCAATGTCAAAGCAGTAAGGCAATGACTCCACCCTAATGGTATTCACTGAATAATCCTCTGTATCTTTTCATCCTGAAAAAATGGTTTAACCATAGCTAAGAGACAAAACCTTGCCATGTTGTGCAGTTGTCTTGAAGAGTGTAATTAATGCTATAAGGCAGTGGCCCAAAATATGCTGGTGTTTCACCAGTACCTGTAATATATGGTTCTTAGAACTAAAAGATGGAAACAGACTTGGTGCTTCACAAGGTTACATATCTACTTTCCATCTACAACATTATTATTTCCAGGAGTTCTCAGGACTTGGAGGTCTAGTTTACTTGAGAACTTGGGTTCTCCATGTCACTAGATGAATAGGTCAAAAAGGATGTTATGGCTTTAACTATAAGGAGAAATTAAATTAGTCATATATATTTGGCAGGGAAATATATGGATGCCACCTAAGTTATTACCTTTGGGACATTTTTGTACAACTAGGCCTAGTAGTAAAGGTTAATGGAAGTCCTTAATAGAAGGGCTGCCAAGGTCTCAGTACCCCCAGTAAGACAAAGGTTTTGATCACCATGTTAAGCAATCAATCCTCTGATGAACTCGTTGCTGGCAGATGGCAAGGAGAATATAGCACATGTATGGGAGAAAGGGAAAAAGGAATATTATTTACGGTCTTGTGATCAGTTATAGATATGGGATCTATAGCCCCTATCTATTTTTTAAATTTCTTTATTGATTAAGGTATCACATATTTGTCCTCATCCCCCCATTCCCATCCCAAACCCCTCCCTATGCATGCCCCCACACCCCTGTTGTCTGTGACCACTAGTTAGGCTTATATGCATGCATACAAGTCTTTTGGTTGATCTCTCCCCCTTTTCCCCACCCTCCCCTACCTTCCCGCTGAGGTTTGACAGTCTGATCAATGCTTCCCTGTCTCCAGGTCTGTTTTTGTTCATCAGTTTATGTTGTTCATTATTTCCCCTAGATAAGTGAGATCATGTGATACAAGAAATACACTTATAAGAACTGAAAATGAGACAAGCAATAATGGTTATGCTGAGAGGCAAATGAATCAGTCTGTAGTGGGTTTCTTTCTGGGCCAACAGTTCTTTTGAGTCCCAATTTCAATGTCAAACAGTCCCTTATGTGTACATGTCAACAATGATATTTCAGTTCTGGATGGTGGACAAATGGTGGTAATGCAGGTCCGACTCTCTCAGGTTTGGTCCTGGGCAACCTGCAGCGATGCACAGCTGCTGACTGCTAGTATGGCAAGGCATCCTCAGCATCTTCCATCTCTGGACTGTTTCTCTTCTGTCTTCATGGCTGGAGCAGTCCTGTCAATTCCTCTCTGTTGCAGGAATCCACATGGTCTTGGAGTTGTTTTCTGAAAATATACAAACATATTCTCAACCAAAAGTTAATAAAGGAATATTTTCTATAAATTTGACTTGGGATCCTTTTTCATTTTTTGCCCAAACCATTTTCCTTTGGCTTGTTTTGACACCATGTGTGTTTTTCATGGGTGTCTTGCTGTTAGCATTACAAAAGAAAGTTAATTTTCTAAAGTAAAAATTTTCTAGTTGTAATTTACTTACAGGATATTTTTCCTTACATGATATTCTTCTACTATCCCCTCTTTTTTGACTTAAATATTAGGAGGCTTTTGGAAATTTTATAATGTAGTCTTGATAGCTTTTAAATTTTAATTTTTTGCACTAAAATATGACTGCTTTAGGTTCATTACATGTTATGCAACTTTGCCATGAGATGAACTACCAATAAAAATTTTAGTTAACACTTTAGGAACAGCTTTTTGTCCAGTACAATTAATTTTTCTAGAATATTCGCTTATTTCAATTAGCCAATTTAAATTAGTCTGAAAACTTGACTACTATTTTACTGTCAAATTTAATACTCTAACAACAATCTTATTTTACCCTGTAAATATTAGTGGAAAGGATTATTTGCCTTCTTCAGGAGGCCCTGAGCATTCCTGGTACTAGGCTGGATTTAGATATTAAAAACCCACTTCCCCACACCATGGGTACAAGACAACTCAAACAAGTCTTGTTGCAGTGAGAGGGCAGCTGCAGTCGGCCAAGTCTCTGTCTGTTACCTGGGTCCCGATTTGAGCTGGGCATGGGAAGCAAAGCAGCCATGGGGGCAGGAGACCTCCCTCAGAAGGGGTGAGGGTTCAGGCCTCTGCAAAGTTGGGGGGTGAGGGTCTGTGCCCCACCTTTGTTGACCCCCAAGTTCTCTCCTGATGGCCCATCTGTGACTGTGCCTGTCTTAGGTTGTTCCTTCCCTGAGGAATCTTACCCGTCTCTGGCTAACCAGCCATCCTTATAGCCCCTATCTTTAGGCATTTATTGTGTTATGTCTACACAATCCTACAAATAATTTTTATATTTCTGTTAAATTATCTTTTTTCTTTTTCTGTTCTCTGTCATTGGCTGTTATGTTGTATTAGAGGCCCAATGCACAAAATTCATGCAAGAGTAGGCCTTCCTTCCCCCAGCTGCCAGCACCGGCTTCCCTCTGGCACCCGGGAACCAGACTTCCCTCAGGCCCCAGCTTCATCCAGAAGGACATCCTGTCTAATTAGCATATTACCCTTTTATTATTATAGATAATGTAAAAATGAAATCACTGCAGAGTTAGTAGAGGAGGAATACTCATTAAACAGAGTTCCTTGATTTGGATATGGGTATATAATTTTTAAGACTTCAGTTTACATAGTTTTTATTGTATGTTTATGAGTTGTATTATATTAATGGGATGGAATATTTTAAAAAGTGTTTCCAAAGGGAAAATGCATGAATATTGGATTGCAAAATAGATAATCTGCAGATCCCATTTGATGGATATTGTGTGTGAGTGAGATCTTCTGAGTATTCATTTACTGTTCCCCAAAGCATCCTATTTTCCTTTTGGGAAAATTTGTTGTTGTGGTGGAATAAGAATTAAAGAAACCTAATTCAACAATGAAAGCTGTAAGGGACAAAATGACTCACTTTTATGATGGTGTGAGCACATGTCCTAAGTTTGGCTATATGATTTTTTTTTCCTGTATTTAAATTTCAATCGTAGTAGATTATTCATCCTGATGCTGGCAACTTGACCAGCTTGACAAAGATCATTATTGGAGTTCTTGTTCCTTAACTTCCAGCTGAGATGTTTTGCTTCTTGCCTTTTTAAAGTCTAGTTTATAGGACTTTCAATTACAGAAAAATCGAAAAAACAAAACATAATCCCTGAATCCTCTCTCTTTAGTATAACTAAAATCCCTTTACTTCATATGTAAAATAACCTAATAAGACCCTGAAAAGTGGTGATTAAAATCAGGCAGTTAGGGATCTCAGGACCCAAGTAAGTGAGTGCACTAGGTTTGCTTTTTTGCCTCATCTATACCTGACTGGAAATTGGAGAAGCCAGCAACCCAGAAAGGCCAATGGGTACAGATAGTAAAAGCACCAACAAATGCCTGTTGTCTCTAGCCAAAGGGTCAGGAAAGGGGCAGCTGGCAAAACAGAAAACTTTGAGAAACTAGCCAGTCTACTCCAGACAAATCACACAGAAAATCTGCTGTCCCACTCTCACGCCTGCCAACCACGGCCAATGGAGGTAAAGGTGCAGGGGCACCTTGTTATTGCTCCTCAGTGAGGTCATGGTGAGGGGAAAGGCCTCTTCCACTGGGTACTGATTCTCCACTAGGCTCCTCTCATGCCCTGGCACAGAGAAACAGGTGCTGGTGGAAATCCAGGCTCCCACATGGTCTCCACTGACACCATCTAAGGTGGGAAGGTTCATTACCGCCTGGTGGTGAGAAGTGTCTTGGGTCTTCACTCTACCTTTACTAACAATACTTTGGCAAAGGTATAGAGAAACATTTCACCCAAGAGGATTTATGGTGGGCGAATAAGAACTGAGAAGATGTTCAACATTATTTGCCATTACAGAAATGCAAATTAAGACCACAAAGAGGTATCCCTATACCTACCAGAATGGCTAAAATTACAAATAGTGGCAATGCTAAATTCTGGCAAAGATGCAGTAAAGCTGGGTTTCTCATACATTGATAGTGGAAAGGTAAAATGATATAGTCGCTCTGGAAAACAGTTGGGCAGTTTCTTAAAAAACACACACAAAACTAAACATCCATTTACCTTATGACCTTGCAATTATACTCCTGGGCATTTATCCCAGAGAACTGAAAAGTGGTCCACACAAAAACCTGTGCAATGATTGTTCCCAGCAGCTTTATTTGTAATAACCAAGAACTGGGCACAGTTAACATGCCCCACAATAGGTGGATGATTAAACAAACTGTGCTCCATCAATGTCATGGAATCAGAAGAAATGAACTATTCATACATCAACAACTTTGATGGATCTCCAGGGCATAATGCTGAGTGAAAATAAGCCAATCTCAGAAGGTCACAGACTGTGTGATTACAATTATATAACAATTTTGAAAAGACAAAATTATAGAGCTGGAGGACAGAAAAGTGATTGCTGGGATTAAGGATGTTGGGGTGGAGGGAGGGGCTGTGATTATAAAAAGGTTTAAAAGAGATCCCTTTGTGGTGACTTAATTGTAGTGGTGGTTGCATGGATCTACAGTTGATAAAACAACATAGAAATATACACACCCACACCAATGCCCAATGTCCGTTTTCTATTTCAATAAATTATACTATAATTATATGAAATGTTACCATTGAGGGAAACTGGCTGAAGGTTACATGGACCTTTTCAACACTATCTTTGCAATTTTTTTTTGTATCTATAAGTTTATGAAAACAGTTTTGAAAAAGCTGGAAATATAGCCTTCCTTCAGTTTCAAAATGCCTAATATCTTTTCAGTAAATCCCTCTTTTATTTAATATACCATGTTTTGCTTTCATCCAAATTATTCTAACTGATATGCAACATTTATGTAAATGATTCATCTCATGCTTAGAAGAGTAAGAAAAAGTTTCCTAGAAAATGTGCATTGGTAAAGGGGATCAGAAACTAGAGTTACCTGTCTCTTTCTTCTCTTAGGTCTAAGTCAAGTTATGTTAAATTTATCTTGGATTCTCCTTTCTGCTGAACACAATTACACATTTAAAACACACATCCTCACCCACACTGCCACCCCACCTCTGCCTTACTCTTTCAGGACAATCAGAGCTATCCTTATATTTGATAAAGAAAACACTACATTTTTATATCATTTATTAGTTGTTTACCATTGGTTGCAAGGGGCTGAGAGTCACCTAGTTAGGTAAGCACCAGGAGCTGGGTTGGGGAATATTAATTTCTTTCATGCAGTGTGGTTTGGTAAATGAGCTTTTTGTAGATACTCAAAATCAAGATCTTCATGCTGTATTTTCGGAGTCAAGGTGTTGAGTCATGGACTTTCTTTGGTGTCTTACAATGTTCCTCCTTCAGTGTGAGTCAAATATTCAAAATATAGGTGTTTCTCTCTATCTTTTCTACTTTCATCTTCTTGACACTGGGTCTCAGGAGGACTGGGTGACACAGCACAAAACATGGCCCATTAGGTAGGCAGGACTCTAGACAGAGCAGATTTCCTTGGAAGGGAATGTGAACCGAACAGGAAATGATCAATATCACTATGTATGGCTTTGCTTAATAAATGCTGGGAAAGCTTCAAACCACAGGGACCTGTGGCACTGCTTGAAATCGCACCTGCATTCCTTTGTAGTTAAAGTGTCTTGGGTTTCTGAATGCAGAGGTACAGGTGAAGTACTAATATGGACATATTCCTGCAGTTAAGGTGTTTTCTTTCCAATCTCAGCTCTTCATGACATATGTAGGGTTGCTGTGTGCCTTCTGGCCAAGTTGGACTAGCAAAGAAAACCAAGAAAGGGATTAGACAAAATGCAGAGAGTGTGGTGGTCTTAAATGGGCTGTGGCTGTAGTAGCTGGCAGATCAGGAGTGTGACCCTAAAATGTAATTATACAGCAAAAACTGAGCCAGGGGCATGGCCAGCTCAGCACCAGGGAGAATATAATGCCTTACCTGGAAATCTTCAAGTGTGAAATTCTGTTTAAAACTCTGAGGTCACATCCGCAGAGTTAAACAAGGAAGCCAGGTACAGGTGATTAGTGGGCAGTGAGGACAAATAGCTGCAGACAGCAGTTCATTGTGTTCAGTTTTTTTTTTTTTAATTTAATATAATGTATTGGCTTAGGTAACTGGAAAGTCCAAGGGTAGAGCTGACAGTAGCTTGGAACATGTCTTCTATGTTCTCTCTCTCTCTCTCTCTCTCTCTCTCTCTCTCTCTTTTTCTCTCTATCTCTTGTCCTCTTCCTCTCTCTCTCCTTCTCCTTTGCTCTCTCACTCCCTTTCTCCCTCCATCTCTCTCTCCCTCTTCCTCCCTTTCTCCTTTTCCCTCTTGATACTGGCTCCCTGTTTTTGTAAGTTTTGTCCTCAGATAGGCTCCTTCTATAGCCAGCCCCAAACCTACATTTTCATAAACTTCTCTAAGCACCCAGATGTCCAATGTCAGAGAAGAGTTTGATTGGGCGCATTTGAGTTACGTATGTAGTCCTGTGGCCAAGGTAATAGAGTCCTATGTCCAAATATGACCAAGTCACCTACCCACACCTGTGGACAGCAGAATTGGAACTGGCCCCACTGGTAATACAGGAAATGGAAAAAAAGGCATTCTGACCTTGATCCTAAATACTAATGGGCGTGGAAAGGTGCTCTTGCTGGTAAGATAGAGCCAGGCTTGTGGGAAGTGAGGAGTTGGGTATAAAAGCACAAGAATGTTTGAGAGGATTGCAGAACAGGAAACAGGATGGAGGAGGGCACTGCAGACCAAAAAAATTACTTCAGCATTTTTTCCAGGAGAGATATATATAGAGGAGCCCTCACATAGAATAATGTTGACATAAATACCACATTAGGGTAGTTGCACAAAAGGTCAAAGGAGGAAAAATAGGAGGTCTGGACTTCCCTACAACCACACTGCACTGTCTGGACACAACAGCTAACCCTAGGAATGCTTATGTGGAAGTAAAGAGCTCCTGGCTCCGGAAGAAATGAAAAACAGATTGTGATTGGACAGCCTGTATATCTTCCTGAGCACCACCAGGAAAGAAACTGAAAATCTAGATGTTGGCAGAGTTTTCAGCTGCTTTCAAACCACGAGTGAAATAGCACAGGAGTAAGCCAGGAATGTAGTCCACAGTGCGAGTCCCATTAAAACGCTTACTATGCATGAAGTGACTGATGCTTTGAAGCTTTTTACCTGGAAGTGACACCAAATATGAATGCATCATTTTATTCCCGAGGCTCATGGTATCTACGTACCAAACAAGGCTCAGAGCTAGTTCTGGTGTCTGAAAGGCAGAGTGACCTTCACTAATCATTTGACTTTCTGGGTGGACTAACAGCTCTGAGGACATGCCTTGAGACTACATACAAGATGGGAAAAAGTAGGTTTTCAGTTGTTGATATGGAAAACAATGATAATTAATAAACAGTAATATGAGAAGAAACTGTGTTTTGCGTACTCATCACAGTAAACCTACTTTTGCCCTACCCTGTATATGCAAAAGTTGGTTTAGAAATGAATGTTCTGAGGATCTGGTATTTGAAGTATGTCCTTAGTTTGGAAGCATAAAATGAAGTCTCCATTGTTTTTACTGTTTTTATCACTTTAATTTAAATAATTAAAACCACTTAATTATTTTACTATTCCTTATGTTAAAGCTTCTATGCTGACAGTGCTCCAGCCCCTTCGCTATTGTTAAGACCCACATCATGAGCTCTTTGACAGCATTGCTGAGAATCTCAGTCCAGGCTCTTCTATACTTGGGACAGTTGAGCCTTCCGTATCCTTTGGACAGAACAGTCCTGGTGTATAGCTCTGTGATATCATTAGGGTTTTCAGTGATGGGTACCAAAAAGGCCCCAAACCAAATCCTCTTCTGCTTTCTCCAGCCAGGTCCTGCTAAAAGCTGGGAAGGATATTTCAATGCCACACCTGTGGAATGCCCCCATCACTGTGATTTATGGTAACTTCGGTCTCTGGGTTAATCCCAGAGCTAAGAGGGCAGATTGCAAATGCACTTTGTATTTCTCCCTCTATCATAATGAGAAATGCTGGAAGTGACCACAAGGATGGAGGTGGAGGAGGAGATACTATATTAATGGTAATTTCTACCGAGAGCAAAAAGCAACACCTGCTTTCATTTTCCTCTCTCTTTACACTCTGCGAGGGGACTCCTTGCATTGCTGTTGCCATTGCCTCGGGCTTTTAATTAAAGACTTTGGAAGTTAGTGGAGCTGTTTATGAAGTATGAATTAAAGATTAGAGTTAAATAGCCTGACTCACTGGTGATTGAGGGGTGATTCACGGTAGGGGAAATCTCTGCCCAAAGCCATTAATGTAGATCTGCCAATTAGGACCATCGCTTTGGGATCCTGTGTGTCTGGGTTTCCACTGCTAGATTGGCACAGAAGTTCAGAGATGAAACATTGGGACAGGAAGAAAAGCTACTAAAGGCTGAGGCTAAAGGACTGAATCCTCTTTAAGCCATTTAGGAGGAACTGAGACAGGCTTGCCTTCAACAAACTCTTCTCTCCACCAGACAACATGCATGCAGTTTTGGAAATTGTTCCTCCTTTGAGAAATACATTGTGAAAGAACAATACAGAGACCATTGCATGTGGGGGCCAAAAATATCTGGGTCACTTACTGTGCTCATGAGCTTGGATGAGTCACCTAATTCCTTGGAGCATTGTTTTCTTTACTTAACAAATTGGGTAAAAATCTGTCATCAAAATTAAATGAAATCACACTTGTGAAAGCCTTTCATAAATTATAAACATCATTATTATGATGGTGGTGTGTATGCCCTATATTTCTCAGGGTTCATAGCTGGGCTTAATATAAATAAAAATAATATTTTACTAGTTAAAAGTAGCTTGTCCTAGGCTGCTGGTGCTATAGAGGCAAGTAGACTTCTGCTTCCTGGTAAGATAGCTGTTTTCCCCTGTAACATAAGTTTAAAGAGTGGTTACATTGATGACGCCACCTCTAACAGGCTCTCTTCATACACCCTCTGAGCTTATTCATTCCTCATTCAAAGCATATTTACTGAGCACAACCCAGGCTTGGCATAGGGAATACTTCATGAAGCTTATAGTTGGGTGAAGGAAACATTTAGAGAACAGATCATCACAAGTACTCCATGAGACAAGTTCAATCATGACAGCAAGACCAAGTTGTTAGGCAGCTTATAGGTGGGCAGGGGGTGGGGAAGCAGAGTGGCCTAGGAATGGCCTCCTGGAGCCAACATCTGAACTGAGTATTTAGGGATGTGTAGGAAAAAAACAGAAGGGGAATGTGCTGAGGAAATTCCAAGCTTTCTGGGTAGATTGGAATGGAATAGATTGGCCAGCATCACAGGAGGTCACAGTTCAATTCCTGGTCAGGGCACATGTAGGGAGCAAGCAGGAGGCAGATTGACTTAGTTAATTATCATAAATTATGAAGAGGTTAAGATAACATGATTTAAAATCTCAATCATCGCTCAAATGTGATATTGTTTGGAAAGAGCAGATGGCCATGGTATAATGAGGACTTGCTCAGTGGAGCTAGTAGTTGGGAGATGGATGTTTCAGGTAAGGAAGAAGGTGGATTTCTCTAATAAATTTCATTGTTAAAGTATGACTAGTTGGTTTATTAATATCACTAGAGGCCTGGTGCATGGATTTCCGCACTAGTGGGGGTCCCTTGGCCTGGCCTGCGCCCTCCCACAATCCAGGATGCCTCAGGGGATGTCAGAGGGCCAGTTTCAGCCCAATCCTGCAGGCCAGGCCAAGGGCCTCTAGTAGCATATAAGATCTTTCATTAATCTCTTCCTGCCCTCCTCCCTCCCCCTTCCTCTGAGATTCATCAGTCTGTTCCATGTTTCCATGCCTGTGGTTTCTGCTCCTGCGTTGAGCATCTGACCCTTGGTAGTCAGTGAGTGTCATAGCTACTGGCCAGTTAGCCGGTCAGCCGTTCGGCTGGTGGCTTAGGCTTTTATATATATATAGATTCTTTTTGTCATAAACATTGCCTATGTTTAAGGCAAGTAGGCAGAATCCAGCTTAAATGGCAATGAAGAAACTAGAGGTTAGAATAATTCCTGATTCATTTTACAAATAGAACTAACTCCCCTTGTACTCAGCATAGGACCAAGTCATCGAACGTTAGAAAAGAGAGTGACCTTAGAGATCATCCAGTCCAGCACACTGACTTCACCATTGAAGGTGATGAGGCTCAGTGAGGTGACGCACTGTGCCTAAGGTGGGCAGGCAGAGAGGAGTAACATAATCATTTAGCTACACAGTGTATATTTATTTGCAGAAGAATCCTGGTTTATATTAAACATTTCCCAGCTCTGTCTATTCTCACTAACTTTCATAGGAATATTTTATCCATTAATTTTAACTTCACTTAAAACACACCTCAAACTAGTTTCAGTTCAAGACTGAGAACCAATCTTCCCTCTGATAAAATCATAGTCAGCAATTGATTTGGGATTTTGCCATTTTGAGGAAACCATCCATCTTCTTTCTTGTGTCTTTTGGCTCAAGCTGTCTTGGATTTTATTCTTTTCTTTATTAACAATAGCATTGCCTTGTTCCTGAAACTTGATTTTATTTTCCATTTCTGTTGAAACTTAATGGTGCAAAAGATGGATCAAAAGAAATACTCCCTTTGTAACATATGCAAACACTTTTCAGCATGTGTTTTTGAGGGATGGGTATGTGAGTCACCAAAACAACTTAGGTATTTTGTGCTGCATATTCAGATGATTATAAAGAACGTAAGATTTCCCCTTTCAGAAAGCAAAATTCTCTTTCATTAGGTGTGAAATGAGTTACAGGTAATGGTGGATGGTGCCTTTGATAACATGAGAAAGAAGAAAACAGCACAAACTAGTGCTTCTCCAACTTTAGCTTGTAATGCCATCACCTGGGAACTTCTTAGAAAAGCAAATTCTCACCTGAACAGCATCACAGGAGTTCACAGTTTGATTCCTGGTCAGGGCACATGTAGGGGGAAAGCAGGAGGCAGTGGATAATGCTTCTATCTCATCATTGATGTTTCTATCTCTCTCTCCCTCTCCCTTCCTATCCGAAATCAATAAAAATATATTAAAAAAATAAAGAAAAGAAGATTCTCAGGTTGAACCCCAAACCTACTGTGCTTTATCAATTTCCAGGAAATTCTGATGTAGGGCTAAAGTTTCAGATACAGACTGCTCTAAATTTATGGAATCCAATTCATTTAAAGAATTTACTCCTCACTATGAAAACAGGTAGAATTTCTTCTAATGTGAGAGCAGGTATGTTCACAGGACTTTTCCCATATCAGTACAACTACAAGTTGAAGATAATGTTACAACTTTTAGTGCAAGCTGACTGGACTAGAGTGAAGTGTGAGTTGCCTGTGTGCTGTGATGGCATACTCAGTTCTATCAAACATTGCCTCTGCTCCTTTTATTCCCTTCTCCTTCCCTTGACTTTTTATTAGCATTGACTATACTTAAAGCTTTAATGCTATTATAGTTCTAGTTCCTTAAGTAGAGTTAATACTCTCATACTTTACCATCTCTTATGCAATGGAATGAGTTTTAGATTTCTTTCTGAGAAAAAGTTTTGAGAAACATAAAGGTTACTGAGAAAATTGTCCTCATAAGGAAGTTGTAATAAAAATGAGTTTTATTGCCTACCTCAATATGCAGTCAGCCTCTTTTCCCCTTTTTTAGACAGAATTCTATTTTTTGCCGGGTGTATGACTGTTCTATTAAAGGGCTACATTTCCCCATATCCATTGTAGCTAGGAAGGCTATGGAGGTGATATAGAGCCAATGGAAAGCAAATTATATGTAGGGGACTTCTTGGAAGTCTTCTCAAAAAAGGAGAACATCGTCCTACTTTCCCCTCTTCCATCCCGTGACCTGGAAGGTAGATACAAAGGCTGGAGCTTCAGCATCCATCTTAAACCATGAGGTGAAGCAACCTCCAGAGGATATCCAGGCAGAGAAAGAGCAACTTGATTTATTAATGACTCTATGGAGTCACCATTTCACCCTGGGTAATTTAAAACATGAGGGAGAAACAAACTTCTATCCTTGGGGATTTTTGATTTTATAAAATATAACATTCTCCTGATAGATGTCACCCAATGGGGGGTTGTCAGCACAAAAAGGAGAGATTAGAGGTGTGGAAGCTAAACTTCAGATATTTTACAGCTTAACCAATCCTGTCAGGCTGTAGCATATTACATCTCTTCTCCTAGAAAATTAGCTCTCCCTGCCAACATGCTTATGAGTCTTTAGCTCTGTAAAGTGTAGTCCTGATTATTTTTTTAAAACTTATAGTATCTCCACGTTTCTCAAAGAGTGTTATAAGGTCTCACAACACTAACATGCCTTTAGTTTGATTTTAAAATGAGATGTTTCATGGCCTTTAGAATTTAGGAATGGGATTGGAGAAGTTGAGGCAGCTTGAACATGACAGTAATCAAACAGTATCAGAAAAATGTTTCCCTAAAAAGAAGAGAATGCTATAGTATAGAAATTTCTCAATGTTTACAAAGGCCTTCTGGGGTTGTTAGATCACAAATTTTCCCTTTCAGATAAAGCCCAAGAGAGCATAAATGAGCGGAACTCTTCCATGACTATGCCTTGGATTTAAGAAAGCAAGCTTTCCTTCCACACTGCACAACAGTGTGTCTAACAGTCCCTGACAATTAAGAATAGTAATAATAATCACAGCAAATCTATATATACTAGAGGCCTGGTGCACGAAATTCGTGCACAGAGGGGGGTTGTCCCTCAGCTCAGCCTGTACCCTCTCCAATCTGAGACCCCTCAAGGGATGTCCGACTGCCCGTTTAGGCCCGAGGGACATCCCTCGGGCCTAAACGGGCAGTCGGACATCCCTCTCACAATCCAGGACTGCTGGCTCCCAATTGCTTGCCTGCCTGCCTTCCTGATTGCCCCTAACCGCTTCTGCCTGCCAGCCTGATCACCCCCTAACCACTCTGCTGCCAGCCTGTTTGCCCCCAACTTCCCTCCTCTGCTGGCCTGGTCACCCCTAACTGCCCTCTCCTGCAGGGTTGATCACCTCCAACTGCCCTCCCTTGCAGGCGTGGTCCCTCTCAACTGCCCTCCCTTGCAGGCCAGGTGCCTCCCAACTGCCCTCTCCTGCTGGCCATCTTGTGGTGGCCATCCTGTGTCCACATGGGGGCAGGATCTTTGACCACATGGGGGCAGCTATATTGTGTGTTGCAGTGATGATCAATCTGCATAGTACTCTTTCATTAGATAGGATAGAGGCCTGGTACAGGGGTGGGGGCCAGCTGGTTTGCCCTGAAGGGTGTCCCTGATCAGGGTGGGGTACCCTGGGGGTGTGGGGCGGCCTGAGCGAAGGGCCTGTGGTGGTTTGCAGGCTGGCCATGCCCCCTGACAACGCAAGCGGAGGCCCTGGTATCTGGAATTTATTTTCCTTCTACAATTGAAACTTTGTAGCCTGGAGCAGAGCCAAGCCTGGGGCTCCCTCCAAGGCCCGAAGCCATTTGTGTTGGGGTTATAATTGAAACTTTGTTGCCTTAAGCGGGTGGGCCCAGCCAGGGTGTGTGGAAAGCTTTGCTTCCCCTGTTGCCGGCGGCAACCCTGGCCTGCTCTCTCAAGCTCCATTCTGCCGCCATTTGTTTGAATTTGTTTACCTTCTATAATTGAAACTTTGTAGCTTGAGTGGAGGCTTAGGCCTGCAACGGCTGGCAGAAAGCTTGGCTTCCTCTGTTACCTAGGAAACCTTGCTCTCTGTGGCTGTAGCCATCTTGGTTTGGGTTAATTTGCATACTCGCTCTGATTGGATGGTGGGCGTGGCTTGTGGGCGTGGCTTGGGTGTGTCGGAGGTATGGTCAATTTGCATATTTGTCTATTATTAGATTAGATAAAAGCCTAAGCCACCAGCCTACTGGCCAGTAGCTGTGATGTGCAATGACCACCAGGGGGCAGGCGTTCAACACACAGGCATGGAAACATGGAACAGACTGATAAATCTCAGAGGGAAGGAGGCAAAGGGGAGGGTGGGAAGAGATTAACCACAGATTTTATATGCATACTAGAGGCCTAGTGCACAGATTTGTGCACCGGTGGGGTCCCTTGGCCTGGGCTGTGGGGATCGGGCCAAAACCGGCTCTCCAACATCCCCCGAGGGGGCCAGTATTGTGAGAGGGTGCAGGCCATGCCGAGGGACCCCACCAGTGCATGAATCCATGCACCAGGCCTCTAGTAGTTATATAATGTTTGCTATATTTATATACACTGGTCTAAATGCTTCACATACATTAACTAATATAATTATCATTACCTATAATGTAAATTTTCTTATTACCCTAAAATGAACACACAGATGTCACAAATATGTTGGATGGAGGAACTGAAATTTTTACCCAGGCAAGTGACTAAAAAAGAGGAATGTTGCACATACCTGCAAATAGCCCCTTCCCTACACACTTACTGTGAGCCCAGGCAAATCAATACCAATCGGGAGTAAACACAGGAGAGAGGACTATGCAGGTTCTAAGATATTTATGGTCTTCATACACTAATCCTAAATTTATGTTTGCTATGTGGCTAAGGGAGGTTGTGTAATATATAGTCTAGATTTGTTGTTTTCATTAGTTTCATATTAAAAATTTAAATTCTCTGTTCATTGTGTTTATCAATCATTGGAAATTAATGTACAAGGGAGAGGATAAGGACTCTTTAAATTTGTTTTGTTTTTTTAAATGCTTGTTTTGTATTTTAAAATAAGGCTGAACTTGTTAGCAATGAGCAGATTAGTTAGGTGTCACATTGCCCATTCCATTTGGTATCTCAGTTCAACCATAGTTTTCCTTCCAAGGATTGAATATAATTTCACTGATCATCACAATAGGACGTTTTTAAGTGAACTATCTATTTGCATGTGCAAACTACATAACTGGACTCTTATGATAGTAGGCATTTCATAGGAGTCACACACGGTTGAGTATAATAGAGTTGGCAGGGGTGTGAGGGGGGAAATGGGTAGAGAAATATTTAATCAGTGATAACATTTGTATTTTCTTGTAAACAAAACCCCAACTAATCTCTTTCTAAGCCCAGAGCAATTATTTGGCTTTTCCTGTTAGTAATATTTATGTGATCTTTCTTTCCATGTTTAGTCCTGTTACTAATCTTTTCACCATTTGGCAACATTTAAGCTTCCCTGACAGTAAAAATTCTCTGATAACACTGGTCACTGATGTAGAATGAATTCCCCTCTGACTCTTAAAAACACACAAATTAGTGGTTTTCTTTCTCATAAAGAAACATATAAAAAGAGGAATACAAATTATTTACCATTGTACCACCCAGAATATCCCTATTGAAATGTATAAGTAAATGAA
The DNA here is from genome assembly GCF_027574615.1 of Eptesicus fuscus. Lineage (NCBI taxonomy): Eukaryota > Metazoa > Chordata > Mammalia > Chiroptera > Vespertilionidae > Eptesicus > Eptesicus fuscus. The sequence goes on from NC_072480.1 coordinate 79,834,003, forward strand.
ATATGATTTGCTTTTGGGCATAGACAGATCTATCTGGGTTGATTTCGTGTGGTGCTATCAGGAGGCAGGGCTCTGGATAATAACCTTTCAAGATTCCTCCCAGTCTTATTCTAGAGAAAGAGATACTTTAAAAAAAAATAAGAAAGTATTTGGGTCTCAGATGAGTGGGGAATCCAGGCCTTGCTTGGAGTTTGGTGAAGTATATTGCAGGTTGCTATTGCCCTCTGCTGGTCAGAGGGCAGACTTACAAGCTAAATTCATACTTTTCTGGCATGAGACAGATAGGCAATCCCCACCCCTGATGTTAGTCAGGGTCAGGGGTAAAGTACAGATGAACATCCAAAAACCATTTCTATACTTATCTAAAAGTTATAAATCAAGCCAGAACATCCTATCTAATAAAAGGGTAATATGCAAATTAACTGTCACTCCATCACAAAGATAGAGGCACCCTCCACCCTCCCTCCCTCCACAGGCCAGGACATGCAGGACGCTGGGTTGGCATCGCCCTGGTGACCAGCCCCAGTGTCCCGCGCACCCCAGCCCACGGAGGGAGGGCGGGCGGGCGGGTGGGCCTCTGGCCAGAGGCTGGCTGGGGCGTGGGATGCTGGCATCATTGTAGGCTGGGCTGAGGGAACCCCCCCCCCCCGTGTACAAATTTCGTGCACCAGACCTCTATTCTATACTAATAAAAGGGCAATATGCTAATTAGACCTGGTCAACTGGCCATCTTCCGGACATCCAACTTCCTTCCAGACAAAGCCCTGGTGGTGGGGGGCCGAGGCAGAGGCAGTTAGGGGTGATCAGGCCAGCAGGGGAGGGCAATTTGGGGCAACTAGGACAGCAGGGGGGGCAGTTGAGGGCAAACTGGCCAGCAGGGGAGGGCCGTTGGGGTGGCCATGCTGGCAAAGGAGGGCCATTGGGGGCATTATGCAGGCAGGCAGGTGAGTGGTTAGGAGCCAGTGGTCCTGGATTACAAGAGGGATGTCCGACTGCTGGCAGTTGAACAGCCCCCAAGGGGTCCCAGATTGGAGAGGGTGCAGGCCAGGTTGAGGGACACCTCCCCCTGTGCATGAATTTCATGCACTGGGCTTCTAGTTATTACATAAAAGGTGTTCTAGCAACTTACCTAAAAAAAGACTTTCATTATTGCCTGAGAGTCCATATTCAAGTTAAAATTCTCAGACTCCTTAGAATTCCATGGAGACATGAAGACAGTCTCAGGTCTAGACTCATTCTTCCCAGCCCACTTGGCACATACTTCCAGGGACTGCTCCATCATGCTTGCAGACATCCAGCCACCTGGCTAAGCTCCAACCACATACCTGCAAATAGCCCCCTCCCTATACACTTACTGTGAGCCCACGCAAATCAATACACAGGAGAGAGGACTATGCAGGTTCTAAAAACAGTCTTGGGATTCTGGAGTTCTGGGTATGCAGAGTATGCTCTAGAAAGCATTGGTGGTGGAAAGGCTGTGGATTAATGGAAGGCAAATAGACTGAATACATTGGTTTGCCTAAATCTGTCCTGCTTTTAGCAATGAAAGTCCCCTGACCTTGGAAGTCCTTCATCAGGATGTTACAAGTCCCATTTCTGATCATGCACCAAACGATTAAAGGAAAAGTGAAATATTCACATGACCCTCCCTCCCCCCCCCCCCCCAATAAGGGCTGAGATGAACACTCTTATTAGGGTCAAATATGGTGTAGATGATCCATCTTCCATATTCATTGTCAGTGGTGCTTCCCCTGATGGCTGATGTTGGCAGCTGTGATTTGCGGTTTGCAATAATGGATGTGACTAAAGTGTGCAATTTAAGCGCATTCTAATCCTAAATGTTAACCGTCTGTCTGTGACTTTGTGGATTAACATTATGCTCTGTACTGAGTTTGTTTTTCACATGGTGAGTATTGTGATCATGTTTTCTGAATTCGTTTGAAAAGTTTAGATCACTAAAATAAGAACAATTACATATTGTTTAATCAATCCTCCTATTTATTATTACTAACTGCCACTGTGAACTAGCAAATTGTTTTGTTTAAATAATAACATTTATGTAACAAAAAGTAAGTAATGCTTAATAGAATATGATTTCAAGTAGATGCATATTTTCTTTTTTCTCTTTTTCTTTGTGTGGCTGTGCTAAGATGTGCCTTCTCTAGGTTGTCCTCAATACTGGCACTATCTTTGAAGAGGACCCTTTATTTTATTTATTTATTTATTTTAAATTGATTTTAGAAAGGAAGGGAAAGAGAGAGAAGCATCGATGTGAGAGAGAAACATCAATCAGTTGCCTCCCGCATGTGCCTGGAATCAAATCCAGCATTTTTTGGTGTATGGGCTAACACCCTAAGCAACTGAGCCACCGGGCCAAGGAACATACTTTCATATTTTAATGATACATTAATAATACCTTGTGCATCATTATTATTATCACTGTTGCTGTCGTTATGTTGTTCAGTATGGCTGTGTCCCTGATCAATTTTCTAAAAAGTTGGTCACTCTAAAGACAAGTCCTATGGGCCCCAGCACTCCTCGTCTAGTGAGGAGGGATATAGCCTGCTAAGGACCAGTATGGTGTCTAAGGACTCCCAACACAGGCTTCAGGTTAAATCTCTGATTGAAACCTTTAGAAAGGAAAAAAAAAAGAACCTGTTTATGGACCATTAAAGGCAGATACATAATTGAGTTTGGTTTGAAATCTATATAGCTGCCACAGAACCATGTGAGCCTAAAGATTTGTGAGTTTACAAAGGAAATTACTTTGCAAAAAAAATCATTTGTTTTGGATGATGCTTACATTCAAGAACTCAGTTTTTCAATATCACTGGAAGCAGATGCTAAACTGCAAAAATTAACTAGAGATTGTATTTCAGAAAGCAATGATACCCCACTTCTATATTAAGTTTACTGTTAAGTGAACAAAGAAAGAGAAGAGCATTTTTTTCATTACCCAAGCAAATAGGACATCTGTGCACAAGAAAATGCAAGACAAAATTTGGTGGGTGAAATTTACTGTTGTGGAAGGAATAACTGGCTTGTAGGTACCAAACGTTTTATATCCCACATCTTAAACTGGATCGGATCTCATAGGTTTTAAGCATGTCTTTGTTGTTGTTGTTTGGTTTTAGTTTTATTTTAACCTTGTATTGAGACAACAAAAAGAATTTCAAACTAATGGCAAAAGGAGAACTTAGGTTCTGAGCCTCACTGGTCTTGACACAGTAAAGTGAGAGATCTTTGTGTCCAGGTTTGAGGGATCCTAAGCTGCCACAGGTTACCCAAAAATCACGATAGGACCTGTGAGGCCCACAGAGCGAGCATTACATGTTAGTCATGACATTTAGCTGGTGTTCCTGGTATGCAATTTTTTTTTATAATATATTTTATTGATTTTTTACAGAGAGGAAGAGAGAGGGATAGAGAGTTAGAAACATCGATGAGACAGAAACATCGATCAGCTGCCTCTTGCACACCCCCTACTGGGGATGTCCCCACAACCAAGGCACATGCCCTTGACCGGAATCGAACCTGGGACCCTTGAGTCCGCAGGCCGATGCTCTATCCACTGAGCCAAACCGGTTTTGGCCTGGTATGCAATTTTGTTCCTTTGCTTTTAAAATTATCGCTGAGTCTTTAGTAAAGTCTTCTGAAAATTACCCAACTAATCCCAGCTGGACCGGACATGAGCACAGGATGGGAAGGAAGCGGTGCTCCCTCGTCACCAGCAGTGGTAAGTGGTGGAGCAGCCAAAGTGAGGGCCAATTTTGTGCACCAGGTTTCAGGTACCCAGGCCCTTCCCTCGCCCCAGGTGAAGATTTGCCCCATATTCTCAACCTCAGAGGAGTGGGTTGTTATTTTTATGAAGAGACACAATGGTTTCATTCCACATAGATCACCCAGGATACAGCTTTTACATTTTTTAAATTGTTTTCAGTAACAGTTCACATTAATATTATTTTACACTATTTTTGGGTGTACAGCATAGTGTTTAGACAATCATACTAGTATACCTTACAAAGTGATCCCCTTGATATTTCCAGTATCCTCCTGGACCGTACATAGTTATTACAATATTATTGACTGTATTCCCTGCATTTCCCATGCTCTGCTTTAACCCCCATGACTATTTTATGATTAGCAATTTGTACTTCTTAATCTTTTCATTTTTTTAACCCAGTGCCCCTAACCCCCATCTCTCTGGCATCGATTAGTCTGTTCTCTGTATCTATAAGACCGTTTCTGTTCTGTTTGTTTGTTTATACAGCATTGTTCTTTGGATTCCACTTATGAGTTATAAACTAAGTCAGGTTTTCCTTGATGGTATTCTTATTTATCTCTGGTAGCTTCTATGCAACCCACTACTGCATCCCATCCAGGCATCTTATAGGCAGTAGTCATACTCTGTACCTTTTTTTGCCTTCTCTCCATCATTACAAAGGAGGATTCTCCTGCTCTAATAGGGATTGTGTGCTAGATATCATAACTTACCCTATCCGGGCCCTTTCTAAAGGAGGCTTATAATAGCTAATGTTATATGTCACCTTAGTTGGACCATGATGTCCAGATATTTCATCAAACATTATTTTAGAATCTAGTGACCCACAGGTTGAGAACCGCTGTTGTAGAGCCTAAGACCATCGGAAAACACATATATTTACATTATGATTCATTAACAGTAGCAAAATTACAGTTATGGTTGGGGGTCACCACAACATGAAGAACTGTATTAAAGGGTCGCGGCATTAGAAAGGTTGAGAACCACTGTTCTAGATGTCTCTGTGATGTGTTTTTGTTGTTGTTGTTTGTTTGTTTGTTTTTAGATGAGATGAACATTTAAATTGATGGACTTTGAGTAGATTGTTTTCCATAAAGTGGGTGGGCCTCATCCAATCAGTTATAGGTTTTATAGAACAAAGACTTGCTTCCCCTAGGCAAAAAGGAATTGTGCCAACAGTTGGCCTTTAGACTTTAACCATAGCATTGGCTTGTTCCTGGGTCTCCAGCCTGCTGGTCTACCCTACAGATTTTGGAATTGCCAGTCTCCATAATCACATGAGCCAATTCCTTAAAATAATAGCTCTTCTTTCTCCCTCTACTCAAAGCACACACACACACACACACTTTATTGGTTCTGTTTATATGGAGACCCCAAACTAATATAAGTCACTAATTAAGAAAGCTCAAATTATAAGGCATTGACAAGGTATCAATGGATCAGCATACATTTGGTGAAACTTCAAATTGAACATTTAAATGGTACATGCTCCACCTATATGCAGAACTGGACCTCCACAATACTTGGAGATACAACCTCTCTAAGCTGGGAAGAAAGTATGAATTTCCCTCCTCCTCCACTCGGTCCCTGGCAGTAAGGCTGAGTATCCTGAAAGCAACTATTTTCTGAAGGCCAGAATTTGTAGACCACCTGCTGTCACACTCAATCTGCTGGTCAGAGGGCAGACTTACAAGCTAAGTTCATACTTTTCTGGCATGAGACAGATAGGCAATCCCCACCCCTGATGTTAGTCAGGGTCTGGGGTAAAGTACAGATGAACATCCAAAAGCCATTTCTACACTTATCTAAAAGTTATAAATCAAGCTAGAACATCTATACTAATAAAAGTGTAATATGCTAATTAGACCAGGTCAACTGACCATCTTCCAGACATCTGACTTCCTTGCAGACAAAGCCATGGTGGTGGGGGCAGAGGCAGAGGCAGTTAGGGGCGATCAGGCCAGCAGGGGAGGGCAGTTGAGGGCAACCAGGGTGTTGATTTATTCTACAATCATTGTGAAACTACTCTGTGTTACACACTACAACTGATTTTGATTATATCCAGGTAAGTACAAAATAGAATCCTGTCACAGCGTCCTTTGTGGTTCTTATCATTATAAAACAAAATTACAAATCCTGGAAATGGGTGAACCTTTCCTGGGGTCTGATTCTGGGCTGGTTTGGCAATTTCTTTGTTTTCAGTCATAATTTGCATCTTACACCCATATAAATAAACAAGTTATTCCACACGTGCTTCAAGAAAGGGTTCCTATAGACTTCTTGGTTACATGTATATTGGGTCTCCTCTCCATTCTCCTTGGAACCTACGGAGTGGGAGAGAGCAAGTTTCCCACGCCCCTTACTGTTTCATTTGTCTACAGCTGTTTTCTTATCCAGATTCAGTGGGTAATCTGGTAGCCAACAAATTTGTATTAGCTTTACTTTTCATAAAAGCACTGCAAAGTAGACATTATTATCCTCATTTACACATGTGGTTATTATGACTCAAATGTTAAGCGAGATGAATGGCTTTTGTTGTAAATAAACAGCAGAGTGAAACTTCAAACCTGCATTTGTCTGATTTCTAAGCTTACTTGCCATTCCTTCAGACTAGCAATAGTATCTATACTAATAAAAGAGTAATATGCTAATTAGACCAGGAGACCTTCCGGAGATCTTCAGGACGTCCTTCCAGACAAAGCCGGGAGCTTGACCGGCCTGCAAACTGCCCCCAAATGGCCCTCAGCTCCTCGCCCAAGCCAGCTACGCCCCCCCAGTGGGGACCCTCACCCTGATGGGGGCATGGCCAGCCTGCAAATGGCCATCAGCCCCTCGCCCAGGCTGGCCACATCCCCCAGTAGAAACCCCCACCCCGAATGGTATGTGACCAGCCTGAAAACAGCCTTCAGCCCCTCACCCAGGCTGGCTATGCCCCCCAGAGGGGACCTCCACGCAAATGGGGGCATGGCTGGTCTGCAAACCTCCCCAGTCCCTTGCCCAGGCCAGCACCACCCCCAGTGGGGACCCTCAACCTGATGGGGGTGTGGCTGGCCTGCAAATTGCTCCAGGCCCCTCGCTCAGACAGGCCCCACCCTCCAAGGAGACCCCCTTCAGGGCAGACCAGTCGGCCCCCACCCATGTACCAGGCCTCTATCTATACTAATAAAAGGGTAATATGCTAATTAGACCAAGACACCTTCCGGGGGACCTTCTGGACATCCTTCCAGACAAAACCATGGTGTTGGGGCCAAGGAAGATGTGGTTAGGGGCGATCAGGCCAGGAGGGGAGGGGAGTTGGAGGTGATCAGGCTGGTAGGGGGTGGGGGGGACAGTTGGGGGAGAGCAAGGTGGCAGTGGGAGGTAGTTGGGGGAGATCAGGCTGGCAAGGGGAGGCAGTGTTGGGGGTGAGCAGGCCAGCAGGGGGGAAGTTGGGGGCAATCAGGACAGCAGGTGGGGAAGTTGGATGCAATCAGGCCAGCAAGGGGGGGGGCAGTTGGAGGTGAGCAGGTCGGCAGGCAGAGTGATTAGGGGCAGTCAGGCAGGCAGGCAGGTGAGTGGTTAGGAGGCATCAGTCCTGGATTGCTAGAGGGATGTCTGACTGCTGGCAGTCAGATATCCCCTGAGGGGTCCCAGATTGGAGAGGGTGCAGGCCAGGCTGAGGGACACCCCCTCTCCCAGTGCACAAATTTCATGCACCAGGCCACTAGTCCTCATATAATACTAGTAAAATAATTTCTACCTTCAATAAGGTATTTTTGTTTGTTTGTTTTTTGTGTGTTTTTTTTTGTGTGTTGTTTTTTGTTGGTTTGTTTGTTTTTTACTGATATGGATACCTTTTGTCACTAGAAATTTTGAGAAAAATGTGTTTTCTTCTGTACTGGTATCTTTACTTGTACTACTATAGTATAAAACCAAAAATGGCATTCCCTAGCCCAAGAAATCAAGCCTTGGCACATGAATTAAAAGTTAGTTCATTGGGTCCTGGCCAGTGTGACTCAGGTGGTTTAGCATTGTCCCATGCACCGAAAGGTCACCAGTTTGATTCCTGTTCAGGCCACATGCCCAGGCCACATGCAGGCTCCATCCCAGGTAGGGGTACATGTGGGAGGCAACCTATCAATGCTTCTCTCTCTCCCTTATCCCTTCCTCTCTTTCTAAAAAATCAATAAAAACATTTTTTAAAGTTAGTTCATTGGGAAATAAAATACATTTGTTTGCATTTGTATCATCATTGTGTAATGACAACAAACTATACATATCTGAAAAATTTGAAAGATAAGACTTTGTAAATGTCTTTTTTCCACCCCATTTATTCTATCTGGTTTTCCATTGATTCAACATTTATAGGAAATCTGCTCTGAATTAGGCTCTGTGGTCTCTTTGAGTGGGGCTTGCATCTGTTGAAAGTATACAAATTGAGATGATTCTTTGCACAGTCCTGTCCTCTGAGGGACAGATCAGGGCCCCGTTTGGTACAGATCTAGATTTAAAGCCTTGAGTCCACATGTGCCCACATTATTTTAAGAAAATTCCAGGTTATTTCTTGCTTTATTTGCTTGTTTTAAGGTCATGTTCTCTCTCTCTCTCTCTCTCTCTCTCTCTCTCTCTCTCTCTCTCTCTCTCTCTCTCTCTGTCTCTCTCTCTCTCTCTGTCTCTCTCTCTCTTTCCCTTCCCCTTCCTCTCTCTGTCATCAGTCTATATCTGTCATATATCAAGCAACTGTCTATACATCCATCTCTATATTTTTAATACAACAAGATGTTTACTTGACCAGGGACAAGTTTTAAGTGGCGTTGGCACTGTGAACTGGTGGGGTTTTGTTTTGCAGTTCAGGGGAAGGTGTATAATTTTAGTGAAATAGCCAGCTTGAGAACTCTCGGTTCCTCAGGTGAACAGTCAGTACATAGATTGTCCCTGTATGTCCCTAAGAAACTTGTCATGAGTGTAGACATGATCTTGCCCTGCTTCATGCCTATGTTCTCCACAAGGGACTGGTGTTCAGTGTGTGGAGGTGGGGACACCATCCCCGGCTTCATGCTTTGGGAGTTCTGTGACCCTGTGACCAGCAGCTGTGATGCTAAGGTCCTGTAACCAACCTCGTTAATACACCTGTGATGCACAATTGGCAGACTAGCTCTTCATGGTATCACTTCTCAAACTCTGAAGAAAAGACAGGTTGGAATTGGGATATGCACAGCAAATCACACATTTCTTATCTACAAAGATTTATGTAAATGAATTCTTCTTCTGTTGGATCTGATTACATGAAAATAGCTATGCTTGTGGTTTTGATATAAATATTTATTGGTGTGCTTACGAGGAAAAATAATTTTCCAAGGAGACTTTGTTCACAGGTTGAGAGAAATGAGGTTTTGATTTTATTGTTTGAATTCTGTATACAAACAACTGTGAAGAGCGAGGTGTCTAAGCTTATACTGATGTTTTATTATTTATTAATACAAAAGTGATGGCTTCAAAGAAGGTAAAATTCATCGTTAATGTTGAGATTTTTAAAGCATAAAAGTATCATTTATATCATCAAAAATTGTTATTCTATTGCTCCACACAGTAATTATGATGTCCCTTCTTTAACAAGAGTGTAAACCGTGGCTCTGAAAGATGAATCAATTTGTCATTGTAAAATGTGACAAAGCTGGAACACAAACCCAGGTTTTTCAGCTCTTTAAGCCCACACTTTTGTCATGTTCTGCTTTCCAGAATGCCCAATGATAAATAATAAATGGTTGTTTTATTGCTCTGCAGACTGTGTGAGTCCAAGAAACTTGAGGAATACAGTGTGCTCTCCAGAAGCCCTGGGCCGCAACTCACAACCAAATAAACTTTTATTGCCTTTTACTCCTTGCCAAGAACTATCCCTTCTGTTACTTGTGTGCACCCTGAGACCAATCTGGTCATCTCGATTTTATAATAAATAGGAAGCTGAGGATTCATTATTTTTCTGAAATTGATCAAAAGTCACATTGCTGTTAAAAATGGAGACATCAGAAATCAAATACAGGTCTTATTTTAAAGGTCATGATCTTTTCACCTGAGGATGATATAGAGAAGGGACCATGTCTTGAATCATTAACCAATGTGCTTCTCTCCTATTCCCCCATCTAGACTAGTTGGTCTACCTCCTTGGACCATAGCATACACCCAGCCCAGGCAGTGAAGGCAGCCTGGGTTTATTGATACCAAGGTAGAGCAGTTGGAAAAGCAAACCAAAGAGAAGTAAGCATATCCATGCTCATTTTCTAAGTTTCATAACAGACTTTTCAAACACAAGACAAAGAACATATGGAAAGGCTTTTTGAGTTATGAGAGCCTAGGTCTTTGAGCTGAGATCCTGACCTAGGCAGTAGGCAGAAATGATGCTGTAAAACCCAGGGTTTTCCCTTGGCCCATTCAGAGTAGAAGGTCTGACTCCTATCATGCTCTACCTCCTTTTTTTGCCAGACCAACCCCTTGAAGGATATAGGGCAATAGGAGACTTCCTGGTACCCCAAGTGGAAGATTCTGGTTCATTGCTTCTTATCAAGGACCCTGAAAGTTAACAAGAGTCCAGAAGTCCTCTCTTCCTCCCCACACACCACCATGACACTAGAGAATGAGTTCTGGGCAGACACTTTGAGCTAACCTTCTAATCTCCCAATACTCCTGGGGATATGGGAACTAGTAAAATGTTTTCTCTAAGTAGCATGATCGGACCTTGAGGGGCAAGGATCTGAAAGGTCTCTTAGTATAAGACATGCTGTGAGTTCCATTTGACCAGTGCCTACATGGAGAAGGGGCCTACTTAGCAGACACTAATTTGGACAGAATCCCCCAACCCCCAGTCAGGTACCTCTCCCTGATGCCCCAATGCTAGATCAGTGCTGTGGAATTTGCATACTATCCCAGATACGTGTGTATGCAGAATGGGGAACAAGTCTAAATTAGTGGAGTTTATCCTAAATAAACAAGATGAACATTTTCTAGCTTTATATTGTCAGGTAGAATGAGACCTTGTAAACATGTGAATTTACTCTTTATTCCCACTTTGCTCATTTACTTCGAAAGGGTTAATTATTTTAAAATTATTTTAAACTTTCAGTGTAAGGAGAAAGAATCATTCTCCTAAAAATAAAGAAGGAAACTAAAATAGAATTTGCACATTGATAAACCATGTGGAAAAGTCTCATCCGTTCCCATGTCATTATTCATTTTCATACTGGTGACTTCCAAGTCTCGCTGTCAGCTCAGCCTCCTCTATCCTCTACATCTCCACAAATCAACAGGTGCAAGGAGGTGAGAGCTGGAGTGGAACTTAGTACATTGTTAAGTGAATGAAGGAATGCATGAATATTTAATTTGTTTTTTCCAAGAAATCTACAAGGTGGTCTGTCCACAGGCAATTTTATTTAGTTTCTGACATTTTGATTGGTTTTTCATCACTTTGCAAATAGAATAGGGATACCCTTGCTCCTTTATAGGTTTCTGAATGAGGGAGTGTCCAAAGCTATTTGCTACCAATTAGTGATCATGTGGAGAAAAGAAAATTTATGGCCATGAAAATTCTCCTCTGTGAAGGCCAACAGGTCTCAACAAAGAAGAAGATGAAGTTCTATAGAACAGGAACATGAACAAGGCTGAGGTCGATTTTGGGTTATTCCAGACAGACCCTGACCTTCATTCTCCAGGCCCATCTGCCCTCTGGTAGGGCATTTGCTGATTTGGCATCACCAGGAGAGGCCGTTCTTAACCACTTTGGGGGAGGATTGCCTCTAAGGTCTTATTCCTGACACTCTTTAGAAAGCTCAGAACTGTGGTTCCTCCTGTGCCCCTGTCTTCTAAGGCCTGAGGTGGCCCTGGGAGATGGCTTAGCTTCCTGCCTTTTGCTTTGGCTGCAGATGTGATAAGGTATTTGGTCACCATGGTTATGTGATAGCTGCGCAGGTCTGCCAGGGCCTGCACACACTGGTTATATGCTGTCAGGAGTGGGTCATTCCCGGAGGATAGGACATGGTCCCTCAGTGAAGGAGCTGACTGGATGGCTTCTATGAAGGCTTTATGAGAAGGTGGCATGTAGTCCCTCATGTTGAGCAGAAAGTCACCTGAAAGAAATAATCCAGACCAATGTCAAAGCTCCACATGGAAAGGTAAGAGAGCTGATCTGCTTTTCCAGACATCAATGCAGCAAAAAGTGTTGTTATCATGCTAACTGTCCAATCTACTTTGCTGGTTCTTTTGCTAGTAGACTTCAAACACACAAATGCACATTCCTGACTATTGATAGGTGACGGGGAAGGGAAAATGAAGCAAGCACTGCTCAGATAACTGAGTTGGAACTACCTCTATCATGGTATAAATGATTACCATATGTCAAATGTGGGCAAATTATATTGTTAATCGTTCTGAGAGGATATTTGCAGATGTGAGCATAAACTCTTAAACTAAGTAGCTAGATAATCTGCTGAATTTTATTTCTTAAATGCTTTGTTTTGGAGGGAGTGCTAAGGAAGAAGAAAGTAATAGGGTTTATAAGAGCAAAAAGATAAAGAATGAGCCACTTTAATTACAACCTCTTGAAGTCAAATTGTTTCAAAACCTAATCAATTGACATTTACAAGAAATGTAGATAGATAGATAATCTATAGGAATCCCATTCCTGTTTAATATTATACATGGTACGATACCTACTAACATCACCAAGTCAAAATCCATGCAAAGTTGTAGTTCTAGAGAACTGACTTCTGCAGATGAGACTGGACCCTCTGACACCAAATTCTAGTCTTTGTTTTTCTAATTCAACTTGAAAACTCTGTACTATGAAGTGCTTTTGGCAGCTATTAAACATTTGGCTCAAGACTGACAGGTAAGGAAATGAGCAATTTCAAATTTCTAAAATGGTTGGCCCTTCTCTCTTCTGGTCTAAATAGAATTGGCTTGAGGTTGCACCATTTTCATGGGGAAGGGCTTTCATGGAGAAGCTTAGAACCATCCTGGGCAACAACCAGACTTATCAACAAAATGCCAAACCCTCCAAACTCCAGAACTCTCCTTCATTTTAGAGCAAGGAAGCCACTGCCTAAAGATCCAAACAAAACTGCAGTGAACAGCTGGAAATATAGCAATGTTTTAAGATTTGGAAATGAAACCCAATTTCCTGCTGAGACCTGATATTAATTGACTTGACACAATAACATGTGGCAGGCACAGAGTTTCCCAGTTAATTTGGAAAAGTATAGACTTCGTGACATTTTAAGTTACACTTGGTTTTATCAATTTGTAAAAACACCTCTGTTCTTCTCCCTGTTAAGAAAGAAAAAAAGAAAAGAAAAGACAAAGAAAAATGTCTGGCTTACCACTTTCCTTGCTATGGCGAATGCCCAAGAACTCATCAAAGGCATGAAGCACTGTGCTCTGAGCTGCACTCCCTCCAGAGTATTTCAGGGGCTCTGTGGAGACTCCTTCATATATCAATCCCACAGGCATTGCTGGGTTATCTTTCCATCTAAGCAAGAGTAAAAGTCAGAAAGAAGTAGGTGTTTGGAGTTAAGAGTATATTTTTCTGATATAGAACCAGAGAGTGAGCAATAAAGCAAACATGATTTGAATGGCAATTTCAGGGCAAAAGACTGGATATATTTGTAGGATGTGTATTTAAGCATCATCTTGACCCCAATTTCATAACAGGACATAGAATGCAGCCCTTCTCCTCCCTCATTTAAAGGAGTTTACAGAGAAGTAAAGAATAGAGAATGCCCAACTGGTGTGGCTCAGTGGTTGAGCGTCGACCTATGAACCAGATCACAGTCCGATTCCCAGTCAGAGCACATGCCCAGGTTGCAGGCTTGATGTCTAGTGTGGGGTGTGCAAGAGGCAACCAATCAATGATTCTCTCTCATCATTGATGTTTCTATCTCTCTCTCCCTCTCCCTTCCTCTCTGAAATCAATAAAATTATTTTTTTTAAAAGAATAGAAAAGAATCTCTCATCCAATCATAAACATGACATCAGTGCTTATCAACAGGAACAAAGTAGGGGCTCCAGAACAATCTTCACTTCCCCTGATAAAATTGCCTTGATGACTTGATAATTTCACCAGTAGAGATTTGAAAACACACACATACACACACACACACACACACACACACACACACACACACAAACATACTCACACATATAAGTACATGCACACACACATCTTTGCCCTTCCCTAAAACAGTTATAACAGTTGTCATATTAAACTATCAGTTCTAAATGCTACCTGACTTAATGGGAATGCCTTTATCAAATGCTCTGTTGATGACATGTATGCATACTAAGGGTATGACTAAAAGAACACAATACAAGACTGCAGAGTGTCAGAAGCGATGTGGAAGGACTGGAGGCTCTTAGTCATGCTCAGATTAAATGGGTTTTTCTCCCCTCTCCTCTCTTTTCTTCTCTCCTTTCTTCCCTTCAGTCTCCCTAATTCCATTTATCTTTTTGTCTCTGGATACCCCTCTCTCTACCTCAACTATTATACTCATTTCCATCTGCTTTTTACAAAGTCTTAAATAGTCACAGAGTGTATGTGGGTGGCTCCATAATGAGACAAAAACAAGAGCACCAAGAACACATATATTTGTACTTACAATGCTTTACAGTTTATAAAGCACCTTCATATTCATTGACCTCTTATGAGTATATCAAGGCAGGTATTTTTAAGCCCATTTTGCAGATAAAGAAATAAAGACTCTAAGCAGTTCATTCTCCAGGGCCACATTGCTAGGGAACAAGAGAATCAGAACTTAAGTCCCAAACTTGTAATTTTCTATTTTCATGTTCTCAGAACTTGCACATGTGGATTTCTACTTTTTCTAAGAAACAGAATCCTTTTCTCTTATTACTGGGAACAAACTACTCCCAGTTGTTAACAGTTTAAATAACAGGCTTACGTGATGTCTCGCCTTCTTCCCGTAATTTTAAAAGTCATTGTGCTCCAGAGAAGGGAAACACATCTCATACGCACGAAAGCCGTAGACAGGCCGCTCAGCTTGCTGTTCATGACCTTTTTTTTACATATTTCTCTGAGGCAGGAAATGCTACAAGAATCTGGATTGTTTTCTTTTGGGATTGTTTTTGGTTGGCTGTACTCTGGTTTTCACTGGAGGAATATCAGAGTGGCCTTTGCAGGTGGGGCGCTGTCACTCTTGAAAGGAATGGAGCACAGAAAGCAGTCAGGGAGACAAGCAGGAAAAGCAAAGGAAGGCTCCTGAGTGTAAAACTGTAACATGCTGTGCCTGTTAGGAAAGTGGGCTCTGTTTTAGGCAGATAGAGAATTTAATCTCAGCTGTGATGTGTATTAACTGTGAGCCTTGGCTTAGTTCAATCCTCTCTGAGCTTCCACTTCTTCCTCCACATACCACAAGTATCCACCTTATTGGGTTTTTGAGAGAACTAATTAAAACAATACTTGCTCAATGCCTGGAATACATTATTAAGCATTCAATAACTATCAGCCATTTTAGAATGTTATTCAGAGTGAGTGGGATCCCTGTTCTCCCTTTCATTATTCTGTTACTTTGTACCATCCCTCTGAGTGTTCGTGCTCCTAATTTGCACCTACTTCTTAAAGCTGCTCGGAGATAGGAATGGGTTTCAGAGAGGTTTCACGACTTGTCAGAGTTCAGAACACTGGTTGGATAAAATTTCTAAACAACATTCTCTGTGGAAGAAATATGGAAGATGACTGATACTCTGCAGTAAGTGGACCAAATACAATGACCAGCCTGTTCAGGTTTCCTTTGTATTCCTGTCGATGATCTTGCATAGGCGTTTTGGTCTCCTTCTCTAGTTTCTTCCCATTATGACAACTCCCAAGTGTTAGGCTCTCTCAGGGCTCAGTCCTTGGGCATCTCACTACTCGCCCTTCCCAAGGGATATTTTCTAGCCTCATAGATTTAAACACCTATTCTCACTGTTTACAAATTTGCACCTGCACCTGAACCTCTCCCCCATGTTCCAGACTCATATACTATCTGAATGCCTGCTAGACATCTGCACAGGAATGAACATGTTCTAAACTGACCTCCTGATTCCCCACCCTTTTGCCAAACTTGTCCTGCCTACAGTCTTCCCCAACAGAAAAACTGGCAGTTACATCTTTTCAGCAGAGTTGGACAAAACCATAGAATCTTTGATTGAACCCTTTCTTTTCCATTCCACGTGCACTCCAATAGCAGATCCTGTCAAACTTTACCTTCAATCTGTATCCAGACCTGGCCATTCTCAACGCTTCTGCTGTTACCACCCTAGTTAAAGCTACCACCCTGAATTGTAGTAAAAGCTCCTTAAATACTTTCCTGGCTTCCATTCTTGAGTTGAAATCATCTATTTTCCACTTAGAAGACAGAGTGATGAATTTAAACTTAAGACAGATCATGTCAGTCCTCCCAAACATGCCAGTGTTGCCCATCTCACTCAGAAAAAAAGCTAATGGGCCCCTGCAGGACCTGGTCTTCCACCAGCACATGTATCTTTCTCATTCTCCCCAATATTTACTCCATTCAAGCACTGCTGGCTTCCTTGCAGCTACTCCTCCATGACAAACATGCTCTTGCTTCAGGGTCATTGTCATTTCTTTTCCTTTTGCTTGCAACAGCATCTAGGTAGCTTACTCCTTACTTCTTTTGGGTATCTGCTTAAATATCACTTAGAAGTGTGGCATTCCTAGATCGCAATAAATAAACAAACAAACAAACAAACTTTGGCCACCACAATCCATGATTCCTTATATCTTACTTCATATTTTCTCATATTGCTTATTGTTTTAACGTATCTTGTATGATACTTGATGTTATTATATTTATTTCTTCATCTGCCTCCCATCGTTAAAATGTATGTAAGCTCCACAAAAAATGAAGTTGCTGTTTTGTTTTGTTGTTTCATTGCTAACACCTAGAACTGTGCCTGGAAGATGAATCAGTGAATAAAACATATAGCATTCTATAATTATGTATTATATCTAGAACATGTAGACCCAAGTATATGTCTTAAAAAGACCTGGCCAGCCTAAAAGAGCCATCAAATGCTCAAATGGTGAAGACATCAATCTCCTTTTAGTGCTCTAACCTGAAGAAGATACGTTGAAGCCCCATAGAATACCAAAAGAGGAAATACCAGTGTGAAAGTCAAAAAGGTAAGAGAAAGGCATTTACTTTTACTAATAAAACACACATATTCTCTGTCTATGATGACAGTAGTCTGAGGAAGGGAAATTGAGTTCTTGTGAAGAACCCACGGATTGCTCCCATGCATTCTCAGGCCCAAACTGCTGTTTGGAAGGAAAGGACTATTTTTCTTTCAAATCTCTGTAGGCAAGATTATTTTTAGTCTTCTTGTAGCATATTTCTAGGAAACCCAATAGAAGCAGACATTTAAAAGGAAAAGAAAATGAGATGACATTATTTTTCCACAGGGGCTATTAACCTCCTGAGAAATTTAATATGAGTGGGAAATAAAGATAAAATGTTTCATCTGCAGATGAAATCTTTCAACTCTCCTAAATAAAAAAGCTTTAAAAAGTCAACAAAAATAATAAATCAAACATAGGACAAATCAAGAACACAGGAGCAGAATTAGTTTTTTCAGGACAACCCTACTGGGAATTATCAACAATCCAGATGTTCTTGGACATCTGCACTTACCAATGTACTTAGGATTTGGTACTGGCCAATTAGTTTAGCTAGATGGGAAATATTTTTGAGGATGAGAAACAGAGGTGAGACACTGATAAAATGCATCATTGACCCAGAAATTATTTTAATGAAAACAAAGTCACCTTCTGGTGCCTATTTAATTATGATAGTTAGAATTAATATATATATATATATATTGTCCCAAGAGTCCCATTCTAATTCCCAGAACTGTTAATATTATGAGATTTCAAGCCTATAGATATGATATATCATATTACAAAGGGACTTTGCAGATGTAATTAAGGTTACTAATCAGTTGATCTTAATGTAGGGAGTCATTCTAGATAATTAGGTGAGCTGAATTCAATCAATAAGTCCTTAAAAGCAGAGAGTTTTCTCTGGTTAGTGACAAAAAGGAGAAGTCAGAGAGATTTGAAGTAATAGGAGGATAGGAAGTGTCATTGCTGAGACAGAGGAGACCATGTGACAAAGAATGCAAGAGGTCTCTGGAAGCTGAGAGCAGATTCTCTCTGATAGTCAGCAAGGGAACAAAGACCTCAGTTTCAAAACCACAAAGAGTTAGATTCAACCTAAAACGTGAGTGAGTGAATTCTTCCCCATATTCTCAAGATAAGAACTCAACCCAGCAGATACCCTGACTTGGCCTTTTGAGAACCTAAGCAGAGAACCAAGTTGAGCTCACCCTGACTTCTGGCCTATAAAAATGTGAGATAATTAATGTGTGTACTTTCAAGTTGCTAATTTGAAAGTGTGGTAATTCGTTATTTAAAAGGAAAATTGATACAAACTTAGAGAACCAAGTAAAGCATTAATCGATTTTTCAGAAATAAATGCTTCCTAAATCCCAGTCTATTTTAAAACATTTTTAAATGACCTTTTTTTCTTTTGTCTAATCCTACCAAAGCATATCTACATGTTTTGCTTAATATTTGTTGCTAGAATCTTTTCTCTACCATCAGATCTTTTCTTGACCCTGACTACATGAAAAACAGAGAGTGAGAAGAATTCTATATGATATTCTCTTTGGAGAGCATTTTGAGAAACAGTCCCAATTCCATATCTGTCACTCCCTTTTCCCCCATAAACCAGGTATTTATTACTCTCAAGTAATTCTATAGAAACCTTCCTGCTTTTATTCTCTACAGTGAGAATAAATGAGAAATCTCCATCCAAGCCGCCCTCCCTTAGAGAGGGAGGTCACTTTCTCACATTCCAGAACTACCCAATCTATAGAAAATACTTAGTACATGTTGTCACTCTGCTCTTGCACCAATGCATTATACCACGAAATCAATAAATTTATTGATTTGGGTATTTGGCATGTTTCTTGTTCTATCCAAGCAAGCTTCAGATTCTATCAATAGCCCTTCAGGCATCTCCTAGTTATACACATGGCACACTAGATGATATTGACTTTACATTTTTTACCACATCCATCCACTACTGCCATCTTACACTTTTCACCATTAAAAACACACACACCCAAACAAACTCAACTTCTTAAAGTGAATAGGAAAACAATCTCATTAAAATATGGCAATGTAAAGCCGAAACCGGTTTGGCTCAGTGGATAGAGCATTGGCCTGTGGACTGAAAGGTCCCAGGTTCAATTCCGGTCAAGGGCATGTACCTCGGTTGCGGGCACATCCCCGGTAGGGGGTGTGCAGGAGGCAGCTGATCGATGTTTCTCTCTCATTGATGTTTCTGGCTTTCTATCCCTCTCCCTTCCTCTCTGTAAAAAATCAATAAAATATATTTTTAAAAAAATAATAAAAAAATAAAATAAAATATGGCAATGTATGACTAGTGTATTTAAAAAAAGAACTGCATCTAAGAGTAGAGATCTATTTTTGGAGAGATTATAGGTCATGTGACCAAAAAAAGAGTACACAGGAATATGAGAAAATGGCTTGGTGTAGCCAACCTAGGAATGTTATAAGAAAGCTTTCCCGTTACTGTCTATACCTCCATCTGTTTTAATAACAAGGGGAGGGAATAAATATAAATGATTGAGCTTTGTGTGTGGCATATTGGGCTTTTTTTTCCCTTCCTGTCATCAAGGTCGGGTTCTAAGAAAGTAAATACACATGAATCTAATATGAGAGCCTAAGGACAATTACTCTAAACTTAAATATTCAACCTTTAATGCCATTTGCCATGCAGATGTTACCTCTCTTCTTTTATCCAAGAGTGGATCTAGGTGACTACTTTGCTAACAATGGTTATTTGGTGTGTTTCTTACTCTAGGAAGCTTATGTCAGTTTCCACCCCCATAAATTTGGAAAATGCTACAGAGACCTCCTGCAGGAAAACATTTGAACTATACTTACCCAGAGAGAAAGATCCGGATGACTGCATAAAATATGTCTGGATCTACATAATCTGGAGGAGCAATCAAAATGTGAACTTTACTACAGGCAAAAAAAGCAATTGGTTACATGTGTATGGGCCCTGCTGAGCTCCTGGGGCTGCTTCTCTATCTGATCTGCATGGAAACCTGGAATGAAAGCTACAAGCAAGAGGTGGATGGAATGTTCTCTTCTGTAATTGTCCTCATTGGCGCTTGCAGAACTTTTAAACTATTCCAAATGCTGCTCTTTTCTACTTGTGGTACTTCCCCTTTCTCTACTTAACCACAACAAAAAGAGAGATCAAGGCCATCTTTTAAAAAATTAATAATTTAAACAAACATGATGTTTGAGAGAATATGGGAAGTGGAAGGGAGAAGGCCGAGAGAAAGAATCACCTCTCAAGGCTTTCACAAGAGAGGAAAACTAAAGCCATCTCTGCTCAAGTGGAGTTCTGTATAGCCAACAAAGGACAGAGGAGTGGAGAGTCCCTTGTCTGGCTGGGGATTGCCACACCAGGTCAAATACAGATGCATTTAGCTCCACATTTAGCTGCATTCATTAAGCTGTGCAGCTATTTTGAATCTAAGCCAATGCTTATGGGTAATTGCTTTCACTAGATATTAAAATTATATATAAGGAAGCAAGTTTTCACATTTGTAACAAATTTCTTTTAATCAGCTTTTGAGGGTTGTTCTCTTTCTTCATCTAATGGGGTCCCTCTGTGACTAAGCATGCTCTCTTATGCATATTCCTATCTATCTCTCTTTGTTTCTAAGAGGGGAAAAACACACATCTCTTTTTATGATACCTAAATAGTGACATCTCTATACCATCAGTTTTTCTTTTGCTACCATTACACCTACTCTCTGGTCCTCCATCTCTTGTTTTTTTTCTGAAGTTCCATGACTCAGGTAACTAATGTCTTCCTTCAGCCTCAGGGTTTCCCATGTTCCTGAATGGTGTTACAGTCTCTCATTCTTCTGTAACAATACTCTTCTGAACTTTTTTTTCTGGTGATATTTCTGGGTCTTACCCATTTGGTGCTCTTTGCCTCCCCTTCCCAAATGCTAAATATTAGGTACACACTTTTCTAAATCAGTAATGACTGGTAATAATTTTTCACCCAACTTACCATATTTAATGAGGAAAAGTCAAATGATCATTTCAATAGATGTGAAATGATTTTGATATAAAACATTTCAATATGCGTGAAAAAATCCATTCATGGTAAAAAAAAAATAAAGTAAAATGATTTAGCTAATTAGGAATAATAGTACTCATCCTTGAATTGATAAAAGGAATCCATAAAGTCTCCAGTATACATTATACTTAATGTTAAAATATAAAAAATAAGTATTTCAAAATGTGAAACAAAACAAGGATCAGCATTTCCATTCAATACTGTATTGGGAGTCCTAGCGAGAAGAATGAGAAATAACATTAAACAGAAATAAAAGTTATAAGTATTGTAAATGAATAAAAAAAGAGAACATTATTCTCAAATGACTTCTCTATAGAAAACCCAAATAATCTCTACATAATTATTACAATGAATAAGAGTGTTTACCAACGTGCTAGATTTAAGGTTAATATTCAAAGGAGTGACATCATTATCATAGTGGAGTAAGAGTTTCTACTGTCTTTTGCCAATGAATGCTGATTTAGACAGTCACCCATGGACAAGAGAGCATTTGTGGAAGTCCAGGAGTCCAGCAAAGCCCCAGCACACCACTACAGTAAAAAATAATAATAATTTGAGGATATTGAATGCACTAAATGGAGTAAGAAGAGCATTTCACTTTACCTATATCACCCGCCCCACAAGGAGACATAGCTCAGCACCAACAGAGAGCTTATTGGCCTGTGATTTGTCCCGCAAGGAAAAGTGAGAGCATGTGAGTGCCCAGCTTCCCCAGATGCATGGAATGCATCCAGAGACCCACTTCTTTCTCACCATATCCAGAATACCAAGGTGAGCTTCAGGACTGAGAAACTGGGTGAGCGGGGAGATGAGGAGCAGCTGTGAGAGTGCCAGATAGGACTCTTGGAGGGTGGTAAAGGGATGCAGATCCTACTGACCATCTCACAGACTCTGACAAGACACCCTCCCAGGAGCTGATGGGAATGCTGCGCCTGCATATCCCCCAACTGGCCTATGAGCTCCCTTAGTGTTCAGGGTGCCTTACCCACATGCCACACACCCACATATGGCCACTTCCTTGTGTGCATAGCTGAGGAAGGAAAGAGTGAGCCTTTGTTAAGAAAGAAGAACAAAGTAGGAAGCATCGTGCTCTCTGATTTCAAACTATACTACAAATCTATAGTAATCAAAACAACAGGGCCCAGCTGTTACGGCTCAGTGGTTGAGCATCTACCTATGAACAGGAGGTTACGGTTTGATTCCCGGTCAGGGCATATCCTGGTTATGGGCTTGAACCCCAGTGTGGGGCATGCAGGAAGCACCAGATCAGTGATTCTCTCTCATTATCTATGTTTCTATCTCTCTCTCCCTCTCCCTTCCTCCCTGAAATCAATAAAAATATTTAAAAACAAACAAACAAAAACATGGTGTTGGCATAAAAAGATACACAGATCAATAGAACAGAATGGAGAGCCCAGAAATAAGTCTAACTGTCCACACATATATGGACAATTAATATAGGGCAAAGGAATCAAGAACATACCATGGAGAAAAGACAATCTCTTCAATAAATGTTGTTGGAAAACTGGATAGCCACACAGAAAAGAATGAAATTAGACCACTACCTTACACCATACTCAAAAATTAACTCAAAATTGATTAAAGACTTGAATGCAACACCTGAAACCATAAAATTCATAGAAGGAAACAAAGGCAGGAGGTCCCTGACATAGGTCTTAGCAATATTTTAGTCTGAATTCAAAGGCAAGGGAAACAAAAGCAACAATTAAGAAATGGGACTGCATCAAACTAAAAAGCTTCTGTACAACAAAGGAAATCTGCATCAAAACAAAAAGGCAACCTACTGAATGGGAAAAGATATTTGCAAATCATGTGTCTCTTAAGGAGTTACTATTCAAAGTATATGAAGAACTCTTAAAACTCAACAACAAAAAGCAAATATCCCATTTTAAAAAGGGCAGAGGATCTAAATAAATATTTTACAAAGAAGATATATATACATATGGTCAACAGGCACAGGAAAGGATGTTCAATATCACTACTTATTAGAGGAATATGAATTAAAACATGATGAGATATCACCTTACATCTGTTGGCACATTTCATTGTCAAAAATATAAGAAACAAGTTGTTAGAAAGGATGTGTAGAAAAGGGAACTCTGATACACTGTTGGAAGGAACGTAAATTGGTGCAGCCACTGTGGAAACAGTGTGGAGATTCCTCAAACATTTAAGAATAGAACTGCCATGTGATCCAGCTATTCCACTTCTGGGTATTCATATAAAAAATAAAATTACTGATTTGAAAAGATATATCCACTACTATGTTCATGGCAGCATCCTATCTAATAAAGAGGGAATATGCTAATTAACTGCCACACCCTCAAAGATGGCAGCGCCCACAGCCACAAGATGGTGGCGCCCTGTCCCCTCAGCCCCACCGGGGCGGCAGGCATGCAGTAAGGTTGGGCCCACCCCCAGGCAGGTCCGGCCTGGCCACACGCCTGCCTCCAGAGTCCCCCAGTCCCCTCAGCCCCCTCAGCCGCCCAGGGCCACCCGAGGCTCAGGTAATCAGTGCTGGCTGAGGCTTGTGCTGCCGGCAGTGGCAGCAGTAGAGGTATAATAGGGCATTGCCTTCCCCTGATCTCTGGGTCAACTCCCACCCCTGAGGGTTCCCGGACTGTGAGAGCGGGCAGGCCAGGCTGAGGGACTGCCCCCCCTCCAGTGCATGAATTTTCATGCACCAGACCTCTAATATATATATATATAGTACTCAACATAAAAATGAATGAAATCTTGCCATTTGCAACAACACGAGGGTATTATGCTAACTGAATAAGTCAGATGAGGAAAGACAAATACCATATGATTTCATACATATTGGAATCCAAACAAAACAAAACATATGTACAAACAAAACCAAACAAACCCATAGATACAGAGAACAGACTGGTGGTTAACAGAGGTTGAGGCTTGGGAGAACTGGGTGAAGGGAATTGGTTGCATGGTGATGTATATTAACTAGACTTTTGGTGCAGATCACTTTGTAGTATATACAGGTGTGAAATTGTGATGTTATACACCTGAAACATATGATGTTATATACCAATTTTACTTAAAGAACAACACACACACACACACACACACACACACACACACACACACACACACACACACTATACACTTTCAAGTTTCTTCTGATAGAGGAAGTTGAAGAGCTGTCTTGAAATTGAATGCAGTCACCTGAATAAAATGTAAACTAACCACAGGACTGGTGAGCCACTGAATTGGCTACACCTATGAAACCTCATCTCTGCACTAAGGAGACTAAAGAAGTGGTCAGCAAACTGCGGCTCGCGAGCCACATGCGGCTCTTTGGCCCCTTGAGTGTGGCTCTTCCACAAAATACCACGGCCTGGGCGAGCCTATTTTGAAGAAGTGGTGTTAGAAGAAGTTTAAGTTTAAAAAATTTGGCTCTCAAAAGAAATTTCAATCGTTGTACTGTTGATATTTGGCTCTTTTGACTAATGAGTTTGCCGACCACTGGCCTAAAGCAATCAATCATCCCAGGTTCCACTTGAGAAAAAAAGGCTAAAAGCGGCATAAGCGAGCATAAGGACAACACTGCAGTATCCTGACATTGCTGGACGGAATGTACACAACCTTTGCTGTTGTTTTTTGCTTTACCCTAAGGTGACCAGACGTCCTGCTTTTGGCGGAACAGTCCCGATTTTTAACAATTTGTCCCGCGTCCCGCGGTGTTTTAAAAAAGTCCTGATTTTTGGAAAGAATGCACGACAAGCTAGGGAACGGTGGGAGAACGGGAAGGGAATATACGGTTTTCGGCGGACATGTGGCTATTTAGCCAGGATATGAGTTTTATATTATTTTTGTTAATTTTATAATGTTAAACTTTAATAATAACAAATAATTGTTGAGAACTGATTATCGAGAACTGCTTATCAAAGTTCGCATTGTTGACCAGTTGTTAGAATTCGACCACCATTGTTTGGATTTAATGAACAATGGCATTTTTTGGGATTGGCAACAAAAACATTTTGTAACTGTCTCTCAGACGATACACATTGTACTTCGTGCTAGTAAGCTAGTTAAACAAGTGATGTCATTACAAATCAGCTATTCAGATAATTTAGGTAAGTAATTTATTTATTTATATCATAAATACATAAATTTTCTTGAATTTAGCAGACAGTACTCATATTATTTATATTTTATAGTGGCGGCAAAAAGTCTAGTGCCGGCCTTAAAAGTGACACTTACGACTTACATTACAGCAAATTCAGAGGAAAAATAATACAAGTTAGTATTTGTTATTATTTAGAAAGAAATATAGGATTAAAATAATTTTTAAAATATAGTTACTTTATAACAATCAAATTAATTTAATTTATAAACTAACAATAAAATATGTTCATGTAATTATGTACCTATTTACTGTGTTTTTAAGCAATATGTATATAATAATTTATAATATAATTTTAAATTATTTTTTTTAGATTTTTAACATAATGAGTAAGAAAAGAGGATGCAAATTCAATGATGATCTAAGAAGTGAATTTCCTTTTATTAAAAAAACCAAAAGCGATTACAATATAGACCAAATTTTTAATCAAGAACCCCCCCCCCCACCCGGGCCGAAACCGGTTTGGCTCAGTGGATAGAGCGTCGGCCTGAGGACTCAAGGGTCCCAGGTTAGATTCCGGTCAAGGGCATGTACCTTGGTTGCGGGCACATCCCCAGCAGGGGGTGTGCAAGAGGCAGCTGATTGATGTTTCTCTCTCATCGATGTTTCTAACTCTTTATCCCTCTCTCTTCCTCTCTGTAAAAAATCAATAAAATATATTTTAAAAAAAATAAGAACACCCCCCCCCCCCACCCCCCACCCCGGTCAATGGGTCAATGGTGTCCCGCTTTACCAATGTTAAAATCTGGTCACCTTACCCCCTCCTCCCAAACTTCATGCAAGATCTCAACATGCAAAGAAATATACGGCTACCGAAGAGAGCAAACTACCCTAACCACAAGAGAATACTGAAAAAAGACAAAACCGCAGAACATCTATGCAAACTGAGAGATCATTCGCCAATAGTTAAAACAGCAATGAGTTACCATAAAACAAAGCTAATACACTAGCTCCATCTAGTGGATTTTGCCCAGCCCTGCCCCAAGCAGAACCCTCAACCTACAGCAGCCCCATACCATGCATTTGTCCTAAGGTTCTGGTGATGTCCTGAATGGAGAGTCTCAGCCGCTGCAGGGCTTGCAGCAGGGAGTCCTGGCTGGGCTGCAGCATGGCATTCATTGCTTCAACAAGTGCCTGGGGAGAAGGTTCATTCACTCAGTCTATTAGCATTCACTTAAGGCCCACTGAGGTGGAGTGAGCTGAGCATCAGAGCTATGGAAATCAGGAAGGGCGCCCTTCTGACTGCTGGACTGTTTGCCAGTGCTCCCTTAAACTCAATTTGCTGTGAGGTTTGCCTGAGAGGATAACCTTTCTGGGCATCTCCCAGATAGACCCTTGGACACATTTTTCTAGATCTTTCCACTGATTGCTACTTGCTATAATGCTATCCTTTTTTTCCTTCCTTCTTTTGTATTTATCACACATTATAACAATGTCTACGTCTGTATCTTGAATTAGGAGACCCTCACCCCTGAGCTCTGTTTTCATAAAATCAGGCAGATTCTATAGAGCCCACAGAGCCCCCAGCTCCAGAGGCCCCTCCGTCATGAAGCCTTCCTAGCAGTCTCTACCTTATCTGAGCTATATTTGAAAGACCAATATTTCATTTTTTACCTTTCAATGGACTAAATTGATGAGAAGTAAAATAACTATATAGTTTCACTTTTGAGAACATTATAATACTCACACCGGGATTGGTGACACAGTAAAGACTTAAAAATATGCTCACCAGGGAAGGTGGTAAGGAAAGACATAAACCTAACTAATAATCTTCAGGCAAGGCATGGATTCTCTAGCTGATCACCTGCTGCTCCTCTGTCTTTATATTTATATTTTAGAGAGGAAGGGAAAGTGAGAGAGAGATAGAAACATCGATGATGAGAGAGAATCATTGATTGGCTGCCTCCTGCATGCCCCCCACTGGGGATTGAGCCTGCAACTCTGGCATGTGCCCTGACCAGGAATCGAACAGTGACCTACTGGTTCATAGGTCAATGCTCAACCACTGAGCCACGCCAGCTGGACTGTCTTTTTTATTATTATTTATTATTATTTTTATTGATTTTAGAGACAGAGGAAGGGAGAGGGATAGAAACATTGATTGGCTGCTTCTTATAGGCTCCCTAATGGGGATCCAGCCCACAACCAAGGCATGTGGCCCTAACGTGAATCACACCAGTGGCCTCCTGGTTCATGGGTCTATGCTCAACCACTGAGTCACACCAACTGGGCTCCACTGTCATTTATCTTACTGAACTTGACCTTTCTAAAAGCTGCCTGAACTCTGAAGGCTAGGTCATCTCAGTGATGGTTCTTTTCCTCTGAGCCTTTGAACAGCTGTCCTCGCTGCCAGAAATATGTCTGTGTGTCTGTTTGCCTTTCTCTCTCTCTCTCTCTCTCTCTCTCTCTCTCTCTCTTCTCTCTCTCTCTCTGCTTAATTCCTATATATCACTCAGGTTTTAACTTTAGTTGTCATTTCCCCTGGGAAGTTTTGCCTGACCCTTCAGGTCTGAATTAAGTGTTAGATTTCTTTTTATAAAACACTGCATTTTTTTTCCTTATTACCCTATACATCAACCCATCTTTCCCCACCATATCAGGAGCTTCTCTGGGGGCCAGAACAAGGTCAGTCTTGTTCCCCCATATATTTCGTTGTCTAGAACAATGCTTGTTGTCGAATGGACAAATGGTCAATTCCACGTTTTATAGGATTTGGGAGAAGCGAGTATCTATATGATCTAGAACATGACCTCTTTCCTCAGATATAAAACAGCAGGTCAAGGCCTATGCTCATCTATATTGATTAATTCATGGAAGTAAAGCTCAGACTGATTTCTCATTGAGAAAAAAAAAAAAGTGGTGTGGGTGGAAGGATACCTTAATCCCAGGTACTGCTGCTTTCTCTACCAAAACAGTCACCAGTATAAAACCACGCAGGCTTTCATCCCCAGGCAATGAGAAAATGATGTCCAAGTTCCTTGGGAAGGAGATGACCATATGGTTAGAGAGACGTGGACACTGTGAGTGTGCCCAGCCCACAGGTCCCCTCAGCGTTAGACAACTGTAAGCACAGGGCAGAATCGGTGAACACTTCTCTCTACAGGGAAGCCCCAAGGATGAGCATCTCCCTACATTCAGGAAGGGAAGAGAACAGATCTACTCAAGTCCAAGTTCACCTGCTCTGAGGACTCTCAGAGTCCAGCATGGCCCTGATGGTCCCAGACCATCCCCTCAATGGAACAGCTGGAGCCTGAGTGGGCAGGTCATTCTGATTCTTCTCAGGACCAATGAGAATCTATGGCCCATCACACCATTCCTGTCAGGAGCACAGAGTCTTAGAGCTACAGTGACCACAGGCAACAGCTAATCCCTTGCTCCTTGTTTTTGTTGTTATTGTTGTTTTTATAGATATGGCCCAAAGAAGCAAACAACTTGCTCAAGGTCACATTGCTGGTTAGTCACAGGACCAGGTGGGGAATAGTTTCATAACTCACGCTAGTGATCTTCCTAATCAATAATTTTTTTGTGTTGCTTTGTAGGATAGGGTGAGAGCTAGAAGACTGTACAGAGGAATCACTTTTAAATGACCTGTGACCATATGGATTCAAATATCCCAGATATAGAGCCAATCTACAAAACTTAAAAAACTTTACTCCATAAATCACTCCTGCTTCTAATAGTTTAAGCATGAGAAGAAAGGAAAACAAACACAAAATAAAACAGTCAAGAATACCATTGTTCCAGAAGTTACATTAGTGTAAGAAAAGGTGTCTTCACCCCTCCATCCCTCAATCTCCTGAGCTACAGCTTTTATACCAGACCCCTTTATTGAACTGAGGTTTGGGATGGGAGAGGCAATGTCAAGTTAGAGGCCGATTCTGCTCTCCAGAGAAAGAATAGCCTAAGGATGTCTGGGCCAGACCTGCCTCAAGAGTTGCAGTCCAGGTGACATAATATTTCAAAGGAATTCTTCTGTAGCTGTGGCAACTACTGCCTGTAATTTGCCCTTCATAAAAGTTATGGTGAAATGAGAGATCTTTTCCAGATCATTAAAGACTAGAGGCCTGGTGCACAAAATTTGTGCACGGGGGGGGCGAGGGGGTCCCCTCAGCCCAGCCTTCACCCTCTCCAATCCAGGACCCCTCAGGGGATGTCCAACTGCTGGTTTAGGCCTGATCCCTAGGCCTAAACCGGCAGTCAGACATCCATCTCACAATCCTGGACTGCTGGCTCCTAATCGCTCACCTGCCTGCCTGCCTGGTCACCCCTAACTACCCCCCTGCTGGCCTGGTTGCCCTAACTGTCCCCTGCTGCCGGCCATGTTGCCCCCATCTTCCCCCTCCCTGCCTGCCTGGGTGCCCCTAACTGCCCCCCCTGCCAGCCTCGTCACCCCTAACTGCCCCTCGCTACCAGCCTAATTGCCCCCAACTGCCCCCCTCTGCCAGCCTGGTCATCCCTAACTGTGCCCCCCTGCCAGCCTGGTTGCCCCCAACTGCTCCCTGCTGGCTTAGTCGCCTCTCACTGCCCCCCTTGCCAGACTAATTGCCCCAACTGCCCCCCCCTGTCAGCCTAGTCACCCCCAACCGCCCTCCCCTCGCTGCTGGCCAGGTTGCCAACAACTACTCCCTCCCTGCCTGCCTGGTTGCCCCCCTGCCAACCTGGTCGCCCCTAACTGCCCCCTGTTGCCAGCCTAATTGCCCCCAACTTCCCCCTCTGCCGGCCTGGTCGTCCCTAACTGCCCACCCCACCGGCCTGGTTGCCCCCAACTGCCCCCTCCCCCACTGGCCTGGTCACCCCCAACTGCCCCCCCTGCTGGCCTGGTTGCCCCACGCAGCCTGCTTGTTCAGTCATTTGGTCGTCTCTCACTAACCCCCCTGCCAGCCTGGTTGTAGGCAGCCATCTTGTGAGGGTTAATTTGGATATTACCTCTTTATTATATAGGATTGGTAAAGTTTTTTCCTTGCATTGCACTTTACTTGCTTTATTATGTACAGATTGAAAAAAATCCAGTTAAAAAAATTAATTCCCAAATCCCTACATGTAAGAGGCTACCATTGATAAATTCTGGCCCCTTTCCTTTTAGCCTTATTTTTGCATGCATTTGTATATAGCTTGTATACTATACATACAATTTGATATGCTTCTTTCTTGTTTTGCTGTAATCTTTTATTTTTATTTTTATTTCTTTATTGATTATGGTGTTACATATGTGTCCTTATTCCCCCATTTGCTGTAATCTTTTAAAGTTAGTGTGAATTACTAAGTGATTGAAAGATTACTGAGAACTTACCTGATGTCCAGGGGCCTCGTAAAATTTCAGTTATTGACAATCACAAATGACAAAAGAAAATAAAAGAATAAATCAGTTTGTAAACAGACATCCTTCTAGGGTCACATGTATATAGGCATGCACACACACTCAGATAGGCTACAAAAAGCGAGCCAAATCTCAACTCTTGTATCAGCCCCAGAACATTTAACTTGTAGTAGTGTGATAAATCATCTTGCTCCTTTTATATTTTTGCAATTATCACAAACTCAATTTTTGTTGTAGATATGCTATTCCAACAAACCTTTTAATATCTACTTTAGATCAAGTTCCAACCTCTCACCAAGCTTTTTCCTGATTTTTAAAGTCTGCAATAACGTAACTTCTTTGAAATTCTGAAGGGTTTACTGTTTGTGTCACTCTGACATTTGTCATATAGTGTTTGCTTTGTTATTTAACCACTTAGTTAAATAGATGTACTTTGCTTTCATTTCTTCATTGTACTTTGTGTTGTGCAAGGCATATTAAGAGAGACACCAAAAAATAATTGCTAAGAAGAATAAAGACTGAACCCGGGATTGTCTCTGCCTCTCTGCATTCTCACCCACTGAGAAATTAGCTTTTTGTTGTTGTTTTCTTGACTTTAACATCCTGGTCTAGCCATTTTTTCCCCTTTAACTTTCCCCACTCCTCTCTTTCTCTTTGATTTAGAGATTCAGTTTATTATTAAATATTTAATGTCTTGAACAGAATAATTTCTTCACATCTATTTATTAATTTATTTCTGTCCAAATTCTGAGACAGATTCAATACTTCCCCATGGGAATATTGGTCACCAATTTTTGTTATTAAAGCAGAACTTGTCAAAGATTGTAATTAATAACTGTAGAAAAATTCCAGGGCTCAGAAGTCCTTACACAGATGAGATGGCACACATAAATTAGTCTTAAAAGCTATGTTTTTTATTAAGCTACTAGTGTCCCAGTGCATGGATTCATGCACATTGAAAGAAAATTAATTAGAAGAAAGATTCATGCGGTAATTACATTACTGCAAAACATTACATGTCAAACTAGTATATATAATATAGTATTATAAAATAAAAACACGTGCGATTGGCACCAGCGAGAGCTTTATATGTATCATGCATGTGCAAGTCAATGTTTATTTTTAAATTGCAAGTGCACGTCATATGTACCAGCTGGTCGGTCAGTCGGTTGGACGGATGGACAGTTGGTCACTTAGCCTTTTATATATATACTAGGAGCCCAGTGCATGAAATTCGTGCATAGAGGGGGGTTGTCCCTCAGCCCAGCCTGAACCCTCTCCAATCTGGGACCCCTCGAAGGATGTCCAACTACCCTAAACGGGCAGTCAGACATCCCTCTCACAATCCAGGACTGCTGGCTCCCAACTGCTTTCCTGCCTGCCTTCCTGATTGCCCCTAACCGCTTCTGCCTGCCAGCCTTATCCCCCCTAACCACTCCTCTGCCAATCTGTTTGCCCCCAACTTCCCTCCTCTGCCAGCCTGGTCACCCCTAATTGCCCTCTCCTGCAGGGTTGATCACCTCCAACTGTCCTCCCTTGTAGGCCTGGTCCTTCTCAACTGCCCTCCCTTGCAGGCCTGGTCCTTCTCAACTGCCCTCCCTTCCAGGCTGGGTGCCTCCCAACTGCCTTCCCCTGCTGGCCATCTTGTGGTGGCCATCTTGTGTCCACATGGGGGCAGGATCTTTGACTACATGGGGGCAGCTATATTGTGTTGCAGTGTTGATCAATCTGCATATTACTCTTTTATTAGATAGGATAGAGGCCTGGTACAAGGTTGGGGGCCAGCTGGTTTGCCCTGAAGGGTGTCCCAGATCAGGTGGGGGTTCCCTTGGGGCATGGGGCGGCCTGAGCGAGGGGCCTGTGGTGGTTTGCAGGCCGGCCACACCCCCTGGCAACCCAAGCAGAGGCCCTGGTATCTGGAATGTATTTTCCTTCTACAATTGAAACTTTATAGCCTGGAGCGGAGCCAAGCCTGGGGCTCCCTCCGTGGCCGGCAGCCATTTCTGTTGGGGTTATAATTGAAACTTTGTAGCCTTAAGTGGGTGAGCCTGGCCAGGGTGTGAGGAAAGCTTTGCTTCCCTGTTGCCGGGGACAACCCTGGCCTGCTCTCTCAAGCTCCATTCTGCTGCCATTTGTATGAATTTGTTTACCTTCTATAATTGAAACTTTGTAACTTGAGTGGAGGCTTAGGCCTAGCAAGGGCAGATGGAAAGCTTGGCTTCCTCTGTTACCTAGGAAACTTTGCTCTCTGTGGTTGTAGCCATCTTGGTTGGGTTAATTTGCATACTCGCTCTGATTGGGTGGTGGGCGTGGCTTGTGGGTGTGTCAGAGGTATGGTCAATTTGCATATTTGTCTATTATTAGGTAGAATATATATATATGTTCTTTATTTAATCATTTAAAAATATTTTTAATTGATTTTTAGAGAGAGAAGGAGGTAGAGATATTGATTTGTTGTTACACTTATTTATGCATTCATTGATTCAAAGATCAAACTTGCAACCTGGGCATATTAAGATGATGCTCTAATCAACTGAGCTAATTAAGGGCCTATAAGCACTTAATTCTTTCAAAAAAGATTCCCATCATCTCTGGCAATCCTGTATTTACCCACACCCTTATACTAAGGAAGTCTTCCTCACATCTAATTTAAATGTCCCTTTAGCTATTTTCATAAGTCACAAAAGTGCTGTTTCTTGCATCTATGGCCTGAAATAAATTTGGCTGTAAAAATAAATTCAAAAGGAAACTTATATAAATAACCATGGACACAGACAATAGTGTGGTGAAGACCTAGGGTGGGGGCTGGGAGCAGACTAGAAGGGGTCAATGGGGAAAAAAGGGGGCATAAGTAATACTTGCAACAATAAATATTTTTTAAAAATGTTTCACCACTTCCTCCCCATTCTATTTATTGGAATTTCTTGTTTTTAAAAACTCCTTCAACTTTTCTTTAGATAAATGCCAATATTCTCAACCTAAACTGTTGAAAGAATGATGCTAGTTAGTGGGGATAGATAGGATTATTAATCAAATAAATATGTTTTTATTGATTTCAGAGAGTAAGGGAGAGATATATAGAGTTAGAACATGAGAGAGGATCATTGATCGACTGAATCCTGTTGATCGAGCCCTCAACCCAGGCTTATGCCCTGACCAGGAATCAAACCATGACCTCTTGGTTCATAGGTCAATGCTCAACCTCTGAGCCATGCTGGCTGGGCAATCAAATTTTCAATCTGACATACCTAGAGTACCTACTTTCAATTCATACGTAATCTCTATATAAAGAACATTTACTGCATTCCTGGTCCTAACTTGACTTGAATGGAGGACATGTTAGGGAATGATTGAAAACTGAATATGCAGGAGCTTTAAGGTTGGGTTGAGAACTGCAAATTTGATATGGAAGCAAACAAATAAAAGTGGTCTGCACCAATGCAGTCAATGTGGGTTGAGAGGAAATTTCTGGGACCTGTGATTTTTGAACATGTATTCAATTTCATCTCCTTTTTGCAACCATATGGCAGACAATAAATATGAACACCTTTAATCACAAAATCGCTGAACAAACCTGGAGCTTCCTAGCAGGTCATAAGACTTTCCATTACTCTGTTTCCATCTGTTCAAGTCCAAAGCACTCTCCTTTTCTTACCTTTCAGAATTCCTTGTAGTCCAATTTGTCAACACCAAATCTGCGTGGACCAGGATAGGAGGGAGCCCCAAGTCCCTGGAGACTTCCACAAAGGGAAGGGCAAGGTTTCTTGGCAGAACCTATCAGATATAAATCCTGACAATGAGCATATCCTAGAAAGAGTGCAGCAGGGGAGGTAATTATGGCTAACTTTTACTCCAGCAATCCTGTGGTAGAGAAATGGACTTGGGGAGAGTGATCTGTACATGCACACCTCATTCTCAAGTTTTTTTCTGTTAACAACCTAGTGAATATATTGTTTATGAGTACAATCTGAAATGTATGTGGAAAAGTATAAGATTGGAACATACACATATACATGTAGCATAAAATAATATCTGAATATTAATTATGCATAAAATGGCATTACCAAGTGTTTAAGCATAAATTGGGGCTGAAGTAATGAACAGTAGGATAAAATCTATATGAATCTATCTATTTATCTACCTATCTATTTATATGTATAGATATGTAGATATATATACATTTGTGTGTATAAAACTAAAAGCATATATATGTACTAGAGGCCCAGTGCACAGATTCGTGCACTGGTGGGGTCCCTCGGCCTGGCCTGCACCCTCTCGCAATTTGGGGCCTCTCGGGGGGTGTCGGATAGCTGGTTTTGACCCAGTCCCCACAGGCCCAATCCAGACAGGAGGGAGTCAGATCCTGTGCATTGAGCGTCTGTCCCCTAGTGGTCAGTGCACGTCATAGTGACCGGTTGTTCGGTTGTTCGGTTGTCCAGTTGCTTATGCTTTTATATATTTGTATGTGTGCATACATGTATGTATATATGTGTTTATGTGTGGCCACGATTCAATTAGTCACTTCATAAGTCAAACCCAGTAACAACTTCAAGTAAGTGACCTCAAAACAGTCCCCATTCAACCCCTGAATTACCTGAGGAACACTCTGTCCCCCACATCCAGGAAAGCAACTCAGATCTATCCGCGGACAAGGCTAGTCTAGATCCAAAAGAACGTCCTTGGGGTTCCTTGCTCCCACTTCCATTTTTATTTACCCTTAAGATAGAAATATCTATTAGGAATTCTTGCTTCTGCCTTTGTTTTTCCCTATAATATTTATAAATAAACTTGGGATAGAATTGTTTCTTAGGTAGAAGCAACGAAGAGCTTTAAAGAGTTATAAAATGCAAACGTAGGTCAGCTTCCCTCAGGAGGCAGGAGATGAGGAGGACAGTGCAGAAGAGAGGTGTCTACTTAGCTGAAAAGTCAGAAAGATACAAAAAAAGTAAGATAGGATTTGAGACTGGAGAGTAGGGGGCTCATGGGGCCTGGAAATACATGGACCCTCCTCAAAGCTGGAGACTCCATCACCTGTCACCCTTCTCTACCCCTTCCCTGATGTAGTATTATGGTTTGGAGAACAGGCAAGGGAGGGAAACCTAATTGGAATATTCTGTTGTGGGCCTAGATATCAAACTTTCTAACAATAGACATATACTTTCATAAAAGTTATATGTACTGACATTTATTTGATTTTTATTAACATTTATTTTATGCTAAATTATTCCTGGGTCATCAGTTTTTGTCTCTTCCATTTCTTCTGGGATGTACTTTTATTCTGTGCAGCCTCCTCTTCTGGTTTAGGAACAATCTGCTCTTTTTCAGTAAGAATCCTTCCCATGTGGCAGGGAGAGCTCGTATGGAGGTTCATCACTCATGAGCTCTGTAGGTTCTGCGCTGCATCTTGGGAGCTCTGTTCACCTAGATTTTCTCAATGACCAGATAATCTACATCTACACCCTTAAATTCAGCAGTTAGCCACAGACCCTGCGTTTAGCCCCGCTGTGTGGCTGAGCACACCTGCCAACTCCACCATTGTAAGGATGGAATGGTACATGTTGCTTCTGTAAAGTGACAGACACTTGGTGGCTTTCGGATATGCATACCCTTGATGGCCTGGGCAGTTTCACGAGTGTTCTTAAAGTGAACATGAAGATTTGAATCTCTTGATTGGCATGACTTTGTGGGATTTTCTGGGCCAAGTGAACAGCAAACCATTTTCAGAAGTCGCCTCAAGCTACTGCTTATGGGAAGAGTTATACTGACACTTAAAAAATCCAGAGCAACCCTAGCTGGTTTGGCTCAAGCCTGCGGACTGAAGGGTACCAGGTTTTATTCTGGTCAAGGGCAAATGCCGGGTCAAGGGCAAATGCCAGTGTTGCAGGCTCAATCCCCAGCAGGGGGTGTGCAGGAGGCAGCCTATCAATGATTCTCTCTCATCATTGATGTTTCTATCTCTCTCTCCCTCTCCCTTCCTCTCTGAAATCAATAAAAATATATGTTTAAAAAATCTAAAGCAGCTCTATACTTTTCTTTGTCGCTTTCCTTTTTTTGTTCTCATAGGGAGTCTCAGGCACCTACTTGAAAGATAAGAGGTAGAATTAACCAGGCAAACAAAACAGGTGTGGGCCATTCCCTTGACCATGGAATGCTGGAACATGAGCAGCTCCCTGATTTCTGGAAAAGATGCATTTATATAAAATGAAAGGCAGTCGTCTTTTATACTACAATTAATGGAGCTCGGAGATTTCATGTCTCAAGTTTCGGGCTGAAACTGTAAAATGTTATGCAAATGTTCAGAAGAGATTTACATGAATTATTAAGAGTCAAACC
Organism: Eptesicus fuscus; assembly: GCF_027574615.1. Classification (NCBI taxonomy): domain Eukaryota; kingdom Metazoa; phylum Chordata; class Mammalia; order Chiroptera; family Vespertilionidae; genus Eptesicus; species Eptesicus fuscus. The sequence goes on from NC_072480.1 coordinate 79,870,839, forward strand.
AATAATTGTTAGAGAGCAAGCAGTTGTGTTGTAAATGTCAACGTGTGCCTCTGGAGGAAGGAGTTGACATTAGTGAAATTAGACAGTTTGGAGTCTGGCCTTGGATTTTCCATAAACTGGCCATCTGACCTTGGACTTTTATGGTCCTCAGCTGTCTGTAAATTGGACACAGCTTAGATCTATCTACCTTATGGGACTGTGAAAATTGACCAAGACAATTGATGTATTAGCAGTACAAAATGCTGTCAAATGTGAGCTATCAGTAAGTTTTTTTATGAGATTTCAAACTTGCTTTCAAACCCAACTTTTCAAACATTCTTGGAAGTGAGTGACAGAAAACAAATAGATTCAAAATGTAATAAAAGGGCTACCAGTTCTAAAAAAAAAAAAAAAAAAAAAAAAACACATAAAAAATTAACCTCTCAGTCAGGAGGAAGACATCTTTCATTTAAATGGGCTCTTTGCTCTTTCTTCAATGGACACCCAAAGAAAAGAACAAGAAGGGATCCATTTTCCAGAAAAACACTGTGGTGCCAAGCAGACAGCATGTCCTCGGTGCAGCAGACCTGCCCATGAGCAGACAGGCATCAATGTATCCCTTACCTCTGCAGGCTGTGCCTCTCCTTCCTGCCAGACATAGCCCATGGTAATTAAGCTCAGGACCAGGTGAGCCAGGCGCTGTTCCCTGTAACTCTTGAGAAACTGGCAGTTCAGGAGGGGCATCTGTTCAAGAGAAGTTCCAGAGATGATCAGTTGCAGGGGATGGGATGAGCACAGGGGTTCTGTGGCTTGAAGGGTTCTTTGGGTACAAGGAATGGGTTCTATTTCAGTGCAAGAACCATGCACACCCATTTCTCCCCGATCCTAGGACACTGCAGGACAGGAGGAGGTAGTCCAAATGATATTGTTCTGCAAGTACCTAACAGCCCCACCCAAGTCCCTAAATTGTGCCCATGGTTGTGCCAGGCACTGGTCTCCATCACTGAGGTGACCACTTGGTTACCTAAAATAATTAAATTGACTAAGATCATTTATTACATGGGAGTCCTCAATGGCAACTTTTTGAAAACTATATTTTAATTGATTTTAGAGAGAGACAAGAAGAGGGAGAGAGAGAGAGAGAAACATTGATCAGTTGCCTCCATTACACACCCCTACTGGGGACCAAACCTGAAATCTGGGCATGTGCCTTGACCAGGAATCAACCCTCAACCTTTTGGTGTACGGGATGATGCTCAACCAACTCAGCCACACTGGCCAGGGCTTCAATGGCAGCTTTTACAATCACATCATTTAAAAACAAAGCACCTCTGTTAGTATGGAAGCATAGCACAGACTGATGGATCTCAGAGGGAAGGGGAGGGGGGTCAGGCAGAGAATAACCCAATAATTTAAAATGCACATATGCATAATCCATGGACACAAACAATAGTGTGGTGAAGACCTAGAGTGGGGCTGGAATTGGGCAGAGGGGGGAGGGGGACAACGTAGGAAAAATGGGGAATATCTGTAATACTCTCAACAATAACTTTTTTTTAAAAAAAGATGCTGAAAACATATTTTATCTTAAGTGGAAGGAACCTCTCAACCCTCCTCTTTGCTAAGATTTATATTTTATTAGCAAAACTTCTTTTATCACTGAGAGAATGAATTGTTTATCTGATTGCCATTCCTATGTAATTTATGCAGTATTCAAATAATAAGGTTTTATCTTATTATTTATTCAAATAATTGGGTTGTATCTTTCCCAAATAAAAGCTTAAATCATAACAAAATAATAATAATGAATAAAAGCACATCTGCTTACTTGGTATCTTTAGCCCTAAAACAGCCCTGCGCTGTGGGCAGTAAGGTTTTCCCAGGCCTGTTGAGCTGGTGGACCTATGTCAGTTGCTCCTGGGGTGACGCCAAAGCTATTTGCCTGCTTAGTCAGATGTCAGTTCCTGTTTGCTCTCCCTTTCCTTGCTGAGATCTAACCAGCTGTGTATCCTAACAGAAAGAGGCCCGATGGACTTAGGAATCTGACCAAATTCCTAGAGGGGGGAGCTAAACTGGACCAAATGGTTGTCCAGCCGTTGTTTCAACACTCCCGGTGACCCTAGCTAGGTCCCTGAACCTCTCCATGACCGTTTCCTTCCCGTGTCACACAGGGCATGTCCTCAATGAAGGCAACACCCTGTGCAGAAGTTAGTCATCACTAACAGCAATACCCAAACAGATATCGTCAGTTTATTAGTTTTGCCTGGGCCGGCCCCGCCTGCCTTGGCTGACACCAAGGACCCTGAGCTCCACTTCCAGGCACAGCGCCCTCAGCTTGCCTCCTTCTTCCATCACCTCCCCCACCCTAGACACAGCCTGTCTAGATCTTCTCTGGTGCCCCTCTCCGGGTCCGAAGAAACCCCTGAGGGAGCAGCGGTGAGTGTCTAGGGTTTCCTTTCAAGCTACAGACACCTCCAAGTGAGCTGGGACCCACCCAGGCCCAGGAGGATCTTGGGCTTGGGACCGTCCGACGGAATCCTTCTCTCCTTATCCACTAGGGGGCAGCCTTTCCTAACCTAAGGAAAGTCTGAGTGTTTCCTTCTCTTATAAACTGGCTCTGAGATAAGATTGCCTACTTAAGGTGCCCTAGGCGTGTGTGTGTGTGTGTGTGTGTGTGTGTGTGTGTGTGTGTGTGTGTGTGGAGGGTGGGGGGATGGGGTGCTGAGATGTTGCATTTCAACTGGAACCAGCCTGAGAATTATAACAGCATTTATTTATTAAGTATTTGTTCTAAGGCTCTTACTAAAGAGCATTGAAGGCACAATGCTAAAAACTTCTCATGCAGGGTGGTTCCCTTCCCCCAAACCCACAGAGTGAGAGAGGATAAGGTATTTGACAAAGCCTGGGGGCACTGAGCCAGGGTGCAATTTCCCTTCTGACCTCAGCCCTACTCTCTCATGTTAAGTACTGTCTGTCTCCATAAATAGGAAAGCCACATGTGCAATTGTGATTTTTCTAGAAGCCACATTTCAAAAATAGTAAAAAAGAAACAGGTGAAATTTTATTAAAAATATATTTTTGTCTAAGTCAATATATTTACAATATTATAAATGCAATATCAATAGAAAAATAATAAGCTACTTAATAGTCTCTTTTTTCTAGTAAGTCTTCAATATCCAGTATTTTACACCTTAATTTGTTTTAGCCACATCTTGGTTCTGTTTCTTGGGCAAAACCTGACTAATACTCCTCGTTGCCCCCACCTCCTAATCACATTGGAAGTTAGGAGTTTTGACATAGGAATTCGGGAGCAACACAAGCATTTAGTCCGTTGTACTCAGTTTAACTATTCCCCTGGTGAGGTACATCTTGGTTGTTTCCAGTTTGTGTGATTATGAATAAAATTGTTATAAACATTTACACAGAAGGTTTTCCACAAACATAAGTTTTCAGTTTAGTTGGCTAAATACTTGGGAGTGTGATTGTTGGGTCAGGCGATAAATCTATGTTTAACTTTATAAGAATCTGCCAGCTGTCTTCCAAAGTAGCTGTACCATTTTGCATTCCCACCAGCACCATGAATGAGAGTCTCTTTCAGTACATATCCTCAGTTGGTAATGCCAGATTTTTTTTTTAATTATAGCAATTCAAATAGATGTTAAATTGTCTTTTAATACTATTATAAATAGTCCTATGTTATTCTGTAAGTAACCCAGTTTTATTATTTCATGATTAAAATTTGAAAAATTTTCCTTTGTAATCTAGAAAATAAGAAATTTCACCAGAATATCTAGGTGCCCTCCTACCCCCATTGTCTTTTTAATAGAATTAATTAATTGAGATTAAAAAAAATTTATTCTTATATGCTTAAAGCTTTCCTTTTCCCCCACCTACACTACTCTGTTTGTGAGAGCTCTATTTTATGAAATTTGAATCACTCATTTCTCTTTTTCACATATTTTTATTTTTCTGATGACAGGTATTTTTTTCATTTTTGCTCTATGCTTTATACAAATTTTCAAGGAATTCCCTAAATTACCATTTTTTTCTAATTTATTTGGGTTTTTACTACTGTTTTTGTTTCTTTCTTTGTTTTCCAATAATTTCTTTTATGTAGCAACTTCACTTATTTTTATGAAGTAAATGTAATTACTTATACATCAATTAATTCTTAATTAATGATTTTAAATTAATTACATTAAAATTTTAAAAGAATTGATCTCATATTTTGTTTTGGATTGGAGGTCATTGGCTCTAAATGTCCAGTTCCTTCCTCCTGCTCTGTGACTCACTCATTCTCTGCATATCTTTTGATAATTTGGGCTTATTTACTTGTGTTCAGTGTGAATGAAAGGAGCCACATGCTAACCTGACAAGCTCAGGGGAGGCCTGCGTGGCAGTCTTGTAAACTCAGAGACCTGAAATAACCACAAAGGATGGTTTGAAAATTAAATATTTAACTACAAACAGGTTATAGTGGGTAGTCATGTCTTAGTCCGATATCTTCCCTGACAAAGATCAACTTAGATCTTCTTTACTGAGCCCATTTGCCTTTTTGCCTCTAAGATAACATATCTGTGAGATGTCTGTGAGATGTCTGGGTAACTTGTAACTTCCTTTTTACCCCGGACCCCTCAGGGCACAACAAATGGCACTGGGACATTCCCTCATTGTTATTGTTATCAAGTTAATTGTCAACTGTTAATTACGTTAAAGTATCCTATATCTATCTCTGTAAGAGAAGCACATGTCCATCATTTCACTTTTCACCCTATCCCAGAGGTTTCCCCACTTTGCTTTGTCCCACCTCCCTAATCTGTCACCAATGGATTTCATGTAACTCACCTATGTCCCTTTCCTTTGATTTCAATGTATAAATATAGATGTAACCCTGCATTCTCCGGAGCATTATCTCAATTCATTGAGGTTCTGCTTCCCGGCATATGTCGACAGTTTGGCTCAAATAAACTCACTAAAATTCTTTACAGGTTTCAATGGTTTTTTTTCGTTAACATCAGGAATGGAGATGAGTTTTATTAGGATTAGTAGCTGATATAGCTTCCCTAATAATGTTTCCAGTGTCCTAGCTTCCTGTGAACAAGTCAGTTGACTGTAGTGTTTTAAGGCAGGAGGGTGGAGGAGGGCTAATTTTCCTGGAAGAAGATTATTATTATTATTACTAGTAGCCCAGTGCATGAAATTCATGCGTGGGGGCGGGGTTGTCCCTCAGTCTGACCTGCACCCTCTCCAATCTGGGACCCCTTGGAGGATGTCCGACTGCCGGCAGTTATACATCCCTCTCACAATTTGAGACTGCTGGCTCCTAACTGCTCACCTGCCTGCCTGCCTGCCTGATTGCCCCCTACCCACTCCCCAGCCACCCTGATTGATGCCTAACTGCTCTCCTGCCAGCCTGATCACCCTCAACTGCCCTCCCCTGCTGGCCTGATGCCCCCAACTGCCCTCTCCTGCTGGCCTGATCGTCCACAACTGCTCTCCCTTGCTAGCACAATCGCCCCCAACTGCCCTCCCCTGCCGGCACGATTGCCCACAATTGCCCTCCTCTGCCGCCACCTGCCTTCTCCGCTGGGATTGGCCTCCTCTGTGCCATGCAGAGCCATGGGACCCCTGGGTCTCACCTCGTGGAGGGGCCACCAGGCCCTGCCTCCACTGTATGTGTGGCCATCTTGTGGTGGCCATCTTGTGGAGGCCATCTTGTGATGACATTGCATGTGAGGACCACCTAGGCTTTTATTAGTATAGATTATTATTTGTAACCAAGATACAAATTTCTAAGAACAAGTGGTTGTCCTTAAAGTACTGTGAGATCCAAACAGGAAATTCACTTATTATGTTGTCTGTGCCAAGTAAAGGACACAAGAGGACAAATATTTGAGTATGTAGCTTCATATGTGGTCCTGGGAGCCATTATATTTGCTTCTCATAACTGATTTCCAAATTATTTAGTCTCAGCCTATGGTGGTAAAGTCTTAAAAATGGTCTTATCTAGTTAGATGTTTTGTGAGTAATTAGAAGTATAGAGACTGCCAAGCGTGTCTCCAACAGCTGCCTTAACAAATGCACACAAAATGGGAAGCTAAAACAACAAAAATTGATTCTCCCACAATTAGGAATCTGAAATTTAGGTGTTTGTAAGGTTGGTTCCTCTGGAGGCGATGAGGGGGGAGAACCTGCTCCATTGTTTGTCTCCTAGTCTTTGGTGATTGCCAGCAACTCGGTGTAGCTTATAGATGCCAACTCCAATCTAAGCCTCTGCCTTCATGTGGTGTTCTTCCCTGGGTGTCTGTGTCCACATTCCCTTCTTCTTCTAACGATACCAGTCTTAGTGGATTTAGCGTGCACCCTAGTGCAATATGACCTTGTCTACATCTGCAAAGACTTTATCTTAATATATAAAAAGCCAGGTGCCGTCATGACCAAAATGACCGGAAGGACGACCAAACAGCAGGCTAGGGAGCTGAGGGAGCGGGAGCTGTGGGCCCCCGGCTGCCTGCGGCGGGGCGTCAGGAAGAGGGAACGGTGGGCCCAAACAACCAAAGGACTGGTCTGGCTCTCACGGCATGGTGGGTGGGGCCACAGAGGCTCGGGAGCCTCGTGAGGTGGGGGGCTGTGAGCATGGAGCTTTGTGTGGTGGCTGAGGCCAAGGAGCTGTTGTGGAGTGGATGCGAGTGAATGACCACTGGAGCCCAGACCAAATTAAAATTTAGGGAGCCTTTATTAGCCGGGCGGCCAGGCGACCCGGCGACTGCTCTGCCATTCTCCACGCAGGGAGACCAGAGAGCAGCAGCGACCCTTTGTGTAGGACCCCTTTTAAGCACATTAACCACATCCGGTTTCTGCAGAACAAGTAACCCAAGACAAAACAGTTTTTCCTAAGCAACGTCAGAGTCATGCCAATGACGACCATGTTATTCACAGGGTCATCCTGTTCTTCAGAAAGCTGACAGTGTTCTATGAAAGAAGGCCTACATGCTGGGAAGGGGCCATGAGACCCTATCTCAAGGCCTGGCCTGGTGTCAGCACTGACATCTCTATCTGGGGCATAGTCCACGGCCTCTCTGGAAGCTTGCTCAAAAATTCCCACTCTCTAACAGAGCCTTGCAGGGCGGGGGCTGTTAGCATGGCGCTTCCCGGGGCAGAGATCACGGAGGTGGAGGAGCAATGCTGGGCGGCGGACATGGCCCTGATTGCAGCTAAGCCTAGGGACCTTAACCGCACACCATTTAATCGTGTGCTGGGCCTCTAGTGTCCAAATAATCTCACATTCACAGATTCCGAGGAAACACGATTTTTAAAGAGCCACTACTCAGCCCAGTGGAAGTGTCAGGGGATTAATTTCACTTTTGTGCTGAAGCTGTTTCCCCAACTCCCATGGTTTCAATGGACAAAAGTTAGCAGGACACTCCTGGCCTTTTCTCATTGACATTTAATATATGAGGAACACCAATTCAGCAAGTCCTTCATTTTATTTATGGCACTTTAATTAATTAAAAGCCTGAGGAAAGCCTGGTACAAAGGACTGTGCAGTTCAGAAGCTGAACTTGAATTTGTCTTCCTACAGACTGTCTTAGACTCCCTTTGGATTTTGTGCCCTGGTACTGAGATGGGAGAGAGAGGCTCCAAGAGGTGGGGGTGGGCGGGGGTCTTCTTATTGCTGTGGTTGAATGCTTGGCATGGGTCATATACACCCATTTGTAGATCACTATGATTTGCTTAATATGGTATGTACATTCTTAAATTTTATCTTAATTGTATCTTGTTTTCCTGCACTACAGATATTTTCTTACCTTTTTCTTCTTTTTGTATTCTTTTGGCCATGTTAATGGGCCCTTTATGTGGCAGGAAAATAAATTCTTTGGTTTTGTTTGCCATTTTACCAGAGACAGTGTTTCACATTTCTTTTACAATGTCTCTAATGTTGTGACTTGTCCTTAGCAGACATTCAATGAGTCTTTTTAAATGAATTTTTTAATTATGGACATTAAGTATGTAATAGCCAGTGAAGGAGAATTTTGGAGAGTAGAAAACATTTCTTGTGTCTTTGAAATCACATGGCACTTTGAATTGTGAGACTAAGACAGATGCAAAGGGACTAGTGGGAAATACAAATATATATTGAACACTATTGTGTGACAGGAAATCCGAAAAGCTATTCCAAAAATAATTCAGTCTTCACAACAATTCAATGAGACCAGCATGTTTTCCCATTTTATAAATAAGGAAGCAGAAGCACAGGGATTAAGTCACTTGTTCAAAGTTATGTAGCTACTAACTGATAAAACCAGGATTCAAAGTCAGGTGTTCCGGAATCAAAATGTATGTTCTTCTGATTACACGTTCTTGTCATTCTTTCACTGTTTATTCCTTATATACTTTTGGCAAATATTTCTCATTTTTATCCCATATGTATTTACAGATTTATCAATCATTCCTCCAGAATCTGACAACACTGACCTTATAACGCAGAAATTCTCTTGACTCAACTATTCTGTGAGGCCCCTCTGGTACATTCAAGGCGGACTCACTCAGAGCAGCGGAGCACTGACCATGTGACACAGGGTGAGCATTTCTATGCTTGTCCTTCCCCAGCTAAATCTTACCCAGCAACTTGCCTACAGATCCCAACCAGATTGTCTTCATTTTATATATATGAGGAGAAGGAGAAGGAGAGCTGGAAACATCAATGATGAGACAGAATTATTGAGAGGCTGCCTCCAGCATGCCCCCTACTGGGAATACAGCCTGCAATCCCAGGCACATGCCCTGACTGGGAATCAAATTATAACCTCTGGTTCATAGGTCAATGCTCAACTGCTGAGCTACACAAGATGGGCTTATTTTCTTTTTTTAAAACAAATATGGGTGGAGTACTTAATATGTATTCCGGGAATTGTTTTATGCAAGTTCTGGAAATTTTAAGGTAACACATGTGTCAAAACAGGAACAAGTCATTCAGTTCTTCAGCAAGGGTGAAAACATTGGGTCAATAAATTCAATGGCAATAATTGGTGTCCTTAAGTGAACTCACCCAGTTCCACAATGCTGAGAAGAAAAAGTGGCATGAGGATTTTAATAGGGTGGTGAGAAGGGGTGGAAAAGTAAAATAACTATTTATACATACCTCGTTCACTTGAGCTCGAAGCTGGTGACTCCCAATCAAGTCAGGAAGTTTGCTGGCAATTTCCATCCAGGGCCTATAATGATCTGGAAGTTCTTTCTGCATTCAAAATAGAATCATCTCAGTATTTTAGACCTCTCTGAGAAGTAGCTGGGAGTAGCTGCTATCAGATTTCACTATAAACTGAGCCCTGTGCTAAACACTGCAGACACACAGATGACTAATATATAATCCTTGTGCTTAAGTAACATATGATCTACTAACAGAAAAAATATATAAATAATCAGATATATAAAAAAATAATATACTTAATTACCAATGTGTGTATAAGCTTAAGAACTTGCAAAGAGAAAAATGTGCTTAATTCTTTCAGATTTTGTGGGCAATTAGAGGGAAATAAATGCAGAAATAGGACAGTTGGGGCCAGTTGTAGAATTTGAAAGTGACATTTCTAGGTGGAGATTTGAAGATGGGAAGGCAGTAAAGAAGGGATTGTGGATAAACAGAGATAACAGTGCTTTGGGGACTATAAATAATCCAATGTTACTAGCATATAAAGGTCAAGAGAAATGATAATGGAAGACTAGACTGCAAAATCAGATCAAACATGCTTTGTATAGATTACATAAGAATTTTCGTTTTATGTAAGTTCATCTGATTTTTTTATTTTGAATTTGAGAAAGTTTGTTTTGTCTGTAGGATTTTAAGATATGCATTCAGGTTAGAAAGTCTTTGAAATACTGTCCAAGGACTAACTTAGGTGATGGAAATGAATTTGGAAAGGAGAAGACATATATTCAAAAGATATTTTGAAAGTAAAAATGAAATGATGCGATGATTAAATTTTGAGGTGGGGATGCTAAAAGCAAGATGATTCCTAGCCCCATGGCACCCTTTATGTGCCTACTCTGGGCCCATGATGTAGCTAAGTAGAACATAGGCTGGATTTCAGCAACCCTGACTCAATTCCAGGAAGTGGCAAACTACACTTATTGCTATAATTAAACTTTTTAAAAATATATATTTTATTGATTTTTTACAGAGAGGAAGGGAGAGAGAGAGAGAAAGAGAGAGAGAGAGAGAGTTAGAAACATTGATGAGCGAGAAACATCAGTCAGCTGCCTCCTGCACACCCCCTACTGGGGATGTGCCCGCAACCAAGGTACATGCCCTTGACCGGAATTGAACCTGGGACCCTTGAGTCTGCAGGCCGACGCTCTATCCACTGAGCCAAACCGGTTAGGGCTATAATTAAACTTTTATTGGCACACAACCACACTCATTTGTTTACAAATTGTCTATGGCTACTTTCTATTACAGCAGCAGAATTGGTAGTTGCAACAGAAACTATTTGGTATCAAAGCTTAAAGTATTTACTATTTGGCTTCTTAGAAAAAAATGTTTGCCAACTCTGATCTATCCCAAAGTCTGGGTCTCCTTTTTGAGAGCACAATATGTACAACTAAATGTTGTATTTCTGGGATAAGAAGGAAAGGAGGTGAGGATGATTTTATGTTTGTGAATTAGGTGACTGAATGAATTGGTGGGAACACACATTGAAACAGAAATGCAGGAGGAAGTCAAAGAGAGGGTATAAAGATGGTGGATTTCTTTTTTAGATAGATACAGCCTAAATATATATGTGGAATGTTAAAATATGTGGGCATTTGGACATACTATTTGATGTTCAGGAGATAATAAATATTAGAAATATACAACTGGGAACATAACTGTAGAAATAATTCCACATGTGGTTAAAACCACAAAAATGTACAAGGTCATTGGGGAGAAGTTTCAAAATGAAAGGAGAAGGAGGCCTAGATCAACACAAAAGGGGCATTTATAAGACAGAGGAACTGAATCCAGCAATACAAATCAAAAAGGCATTTATAGATATTCAGTGAGTCAGAGGAGAATTAACCTTAGGGAAGTCATGACATGAGAGACTTTCACAGAAGTAAGAAATTCAGAAGGTCAAATGCATCATTAGAAACTTATAATAAGATTGTTCCCTTTGGGGGAAAAAAACAAACCAACCCAAAACAGGAAGTCACTAATACCTATCAGTCATTCAATATATATGGCAAACCCAGGTCGCGGTCATGGAAGCAGGGTTTAAATTTTAGTGTGCTGAGGAAGCAAGAAAATAGAGACCATAAATGTAAATTACTTTTCTAGGAGAGCCATAGGCACTAGGAAAGGGGAAATTTGTGTTTAATTTGTGTTTGAGAGCTGTCACCACTTAGAAATGAGAAATGTAAGCCATTTATAGTCTGTGACTATAAGAGGGAGTGACTAGAAAAAAATCAATGGAGAGGGATGGGAAAATGGTGGCCGAATAGGCAGACATGTCCCGAGCCTTATCCTGGAGCAGATAGAAGGAGCATCTAAATAGAAGGACATCCACCCAGAATTGGCAAAGTAGACACAGCTGGTGAGACAATTTGCAGCCGGGTCTGGGGTCTGGGCTGGAGAGAGTTGTGAGACCACTGAGTCAAGAGGGTCAGAAGGAAGCTGCATGGCACCAAGTCCATGTCTCTTGGGGACAGGCATAATATTTGACTGTGGAAAGGAAATCCACAGAGCTGCTGGGGGCAGGGGATTCTAAAGCTAAGTCCACAGCCATGAGAGGCTGAGCCCAGAAAGGCATCCTGAAGAGCTGCCTGAGCCATGCAGTGACGGCGGGGGATGGGGGAGGAGGAGAAACTAGAAGTCACTCAGTTGTTTTGCCTGTTTTGTCTTCCCTTTTATTCACTAAACCCAGTTCATATGACCTGTCAAATAAAAACACTCACCCATGGCTGCAGTGCAGGTGGAGGTGCAGATTTATGGAGTCTAGGGAGAGGCTGTGGAGGAGAGCAGGTCAGGGAGAGGTGACCAGAAGTCCAGCACTGAGACATTCCTGACTCTCCAGACCTAAGCAGCTGTTTTTTCTGGAGAGCCAGCCCCTTCCAGCAGCCTCACTAATCATCTGAGAGATGCAAATCAAAACGACAATGAGGTACCAGTTCACACCTGTCAAAATGGCTATCATCAGCAAATGACAAGTGCTGGTGAGGATGTGGAGAAAAAGGAACCCTTGTGCACTGCTGGTGGGAATGCAGACTGGTGCAGCCACTGTGGAAAACAGTATGGAGTTTCCTCAGGAAATTAAAAATACCGGAGAACTCCAATTTGATCCAGTGATCCCACTTCTAAGGATATATCCCAAGAAATCAGAAACACCAATCAGAAAGGATATATGCACCTCTATGTACATAGCAGCACAATTATAATAGCTAAGATTTAGAAACAGCCTAAGTGCCCATAAGTAGATGAGTGGATTAAAAACAGTGGTACATGCTGGAAACCGAACATTGTCAATTGGAAGTTAAATGTGAAAAGGGAATTCTGGAAGGCGGACAACCTTAATCGCTCTGAATGGTCAGAGCTAGTCACTCATTGTTTAGTTAAGACATTGGTAGTTAAAGCAAATCTCACCTGTTAATCATATGTAAATTTTTGCTGATTGTCTATTGTTGGAATTTCCTGCCTAAAGGATATGGGTGTATCTCAGAACCCCACTAAAAGGGATAGCAAAGGCCAGAGCAGTGAGTAGTCCTCCCCCTAGAGGTGGACTCCCGCCTGGCCCCCCATTTACGCAAATTAACTCTTTTCCAGTCTCTTTTCATTTTGATTGCGGCCTTCTCCAGAAACCGGACCTGAACAGGAACCCTGAAACACGGGGGACGTGAAAGGGGCTCCCACAGGTACATCTACACAATAGAATACTAAGCTGCGGTAAAAAAGAAGGAACTCTTAACATTTGTGACAGCATGGATGGACCTGGAGTGCATTATGCTAAGCAAAATAAGCCAATCGGAGAAAGATAAATATCACATGATCTCACTCATTTGTGGAATGCAATGAACAAAATAAACCAATGAACAAAAATAGATCCAGAGACATAGAAGCCTCGAACAAACCCTTCAACCTAAGAGGGAAGGCAGGGGAGGGGGTGGGTGTGGGTAGGTGAGAGATCAACCAAAGGACTTATATGCATGTATATGAGCATAACCAATGGACACAGACAGTAGGAGGGTGAGGGCATGTGCTGGGGCGTGAGGGCGGCCAGGGAGAGGTCAATGGAAGGAAAAGGAGACTGATGTAATACTTTAAACAATAAAGAATTTAAACTTTAAAAAAAAAAAGGAGTGAGTAGAGTAGAGTAAAGAATGCTAGCAAGAATCAAGACAGATTTATGGAAAACTGACAACTTGTTTCATCTATATGATTCATATGTTTTATGAGCAAAAATTGAATGTAGTTACAAGAGACAATGGAATATAATCTTGATAAAAGGAAATAAAAGATACAGGGTTGCAATATTCCTGTCTTTTTAAAAAAAGATATATTTTATTGATTTTTTACAGAGAGGAAGGGAGAGAGATAGAGAGTTAGAAGCATCAATGATGAGAAAGAATCATCGATCAGCTGCCTCCTGAACATCCCCACTGGGGATCTGCCCGCATCCAAGGTACATGCCCTTGACTGGAATCGAATCTGGGACCCTTCAGTCCACAGGCTGACGCTCTATCCACTGAGCCAAACCGGTCAGGGCAATATTCCTGTCTTTTAAAGTGTGTTTTAAGAAAAGAAGTTGTAGCTAAGTCATCATCTCTGATACCTAGTTAAGGAATCCTGTTCTGATAATTACATTAGGCATCTGGGTTTCTGCTTCCTGACTTGCATGGAAATTCTTAAACACTACCTCAATTGAGGTGCCACTCTAGTCTTTAATATTTACTTGATCTTTCTCTTTAGATTGCTAAAGGAATCTTTCCCTTCCTCCTCCTTTTCATCATCGACCTATGCACCAGGAGGTCAGGGTTGGATTCCCCGTTAAGGGCACATGCCTGGGTTGTGGGCTTCATCCCCAGTGTGGAGTGTGCAGGAGGCAGCAGATCAATGATTCTCATCATTGATGCTTCGATCTCTCTCTTCCTCTCCCTTCCTCTCCGAAATCAATTAAAATATATATTTTTTAAAAGTCATTCACAGCAGGGTAATCAAATGAACCAACAGTTTTCCTTATTCTTCTACATTTTATATTGTGCTTAGGAAGTTATTTCACTTGTTTCTTTTAGAGTACTTCTAGTTTTATTGTTGATGTTCACATCTTTAATCGATCTACATTTGTGTTGTACATGTTATGAGTTAGGCCTTTTTATCTCATTATATCCTTTTTGAAATAGAGGAAGTTAAAGCCAAAAGCTGTTGGATGACTTTCCTAAGATTACACATCTGGTCAGTGGCCAGGTCAAACCTCTCTGACTCAAAGTTCAGAGTACATTCAATTACCTCTCAGAGAAAACACATGGAGAATGGGGGAGGTGGGGGCAGAGAGGATGGAGGTTGGTGCAGGGGATATGAAATTAAAAGACATTTTACATGTTTTTCTTCCCCTGATTCTAATAATCAGAAGACCCAGAGTGTGATGGATAAAAATAATACAATATTTGGCTTTCCTTTAAAATCATTTTTTTTATTTTATGTTATTCTTTTATTAGACTTTACACCTGTCAAAGTATTATTTAAAAAAAATTAAAAATGACTCATGCCAATATGGAATTTGTGTCAAAAATATAGATAGTTAATTAATGATGGAGTCAGCAGGATGGTACAGTAGTTTCAAAAGGGTGATAAACTGTGTGTTTAGAATTAAAGAAATAATGTTGAAATCAAATTGCTAGATTAAATATATAATTGGTAAATATCCTATAGGTCAGTGCCATCATATGTTTTAGGGTTATATTTTCTATCCAACAGAAATCATTTGCAGCTCCTTTGCTTAAAAATCTACAAGTTAATTTGTAACTTCAGAGATTGGGACATAAACAATAGTATATAGCTTGTCAAACAAAGGGACAGCCCTTAAATGATTAAATAATTATAAAGGGAGACTGTTAGTGCTCTGGGATAGTATTGGATAAACGCACAACCATCCTTTGCTTTATTTTGGATAATTTTTCTCAACACACTCATAACCTACAAGAGAATAGACTTATTAAAATAAAACATTTATAAAAATAATAAAGTCTTTGTTAAATTAACACTGGTTAAATTAACTAAAACTTTTGGTTAAGAAAATAACATACAGATGATGTATAATAGAATTGTGTACCTGAAACCCTATATAATTTTATTAATCAATGTCATCTTAATAAATTAAACTTAAAATAATAGCCAAAAAGGTTAAACATTTTAGTAAAAATAAACCAGGCAAATATAAACAAAGGAAAGTTGGGTGACAATCTTTTCTTTAAACATATTTTTTATTATTTCAGAGAAGAAGAGAGAGGGAAGAAAGAGATAGAAACATCAATAATGAGAGAGAATCATTGATTGGATGCCTTCTGCATGCCCCCTTACTGGAGATCAAGCTCACAACCCGGGCATGTGCCCTTGACTGGAATCAAACCAGGGACCCTTCAGTCTGCAGGCTGATGCTCTATCCACTGAGCCAAACCAGCTAGGGCAGGGTGAAAATCTTAATATCATAAAAATTAGAACTTAAATTCTCAGATTAAAATTTGAAACAGCTGCTTTTAAATGAAATAAAAGACAATATTCAAGAGAAAGGAGCCAATGTGACATTGCAGCAAAGTAATGTGAGAAGAAAGAAATATTAGATAACTTTGATGAGATAGGTCAGTAGAATGATGGGCTTTGTAGGCTATACTAAAACATTTGTTTTTGTTCTAAAGAGCAGTTTTGGAAAGTTTTAAAGAGCAAAGTGCCCTGGTTTAATTTTTGTTTTTGATGAGTTCTTTTGCTCTGCAGAAAGACTTACAGCTGGGCAAGCATGGAAATAAGAAGACAAGGTAGGAGGCAATAATTCAGAAGAGAAATGATGCTGGACTGAACTAGGATGGAAATAGAGAAAGCTGTGTATTTAAGAGGTATATTTCAGGGAAAGGGCAGAATTCATTATAATCAAACGAATAATTTGTGAAGTGCTGATGAAAAAAGTATAGTTAAGGTTAATAATACAAGATACAGGTCAAGATCAGCACTAACTAAATAGTAATTATTATTATGTTATTATATATTACAAAGGGGCTTTAACAGGAGCTAAAAAACCTCAAATTTTCAAAATATATTTTTATTGATTTTAGAGAGGAAGGGAGAGTAATAGAGAGATAGAAACATCAATGATGAGAGAGAATCGTTGATTAGTTGTCACCTGCATGCCCCACATTGGGGATTGAACCTGCAACTCAAGCATATGCCCTGACTAGGAATCAAACCATGACCTCCTGGTTCATAGGTTGACAGTCAACCACTGAGCTTCACCAGTGCAAAAACCTCAATTTTTAACCAAGTATAAGAGAATGGTATAAATAAGTTTTTTTTGTTTTGTTTTTAAATAAATCTTTATTGTTCAGATTATTACAATTGTTTCTCCTTTTTCCCCCCCATAGCTCCCCCCCCCATTGTCCTTATCCATAGGTGTATGATTTTTGTCCAGTCTCTTCCCGTACCCCCCACACAGACACCCCTTTCCCCCTGAGAATTATCAATCCACTCCCATTCTATGCCTCTGATTCTATTATGTTCACCAGTTTATTCTGTACCTCAGATTTTTAATTCACTTGATTTTTAGAATCACTTGTTGATAGATATTTGTTGTTCATAATTTTTATCTTTACTTTTTTCTTCTTTTTCCTCTTTTAAAAGAATACCTTTCAGCATTTCATATAATACTGGTTTGGTGGTGATGAACTCCTTTAGCTTTTTCTTATCTGTGAAGCTCTTTATATGCCCTTCAATTCTGAATGATAACTTTGCTGGGTAGAGTAGTCTTGGTTGTAGGTTCTTGATATTCATCACTTTGAATATTTCTTGCCATTCCTGTCTGGCCTGCATAGTTTCTGTTGAGAAATCAGCTGACAGTCGTATGGGTGCTCCCTTGTAGGTAACTAACTGTTTTTCTCTTGCTGCTTGTAAGATTCTCTCTTTGTCTTTTGCCCTTGGCATTTTAATTATGATGTGTCTTGGTGTGGTCCTCTTTGGATTCCTCTTGTTTGGAGTTCTGTGCGCTTCCTGAACTTGTAAGTCCATTTCTTTCACCAGGTGGGGGAAGTTTTCTGTCATTATTTCTTCAAATAGGTTTTCAGTATCTTGCTCTCTCTCTTCTGGCACCCCAAAAATTCGGATATTGGTATGCTTAAAGCCATCCTGGAGGCTCCTTATGCTATCCTCACACTTTTGGATTCTTCTTTCTTTCCGCCTCTCTGGTTGGGTGTTTTTTTCTTCCTCATATTCCAGCTCTTTGGTTTGACTCTTCGGGTGCGGTGGTCTACTCTGTATATTCTTTATTTCAGACAGTGTATGCATAATTTCTGACTGGTCCTTTTCCATTTGTTTGGTATTCTCATTAAGGTCCTTGAAGGTCTCTTCAAGTTCCTCAGCGGTTTTTAGAAGATTCTTGAGTAACCTTATAAATATGGTTCTGAACACTGTGTCGTCCATTAGTTGGCTTTCATCTATTTCTCCTACCTGTGACATACTTCGATGTCTCCACATTTTGGCTGCCTCCCTGTGTTGATGGAGTGGCTTTGTGTGGTCGGTGACCTATAGGGGCCGGTAGCTCAGCTTCCCCAATCACCCTAGGTGGTCGCTCTTGGTACTCCCCTTTGTGGGCTGAGTGGAAAGTCTTGGTGTAGTTAAAAGCCTTGATGGCTGTTGGTACACTGGGAGGAATTGACCTCCGGTCCAATTGGCTGTGAGGGCCTGCTGTGTATATAACGGAAGAATTGCTGTGCTGGAGACACAGTAGGGCTTTGGTGCTCACTGAGTCTGCCTCTTGAATGTGTCCCTTATGAGAGTGGTTGAAATCTGGTGTCATCCACACCGACAGAAAAGTCACTCTCACTCTCCGACCAGCCGAGAGTCCCTCCCGTAGGTGTCTGGGTCCCCCGCGTGTCCCCAGAAACTGGAGTTCAGAGTGGTTGGGATTGTTGGTATCACTGGCGGGAGTTGATCTCCAAGCCAGTTGGCTGTGAGGTTCAGCAGTGTCTCCGCTGGGAGAGCTTCTGTGCTCAGCTTGGATGGGGCGGAGTCTCAGGGTGGCGCAGACAAGCTTTGGTTTCCCGTCTGCTCCGCCCTTAGAGGGGCGGTTTCTCCGTGCCTGAATTAATGGCTGCGCGCCTCTGAGAGAAGGCAGCTTTCAAGCCTCTCCCACTGCCTAACAGACCAGTTTCTCCCCAGCTGGGGCTTTGTTTTTCTCCCGAATGAGAAATCCAGTCACTGGGAGGGCTGTGCTCAGCTTGGATGGGGCGGAGTCTCAGAATGGCGCAGACAAACTTGGTTTCCGTCCGCGCCGCCCTAAGAGGGCCGGTTCCTCCGTGCCCGAATTAATGGCTGCGCGCCTCTGAGATAAGGCCACTCTCAAGCCTCGTCCGCTGCCAAACAGCCCAGTTTCTCCCCGACCGCAGCTGGACCTCAGTGCAGTCGGGCGGCCCTGCTTTTCTCCCAAACGAGAAAGCCAGCCACACAGCGTCTGCTGCCCTCCCTCTCCGCGCGCACCGCGAGCAAGCCAGCTGCGTATTCAGCCATAATATAGGTTACAACTTTATAATTTTTCAAACACACACACAGACATCAACACTCTTAGATAAATTATCCTAAAATACCAAAGGTATTTTGATTTTGTGGCAGAGCTATGAAAAAAATAGTTTCATATTTTTCAACATTTCCAATTTTTATTTAATATACTTCTATGAATTTAGCAATAAAATTTCCATAGTTAGAATATTTTTTCATAAAAATATTGTGGCTAATGATGAGCTACCATATATCAGAAGTCTTCCAATTTCTAGAGATTAATAATAAAATAAACTATTAATAAAGAGAAATGTGAAGTAAGATTTCAAAACAGTGGATTAATTAATTGGACTCACAAACCTGAATTTATATATATTTGACATTTTTTATCAATAATAGGTCCATAATATGTTATTAAAAGCAGTTGGTGGCAAGCGAGAATTCTACCACTGAACTACCAATGCTCCACAATAAAAGCAGTTGGTGGAAGAACCAAGATGGTGGCATAGGTAAACACCTATACTTGCTGCCTCTCACAACCACATCAAAATTACAACTAAAAGGCAGAACAACTACTACCCACAACTGCAGGAAAGCTGGCTGAGTGGAAGTTGCACAACTAGAGAGGTGAAGAAAGCACACTGAGACTGGTAAGAGGTGCAGAGGCATGGAAAATGCTGGCACCTGGATGTGCTGCTCTTTTAACCGGGAGGGAGATACAAGCTCCCTGTTGCTCTGAACTCCAGTTCCAGGTGAAAATCTGGGGGACCCAGGCACATAGGGGGAGAAACTGGACTGTCTGGCACCAGGACAGGAATGAGATGGTGGCTTTCCCTCAGAGGTGCTCACAGCAATCATTGTTCCTGCATGGATGTGCAGGATGCAGACCCAGGGACCTCTCTAGTGCAGGGCTGACTGGCAGCCATTGCTGTTTGCTCCACCCTGGTGATTCCCAGAGACCCAGCCTCACCCAATTTACAACCCCACCCAAGCTGTGCACATTGGCTTTTGCATATGAATGGCCTGTCCTTTCTTCGCCTAAAACCTGTGAAACTGCAGCTGGGTAAGAGAGCCCCAGAGCTTCCAAAAGAAGGCCCAAACCCCAGCAGCAGCAGCCAACCTTGCATCACAGCTGGGCCTCATCTGGGCACTTCCAAACCCCATACTAAGAGGAGGAATCTACAGGTGTCTCTGTAGCTCTTGCTGGGCAGCTCCAGACAGAGGCTGACCTTGCACCTCCTTGGAGATCCAAGAGCCAATATACCCAGTGGTCAGTGTGAGAACATACCATATTGCAACTCTTCACATCCATAAGCGACACACTCAAGGGGAAGATTCAGTGAGCACCAAAGCCCCACTGAAGCAAGTCCTGCCCCATAAGGGTGTCTCCTGCACAACAGATCTTCCAGTGTAGACACAGCTGGTCATCACAGCCAATTGGCCTGAAGGTCAATTCCTCCCAGTGATACCAACAGCAATCAAGGCTTAACTACAAGACTGTGCACCCAGCCCACAATGGGGTGCACTAAGAGCATCCACCTCAGGTGACTGGGGAGGCTGAGTCACTGGGCCCTATAGGACACCTACCACACAAGGCCACTCTATCAACTCAAGGAGACTTAGCAGCTACCTAGTACATAGAAACAAACACAGGGAAGCAGGCAAAATGCAGAGTCAAGGAAACAAGTCACAAATGAAAGAAATGGATGAAAGCAAAATACTGGATATAGAATTCAAAACCACAGTTATAAGATTACTCAAGAATCTTCTGGAAACCTCTAAGAAATTTAGTGAGACCTTCAAGGATATGGAAAAGGACCAATCAGAAATTAAGCATACACTGACTGAAATAAAGAATAATATACAGAGATTCAACAGCAGACTAGAGGATCCCGAGAATCAAGTCAAAGATTTGAATTACAAAGAAGCAAAAAACACCCAACCGGAAAAGAAAAAAGAATAAAAAAATATGAAGATAGTGTAAGGAGCCTCTGGGATAACTTCAAGCATACCATCATCCAAATTATGGGGGTGCCAGAAGAAGAGAGAGAGTAAATATTGAAAACCTATTTGAAGAAATAATGACAGAAAACTTCCCCTACCTGGTGAAAGAAATAGACTTACAAATCCAGGAAGCATAGAGAACTCCAAACAACAGAAATCCAAAGAGGACCACACCAAGACACATCATAATTAAAATGCCAAGGGCAAAAGACAAAGAGAGAATCTTAAAAGCACCAAAGAGAAAAACAGTTAGTTACCTACAAGGGAGTACCCATATGACTGTCAGTTGATTTCTCAACAGAAACTATGCAGGCCAGAAGGGAGTGGCAAGAAATATACAAAATGATGAATAGCAAGAACCTACAACCAAGATTACTCTACCCAGCAAAGCTATCATTCAGAATTGAAGGTCAGATAAAGAGCTTCACAGACAAGAAAAAGCTAAAGG
Source organism: Eptesicus fuscus (assembly GCF_027574615.1). Classification (NCBI taxonomy): domain Eukaryota; kingdom Metazoa; phylum Chordata; class Mammalia; order Chiroptera; family Vespertilionidae; genus Eptesicus; species Eptesicus fuscus. Next base: position 79,891,997 of record NC_072480.1, read on the forward strand.
AGTTTTAATCACCACCAAACCAGTATTATATGAAATGCTGAAGGGTATTCTCTAAGAAGAGGGAGAGGAAGAAAAAGGTAAAGATAAAAAAAATTATGAACAACAAAGTGACAACAAATACATATATATCAACAAGTGAATCTAAAAATCAAATGAATAAAAAACCTGATGAACAAAACAAAATGGTGAATGTAACAGAATCAGGGGCATGGAAAGGAAGCAGACTGGCAATTCTTGCGGGGAAGGGGATGTGTGGGGTGCGGGAAGAGACTGGACAAAGAGCTTACACCTATGGATGAGGTCAGTGGAGGGAGGGGGGGGAGGAAGGCCTGAAGAGGGGTGGGAATAAAGTGGAGGGGAGCTATTGGGGGAAAAAGAGGAACATCTGTAATAATCTGAACAATAAAGATTTAAAAAAAAGCATTTGGTAATATTTACAATAATTATATATTACAAAATCAAATTAAGACACATAGTGTGATATATATTGGCATATATATTTATTTTGATATGAAATGAGATAAAATAGTCTACTTCAAATAGGTCATGGCTTAAGAAATCTAGGCTATAGACTCCTAATTTACCCTGTGGTCAATAAGACCCAGGGCTGGAACTAGCCTGGTACTTTGTTTTAGACTCAAACCAGCGTGTAAGAGTTATAAGGGGCTTCAGCCCTATCTAACTTTTATTGATTTTTTACTTCATTGCTCATAACATGTCCATACAGTATTATTCTCACACTAGAGGCCCGGTGCACGAAATTCGTGCACGGAGGGGGGTTGTCCCTTAGCCCAGCCTGTACCCTCTCCAATATGGGACCCCGCAAGGGATGTCTGACTGCCCGTTTAGGCCCGATCCCGGTGGGCAGTTGGATCCCTAAACGGGCAGTCGGACATCCCTCTCACAATCCAGGACTGCTGGCTCCCAACTGCTTGCCTGCCTGCCTTCCTGATTGCCCCTAACCGCTTCTGCCTGCCAGCCTGATCACCCCCTAACCACTCCCATGCCAGCCTGTTTGCCCCCAACTTCCCTCCTCTGTCGGCCTGGTCACCCCTAACTGCCCTCTCCTGCAGGGTTGATCACCTTCAACTGCCCTCCCTTGCAGGCTTGGTCCCTCTCAACTGCCCTCTCCTGCTGGCCATCTTATGGTGGCCATCTTGTGTCCACATGGGGGCAGGATCTTTGACCACATGGGGGCAGAGATATTGTGTGTTGCAGTGATGATCAATCTGCATATTACTCTTTTATTAGATAGGATAGAGGCCCGGTACAGGGGTGGGGGCCAGCTGGTTTGCACTGAAGGGTGTCCCAGATCAGGTGGGGGTTCCCTTGGGGTGTGGCAGTCGGACATCCCTCTCACAATCCCCCTTGAGCGAGGGGCCTGTGGTGGTTTGCAGGCCAGCCACGCCCCCTGGCAACCCAAGCAGAGGCCCTGGTATCTGGAATTTATTTACATTCTACAATTGAAACTTTGTAGCCTGGAGAGGAGCCAAGCCTGGGGCTCCCTCCGAGGTCAGCAGCCATTTGTGTTGGGGTTATAATTGAAACTTTGTTGCCTTAAGCGGGTGGGCCCAGTCAGGGTGTGTGGAAAGCTTTGCTTCTCCTGTTGCCGGCAGCAACCCTGGCCTGCTCTCTCAAGCTTCATTCTGCCGCCATTTGTTTGAATTTGTTTACCTTCTATAATTGAAACTTTGTAGCTTGAGTGGAGGCTTAGGCCTGCAACGGCTATCAGAAAGCTTGGCTTGCTCTGTTACCTGGGAAACCTTGCTCTCTGTGGCTGTAGCCATCTTGGATGGGGTTAATTTGCATGCTCGCTCTGATTGGATGGTGGGTGTGGCTTGTGGGTGTGTCGGAGGTATGATCAATTTGCATATTTGTCTATTATTAGATAGGATAAGGAAAATAAGGTTCAAAGAGAGTAAATATGACCTGATAGTTATAAAACTGTTAAAGAGATTTTGCTGGAATTGAAACTGAAACCAGCATAACCATTATAAATTCTACCTCTGCTATTAATAAGAATTTGTCATATTGACTATCTACTACTTCTCAACTAGAATAATGTATAAAATCGTCTTAAAGAAAAAATGCTCATAAATCACGGAGAATAATTTCCCAAGGATCAAAAGACTTCAGTTGAAAAATAAACACTAAAATCATACAAAAGTGTCTTTCAATTGCAAGTTATCACTGAAACATAAGAATTTGTTTTTATATCTAGTCAGAAAATAAAAACACTGAATTTCATAGTAATCTATGCACGCTCAAGAATGTCTTTGTTCCTCTTCCCTCCTCCCCCTCCACAGGCCACACGTTCAGAAACATGATTCTAGCTTATCTGTTTGAATTTATGAAGGAGAGAAGACTCCTTTCCCATTTAACTGTAGTCACATACTTACTGTGGTCACACATAAAAACAAGGCTGCACTTGAGCTCAAGTGGGCTAACTTACTTGCTTACCTTTGCCCATACCGTGTTTCCTATTATAAGTTTCCTCTGACCTTAAAGCTATAATTTTACAGCTTAGGATATGAATTTTCTTCAGCATATCCAAGTCATGCTGGAGAATATGAGTTAACATTGTGCTGACAAAACCAGTCAATGATATTGAACTGTGCCATGTGTCTCCTTGACTGTTTTGTATTTTGCACCCGCACTTTTCATGGTCTTTCACCTTCTCATGCCTGTATGGTCAGGTTTGGGAAATCTCAGGGCAAAACAATGTTTTACTTCTCCAGCTCCCTCCCTCTCTATATATCTTTTTACCTCACTCCCTGCAGTGCGTTGAATGATGACCCCAACCAAAGATATGTCCACTTAGAAACTGTGAATGTAACTTTATTTGGAAAAAGAGTCTTTGCTGATGCAATTTAATGATCGAGAGATGAGGTCATCCTGGGTTAGGGTGGATCCTATGACAAGTGTCCTTAAAAGAGAAGACAGGAAGAGGGGAGAAGACAGACACAGCCAAGGCCATGTGAAGATGGAGGCAAGAGAGTGGAGTCATTCTACCACAAGAGCCACGGGAAGATGGAAGAGGTGGGAAGGATTCTCCCCGAGAGAGCCTTTGGGGGGAGAATGGGTCTAAGGACACCCTGATTTCAGACCCTTTGACCTCCAGAACTCTGAGAGAATACATTTCCATAGTTTCAGGCCACCAAAACTGTGGTCTCCTCTTACGACGGCCCAAAGAAACGAATACACTTCCTGAGCCTCATTTGGACTGAAATGATGTCTATTTTCCTACGCCTAATGTTTTCATCCTTTAAGCGTAGGGTCTGCCTGCTCACCTCTTCCCGTGTTGTTTCAAGTTTATCTACAGCCTAGATATTCTGTTTGAGAAACTCTAAGTTGCTTCATTGTTTAAAATTCTGGTTTCTAGCAAACTAACTTGTCTGTCCCTCCTCCTGCTTCTCCTTATTCTGTCTGTCTGTTTCCCCTTTCGGTCTGTTCACCTTTCTTGGTTCTTAAATTTTGGCATCCAATCTCCGTCACTGCAAAAACATTTTAATGGATTAACATTAACTGCTGTGAAGTTTGAGCTTTCTGTCTCTATCTCCACTATATTACCGTCATTGCCTCAAATTCCTAGTCAATACTATCAGGCAAGCCCCAGATCCTAGCAGAGGTGACAATTTTTCAGGGAAGTATCTGAATTCTTCCTACGTATACCTTCTGTCTGGAACCCATAGCCTCCTGTGGCAATTAGTTTGCTACTCTTCCTTTTAAGCAGCAGGAATTCATTGCTTCTATCAAGTGTTTTGAATTTTACAGGAGAGTACGTATGCATTTATTTTTCCTAAATGATTGCATGATCACTACAAAGAATAAAGTTTCCCGCATCCCCAGGACTATTGGCACCAGTCCTTTCCTTCTGCTCCATGGCACATGTGAAAGTCCTCCTCTCCTTTGTTTCCTTTCTCATTGGGACCTGCATTGTCCTCTCTTTATTCCGTGCTTTTCAAATACTGAGCTACTTAGGCTAGAGATCTAGAGATTCTGATTCTGAATTAACTGTTCAGGTTGGGGCTCTGACATCGGTATTTTCTTAAAAATTTTATTATTGATTGATTTTCAGAGGCGAGAAAGGAAGAGAGAGAGGAGAGAGAAAGAGAGAGAGAGAGAGAGAGAGAGAGAGAGAAATCAATTTTTGTTGTTCCACTTACTTGTGCATTCACTGGTTGATTCTTGTATGTACCCTGACTGAGGATCAAACAGCAACCTTGGCTTTATTGGGACAACACTCTAACAACTGAGCTGTCCCGCCAGGGCTGGCATTAGTATTTTTTATCGCTCCCTGAGCCATTCTGAAGTGCAATCCAGAAACTGCTTCTCTAATCTGCCCTGAACTTAACATTCTTCTAGAAAAATATTCAAATGCCAGTTGCATCATGTCATTTACCAGATGTATGAAATCCAAATTCTTGAGGCTGATCTTCAAGGTCTCTCAGTTCTACTCTAATCTTATCTTCTGCTATAATTGACCTAGTCCCTCCTTTACTGCCAAGCTAAATTCCTCAGATTCTTTATATCTAAAGAAAAATTACCCACCCACCCATCAAACCAAACACACACACACACACACACACACACACGCGCGCGCGCACACACACACACACACACACACACAATCTGGCAAAGATTTTGTGTCATATTTATGGCCATGAGTCTGAGGCATATACATTTTCCAAACTGAAATGTTGGACCCTGGAAATGTTTGAGCGTTTATGGAAATAGTGGAGTAGAGCATTTGAAACCAAGTCAGCCCCTTCTCCCCAAAGTCAGAATGTTTGCTTACTCATTAGCTTGACGGTGCTTTTTTTCAGAGAGACTTTGAAGTGAACATTTGCATTAAGTTTGATTAACGAGCATCTTTGAACCAGCTGACTTAGAGGAACAGCCTTCCCATCACTTGCTTTAAGGGAAAGGAAAGCAAAGCTTATTCGTGCCCGTGGCTAAGCTGGTGACTGATATCTTCCCTTCTGATCTGTTGCAACAGTACTGCTGCCTGGAGAGAGAGATGACCTTCTCTCGTCATCCGTAGAGCAACCCAGGGTGGATTCTTACTTCCCACACCTCTTCCCAGAAAGGGAGATGTTTAAACTTCTCACACAAATGAGAGAAAACGAAAACTGAAACAAACAACTACACTGTTAGATATCTGGCCTCTGACTGTAATAAAGTAGACCCAGTTTGCCAGGGAATTTTTATATGAGCTCAATAATGGGAATTTCTACTAAGGGATCTCCATCAACCAGACCACAGGACAATTATGGTCTGACTCAGGACAACACTTGATGTTGTTATTGTTTCTCATTTTTTAAATTTACAAAGTAGAAACAACGAAGGGAGGAACTCAATATTTGTGGCTCCCTTCAATGTTTATAATATTTTTCCTTAGCTCAGTTTAAATATTTAACCCCAAAAAGAGCTTGTTTGCCTCTGGGCCCTTTCCTCCTTATGAACTGTGGATAATGGGAATATTCCTGAGTCAAGTTATACACAAAGAAGGGAGTTCTTAAGGAGCAGTGGGCTGAGGAACAGGATAAATGGCTTCTTAGTCCTTTAAACTGCATTTATCCAAGTGCTTCCAGGCTCCATAGCAATCCAGTGAGTGGGGACGGCACTAGATCTCCATCCAATAGAAATGGAATTGGGGGGCAGGCAACACTTATGATTCACTGATGGGGCCAAGAGTTTGTAAGTGCAAGTTAGGGTGACTGATGCACTTTGGTTTGCCCAGGACTTTCCTGATCTAACATGTAAAATCCCACATCTTTGGAATCCCCCCCAGTTTCTAATAAATGGAAACTTTTGGTGATCTTAGTGGCAGTGTCAAACAGCATAATCCAGTACTCAGGGCTACAGTCCCACCCTGCATAACACTCTGAAGTTACTATTTTTAATGCTCAAGTTACTCACAGATTTGCCACTTGGTCTCACAACTAACAGTTCTACAACAGAGCTTTTAGGACCAGTGAATGGATGTTATCTTCATCTGTATTCCTCTAATAACACTCAGAAGTAAATAAGTGTCACAGTAGGTATTCAATAAAAGCTTATTAACTTGTAGACCATTCTTAAACACAGTTAAATGGCAATTTAGCCCTATGGGAGAAAAAAATGTGGATCTAATAAGTTACTGCAATGATAGTAATATCAGATCCCGAGTTTAACTGAGTGGTCTTGTCCCTTATCTACGATGTAGTAGAAAAAAACATGTCAAGAGTCCTGAGTACTAGTTATGCTTTTGTCACTAATATGACTTTGAGCAAACCAACCTCCTTTAGACTTCAGCTAGCCCAAATGTAAAAGTTACTGGTTGTGGATTCTATGACTTCTTAGTTTTAGCAATGCAGGCCTCAGACCACATTCAAAGAGGAAGCAGTGTTGATAAGGGTTAACCAATTAAATAGAATTACATTACCCAATGAACCTTAAGTAGAATTAACAAATAAGTACTGTTCTTTCTCAACAGTTTCTTCCTCTTTTCTCTAAATGTCTAATCCCTTCCATCAGCCCTGAAAGCACTCCAAGTCCTTTGTGTTCTCTTTTCTGTCCCACTATAAAGTCAAAATAAATTGGTTTGCCCATATAATTGATCTGTACCTAAGTTCTACCATTTTTGATAACTACTAGATTTTCTCATAAGTTTATTGAACCAACATTCTATTACAAAAAAAAAAAAAAGTATTAAAACATTTCATTTGGACTCTCCTATGCTGAAGCTATCACTTTTCTTTTGTTGGGAATTATGCTTTGCATTATTTGTAGCCTTTTCCCCAAGTCAACAACTTGGAATTTGTGTTGTATCTCTCTTAATAACTACATAAGTCAATCACACAAACCAACAAACAAACCAACAAACCAGCATGCCAGTCAATTCATGATCAAAGACTCTATGCTTACCAGAGGTTTTGGAAGAAGAAAACCACAGTCTTCAGAAATGTGAAATCGTCCTAAAGATAATGACGATGTTGTCTTTAAATTTTGTCTTTGAAGTTCCATAATTTTGTTTGAAGTATCTGCACCGAAGCTGCTACTGAAGAGACAACTGCTTCAAATATATCAAAGACCCAGGTTAAGAGAGCTTCAAAAGAGCATTTTCACTTCAGTAAGTTGCTTAGTGTCCCAGCAGCAGGGGAAAACCTTGACCTGAGGCTGAAATCCAGACTGCCATGGAATTTCTCTGACACAAGGCTGAGTAAATAATTAAAGATTGCTTATTAAAAAAAATAGGCAAACAAAAGCACTTCAGAAAAGATTGCTCCTTTTTATTCATAGATGTTAATATTGGTTTTAAACTCAGAGACAAGTTGGTTATTGCTGATTCCAAATACCCTTATAGGAATCTGATCCACAATTAACCTTGACAATGGGGCCTTTATTCCAAAGGAGTAAACCAGAAGGTAGTTACCTGGAGACATTTCAGTGACTGGTGGTGAATTAGGGTAGGAAGGAGGACTCAATGAATATCAAAACCCTAGAAGTGTTTCATATGTAGTTTGAACAATATATTCTAAGATTATAATTTGTTTGATTTACTTTAAAAAGTAATAGTTCATAATTTTTAAAGATCTTTCAGCACATCAAAGGAATATATATATATCCTATCTAATAATAGAAAATATGCAAATTAACCATACCTCTGACACACCCACAAGCCACTCCCACCACCCAATCAGAGCGAGTATGCAAATTAACCCAAACCAAGATGGCTACAGCCACAGAGAGCAAGGTTTCCTAGATAACAGAGAAAGCCAAGCTTTCTGCCTGCCCTTGTCAGGCCTAAGCCTCCACTCAAGCTACAAAGTTTCAATTATAGAAGGTAAACAAATTCAAACAAATGGCAGCAGAATGGAGCTGGAGAGAGCAGGCCAGGGTTGCCGCTGGCAACAGGGGAAGCAAAGCTTTCGGCACACCCTGGCTGGGCCCACCCGCTTAGGGCAACAAAGTTTCAATTATAACCCCAACACAAATGGCTGCCAGCCTCGGAGGGAGCCCCAGGCTTGGCTCTGCTCCAGGCTACCAAGTTTCAATTATAGAAGGAAAATAAATTTCAGATACCAGGGCCTCTGCTTGGGTTGCCAGGGGGCGTGGCTGTCTTGCAAACCACCACAGGCCCCTCGCTCAGGCCGCCCCACACCCCAAGGGAACCCCCACCTGATCCGGGACACCCTTCAGTGCAAACCAGCTGGCCCCCACCCCTGTACCAGGCCTCTATCCTATCTAATAAAAGAGTAATATGCAGATTGATCATCACTGCAACACACAATATAGCTGCCCCCATGTGGTCAAAGATCCTACTCCCATGTGGACACAAGATGGCCACCACAAGATGGCCAGCAGGAGAGGGCAGTTGGGAGGCACCCTGCCTGCAAGGGAGGGCAGTTGAGAGGGACCAGGCCTGCAAGGGAGGGCAGTTGGAGGTAATCAACCCTGCAGAAGAGGGCAGTTAGGGGTGACCAGGCTGGCAGAGGAGGGAAGTTGGGGGCAAACAGTCTGGCAGCAGAGTGGTTAGGGGGTGATCAGGCTGGGAGGCAGAAGCGGTTAGGGGCAATCAGGAAGGCAGGCAGGCAGGCAGTTGGGAGCCAGCAGTCCTGGATTGTGAGAGGGATGTCCGACTGCCCGTTTAGGGATCCGACTGCCCACCGGGATCTGGCCTAAATGGGCAGTCAGACATCCCTTGCGGGGTCCCATATTGGAGAGGGTACAGGCTGGGCTGAGGAACAACCCCCCTCCGTGCACGAATTTCATGCACCGGGCCTCTAGTATGTGTGTGTGTATATATATATATAATATTCAATTTAACAAGTGAAATAATGGATATTAAAATCTTGAGAAGAGCCTGAACACTGAACATATCATTTGCTTTAACACTCAAATTTTATCAAGTATCTTTTGAGAATCTATCACTAAGATGGATGATTTTACCTATAAAGTAGGTCCCACCAGATCCAAACTGAGGCACAATCGTGTGAATAATCCTAACCATTGTCACTGAGTGAAGACTAGAGTTGACGTATGTTGATTTCCAAGCCATTGCTCTATGTAGTAAATCAGGCCACCAGGCTGTTGGTCAATGATGCCATCAGGGTTTGAATATACTGCAATATGGAGTGATAAGCTCCAGCTTCTGATCTGCACTGTGAGAATTCTGAATTTGATTCTAGGTCATAGTTTGTAAACAAATTTATTTGGAAGTTAATTTATCTATCCACATCTTCTCTGTCCTCCCATTCTTTAAAGTAAATATAAAAGCTAAGAGTAAGAAGTGCTCCAACAATTCATTTAACAGTTCTCATGAAGGGCTTAGCTCTGAGGGTTTTATGTCAAATATAGTGATTCATGTTTCATCAGACATCTAACAGCCATTTTCAACTTTTACTTCCACTCAGTCCAACATCCAACCAGTCTACAAGCTCAGTTTCTTATGCATGCTAAATAGAATTTCTCAAATTTTGTATATTTAATCTTTCTTTTCTTTCCTGATATCTCTGATTAAAAGATGACCCAGTTATTTTTGTTTATGCCAATCATCATGTTTCATCTACTTCTTCTCTACACCCTCTCAAGAAATTACTGCAACATTATAAAAGCCTAGAACCATAAAATATCAGAACTGAAAGGAACATTATAGAATAAATGATCTAGTTGAACACCCTCATTAAACATATGAAAAACCTGAGATTTATGGGAGTAAACTGACTAGGCAAATGTCATCCTGGGAGTTCACATCAGAATTGGACTAGAATTATGACTTGTTGCCTCTGAGCCCAGAACCTTCCCACTGTTTACTCAGCCAGGCTTACCTCAGTAAGAATCCTTACTCTGTTACTCGTTAGCTATGTGACTTTTCAACAAGTGGGAGACAAGAGTGAAACTTTTAATACTGAGCCTTTGTTTCCACATCTGTAGGAAATAGTAATATTTATCCAAGACATTTTGTGATGAATAAATGAGAAAGCATAAGTGTAACATGTTATAGATAACAGTAAGGGCTATTTTTCTCATTCTAGAAATTCTTTTTAAATATGTCTTTTTAGATTTTCTCTCCTACCATTCTGACTACATCCTTTCTGTTTCAATCACTGACTCCTTGTTCTATTTCAGCCTTGGATATATAAATATTTGCACTGTAATTATAACTACATTTCTCGACTTCAGTATGCTTCTGGGCTTCTATCTGATATTAGCTATCAATTCTGTTCCCAGGTCCCCAAGTCCGCATATTCAATCTTTATTCTTCTTATTCCCTAGGTTTAGATGCATGGTACTTGTTGGTCAGTGTACATCTCAGGTTCTGCCACTAAATCTTTGAAGAGCTCCTGTAAAATAAATAAAATTCAAATTTCCTTGCCTGGTGTTCAAGAATGTCTATCATCTGACCACCCAAACACCTTTCTTGCTGTGAAAAATTCTACCATCACCTTGGACTTCTTTCATGTCACATTTCAAGATCTACCTGGTTTGACTGTTATTAATGTATTTGTCTCATCTTTTCTGTTGGATTGTAAGCTCCTTGTAGAACCTATATCTAATGCGATTTTGCATTTTCCGTTAGTAGCAAGTATAGTGTCTGGAGCTCAATAAATATTTGTTAAAGGAACAATCAGTCAGAGTCTTACTGTGGACTCTATATTTTTAGAACTGGGGTATTAATGTTAGGTAGAATTTTGTGCTGGTCTCTGTGGTCCACTTTAAGCCCAGCCCCTGCAGTAAGGAAAGCAGATGCCTCACTCTCCATGAAGCTCTGCTTTGCATCTTTCTTTTCTTTTTAATTTTTTATTGCGTTTTTTTACAGAGTGGAAGAGAGAGGGATAGAGAGTTAGAAACATCGATGAGAGAGAAACATTGATCAGCTGCCTCTTGCACACCCCCTACTGGGGATGTGCCCGCAACCAAGGTACATGCCCTTGACCGGAATCGAACCTGGGACCCTTCAGTCCACAGGCCGATGCTCTATCCACTGAACCAAACCGGTTAGGGCTGCTTTGCATCTTTCTTATTTACCAAGAGGAAGTTGTCCAAACATAATTGTGCCAGGAACTTCCTCTCTTCATAATAGGGGCTGGAGTTTCAGCTTTCCCATAAATCACAGTAGTATCAGTACACAACAAGGGCCTGTTTCTCTTAGACTAGACATTGTGGCCTTTTAAAAATTGATCAAACAGAATCCAGAAGAGAAACAGGATATCATTTTATGTTTACTGGTAGCAACATCAGATATACAGAGATTTAGTTTCAAGTTGTTAAAGCCCAAACTCTGAAATGTCAAAAACAATCAGCCCACACAGTACTGGTACACTGGGACTCTTATACAGCTCATTAATTACTTCTTTGTTCATAAATTCAATGGGACTTTCTAGTCAGTTCCTTGGTTAATTATTCAGGTATCTGACTATTGACCTACTTCTTCTTTTTCTTTTAAACCCTTTCTTCTCCTCTTGTCTTCTCCTATGATATCTACTCCTTTTTGTATGTTCTTAAAAATAATAAGAAAAAAAAATAATAGTTAACACTCACTGATTTTTTTTTCTATACTACATCCTATTATAAGCTTCTTCCATGGAATGTCTCATTTAACCCTCACAGCAGCCCTGTGAGTTAGGTACTATTATTATTTTCATAATTTATTTGAGGAAACTGCAGGTTAGAAAAGTTAAGTAAAAATCTAACGTCATACTTTTTGGAGTCAGGACTGGAACACAGAAAATCTGACTTTGAAGTCATTGCTCTTAACCACTTGAACCATGACTTTCCTTATTTGGATATTATCTCCCATTTTTCTGGTTACAGTTTATACTGTTAGTAATCTCCATAATTCAGGTCCTGACTTCCTTCTCTTTTCACTTCGTTCCCTGTCCCTGGGTTATCTCATCTACTCCAAGACATCAGCCATCATCTCCAGGCTGATGAATCCCAACATTGCTTTCAGTTGAATCTCTCCTTTCATCTTCACTTGACTGCTTTATGGAGGTTTCATATAAAATATCATAACATATCAAGCATATACTAGATACCTTACATAAAAACAGAGGCAAAGGCATATAAAACCTATAGCAACTAGCTGAAGGTCTAGCAGAGAGCCCACAACCTAGTGAAAAGTCAAATCTGTCCTTGTCATTTTTTTATTTTTTTTCATGAGAACAATACTCATTTTCCTCATCTATTCCACGTCCTGGTGAGTAGTATCTCTCAGAACCAGCACTATAATTTAAGGGGGTCCAGTGAAGAATGGAAATAAGTACCTTGCTCAAAATTATTAAGGATTTCAAGACACAGTAGAGCATTAAGCCAAGTAGGGGGCCCTTCTGCATATAAGACCCCATGTGACTGCACAGGTTGAATATCCATGAAGCTGGCCCTAGCACCTCTGTAGCCACAGTTGACCAATTAGAGACCTGGAAGTCAATTCTGCATCACACCCAATAGAACACCAATCTTTCCAGTCTCACTGCCTTAATATTTTGCATGTTTCCCTTTATTTCCAATCCCAGTGCCATTGTTTTCAAGCCCATGCCATTTGCCATTAAAATGTTATATCATAAGACATTTCTAACTGATCTCTCTGCCTCAAATCTAACCCCATATTTGTCAATCATTTTAGACATGAATTACTTGTACAACTTTCAAAGTTATTGCCCTGCCTTTATTATTACTCCCCATTTTACCCCATCCCTGTATTTTTTTTTTAACTATTGCCAGAGCCATTTAAATATTTATTTACAAGGGCCAGCCCTTCATTTAAATATTATTCAAGTATGCAAGTATAATGAAATTATCTCTCTGTTTAAAACCTGTCCCTTTGTTGTCAGGATAATTTGAAACTACTTCAATGCATGGCTCTTGAAATCAATTACAGTTTAGCTTTATCGACCTACATTCTCAATTCTTTCATGCTTCAGTTGTGTTAAGCAATGTATACTTGCTCAAATAGATCTTGTTCATGCCTCTATTCTTTGTACATCCTTCTTTTTCTTCCTGAAATGTTTCAACATTTTTTCCACTTACAAATATACAAATTTACTCATTTCATATATTACCTCATTTAGGAATGTTTACTATTGCTACAACCCTTTCTAGTACCAACCTCTGCTTTCCTGTTTTGTGCATGGAAAACCCCATTCTCCCTCTGTGGTCCATAGTCTTGGTTAGGGACTATTGCTGTTTGGTCCTGTGCTCCTGTTTATATTTACATAGCCCTTATTACATTGTGTTGAGATAACTAATTTGTGCAATTGCCCATTAATGAGCTCCTTGAAGGTAGGATTGGTACCATTAATCTTTCTAACTAATGAACTTGCTTAATATGTTTTCTTATTAAATAGTTACTGAACAAATGAGTAATTAGGGTAGAAGTTTAGATGCTTATAGGATTAGATCTAACCTCATTCATGAAATAATACTCTGAGTCAACATAGTGTTTATCTATTTTTTTAACAGCCAATAATTTAAATACATTGCTAAGTGTTACCATGTAAAAATGAAAGGGACATATATATTATCTATAGGGAACTAAAAAATTAGCAAGTGAAATATGATACACATACACACAGAGAGAGCCATAATTACTAAAGAAGAGCAAAAGAAACATATACTAGAGAAGAATATAATAAATCCATGAAAATAGAGTTGTGAAAGAGTTCCCTACAAGTTAATTCAGCAGTTAGGTGGGTTTGCGAAATGGCCTAAATTAGTGGTTCTCAAATAGAAATGGGTAGGTGAGAGGTGGCTGTATTAGCATGATCATTGGAGCTCTTTACAGAGTCCATGCAGCAGGCTTTCACTGCCTTTGGAGAATTAGATGGTTTTGCATCTATATTCTTCAAATACCAGGTTATTCTGGAATTTCCCACTTCTTATTTACCCTGCCTCCATCACGTTGAAAGTGACCACAAGATAAGAAAAATAGTTTCTGTTTTGACTTCCTGTAAGTCGAAACAATGGCATAGAAAACAATGGCATGGGAAACAATGTCATTGACTGAAAACTTGTAAAATATATAAGTAGATAAAATTAGTTATTACATAAAAATTATTGTCTTTATGATTTGAAAGTAATGTTATTCTACATTTAAACATGTTGATATTTTGTTTATAATTTTTATTAGTTTAATATAGTCTATTAATTTATTTTTATGGATCAGTTTGAAGATCATATTTATGATTGGCTTGTAGAGTTAGAAGGCACTTAAAATTATTTATTTACCTCTGATCATTTTAGATATGCAAAAATGGACAAGAGAGGTTAAGTGAATTATCTAAGTTCACATAGCAGTTTTGTTTTTAGTAGACTTTATTTTTTGGAACATTTAGGTTCACAGCAAAATTGAGCAGAGAGTACAGAGAGTTCCCATAAATCTTTTGCCCCACATAAGCACAGCTTGCCACTCCAGAGCAGTGCACTTGTTAGAATTGATGAGCCTACAATGACAGCTCATAATCATCAAAGTTCATAATTTACAGAGTTCCCTCCTAGTGTTGTTTCTTATATGGGTTTTGGAAATTTTATAATAACATGTATCCACTATTATAGTGCCGTACAGAATAGTTTAACTACCCTTAAAATCCTCTGTGCTTTATCTATTCTTGACTCCCTCTCTCTTAACCCCTGGCAATCACTGAACCTTTTACTAACTCCATATGGTTTTGCCTTGTTAAGAATATCATACAGTTGGAATCATACAGTATGTAGTTTTTTTCAGATGGATTTCTTTCACTTAGTAGTATGCATGTTACATGTCTCCATGTCTTTTCATGGCCAGATCACTCATTTCTTTTAGCACTGAATAATATTGCATTGTCAGGATAACCTAAGTTTAGCCATTAACCTATTGAAGGGTGTCTTGGTTGGTTCCAAATTTTGGCAACTATCAATAAAGTTGCAGTAAACATCTGACACAGTTTTTTGTGTGGACATAATTTATTCCTCTCCTCAAATTATAGACTCCAGCCGAAACCGGTTTGGCTCAGTGGATAGAGCGTCGGCCTGCGGACTGAAAGGTCCCAGGTTCGATTCCGGTCAAGGGCATGTACCTTGGTTGCGGGCACATCCCCAGTGGGGGTTGTGCAAGAGGCAGCTGATCGATGTTTCTCTATCATCGATGTTTCTAACTCTCTATCCCTCTCTCTTCCTCTCTGTAATAAAATCAATAAAATATATATATATAAAAAAAAGAAGTTTAAGTTTAAAAAAAAAAATTAAAAAAAAAAATTATAGACTCCAGTGCTAAACAAATAAAATAACTCTTCTTAGCATGGATCAAACATATCTTTATATCCTCTTTCAAGCTATTAACTTTATTTTCTCCTATGAAGGTATAAAATTTCACTTTTTTTTTTTCAGTCATCTGACTTAAATATTCTCTTTGGGGTATTTTTGCCCGATCATAAAACCAAACTTCAAAATCAATACCAGGATAATTTTCAATCAAGATGCATTTACAGTACCCTATAAAATATATTATTTTTTTTAGAGACTTAGATCTTACCAGATGAACAAACTGGGAAGTACAGTTCAATTCCTTCTAATACTTAAATGGCACTGATGTTGCCAGTAGATGAGCACTGCCCATCAACAAAGTAAAATCTTTTCTATCATTTTAATAGGAAATAGTAATCACATTTTAATCACTAGATATATGAATAACTGTTTAAAATTTTGTACACACCTCCTCTGAATGAAGTATGTTCACTACTGACCTTTGGGTTATCAGTCTGATGGATTTTAACCTGTGAACAATTAAAGGAGATATAATGGTTTACACTGTACATTTCTGATAACCCAATCGTGGCTCTACACATTCTGCTTTATTTGGAAAAATATGGTTAGCATTTCAAAATATACTAATACCACTTTATTTAATGTGTTTTCGACTATGTCAGTGTCAAAAGGTGGCTTTCCAATAAGTGATATATGAAGCATACAGCCTATAGACCTAACAGTATCTAAGTCCACATGCACTTTGAGTTGCAATTTCTGGGGAAAGTGGAAGTAGGAGTTCCATATAAAGTACAGTGCTATTTTATGTAGCATTTTCAATTGAGTTGCTAGCCCAACATTAACCACCTTAATGTTCACATTATACATAAGTAAGAGGTGAGTTCCTGGCATAATATATATTATGAAAATAAAGATACAACATTCTTTTGATGATCTGGTGAATGAAATTTTAACCTTTGCTTTTTGAGAAGGCTTTCATTCTGTTGTTTAAATATCTGTGTGTTTTTTTTTCCTTTTATGGTACATTTATAATACTAGATACACATAACTCCTGTCTTCAAAATAGTTATAAAGCTCCAAAGTAGAAGGATATTCCAATTGGCAATACATTTTCACCTCTTGTTGGACATTCTATACTATTGCAACTTTCTTTTCTTTTATTTTGACAGTAACTTCCAAACCAGCTCTGTAGACTTCAGCAAATGATATTTTATTGAGGAGATTTTAAACTTTTAAATATCCCATCTTCTATCCCATGCAAGTCACCATATTCCAAGCACTAGCTCTGTTCCTATCAAGTGCAGCTCCCATCAGGCTTAGCTTCCATCAGCCTCATCTTGCATTGCTACAGCTCTTATGGCAAAAGCACACCCTCCAAAATACCTTTGGGCCACCTTAAAGGTCAGGCTTATGCCTCTGAGCTCCCATTTTGAAAAGCTTGGGCTGCAATAAACATAGGGCTGCATAGATTTAGAAGCAGCCCAAGTGTCCATCAGTTGATTAATAGATAAAAAAGTTGTGGTACATTTATACAATGGAATACTACTCAGCCATAAAAAAGAAGAACATTTTACTCTTTGTGACAGTATGGATGAACCTGGAGAGTATTATCCTAAGTGAAAATAATCCAGTTAAAGAAAGACAATTACCAGATAATTTCACTTATATATGGAATCTAATGAACAAAATAAACTAACAAAGAAAATGGAAACAGACTCATCGGTACAGAGAATAGACTGACAGCTGTCAGAGAGGAGTGAGGATTGGGGGTCTGGGTGAAAAAAGTGAAGGGATTAAGTAAAAATAAAAAGATACCTTGCCGAAACCGGTTTGGTTCAGTGGATAGAGTGTGGGCCTTCGGACTGAAAGGTCCTGGGTTCTATTCCGGTCAAGGGCATGTACCTTGGTTGCGGGCACATCCCCAGTAGGGGGTGTGCAGGAGGTGGCTGATCAATGTTTCTCTCTCATCGATGTTTCTAACTCTCTATCCCTCTTCCTTCCTCTCTGTAAAAAAATCAATAAAATACATTAAAAAAAAAAAGATACCTTCATAGACAGACAACAATATGTTGATTACCTGGGGAAAAGGATGGTGAGAGGATAAATTATGTTGAAAGGAACTAGACTTGGAGGGTGCTAAATACAAAATACAATATACCGATGATATATGATAGAATTGCATCCCCAAACCTGTATAATTTTATTAAACAATTCACCCCTATAAATTCAATAAAAAATTAGAACAATAAAAGCTTGGGCTGGTTGCCTCACACAACAGTAATGGAGACAAATATAGGTCTTTTAACCACCCCACCTCCACTACTCTCTTGCTACTACAACACATGAAAAAGTCATGAAGGAGTTGGAAATTTGGCAGGGGTGCCAAAGAAATCAACTATTGAAAGGAAGCAGAATTCACTTGTGAGGAAATTTTTTATTTCAGGGAAGGTTGTACTTTGTAGCGGTTTGACATATTCCAGAGTCAGATTACTTGGGTTTAATCTTTTATTTTACCATATTCTAGCTGTGGAGCTTTTGAAAGCTACTGAACTCCATCAGGTCTCAATTTCCTTAAAATTAACTAGTACTTATAGGCTTATTGAAAAGATTTAGTGAATTGATGTATATATGAAAGTTTTAGAATAGTAAGAGGTACAGAGAAAAATTAAGTAATTATTAACTACTAGAGACCCGATGCATGAAATTCGTGCAAGAGTAGGCCTTCCTTCCCCCCGCTGCTGGCACCGGCTTCCCTCTGGCACCTGGGACCCAGGCTTCCCTTGCAGCCACAGCTTCATCTGGAAGGACAGAAGGACTTCCGAAAGGATGTTGGGTCTAATTAGCATATTATGCTTTTACTAGAGGCCCTGTGCAAGAAATTCGTGCACGGAGGGGGGTTGTCCCTCAGCCCAGCCTGTACCCTCTCCAATATGGGACCCCTGGAGAGATGTCCGACTGCCCGGTGGGATCATGCCTAAACGGGCAGTCAGACATCCCTCTTACAATCCAGGACTGCTGGTTCCCAACTGCTTGCCTGCCTGCCTCCCTTATTGCCCCTAACCGCTTCTGCCTGCCAGCCTGATCACCCCCTAACCACTCTGCTGCCAGACTGTTTGCCCCCAACTTCCCTCCTCTGCCAGCCTGGTCACCCCTAACTGCCCTCTTCTGCAGGGTTGATTACCTCCAACTGCCCTCCCTTGCAGGCGTGGTCCCTCTCAACTGCCCTCCCTTGCAGGCAGGGTGCCTCCCAACTGCCCTCTCCTGCTGGCCATCTTGTGGTGGCCATCTTGTGTCCACATGGGGGCAGGATCTTTGACTACATGGGGGCAGCTATATTGTGTGTTGCAGTGATGATCAATCTGCATATTACTCTTTTATTAGATAGGATAGAGGCCTGGATCAGGGGTGGGGGCCAGCTGGGTTGCCCTGAAGGGTGTCCCTGATCAGGGTCGGGTTCCCTTGGGGCGTGGGGCGGCCTGAGCGAGGGGCCTGTGGTGGTTTGCAGGCCAGCCACGCCCCCTGGCAACCCAAGCAGAGGCCCTGGTATCTGGAATTTATTTTCCTTCTACAATTGAAACTTTGTAGCTTGGAGTGGAGCCAAACCTGGGGCGCCCACCCCGGCCGGCAGCCATTTGTGTTGGGGTTATAATTGAAACTTTGTAGCCTTAAGCGGAGGCCTGGGCTTGGCCAGGGTGTGCGGAAAGCTTTGCTTCCCCTGTTGCCTGGGGCAAGCCTGGCCTGCTCTCTCAAGCTCCATTCTGCCGCCATTTCTGTTTGAATTTGTTTACCTTCTATAATTGAAACTTTGTAGCTTGAGTGGAGGCTTAGGCCTGGCAAGAGCAGGCGGAAAGCTTGGCTTCCTCTGTTACCTAGGAAACCTTACTCTCTGTGGCTGTAGCTATCTTGGTTGAGTTAATTTGCATACTTGCTCTGATTGGATGGTGGGCTTGGCTTGTGGGCGTGGTGTGTGGGTGTGTTGGAGGTATGGTCAATTTGCATATTTGTCTATTATTAGGTAGGATTACTATAGATAATTATTAATTTATAGATTAAAAAGTAAAGTTTAAGTATATGAAATTGTAAATGGAGAGGAGAGGTCCTCACCTCCCCTGGTTTCTTGCAACATCCACCTGGCACAATACATAGTTATTACAATAGTATTGACTATATTCCCTATTCTGTACTTTGCATCCATGTGACTATTTTGTAACTGGCAATTTGTGCTTCTGAATCCCTTCACCTTTTTCACACACACCTCCCAACCATCTGAAAACCATCAGTTTGTTCTCTCGATTTTTGAGTGTGTTTGGAATCTTAGTGCCTCTTATTTGGACAGATACACTCTCTGTGGAGAACTTGAAGCGAGGCTTCAGTCTGTTCATCACCTACATAGCATCAGTGCAGAGTCTGTGACAATGCTCTTTGCTTTCCCTTTCCTCTACCCAAGATGTGATTTTCTAAAGGAAAATATAATCCAGGGTCTTGCTAAGGGGACCAAAGATGCTCCGTGTATCAAGGTGATTCAATGCTAATTAGGTAAAACCAGCTCTGGAGGAGAAACTCCTGTTGTGTAGTCCTGTGACATGTAGCTACGAAGTCAGAGTAATCAGAGTAGAAAGAGGACAGAAAAAAAAAATCTTGACTTGGAGCCAATAAATTATCCTTAGTAATTTACTTAGTTATATTCTAGTACTACTTTATAGTTTCCAACACTTTAGTACTATATTTCATTCTGTCCACACAGTTACCTGGTGAATGAGGCAGGGGAAGTATTTTTATAATCATTTTACAGAAATATAAAGTGTTGACTAAGGTCATGAACATAATGGATGTCCAAAATGAACCCCAGATCTTGGTCTCCTGACTTTCAGTTTAAGTGCTTTGGAACAGCACCAAACTCTAAGACATAGTGATCTTTTTGGTGATCCCTTAAAAATGACACTCACATATGTATTTGGTATGTATGTATAAAAGCACACATACTTTTTATTATAAACTTATGTGTGCTCATTGCAGAAATATTGATTGGAAAGTAAAGAAGAAAATGTGTACCATATGCCATTGACACTCGGTGTATTTTCTAGGGGATTAAGTGAAATTTTGCTGCAAACAGGAAATATACCCTTGGGTTAGGGTGTATTTGAGAAACAATGTTAAGAAAATTTTTGTATGCTTGACAGAAATACGTAATGACATTTCCTTCATCAAACTTACTTGGGTATACTCAACCCACCTCCTCAGAGCTGGGCATTCTATACATTGAAAGTGCATGTAAATCTTGCACCTGTACAATCTTGACTTTTTCCTCTTTTCATATTTAACAGAATACCCAATTTCTGGCTAACCATCTACTACCTCATGAGATCCTACTAAGTCATTTCCTCCCCCTCTCCCTTCCAAAATTCCCTTCTTCTCTAACCTAGTTTACTCCAAGTCAAGTGAAAAAGGAGAGTTATCAAAAAAGTTAAGTTATTCTCTCATTTATAACTGATTGTGTGACCCTAAGTTACTTCCGTTTTCTGAGCCTCAACTTTGTCATCTTTAAAACAAGTTTGGCTCATGTGATTTTTGAGTCTCTCTCCAGCCCTACCTTTCTCAGATTCCATTATTAAATAACTTCATGCCAAAGTGTGAGTGCCTGGTAACTCTGACCCCCTAGGAAAAATTCCAATTGTGTCTTCTTATTAGCACATATTGATTTATTCACATATTCACTCAATCTTTTAAATATTCACCTAATATATCTGTTACATATCTATTAAGAACTAGAGATGCCTGGATCTGGTAAACAAGAATGTCCCTGGTATTATGAAGCTTATATTGTAATGAGAATATAGATGAGTAAGCAGGTAATTACGAAAAGTTGTGGTATTACTAAATGGAAAGTGCTCTGTTTGATGGGTAGCAGTGTGGAGTAGGTCTCATTTGGAGCAATATTTAAGTGTAGTTATGAATAAATCAACTTTTAGACATTTTATTATGCATAATTTTTATTATTACATTCTAATTATATAGATCATAACACTTCTAATATAATTGCTTTTTATTATTTTTAGGTAAGGAATTCATAGACATCAGAAAAACTATTTTGAAATTTTTTATAATGTAGTATCAAGAAGTTTCTACATATTGATCTGTGGGTCTGATAAAATGAGTAGCATTAATACATACAGACATACTTTGTCTTGACAAAATGTATCCTTGCTTGGGTTAGATTACATTTCCTTCAACAGGGAAGCCTTAGTTGTATCTCTTACAGACTTTAGAAATTTCATGACATCGGTGCCCCCAGTTCCTTTATTTACTGCTTCTGATGGCTCTTCAGATGGTTGGGTTTTTTTGGACTGGCTGGCAGGAATCACAATATATCTAGTTACTATTTTCAAATGGTAATTTCTCAGGGAAACCATAGCATCCACACAATTATTATAAATTGCCTGTAGGTTATCATCCCCTTCTGAAAGGACAAACTCACGAACTGAAGGTTTTGACTCTAATGAGTGAAGAAATTTCTGGTGAGCTGGTGGCATATATGTTCGCATTTCCTGGAGAAATTCAGCAGATGATGCTGAAGAAACAAATGAAAGATGAGTTAGTAGAGAAACTGAAGCTTTCCACAATCCAGGGAGGAAGGGCAGAGGGAGGTCACAGTGGGTGGAAGATCACAGGCCAACGGTGTGGCATAGGACAATGAGTTTATAACCATTCTTCTAGAAAGCTGTTACTCTTCTTACTAGTAATGGCAGTTGTAAAATATACTTAATTTTGAAAGCCCGATGAGCTAAACTCACATATATATATATATATATATATATATATATATATATATATATACACATCCTATCAAATAAAAGAGTAATATGCAAATTGACCATCACTCAAAGACACAAGATGGCCACCCCCATGTGGTCAAAGATGGCTGCCCCCATGTGGACACAAGATGGCCACCACAAGATGGCCTGCAGGGGTGGGAATTTGTGGGTGATCAGGCAAGCAGGGAGGGCAGTTAGGGGTAACCGGGATGGCAGAAGAGGGCAGTTGCGGGAGACCAGATCAGCAGGGGAGGGCAGTTGGGGGGAAACAGGACTACAGGGGAGGGCAGTTGGGGGGGACCAGGCCTGCAGGGAAGGGCAGCTAGGGGTGACCAGGCCAGCAGGGAAGAGCAGTTGGGGGCAACCAGGCCTGCAGGGGAGGGCAGTTAGGGGCAATTGGGTCAGTCAGGGAGCAGTTAGGCGTCGATCAGACTGGCAGGGGAATGGTTAGGGGTGATCAGGCTGGCAGGCAGAAGCGGATAGGGGCAATCAGGCAGAGGTAGGCGAGCTGTTGGGAGCCAGTAGTCCTGGATTGTGAGAGGGATGTCCAACTGCCTGTTTAGGCCCGATCCCACTGGGATCGGGCCTAAACAGTTGATCAGACATCCCTCAAGGTGTCCCAGATTGGAAAGGGTGCAGGCTGGGCTGAGGGACACACCCCTCCCCATACATGAATTTTGTGCACCGGGCCTCCTCTAGTATATATATATATATATATACATATATATATATATATATATATTCCATCTAATTAAAGAGTAATATGCAAATTGATCATCACTCCAACACACAAGATGGCTGCCCCCATATGATCAAAGATTGCTGCCCCCATGTGGACACAAGATGGCCACCACAAGATGGCCAGCAGGGGAGGGCAGTTGGGAGAGACGAGGCCTGCAAGGGAGGGAACTTGTGGGCAATCAGGCCAGCAGGGGAGGGCAGTTGGGAGGGACCAGGCCTGAAAGGGAGAGCAGTTGGGGGCAATCAAGCCAGCAGGGGAGGGCAGTTAGGGGTGACCAGGCCGGCAGAGAGGGAAGTTGGAGGCGACCGGGCCTGCAGGGAAGGGCAGTTTGGGGGGACCCAGGCTTGCAGGGGAGGGCAGTTAAGGG
The DNA here is from genome assembly GCF_027574615.1 of Eptesicus fuscus. Lineage (NCBI taxonomy): Eukaryota > Metazoa > Chordata > Mammalia > Chiroptera > Vespertilionidae > Eptesicus > Eptesicus fuscus. The sequence continues at coordinate 79,915,143 of NC_072480.1, forward strand.
TGACCAGGCCTGCAGGGGAGGGCAATTAGGGACAAACAGGTTGGCAGGGGAGCAGTTAGGCATCAATCAGGTTGACAGCAGAGTGGTTAGGGGGTGATCAGGCTGGCAGGCAGAAGTGGATAGGAGCAATAAGGAAGGCAGGCAGGTAAGCAGTTGGGAGCCAGCAGTCCTGGATTGTGAGAGGGATATCAAAATTGGAGAGGGTGCAGGCTGGGCTGAGGGACACACCCCCCCGTGCACAAATTTCATGCACCAAGAATCCAGTGCTACCTAATAAAACAGTAATATGCAAATTGACTGTACCTTTGCTACGCCCAAGCCACGCCCACCAGCAATGCCCACCAGCCAAGCCATGCCCATCATCCAATCAGAGCGAGTATGCAAATAAACCTGACCAAGATGGCAGTTAATTTCCATACATAGGCGCCCTGAGCTGACCCCCTGTGACAAATTGCAGGAAACAGGGGTCCGCTCTGGCACCAGACCAAAAGCCTCCGCCAGAGGCTTTTGGCCTGGAACCGGAGCGGACACCCAGCTCCCTGCTTTTGATGGATGGTGGGCGTGGCTGACACCCAGCTCCTCGCTCTGATTGGATGGTGGACATGGCGAGCGGAACCCCTATCATTGGGAGCTGGGTGTCCGCTCCGGCTCCAGGCCAAAAGCCTCTGGGGGTCCGCTCACCATGCCCACCATCCAATCAGAGCAAGGAGCTGGGTGTCCGCCATGCCCACCATCCATCGAAAGCGGGGAGCTGGGTGTTTGCTCCGGCTCTAGGCCAAAAGCCTCCGGAGGCTTTTGGCCTGGTGCACGAGCGGACCTGTCATCGATTGCAGGGAGCTGGGGGTTTCTTCGGCCTGGTACACCAGCGGACCCCCTGCAATTGATCACCTGGGCAGGGAGCTGGGGTTCTGCTTTCGGCCTGGGCAGGAGCGGACCCCCTGCGATTGATTGTATGGAGCTGGTGGTCCGCTCCTGCCCAAAAGGCTTTCGGTCTGGGCAGGCCTGGGCAGGGGCTGAGGCGGTGATCAGAGGGAGCTGGAGAGGCCTGCCCAGCCCTCCATTGGTGTGAACTATAGAGGAAACAACTTTTCTGAATGCACATTGGCTAAGCTGCCTGTATGCCACTGGTAATATTCTTAGTAACTTGGGTAATAAGAATCCAAAAAGGTGATCTAAGGTTTTTCTACCACACTTCTGGAGAAAAAAAATGAAAGTCCGCTGCTGGAAGGCTAAGAAATGTCATATCCTGCCCTAGCCAGTTTGACTCAGTGGATAATGCCTCAGCCTGCAGACAGCAGGATCTGGGTTTGATTCTGATCAAAGGCATGTACCTAGGTTGCAGGCTCCTTCCTGGCTGGGGCCCAGATCAGGGCTCATTCAGGAGGCAACCAATCAAAGTGTTTCTCTCTGTCTTTCCCTTTCTCTTCCACATTCTCTAAAAGTCAATGGAAACATACCCTCAGGTGAGGATAAAAAATAAATAAAGAAATCCATATCCTATGAAAGACACATCTTGAAAATGCCTAAAGAAAGTTGTCATTTTTTCTTGGTGAAGGGACTGGAGTTCGTTGATGAAAACACCTTGGTTTCTGTGGTGACTGGCAGTGGCTGCAGCAGTTGGGTGATGGGGCTGGTGCCTTCTCCTAATCAGCCTGTTTGCCTCCCACAAAGGGAGGCCAGACTGCAGCTTAGGTACGCTCCCTGTGGGGTGCGGGCCTAAGCCGTCAGTAGGACATCCCCTGAGAGCTCCCAGTATGTGAGAGGGGGAAGGTTGGGCTGAGGGACCCCCAACCTCCAGTGCACGAATTTCATGCACCGGGCCCCTAGTGTGTGTGTGTGTGTGTGTGTGTGTGTGTGTGTGTGTGTGTGTATAAAAGGCTAATAGGCAGAGTGTCCCCTAAGGAGTTTGACTGGGAGACTGGGAGTTTGATCGCTCACTATGACGTGCACTGACCAGCAGGGCATGGCTCGGAACAAAGGAAGGCCTAAGCTGGCAGCTGGAAGGAAGGCCTTGGCCAGCAGCCATAAGGGTCCAATTGGTCCAGATTGCCGGCCAGGCCTAGGGTCCCTACCCATGCACAAATTTTGTGCCCTGGGCCTCTAGTTCTTTCATAACATTGATTTTTGTTTGTGCTTCCTTTCCCACTTTCCTACTCTATTGAAGATGTCAATGATATACATAGTAATATATATATTACTATGGTGCATGAAATTCGTGCATGGGGGGGGTGGGGTGGGGTGTCCCTCAGCCCAACCTGTACCCTCTCCAATCTGGGACCCCTCAAGGGATGTCCAACTGCCCATTTAGGTCCGATCCCAGTGGGATCCCTCTCACGATCCAGGACTGCTGGCTCCCAACTGCTTTCCTGCCTGCCTTCCTGATTGCCCCTAACCGCTTCTGCCTGCCAGCCTGATCACCCACTAACCAGTCTGCTGCCAGCCTGATTGATGCCTAACTGCTCCCCTGCAAGCCTGTTTGCCCCCAACTTCCCTCCTCTGCCGGCCCAGTCACCCCTAACTGCCCTCCCCTGCAGGGTTGATTGCCTCCAACTTCCCTCCCTTGCAGGCCGGGTGCCTCCCAACTGCCCTCCCCTGCTGGCCATCTTGTGGTGGCCATCTTGTGTCCACATGGGGGCAGGATCTTTGACCACTTGGGGGCAGACATATTGTGTGTTGGAGTGGTGGTCAATCTGCATATTACTCTTTTATTAGATAGGATAGAGGCCTGGTGCAGGGGTGGGGGCCAGCTGGTTTGCCCTGAAGGGTGTCCCAGATAAGGGTGGGGGTTCCCTTGGGGCATGGGGCAGCCTGAGCAAGGGGCCTGTGGTGTTTGCATGCCAGCCACGCCCCCTGGCGACCCAAGCAGAGGCCCTGGTATCTGGAAGTTATTTACCTTCTACAATTGAAACTTTGTAGCCTGGAGCAGAGCCAAGCCTCCTGCATGCTCCACTGGCAGCCATTTCTGTTTGAGTTAATTCACCTTCTATAATTGAAACTTTGTAGCCTTAAGCAGAGGCCTGAGCCTGGTCAGGGTGTGTGGAAAGCTTTGCTCTCTCCGTTACCACGGGCAACCCTGGCCTGGTCTCTCCAGCTCCGTGGCTGCCAACATTCTGTTTGAATTTGTTTACCTTCTATAATTGAAACTTTGTAGCTTGAGTGGAGGCTCAGGCCTGTCAAGGGCAGACGGAAAGCTTGTTTCCCTCTGTTGCCTGGGAAACCTTGCTCTCGGTGGCTGTAGCCATCTTGGTTCTGTTTATTTGCATACTCGCCCTGATTGGCTGGTGGGCGTGGCTTGGGCTGGTGGGCATGGCTTGGGTGTAGCGGAGGTATGGCCAATTTGCATATTTGTCTATTATTAGGTAGGATTTGTATTTGATAGATTATGAAACCAAGTCCAAGGAAGTTTAAAGGATAATTTTAAATAAGTGAATAAACTAAGAAAAAAAGCATATTTTCACCTAGCCTTATTAAATATAAGATTAGGAAAAAATATAAAAGTAGAAAGAAGTCCTTCTTTTATGTTCTTAGAAGGAGCATAATGAATGTGACTTATCTTCTAACTTGGGTAGCATTGCCCCTGGATTGCTGGGGCAGCAGGATGGCTGAATAAGATTAGTGTTAATCCTCTTCTTATCACTGAAGATTCCACCTCCCCAATTTCTACTCACAGTCCTCTCATTTGCAGGTGACTTTCTCTTTCTCAATCTGATTGTACATTTTCAGAAACTGTGATATAGGTTTTACCATAATCAATCAAGCTTTATAAATATATGTTTAAAGGTTAAGATCAAGAGGATGATAAAGTTGGGTTTGAGTTTTGGCTTCAGTACTTTGTAGCTGGTTAACAGGGAGCCAGTCACTTATCCTCTTTAACTTTCTGCTTCTTCATCTGTGAAATGGGATGATGGCAACACAAACTCTACTTTACTGATTCTCCTAAGAGTACCAGATAAGCTCAGGTAAGATGTTGATGAGAAGGTAATTTTTTAGATATTAAAAACTATTTTATTAATATAAGAGATGATTATTATTTGTAATTTTCTACTCACCTTCATCAGAACTATGCTGGATGCCCAAGAGAACATCAAAGCACTGAAAGATGCTGCTTTGGGCTGCACTACCCCCAGCGAACATTTTTGGGGTGTCCCAGACGCCTTCATACAGTAACCCCTCTGGAAGCTTGGCATTGCCTTTCCAGCTAGGTCAGGAAGGAAAGAAAATCATTATTTGGATTAACTGCCAAATTGTCAGATATGAAGTCTTCCAATAGAGGAAAAATGGACGGTGACACCAGATAGATTTCAATCTTCTTCTTCTTCCATATTCCCCTTTCCACCCATGTGCATCTGTGAGAATAATAAATAACATGGTTTTGAACAAATTTGGCCTGAGTAGTCTATGAATGGAACCTACCTTTGCACTAGCAAAGACCATTCCTCTCTCTTTAAAATGACTAGCTTTTCTGCCCATACTCCAGCATATACCTAGCCAAATATTAACAGAGAGAATAGTCTATTCTTTGTCTACAACACATATTTTAGGATATTAAAAAGATGTTTTTTAAACACAATGGATAGTGGGAACCATCAGTGGGTACTTACGTATTTTTTGTGTTAATTATATAAGAAAAAAGTTCAAGCATAAAGCTACGTACCCAGACAAGTATATGCGAAGAACATTGAAAAACAGGTGTGGGTCCACATACTCTGTAAAAAGATAGAATGAGTTTAGTTAAGTAGCATCAGCGTTCTAAGGGTAAATGAAGACATTTTATACACCTGACAGTAGATTTTAGTAGAGGCCGCAGGAAAGGCATGTCAGTGTTTGGAGAGAAAGCCCCTGAGGACAACCTCTCACTCACTTGCCCTCTCCCAGGTGAGCCCCACTCATCTCTTGTGCTTCCTGAATGGGTCCTACCACAGGGCTAGCACACAGCTTGTGTGCAAAAGCCTGGATCCACCTACCACTCGCCCTCAGATCAATTAAACTGTCAGCATTTCTTTAAGGCTACTTCATGGGCTTACTAACACAACAGATAAACTACTTCCATAAAGAAACAAACAGATCTCAGCAAAAAAGAAAATAAGAAACAAAAATCCCAACAGTCCTATGGACCACATCCCTATCTCCCCTCCTATACACATACACAAAGCTTGCTAATGTCTCTGATTTTTAAAAATATATATTTTTTATTGATTTCAGAGAGGTAGGGAGAGGGAGAGAGATAGAAACATCCGTGATGAGAAAGAATCATTTGATAGGCTGCTTCCTGGACACCCCAGACTGAGGATCAAGTCCTCAATCAGGGCATATGCTCTTGGCTGGAATCAAACCTGGGACACTTCAGTTCATAGGCTGACACTCTATCAACTGAGCAAAACTAGCCATGGCAGCTAATGTCTCTGATTTGAGGCTCAGTCTTCTCATCAAGGACCACTCAGCAGTAACTCAAATCCCAGTGACACAGTAACATCTTTGCTAAGGTCTCCCAGTAGCCCCCTAGTTTCCTCCTGTAAAGTATGCTTACATACTTTTTTGGTCATTATTGTTTTGTAGCCATTAATTTTGCAATTTTGAGTTCAATGGTTTTCTTTGTTGTTTCTTACTTAATTTGTGAAAAAGCAGAATTTGTATAGAGCTCCTATCAAGCAGAAGATAAGTCTTTCAGAATTTAAAACAGCCTGAACCCTTGACAACTTTCTCCAAGGTTTTTAATGAGAGGTAAGGATGGTTCTTTGAGTTAAATACAGTTTGGCCCAGCCAGTGTGGCTCAGTGTTTGAGCGTCAACCAATGAACCAGGAGGCCACCGTTCAATTCCCCATCAGGGCACATGCCTTGGTTGAAGGCTCGAACCCCAGTAGGGGGCATACAGGAACCAGCCAATCAATGATTCTCTCTCATCATTGATGTTTCTATCTCTCTATCCCTCTCCCTTCTTCTCTCTGAAATAAATAAAAACATTTGAAATTTTTTTTAAAAAATAGATACAGCTTGGAATTCTGCCTACAGTATTTACTACCTATGTAATATAAGATCATTTATCTTGTCTCTCGGAATTTAGATTCCCTTCTCTATATTATGAGCATAATAAAAGCTACCAGTTGAAAAATATAAAGATTTAGTGAGATACAATAAAATGAAAGCACACTCAGTACCTGAGAGTGTTTCTGTTTCCATTTTGTCAACAACTCTTTATCTTAGATAATAAGAAACATTTGTAGGAGGCCTACAACATCACATTTCATGGAATACTTACCCTTAATTTGGTGAAACACTTCAAGGGCTCTCTGCAGACAAGAAGTTATGTCACCCAGTGCCTTTTGCAAAGTATCTCGGTCCTGATTCTGTACTGCCTTGAATATAGTTGGAATGACCTTAAAAAAAGACAAAAGATTTTCTAGCATCAAACAGCAGCATGGAATAAAATCCTCCTAAGTCTTAATCCCTATATTAAACTTGGGATTTTGCACTTCTTTCTTGAGCTGAGTACTCTCCAATTGTTTGACTAATTCCCTTATGTATCCTTAAGCATGATCTTGTCTTTCTGAATTTGTTATTTAGAGATAAGTTTATAGAGTTTTATATCTTTCCATTTCTAATAGTTATAGCCATTAGATTTATGTCACTAAGTGGTATAGTTCCCATGTAAGTTGCATTGAAAATATTCCTCTTGTTGGGGTTTCAAATTTGATTTTAAATATATGGCTCCTACATTTTATATTTTACACAGTGCACAAAAAGTAAATAAAATATTTGTTACTGCCAGATGATCCTTTACCTCAAATTAAATAATCAAATATTATGTTTAATCAGTATAAAGTCACTTTATGCATACATAAAAGAGTTCAGTTACTAAGTGATTTCTCTGCTTATATGAATTAAGATACAAATTTTCTAGGGTGATTGACATACTTTTATTGCAGAAGCAGCTTCTATTTCCACCAATAGAGAAATCAGAAAGAATCCTTTACCGCAATCCCCTCCAGGAAATGAAAACAGAATGTCCATGTTCCTAAGAAAAATAAATCCAAAAAGTCAAGGGTGTAGCAAGAATATGGGTATATTTGTTGACTACTTTCCAGTTTTTAAACATTCTTACTTGTCTTGTTTTATTTTCAAAATAATCTTGTGAGATAAGTATTATAGGTTATACCATCTCCAATATGTAGTCAGGAATATTAATGTTAAGTCCATTGTCTAAGATCATATCATTAACAAAAGATTAAGCTGGGACTTGAAATGCCATTCTAGAACTTGGAACTAGAAATTCCAAGACCATTTATGTTATTGCATTAATTTTTCATATGCATGTGTACACATACACAACCTCAGGGTTTACAGAGATATCTGTGTGGTCTAATTTTAAGAAATAGTTTTTGTGCTTAAATAACTATATTCATATCCATGTTTTTATCTGTGAATCTGATTCAATTTTTCAGTGGTTTATATGCCTTACAAAGGAATTGACTGACAAATTCAAATAACTGAATAGATCCTATTTTCTTTCTGATTGAAGTTTTGTATTGGTGTAAACAGGTCTCAGTATCTGTATATCCATAAGTTTCATGGTGGTTAAACTCATGATCTCTGAAGCTAGACCACTCTGTAGCTTGCTGTGTTACTTTGAGCATTGATATTCCTTCTGTTTCTGCATTAGTGTTCTTATCTGTAAAATAAGACTGATAATATCCTCTCACTTAAAAACATTCTCTAGCTTCCCATTTACTTTAAGATACTGTTTAAACCTCTTATGCTAGCCAAAAATCCACATAATCTTTTTTTAAAGTTTATTTCTTCATTTCTTTCTCATACTATTACTTTCACAATTCATTTATCAGTAACACCAGCTTTCCTTCAGTTCTAATAATGTGCCAAGATTTTTTCCTTTTTATTGAATTTACTAGTAGCCCTGTGCACGAATCTGTGCACCAATAGCTCTCTGCGGGGCCTGGCCGCTCTGCGCCCATTGCCCAGAGGCTCTCTGTGGCCCAGAGGCCCATCCACGGTTAGGCGCGGAACGCTTGCCTTGTCGCCAGGGCGATGACACAAGCATTCCGCCAGGCTGCTCACGCTGCTCGCTCTAAGAGGCCACCCTCCCTCCCCTTGGGACTAGGGGACTCCAGCAGGGCTGAGAGGACTGGATGCTGCCATCTTGTGGCTATGGGCACTGACATCTTTGTGATGGAGTGGTGGTTAATTTGCATATTACCCTTTTATTAGATAGGATTGGGGTGACACTGATTAACAAATTATACAAATTACTAGAGGTCCGGTGCATGAATTCATGCACCAGTGGAGTCCCTCGGTCTGGCCTGTGGTATTGGGCTGAAACTGGCTCTCTGACATCCCCAGAAGGGTCCTGGATTGTGAGACGGTGCAGGCCAGGCAGAGGGACCCCACTGGTGCACGATTGGGGCTGGGGAGGGATTCGGAAGGGCTCCAGGGCATGTCCGGCTCATCTCGCTCAGTCCCCATTGGCCAGACCCCCAGCAGCAAGCTAACCTACCAGTCAGAGTATCTGCCCCCTGGTGGTCAGTGCATGTCATAGCAAGTAGTTGAACACTTAGCATATCATTAACATATTATACTTTGATTGGTTGAACAGATGACTGGACTACTGGACACTTAGCATATAGGCTTTTATTATATAGGATACACTTACTTTATCCTCACTCTTGTTTTATACTCCACTATGAACATTCTCATTATTTTTTTCCTTCTAGCTAATTCTTACTTATTTTTGAGGGCTCAGCTTAAATAACTAAATATAGAGATTCCTCCTTCATCACTTTTATTTGGTTGGAGCTTCCAATACTTTATCTTCTTACCTCTTCTCTTAATCATACACCAATTTACATAATTTTCACATGTCTCCTTTTCTCCCCATTCATCAGGGCATGCTTACACCTATGATAGTTACCTTATTTCCCTAGCTATTAGCCTTTGCTTAGTATATAGATAAAGATAAAGCAAGGATTTGGTCAAAAAGAACAGCTTAATGTTTCTGGCCAATGAGTTCATTAAGTCATAGGTACAGAGGTGTATGTGCATTTTGTATTTAGACCTATTAATTGTGTGTGTGTGTGTTTGTTTGTATATATATATATATATATATATATATATATATATATGCAAGTATTACTTTCATATATATCTATAGCTATAATATCAAATAGCCAGTCACACCATAGTCATAGATATAATTCAGGGCTTGGATTATTTGATCTTTAAACAATTACTTGAATTACTTTTTGCCTGAATTAAATTGACCTTTAAAAAATACATTTGGAAGATATTGATAAACCTATATTCACTTTAAATAACAAATAATTCTTAGACTAAAATAAGAATCAAATACTTACTCATAAGTCAGGGGCCTTATGAAAGCAGCAATAAAGCAATGGACCAATCAGAAGAGAGAAAGAAAACCAATTTAAAAATCAAATGGTTTCAAGTTATTGTTATTAGACTTAATACTACTATTATTAAATTTAATGTCTATTATAAAACTATTGTTATTAGGTTTAATTGTACTACTAAAGGTAAGACATAGTCAGATAAAAAATCTGATTTTTATATTTTTCAAGTAGTCATTAAAAACACTTACATTAGGATTTTATAAGAAAATTAAAATTAAATATGTAATACATGTAAATAGTCAAACTAGTTTTAACTAATAAAATCTTTCCTAGATCAAGTCCTTTCATTTTGGGCCATTCCCATGTGTAAAATATTGTTTTGTAGATATACACACAGAACCATGGGGTACCACAATTCTCTTATCCCTTTATTGTAACAGATCTCAACACTAAATGGTTAGGAAAGGCCTAAATTCTGAGCAGGCTGCTCTAAGAAACCCAGACATTGCCATTTCTACTACTGAAGATGCTGACTCTTAGCTCAACTTGATGGTTAAAAATTAAATTTGTAGACTCTCAGAAACATGTTAATCAAGAGAATCTAGACACAAAGACTGCGTATTCTATGATCTCATCACTATAGAATGCAATGAAAACTAACTTCTGATATGACAAATCAGAATATATTTACCTGGGGTTGGAGAAGGGAATTGAAAGGAAAGAGCCACAAAGGGATTTCCTGAGGCAATAGACATATTCTGTATCTTTTTTAGGGTTACACAAGTGATTATAACAGACTCATCAAACTGAACACTTGGGATTTGTGCATTTCATTGCATGTTAATTATATACCTCTCTCTCATATATGTACAATACATTTGTGGTTATAGAAACACCAAAGCAACCTTACCCCCAAACAGAGAAGAAAGCTGTGTTGCCAAAAATTAAACCAATGACTAACCCCCTTTTGATCTAAATAGCATGTGCTCCTTTCGCTTTTAATATAATCACTGTTTACGTACCCACTGGGATCCTTTTTCTTCCAGTTTGCCAAGACGCAGTCTGCATAAACTAGGATGGGAGGCAATCCCAGCTTCTCAGAGAGGTTGCAGTAAGGGACAGCAATATTGCTTGGCAGGACCTAAATAAAACATAATGCTTAGTGTTGACTTCAAAGTGCCTTACCTTTTCTTCTGCTTCCTGACTGCCAAATATGAGCTATTATATAGAATGGCACTTTGAAAACAAACAAATGTAATTTCTCTTCTTCATTTCATAACTTAGTCCCAGTTAATTGTCAAAAGTTTGGGTTTTAGATTTGCATTGATGTGGTCATAATCTAATCATAGAGAAAAACAGAGGTAGAGGGCAAGGAGAACAATGGCTGTATCCTTGACTGTCTAATGACCCTGTGAGTTATTTGCATTCATTCATTTATCCATCCCATGAATATCAGTTTGGCAACTACTCTATGCAAGGTACTCTTTATCCATCCACAATACAAAGATAATTAATTGTCTCAAAGAAGTTCAAAGTCATTTGTAATTAAGGCATTTGGATATCATACATACTAAAAGTGTAAGAAGACGGCTACTCTTAGAGCACGGTGCTGACAGAAACCCTCTACTGGATGATTTCTTAGAAAAACTCCTCTTAGAGTGGCATTAATGCTTGGCCTTCAATGCTTACCTGTGTTGGTTGGAGGAATTACACTTGTTTAATATTTCGATGCAAAATATGTCAACTGGAGTGATATTCTTGGCTTCTCTCAGCTCTTTCACTCACCCTTCCTCAGAAGCTTATTTAAGTGCTGAGTTTGGGAGTGAAACTACAGCTCAGCCTCCTTTTCCCCTCAACTCTTCCTTTCCAGAACCTGTTACTTGCAGAATTCTGCTCTGTTTTGGGCCACATAGTAAAAAGCTTCTATCTCCATGGGGGTGATCCTGATGGGTAAATGCACTCAACAGGTCCATGGTTGCCACATACTCAAGCCACATTCTCCAACTACTGTAGTAGTCATGAAGCTGATATTTTATCTTTCGTCACCTGACTTCTTATCAACTTTGGTTGATAATTAGATGGCCCCATGTAATAATTATAGTCATTCTTATCATCACAGCCTATGGTTGGAATAAGCATATCTAACAGGCAAAGGACAGGGATATGTGGCCCATCTAGCACAGTGGGTAGAGGGACTTCAGTAGTAGAGATGGTATGACTATGTAGCCCACTCCACAGTTCTGTGAAAATCATAGGAGCTATAATTCAAGTGGCATCAGATTAGCTTAACACATCTGGAAATGATGATTTAACGAAAATAACAAAAATGTTAGAATTGAATCTTTGACTATTAAAAGAACAATTGGATGTGCGCTTCCCTTTGCAGATCTTGTGCCACTGAGAATTAAAACATTCTTTTTGGCAAGTGCTTTTCACATATTTCAAAAGGAAATAAATCATGTCCCTCTCTGAATTAGAGAAAATATCAAAAGGGAACAAAGGGGGAAACATTTAATCAAATAACTAATTTGAAATGACAGGAAAAAGAAAGGAAATGTTCATACACATCCTAATCTATTATAAACATTCAGATAACTGCTAAGAAACTCAATTGATAATTTCTTGCCAATTCTCTAGCAAAAATGGGCTTTATATTGATGTAGCTTATTTTTTGTCCATTTACTTTATCCTTCCTACAATTTCTTTACTTACATTTTTAAAATCTTTTTAATGTATTTTTTTATTGCCAGCTCCTAATATCTCTTTCAACATAATATGACACAAAAACTAGATACATTATAAAATACATTTCTATGTTTTATTTTATAATTCTGATCTCCAGCCTGGTAAATTTATTTATTTTTTTATTCTGCTATGTACATTTTGGTCTACACATTTTTTTCTAGTCTCACTTTCTTTTCTGCTCCCCTTCTCTGTGGATAAGCTTTACCCAATCTTTCAAGAACTAATTAAAATTCCACTTTCTTGAAGCATTTCATGATCATATCAACCTCTAGTTTAACTCCTCTGGACTATCATACTTCTGTACCTAGAATATGCTGTACTGTATTATTGATACTGCATTATGGATATTTTTTATATATAACTAGAGGCCTGGTGCACAAATTTGTGCACAGGTGAGATTGATATGATCATGAAAAGCTTCAAGAAAGTGGAATTTGAATTAGTTCTTGAAAGATGCAAGATAGCATTTTAGCATTAACCAAGAATAGCCATATAATTTTTATATCTTCCAAAAGTAATATATTGACTATAGAATCATATTACAATGGTAAAACACTAAAAACAAGTAAAGTATTTTTCAATACCAGGTTCAATAAATAAAGTTCATAAACTTAATGAAAAATTATAAAGTGATTTCAAATGATGACTAGTATGATAGTATAGTAACTAAAAAAATGCTTACAATATAAATTAAGTGAAAGAAGCAGGGTATATATGTATTTGCATAGAATGGAGTAACTGTTTTATAACTAGTAAAACACTAAAAATTCAATAATGATCACAGTTGAAATTACAAAGTCAGTGAATAATTTGTTTACCTCTTTTTCTATTTTTCAAGCTTCACAAAATGCAGTTGTAATAGTTTTTGAATGTTTTTTACATCATGTAAAAATGTAAATTGGATGTAAATTTTTCATGTAGTAAAAGAAATATAAAATCTCCACACCTTACGGACATCATCACCTTGGCCCCACACGTATGCCATGGTGATATACCCCAGGACGAGATGTGCAAGGCGCTGCAACTTGTGTCCTTGGAGGTCATTGATGCTGAGCATTGGTAACTGAAAATAAATGAAGAAGTTGACTCAAATCAACATGGATGATACTATATCTCCAGAAACAAATAAAAAATATTAAGTTATAAGAAAGATGGCCAATGAAATAGTTACTCAAACCTTCTCGACTTCTGCACGTAGTTCACCATTGTCAATCAGGTCAGGAAGATTTTTAACAATGGAAATCCAGGCATCATAAGGGTGAGGTAGTTCCTCCTTAAAAAAAAAAAAAGACATTTTGTCACCAGTGGAAATTATTGTAAAATAGTTTTGTCTCCCATTGATAGTCTGTCTTGACTCTAAATCAATTCCGTTCAATGAAGCCCAACACACACTTGCCTGTTTAGCTCTATCAGACCTTCTCTGCATTCCCCCTCTTCTCTCAAGCACTCTCATTTGCCTCTTTTTCAAAGGTCACCTCCAAAGTTCCTCTAAAAGCTTCCTGACTACTGCAGTTTACTCTCATATTCCCAATTATGAACCCTATGTATTATATACTTTTCCCATTTTAAGTAATGTTTTAATAACTGATATTGTTTTTTATTCAGCTAGATTTTAAGTTTTTTTAAATAGAAGAAAAATGAGATTTATTCAATATCAGTAGTAGACTAGGCACTTCACTCAGTAATTTCTCATTTAATTATTGTAGTGACCCAAAACATTGTTGTGTCAATGTTATGAATATGAAAGCTTGGGCAGTTTACTAACTTGTTTTGTATATAGAGTTCATTATGATTAAAGCTTGTTTCCATCTTTCAACAGCCCATGCACTTTTTACATCTTACTACCCGATGGAAAGGGTCTTATCATGCTGTTAAATCTATTTTTCCTACAGGACTTTTCACAGTATTGGACACATAGGAAGTGACATATATATCCTGCTTTTGTTCATGAAAGGCTCATTTTTTTGCTCAAAAAGTTCAAATAAAACCCAAATGGAAGTGTCTCCTTGAATCTTATCATATTTATAATCTTATTTTAAGAGAAACATGGAAGCAAAAGATCTAGGAAACACTCTAAAATGAATTTCAGATCCTCAGACAACTTCCCATATGCCCTGATCCTATCTCTTCTTCATTAAGCTACTTCCAGACATGCCCTTTGTGTAACCAATGCTGACCTCTGGGGATGGAGTACAAATTAAGAGATTAAGTCAAGCTAACATGGGTGACTTTTTGAGCTGCAAAACAAAGTTAATATTATAAATGAAATATAAAATAAGAAGACAAATCTATAATAATAAAAGCATAATATGCAAATCGACTGGACAGCTGAACAGTGGAACAACCATCCAGATGACCACACTATGACACCCACTGGTGCCAGGCCAGCCAAGGCGAGTGTGATGCAATTGGTTGGGGGGGCCCCACCATTGCCCCATGATCGCCCCACAGAGGGAGGCCCAGGCCACCGGCTGGCAGGGCAATCAATCGGGGAGCTCCATGATTGCCTCAAAAAGGGAAGCCCAGGCTACCTGGCCAGTGGCAGTGCATTGGGTGGGTGGTGCCTCCCTCTGCAGGGTGACCGATCATAGGTTTCCTGGACTGTGAGAGGGCATAGGCTGGGCTAAGAGACCCCCTACCCCCAGTGCATGAATTTCATGCACCAGGCCTCTAGCCCTATATAATAAAGAGGTAATATGCAAATTGACCATCACAATCTCATGTGGTCACAAGATGGCTGCCCCATGTGGTTTCAAGATGGCCACACCCATGTGGCCACAAGATGGCCGCACCCATGTGGTCATAAGATGGGTGCACCCATGTGGTCACAAGATGGCTACCACCAGGTGGTCACAAAATGGCTGCGCCCATGTGGTCATAAGATGGCCGCACCCAGGTGGTCACAAGATGGCCAGCAAGGGAGGGCAGTTGGGTGCAAACAGGCCAGCAGGGGAGGGCAGTTGTGAGCGATTGGGCTGGCAGGGTAGGGCAGTTGGGGGAAATTGGGCCAGCAGGGGAGGGCAGTTGGGGGGGACTAGGCTGGCAGGGGAGAGCAGTTTAGGGCAACCAGGTCAGCAGGGGAGGGCTGTTGGGGGTGACTGGGCCTGCAGGGGAGGGCAGCTAAGGATGACCAGGCCGGCAGGGGAGTGGTTAGGGTGTGATCAGGCAGTCAGGCAGAAGTGGTTAGGAGCAATCAGGCAGGTAGGCAGGCAAATGGTTGGGAGCCAGCAGTCCCCAATTGTGAGAGGGATGTCCGACTGCCAGTTTAGGTCCAATCCCCTTAAACTGGCAGTCAGAAATCCCTCAAGGGGTCCCAGATTGGAGAGGTGCAGGCTGGGCTGAGGGACACCCCTCAGTGCACAAATTTTGTGCACTGGGCCTCTAATCATAATAATAAAAGGCCAAGAGGTGTCACAACCAAAACAACCAAATGACTGGTCACCAGGAGGTGCATGGAGCACTCTTGGCCATAACGACCTAACAACCAGTACTGTGATGCCCACTGTGGCTGGCGAACTGGCCCAATCAGAGGAGGGGGCCCAGCGGCCAACCTCATGGCCCCGCCCCCCTGCCGGCCTGCCCCTGATCAGACTCTCCCACCCTGATCAAGAGCTGGGCCTGCTGGCCAAACACCCCCTCCCACCCTCCCTCTGGCCAGCCATGCCCCTGATGGGCCCCCACCATCCTGATCGGCCCACAGCTCCTCCCCTGGCTATCCCCACTCTAGATCGCCCCTCCCCACCCTGATCAGGGGCAGGGCCAGCTGGCCAATCTCCCATGGCCCCTCCCCCAGGCTGCTGGCCCCCTATCGGCACTCCTCATTTACCCCATTTAGGGGTAGGGCCTTCTGGCCAATCACCTGCGTCCTCTTCCCCCAGCCGTCCTGGTCCTGATAGGGGGCCCTGATTGGGTCCTAATCCAGGCAGGCTAGCTGGCCAACCTCTTGCCATCTCCTCCTCCTGACAGGCCCAGCCCTGATCCGCCCTGATTGGGACCAGGCCGGCCAGACCCCACCTGTGCACGAATTTGTGCACTGGGCCTCTAATCCTATATAATGAAAGACTAATATGCAAATAGACCAAGCAACCAGTCACTATGACGTGCTGGCCACCAGGGGGTATGCATGGAGAATGGCAGGCATTGGCAGCAGGCAGCAGAGCGATTAACATGGCATTAACATGGCAGACATCAGCTGTGGTGGGATGGTGGAGCAGGTGAGTGGGGGCACCAGACCAAGGTGGGGTGCTGGTCACTGTCATCGGGACGAACCTCTGGTGGTTACTGAAAAGTCTTTGGTCCCACGCACCATGGTCCCACCCAGCGCTCTCACCTGCTGCCAGCGCCAGCCCCCCACTCACGCTCACTGCTGGCACCAAAGCTGCCGCTTGCACCAGTTGCCAACACCCAGCACCAGCCCTAATTGCTCGATGCCATCAATGAGTACGAGCAGCAGCTGCCAACCCCGATCGCCCCTTAGGGCTTCTCCACCTCCTCCTGCTCATGAGGGGCAATCAGGGTTGGCAGCTGCCTCTCACACCCGCTGCTGGCACTGGAACCCCTGCTCACACCCACTGCGGGTGCCAGCCCTGCCACACCCGCAGCCAGCACCATTGCTGCAACTCGCACCTGCTGCTGTTGCCCGGTGCTGGTCCCAATTACCTCTGAGGGCTTCTCCACTGCCCCCTGCTTCTGAGGGGTGATCAGGGCAGCAGCTGCTGCTCACACCCACTGCTGGCAATGACCCAAATGCTCCACACTATCAGCGGGTATGAGTGGCACTGGTGCTGTCAGCATGTGGGATCGGCGGTGGTGGGAGCCGGGATGCTGGCAAACATGCCTCAGCGGGAGGGGCTGGGTGGGGGCACAGAAGATGGACCAAGACTCACCCCTGTGCCCACCTCAGCCTCATGGCCCACAGTTCCTTGCAAGGTGCACAAATTTGTGCACTAGGCCCCTAGTATACTATAAAATTCAAACAATTTCAGGGGCTGTAGACAATTGGTGAGTCCTAATCTGTTAGAACAGAGTTTTAGAAAAGAAAGATCTATGCAGTATATTTGCTAGTGAGTCACCTCTCGTGTTTACTCTGAATTCTCCTCCCTAACCACAAAAATGCTGTGCTCTCATGTTTTTAGTATTCATATATATTTTTGTTGTGTGTTTCCTTGCATAGCACACCAAAATTATTGGTTGTTATTTTTCCCCACATAACAGAAATTCTTTTTTTGTTACATATCATGATTAGTGTAATATTTCATAAAAATTTCAACAAACGTAAAATTCAGTCAATAATAGACTTCTGGTTCATAGGATGCCTAAATGGCATGATCCAAATAAATGAAATATAACAAGAGGACCATTCAATTATGCTAGGTTATAGAATGTATTTTGTATCCACA
Source organism: Eptesicus fuscus (assembly GCF_027574615.1). NCBI lineage: Eukaryota > Metazoa > Chordata > Mammalia > Chiroptera > Vespertilionidae > Eptesicus > Eptesicus fuscus. Next base: position 79,932,647 of record NC_072480.1, read on the forward strand.
TGGAATTAGTAGACATTATTTTCCTTTGAAATAGGAAGCTTATTGATTAGAAGAGATGGAATGAAGTTTTTGAGCTTATTATTTGCAGAAAATATCTTCAGTAAAGAACATAAAGCAACCCTTAATTTTTGGGTGTATGTTTCAGATCATTGAATCTAACTTCCTGAGCATCTCAAGTAGCAGCATTGTTTTTCAAGTAGCTCAGGAAGAGTTTTGTTTTGCCTTTGTTTGGGGTTTTGCTTTAACCCTTGGAATCAGTTCTGGAGGTCTCTATAATTAGCATGATTGTTTTATTTTTTAAGAGAACTGACTCTTTGTGGGAGGTGAGGAGGACTAAATATGAGGTTTTGTAGATTCTGAAAAAGATTTTTTAAAAATTGTACCATTGATAAGTACAGTCTGATAATTTGTGTATGCTTGTATGGGGAGGGTGCAAGTCTGACTAGAATTGTTTTTTAAATATAAAGTTATCTAGATGTTTTTAAGCAATAAAAATTAAAAGCCATACTTCGTATTCTTAAATTAACTTAATAATCTGAAGGAAAAAAATGGACTGGGAGGAAGAATTTGCTCTGGATTTGCCTGCATTACACAAGAAATTTATGGGATATTTTTTTCAAGTACAGTTAGATCAGAAGCTCTGACTAAAAATGTGTTTGTTGCATTTAAAGGTGCTTTCTAAAGCATGGACTCTATTTGAGCCACAAACAGGAACATATTGTCGTACATTATTGTAGCAACATGTAACTGGTTCCTAGAAATACTCTCCTGGAATCTCACTGTCTTGTTAAATCCAAGAGTGGGGGTGAGGAAGGGAAGCATGCTTAGTTATCTTTTCTCTTAAGAGAGTCAGCAGAGTATGATGGTTTTCAGATCATGGACTCTGGAGCCAGAGGAATTAGGCTCACATCCTATCCCTGCCATTGCTAGCTCTGTGAGTTTGGATAATTACTTAAATTATGCACAGCTTCCATTTCTCATCAGGTTAATAACAACATACATTTTAGGATGGTTATGAAGACGGAAAAGTCAATATTTGTAACTTGCGTTAAAATGTTAACATAAATATTTTACAATAAAAATATTGATGATAAGATAGTTTTCATGGCAGTCTTTGGAACACAAATTAGGGAAATGTAGTTGTTAAGGTAAACATGACCTGCATTTCACTTTGTAGACAAAACTTTTTAAATTTTTTATTTTATTTTTTCCATCACCATTGATCCCCTCTATGCCCTCTTCCACCTCCACGCATCCTCCTCTACCCCCTCAATCACCACATTGTTGTCTATGTCGATGAGTTCTCTCTCTCTCTCTCTCTCTCTCTCTCTCTCTCTCTCTCTCTCTCTTCCTTTTTGGCTCAACCTCTCAACCTCAAACTCCTCACCCCCACACAGAGCTATTTGCCTGCTCTTTATCTATGAGTCTGTGTAGACAAAACAACATTTTTTTTAAAAGCTAGATCTGTCTCTTTTGACCCTTATGCTTAGTAACAATAAGTAATATTAATGCAACACATTTGTTAGATGCGCCATCTCAGAAACCTAATCAAAGTATAAACATACACTTTGTACAATTTAAGGTATACCAGCTAAGAAAAGGGATTCTTTTGACTCAATAATCAGTCATTACTGTGTGTTTCTTTTTTTCAAAATGCACTCTCAAAACACAATTGTATTAAACCAAAATACTTCTACTGTGTCCTTATCTCATCACCGTTTGTATCTGTGTAAGATAAGTAGTACATCTAAGACTAAATTTCTAGGTTGAAAATTTTAAAAAAGTCAAGTAAGACCCATTTGTAAAAACTCTGCTTTATCCATTTGTTCAGCATAAATTACTAATCCACATTTTTAAAATAGAAATTAGCTTGTCCAGGTAAGTAATAATAAGAAAATATTTTTGCCATAATTCAGTACCCTCTCTTACCAGTGGATTTGGTAGAGCAAAGCCCACATCTTCATCTATATGGTATTCAACATTTTCCAAAGAGCTTTCCATAGGAGATGCTTTATGTGCCATTCTTGCAGTCTACTTCTCTGGCCTCCCTTAGTCTGTGGAGAAGTCTCAGAGCATCTATTTATTACAGAGGTTGCCATAGCTCTTGACCACATCACTTCACGTAGGCAGTAGGAAATTACTTCCACTTTTGGAGGAATAGTTTCATTTTCCATTTTCTTTATTTGCAACTTGATAAACAATAAGATTACAAAAGCACCACTGTTCACAATATAAAGAAACTAAACATTTATATTTTATGACTGAGAATATCATCTGTTTACTGCCATAGGGGAAGTCCGGATGGACATAATTGAAATTTTAAAATGTCATGAAAATTGGTAACCAGAAGAAAACATTTTTATTTTATGGAATCTTTTAAATTTCTGAATTAAAATGATAAATAGGACCAAGTCTAAAGTCCTAAACTATCATTTAGTTATTATTGTTATTGGCTTTATTTTAGCCTATCAGGGTTCTTTGAACATATTAGTGTCTTGTTTCAGCAGCCATGAACTATACTGAACTATTAATGACTCTGAAGCAGGAAAAAAATGGTAGCACATGAAAAACTTAAAAAGATAGTACCTCTTTACCTTTCCATTTTTCTTACCCAGTCTTTGATTTGTGTTCACAATGATGATGAAGTTTTTCCTTCTCCATATTCCTAATAAGTCATTTTAAGGCAGGTTTTCCTCCATCTCTACTATATCTGACTTCCAGGGACTGATGAGGCAACAGTCTTTACATTTGAATACTTTGTTAAAAGTTGAAAGGAGGGCTAAACTGCCTTGAAAATGGTGTGTGTTTGTTTTTTCAAAATGTAAATTAAGGCTTGATGCGGGCTTTCAGGGTGTCTGCAGGTCTATGGACACTTACAGTCAGTGTTTCAATCTTGCTAAAAAAGCAGAAGCAAAAGCAGTAGCCATATCATTCCATATGATAATCAAAAGCAGAAGAGGAGTTAGTGTTCAGTACATTAATAGACAATGCCATTTTATCAACCAGCTTATTGGTACTAGGAATAAATTTTAACAGTCCATTACTGTATGACTTACCCTTCTCATAAAAAGACCATTTTCCTGTAAATCTTCATCCTTAAACACCTTAATGTTCTAGGAATAGTTCTCACACTGTACTTCCCTATTACATTAAGGTGTTTAAGGAAGAAGATTTACAGGAAAATGGTTTTTTTTATGATAAGGGTAAGGGAAACCAAAACAGAAATTATACAGGAAAGAAAACACAAGGGCTCACATATTTAAAATGAATCATCCATGAGGCTGTTACTACTGAAACCAGTTCCAAGAGAAAATAAATAAATAATAGATGATTGGATAAATAAATAAATAAAATGTTGACCTATTATATTGATAGGAAAGCCAAAAATATCAACAAAATATTGAGAATTTGAAAATGAATGGTTATTTCTATGGTGTTCATTCTTTGAACCTGAATCATCTTTTTTTCTGGGTGAGTCTAGACAGAGGCATGTAATGAACTTTTTCTGCCTGGATAAAAACCTCTGAGGATTTATTTATTTAAAAGAAACTTGTCTTGAAAATATTTTCTTGACTCTACTTATACAACTACTTAACTAAATCTATTCTACATTTGACTGCAGGAATAATAATACTTCATTATTCTACTTTTTATCTCCAACTTTTTAACATCTTCAAACTTCAAGATCTTTTGTATTTCTGAAATACATTCTCAACTGATCCTCATTCTTTATTCATCTTAATTTTTATGCAGCAATAACCAGATTCAACCATGCAGGGCTGCATAACACTACAGAAAGTTAAAACCGAGTTAACACTACTTTACGAACAGTGAAACTGGAAAAAAAAAAAGTGTAGCATCCAAGAGTGGGAGAGAAATCACAAAGAAAAGAGAAATAAACATTGACATTCCCTACTTCTGCTATGAATTGTCATAAGTTCTGGACTCTATACTGAGCTGAGCACACACAGAACAGAACCAAAGAAGAATAGTAAACTTCAAGAACTGAACTACAATTAAATAACTGCCCAAATCCTAGACTAAACCTTGAGTGGTACATGTACCCAACAGACAGAAGTAGCCTAGAAAAGGCTTTTAACTGACTTTGAAACTACTCTACATGATAGATGAGACAGAACTTGTGGCCAGAACCTACCCAGCATAATTGCATGCTAAAACAAACAAAGATATCAACATTCTCTAGAGGATTTTAACAGAATTTAGAACCTCGCACCGCAGTATTATAATCCAAAATTGCATAACATTAAAAAGCCTGGGATATATGACCAAAGGTTAGTGGAAAAGAAAACCAACAGATGCCAATCCTGATAGGATACATATTATAATCATCTTCCATGAGGTAAATGTGAGCATTCATTAACTTAATGAAAGATATACCTTCTCAGTAGAGAAACTAAAAATGTGAATCAGATACAAATTTACAATGTATAGTAGAAAACAAAAATACAATATTTAACAACCAATGGGTTAAAGAAGTAATCAAAAGATAAATTAAAAAATACTATTAGACAAAAGAAGAAAATATAAGATACCAAAATTGATGAGATGCAGCAAAAGCAGTTATCAGAAGGAAGTTTATAGTGATAAATGCCTACATAAAGAAACAAGAAAAATCTCAGAAAAACAAAAACAAAAACTAAACACCTCTAAAAACTAGAAAAAGAAGAACAAATGAAGCCTAAGAGTAGTAGAAGGAAGGAAATAAGAAAGATTAGAGCAGAGATAAATGAAATAGAGAATAGAAAGACAATAGAAAAATCAATGAAAGTTAGAGTTTGTTCTGAAAAGATAAATAAAATTGACAAATATTTATCTGGCTTCACTAAAGGAAAAGAAAGAGGGGTAGGGGAGGAGGAGGAGGAGGAGAGGAGGAGGAGAAGGAGGAAGAGGAGGAAGAGGAGGAGGAGGAGGAGGAGGAGGAGGAGGAGGAGGAGGAGGAGGAGGAGGAGGAGGAGGAGAACAACAACAACTCAAAAAGGCTCTGGCTGGTGTGGCTCAGTTCCTGGTCAGGGCCCATGCCTGCACTGTGAGCTCAATCCCTGGTAGGGGGCAAGCAGAAGGCAAAAAAGAACTCAAAATAAATAAAATCAGAAGTAAAAAGGATATGTTACAACTGATACCATACCAAAACAACAACAACAACAACAACAAAGAATCATAAGAGACTACCATGAATAATTATATATATATACCAATGAATTTGACAACCTAGAAGAAATGGGTAAAATGCTAGAACATGCAACTGTCAAGACTGAATCATGAAGAAACAGAAAAGCTAAACAGACTGATTACTAGTAAGGAGAGTGAATTCGTAATTAAAAACCTCTCAGCAAACAAAATTCCAGGACTAGATTTCACTGGTGAATCTTGTCAATTGCTTTCCAGCTCTTTGTTCCTTTGTTCCTTTTTTTCTCTTGTGTGGTCTTCCTTTGTAATATGATGATTTCTTGTAGTGTATGGTTTGATACTTTCTTTCTTTTTTCTTTATTTTATTTTACCTGTCCATCACAATTTATCCCCTCTATACCTGTATATTCTTTTCCCCATTCACCCTACTCCCTGCAATCATCACACTGTTGTCCAATAGTTCTTTCTCTTTTTTGTTTCTTTTTTTATCAATCCCTCCATCCACCCACTCCCTACCCCCGCAAGCGGCCTGCCTGCTCTCTATCTATGAGTCTGTCTCTATGTTGCTTCTTAGTTCAGTTTGTCTATTAAATTCCACATGAGTGAAATCATATGGTACTTGTCTTTCTCAGACTGGCTTATTTCACTTAGCATATGGTAATGTAATCCAGTCAATCCATGCTGTCACAAAGTGTAAACCTTTCTTCCTTTTTATAGCTGGGTAGTATTCTACTATGTAAATATATCATAGCTGTTTTATTCACTCATCTACTGATTGCTTGGGTTGCTTGCAAATCTTGGCTTTTGTAAAAAAAAATACTGCAATGAGCACAGGGATGCATATATTCTTTCAAATTAGTGTTTCAAGTTTCTTTGGATAAATTCCCAAAAGTGGAATTTCTGGAACATAACACAGTTCCAATTTTAATATTTTGAGGTAACTTTATACTGCTTTCCACAGTGGCTGCACCAATCTGCATTTCCACCAACAGTGCACACAAAAAAACATGCAATGGGCCAAGGATAGTCTATTCAATTAATGATGTTGGAAAAATTGGATGGATACATGCAAAAAAATGAAATTAGGCCACCTTATCACACCACACACAAGAATAAACTCAAAATGAATTTAAGACTTAAAAATGTTAGCCTGGCTGGTGCGGCTCAGTGGTTAAGCATCACCCTATGAACCAGAAGGTCACAGTTTGATTCTCAGTCAGAGCATATGCCCAGGTTGTGGGCTCGATCCCCATTTGGGGGCATGCAGGAGGTAGCCAATCAATGATTCTCTTCATTCCTGTCCCTTCCTCTCTGAAATCAATAAAAATACATATTTTTTAAAAGACTTAAATGTTAGTCTCAAAACCATAAAAATCCTAGAAGAAAACATGGGACAGTAAAACTTGGACATTTCTCATAGCAATATTTCTTTCTGATATATCTTCTTGGGCAAGGAAAACAAAAGAAAAACAAACATGGAACTACATCAAACTAAATATTTTTGCACAGCAAAGGAAACAACCAACAAAATGAAAAGACAACCCAATGGATGGAAGAGCATATTCGCTGATACATCTAATAAGGGGTTAATATCTAGAACACTTTTTTAAAGCACTTATAAAACTCAACACTCAAAAGAAAAAGAACAATCTGATAAAAAAAAAAAAAAAAAAGGGCAAAGAACCTTAATAGACACTTCCCCAAAGAGGACATACTGATTTCTTCTTCATCTTTTGTATATAATAGATACTTTTGCTTTGTGGATACCACGAGTTTCTACAAACCATCTATATATATATAAAAGCCTAAGTGACCATTATGACAGAACAACTGGAATGACCGAAACGACAGGTCACTATGACGTGCACTGACCACCAGGGGGTAGATGATCAATGCAGGAGCTGCACCCAGCTCACAGGCCCCGATCGCTGAAGAGGCCTGCTGGCCAACCTCCATGTCCCTCCCCCTTGCTGGCAGGCCCCAATCACTGACCAGGGACAGGCCCTTGGGCTGGGCTGGGGAATCAGGGGTGGGTGGCTGTGGAAGTGGCCCCTTTCCCAAGGGGACCAAGGGCTGGCTTTCTCCTTGAGGATGGTGGAAAACCTCCCGTTCCCTCACCCTGTCCCTCCCCCTAGCCAGCAGGCCCCAACTGGCCCACTGCCCACCACTGCGATGGTGGTTGGACCCTCCCATCAGCCACCAGGCCCTTATCACCTGATTGGGGCCAGACCCCCACCCCCGGGCTGAGACAGGGAACCGGGAGTGAGTGGTGGTGGAAGTGGGTGATGAGGGAAGGAGAAGGGGGGGAGGCAGGGAACTTGAATGGCCCTGATCGCCAACCAGGCCTAAGGACCCACCCATGCATGAATTTCATGCACTGGGCCACTAGTTTTATAATAATAACTAGAGGCCTGGTGCACGAAATTTGTACACAGCGGGGGGGGTGGGGGGGTGGGTGTGTGTCCCTCAGCCAAGCCTGCACCCTCTCCCATCTGGGACCCCTCAAGGGATGTCCGACTGCCCATTTATGGGCATAAGACATAAATGGGCAGTCAGACATCCTTCTCACAATCCAGGACTGCTGGCTCCCAACTGCTCACCTGCCTACCTTCCTGATCACCCCCTAACCACTCCGCTGCCAGCCTGATTGATGCCTAACTGCTCCCCTCTCAGCCTGATTGCCCCTGATTGCCCCTGATGTCTTCCTCCCCTGCAAGCCTGGTCACCCCTAAATGCCCACCCCTGCAGGCCTGGTCACTCCTAACTGCCCTCCCCTGCAGGCCTGGTTCCTCCCAACTTCCCTCCCCTGCAGGCCTGGTCCCTCCTAACTGCTCTTTCCTGTAGGCCTGATTGCCCACAACTTCCCTCCTCTGCTGGTCTGGTCACACCTAACTGCCCTTCCCTGCAGGCTTGATCGCCCCCAACTGCCCTCCCTTGCAGGCCTGGTCCCTCCCAACTGCCCACCCCTGATGGCCATCTTATGATGGCTATCTTGTGTCCACATGGGGGCAGCCATCTTTGACACATGGGGGCAGCCATCTTGTTCGTTGGAGTGATGGTCAATTTATATATTACTCTTTTATTAGATAGGATATGCTATTTTAACCTCATAATTGAATTTCAATTACATACAAAAAAATCTACCCCACATTTTAAGTTCCTGATGTCACAATTTACATTTGTTCATATTGTGCATTTATTAACACATTGTCGTTTATCCTTTATCCTAGATTTAAGTGATTTACACACCACCATTAGAGTAGTTCAGTATTCTAATGTGATTCTATACTTACCTTTCTCAATGAGTTTTTACTTTCATGTTACTAAAGCATGTATTGCTTTTTCATATCAGTTTGAAAGGCAGGTCTAGTGGTAATGAACTCCCTCAGTGTTTGTTTTTCTGTGAAAATTTATATTGCTTTATTTTTGAAGAATAGCTTTGCCAGGTATTAGTTGGCAGATTTTTTTCTTCTTCTTTTTCTTTTCAGCACTTTGAATACATTATCCTACTCTCTCTGCTCCTGCAAAGTTTTGCTAAGAAAACTGCTGATAGCCTTATGGGGGATTCCTTTGATGCAATGTGATTTTTTTTTCTCTTGCTGGTCTCAAATTCTTTATCTTTGATTTTCAAAGGTTTTATTTCAATGTGTCTTGATGAAGTCCTCTTTGTGTTGAATCTATTTGGAGTTCTATGAACTTTATGAGCATGGATGTCCATATCTCTCACTAGATTTGGAAAGTTTTCACCCATTTTTAAAAACTAAACTTTCTGCCCCTTTCTATATTTCTTCTCATTCTGGGACTCCCATGATGCATATATTTTTTCAATGATGATATTCTATAATTCTTGTAAACTTCCTTTTACATTATTTCCCCTCTTTCCTCTGATAGGACAATGTTAAATGGCTTGTCTTTGAGTTCACAGATATTTTTGCCTGCTTGATAAAACCTGCAAATGATACTCTCTCTGTTTTTTATTAGTTTGTTTTTCATTTATGACCTTTCAGCTCCAGAATTTGTTTGGTGTTTTTTTTTTATCATTTTCATCTCACTGTTGAACCTCTGATTTATTCATGTATTTTTTACAGGTTTCATCTAGTTCTATTTGTGTTCTTTGATAGCTCTCTGAGCTTTCTTAAAACTATTATTTTAAATCCTTTGTCAGGCAATTTGTAGATCTAAATTCTATGGAGACAGTTACCGTAATATTATTCTGTTCCTTTGGTGGTGTAATGTTCTTTCTCTTTTTTTTCATGTTCCTTGAAATTTTGCCTTGCTATCTTCCATTTGAAGAAGCAATCACCTTCCCCAGTCTTTACGGACTGGCTTTAGGAGAGAAATACCTTCACTTATCAGTATGGCTTGGGATTCTAAGGTTTTCAGATCTTTTTAAAGAATATGCCTGTTCCACAATCTGTGTTTTCTGTGCAGGGGAATTCTTAAAATTGTATGCTTTGTCTCAAAACTATAAAGTGAGAAAGAGTGTTGAGAACCTCCCGTTTGTTCTCCCTATATTGGTGCCCTGAAATGTTCAAGTTTGTGTACCTTCTCCCAATAATACATAGCCAGACCAACTTTTTATCCTATATAATAAAAGGCTAATATGCAAATCGATTGAACAGCAAAATGACAAGTCACTGTGGTGTGCACTGACTGCCAGGGGCCGGATGCTCAATACAGGAGCTGCTCCCACAGGGGAAGGAGCGCCAGTCTGCCAGAAGCTGGGTTAACAGCTGGTAAGCACAGCGATGGTGGCGGGAACCTCTCCCACCTGCACGGCAGTTGGACATCCCCCGAGGGCACCCGGACTGCGAGAGGGTGCAAGCCGGGCTAAGGTCACCCCCACCCCGCCAGTGCATAAATTTTGTGCACCAGGCTTCTGGTATATTTATATTTTTTTATTGACTTCAGAGAGGAAGAGAGAGAGATAGAAACATCAATAATGAGAGATAATCATTGATTGGATGCCTTCTGCATGCCCCCTGATGGGGAATGAGCCCACTATTCCAGCATGTGCACTGACCAGGGGATAGGAGGAATCGAACCATGATTTCTTGGTTAATGCTCATCCATGGAGCCACACTGGCTGAGCCAGACCAACTTTTTACATAGTCTCTGTAGTCATCTGCAAAGACTAGCACTCACCATCCATGGGAGCATGAGCAGAAGCTGGCCATGAGAATGGGGTGAGTAAGGTGCATGGAGCTTTGAAGTGCCTGTGGATTCACTGGGGAAATCCACATATAAGGTGTCCCTAGTGTCTAATGGGTGGGCTTACTAATGGAGTACACACAGTGGTTAGTAGGATCCTTATTCCATTGATGAGTTCTATGCCCTGGTTGCTGTGCTCTCAGCTTCTTCCAACCTTTAAGCCATACAGTTAAGCTGAGTACTCTGGACAGCATGAGAAGGAAGTGGGCCTCAGGAAATATCCTGTGTGGCTGGGGAGGCCAGGTTCTCACACACACTTCCTCTCATTCATGAGAGAAATTACTGGGCCAGGTTCTCACACACTCACTCTTCTTCCGGGGAGAAATTACAGGGCCAGGTTCTCATTCTCCTAATGAGAGTGGTGTCAGCACCTAATTGGACATCATAACCAAATCCAGGTGCCCCTGCATATTACACTAACATAGCCATGAGGTTTCTGCTCACCTGTGCATCCAAAGTGGATAGATAGGACCTCAGTGGTGGTTGAGAATCCAAAGGATTTAGTGAGTCTGTTCCACCCCCCACTCACACCAATAGTGGGGGGAGAAAGAAGAACCATGATAGTGCAAAACTGGGCAGATACCCACAGCCGATAAAGAATTTGTGGAGGGTTAGCCTGTCCACAGGGGAATTTGGCAAGGTATTAGAGTAAAATTGAGATGAATTTTGAGGCAGAGGAAGTAGAGAAACTTGCTAATCTGGTTCCCCTCCTCAGGGCAACACTGCAAGGCACAAGGCTTTCCATATCATCAGAGGCAACCTCTCCTGGCAAAGGATGTGGAAGGAAAAATGGTGAGCGACCATCTGTCTGCTTTGTTGTGCAGGTTACAGCTGAAAGGACCTATTTCTCTCCAAATGCACCCAGATTTCTGAGCAGGGATCTCCATGACTGGAGGAGGTAGAAGAAATAGTGGGCAGTAGACAGGAATATCAATGGGCATTGAGGGAATATTTTTATTGTTGTCTGATTTGGGATTTCAGCAGGAAGTCTGCCCACAGACCACAGGGAGTGCCCCAGTTGAGGATTCTTTCACGAGACCTGTGGGCATCCCCAAAACTCCAGGTGCTAAATCCAAACCTCCTCCCATTCTGATGCCAGCTCCTTGTGTATGCTTCTGAGAGCATCCTTGAAAGCCAGTCTGGTAGGAGAGACTACAAACTTGAGCTATAGTGCCACCTCCTGGAATTCAAAATATTGTTTCTAATTTTCAACTTGTTGAATTATAGGAACCAAAGACTCGTGGACCCAAACAGCAGTGTGGTGGTTGGCAAAGGGAAGGGGGATGGGGCTTGGGGGTTAAAGGGACCTAATATATAGTAGGCAGCAAAATATAAGATATATCACAGAGCAGAATTTTCTTTTTTTTTTTTAATTTCTTTATTGACTAAGGTATTACATATGTGACCTCATCCCTCCATTAACCCCCCCACCCCACCCCCACTCATGTCCTCACCCCTCTGGGGTGTTCATATCCATTGGTTAGGCTTATATTCATGCATACAAGTCCTTTGGTTGATCTTCTTTTGCCCACCCTCCCCTAGCTTCCCTCTGAGGTCTGGCAGTCTGATCGATGCTTCTCTGCCTCTGGATCTGTCCCTGTTCGTCAGTTCATGTTGTTCATTATATTCCACAAATGAGTGAGATCATGTGGTATTTTTCTTTCTCTGACTGGCTTATTTCACTTAGCATAATGCTCTCCAGTTCCATCCATGCTGTTGCAAATGGTAAGAACTCCTTCTTTTTTTACTGCAGCGTAGTATTCCATTGTGTAGATGTACCACAGTTTTTTAATCCAGTCATCTGCTGGTGGGCACTTAGGCTGTTTCCAAATCTTAGCTATGGTGAGTTGTGCTGCTATGAACAGAGGGGTGCATATATCCTTTCTAATTGGTGTTTCTAGTTTCTTGGGATATATTCCTAGAAGTGGGATCACTGGGTCAAATGGGAGTTCCATTTTTACTTTTTTGAGGAAACTCCATACTGTTCTCCACAGTGGCTGCACCAGTCTACATTCCCACCAACAGTGCAAAAGAGTACGGAGCAGAATTTTCACTGATACATCTCCAAGGGCAAGAAAAACAAAGGAGAAAATAAGCGGGACTACATAAAAATAGAAGCTTCTACACAGAAACAAACAAACAAAACAGCATCAAAATTAAAAGTGAGCCAAAACCGGTTTGGCTCAGTGGATAGAGCGTCAGCCTGCGGACTGAAGGGTCCCAGGTTCGATTCTGGTCAAGGGCATGTACCTTGGTTGTGGGCACATTCCCAGTGGGGGTTGTGCAGGAGGTAGCTGATTGATGTTTCTCTCTCATCAATGTTTCTAGCTCTCTATCTCTCTCCCTTCCTCTCTGTAAAAAAACAATAAAATATATTTTTTTAAAAATTAAAAGTGAACCCACTGTATGGGAGAACATATTTGCCTATGATACATCTGATAAGAGGTTAATTTTCAAAATATATAAAGTACTCATAACAACAACAAAAGTAAGACAAACAATCCAATTAAAAAATGGGCAGAAGAACTGAATAGACACTTCTCCAAAGAGGACATACAGATGGCTAAGAGACATATGAAAAAATACTCAACATCACTAATTATCAGAGAGATGCAAATTAAAATTACAATGAAGTACCAGCTCACACCTGCCAGAGTGGCTATTGTCACCAAATCAACAAACAACATGTGCTAGCAAGGATGTGAAGAAAAAGGAACCCCAGTACACTCTTAGTGGGAATGCAGATTGTAAAACCACTATGGAAAACAGTGCGGAGTTTCCTAAAAAAATTAAAAATGGAACTACCATTTAATCCAGTGATCCCACTTCTAGGAATATATCCTAACAAACCAGACACACCCATCAGAAAGAAAATATGTACCCCTGGATTCATAGCAGCACAGTTTATAATAGCTAAAATTTGGAAACATGGTCCCATATCAGTAGATGAGTGGATTTAAAAACTGTGGTACATTTGCACTGGAATACTATGCAGTTATAAAAGAGAAGGATCTCTTACCCTTTGAGACAGCATGGAGAGATCTAGAGCAGGGGTCCTCAAACTATGCCCCGCGGGCCACATGCGGCCCGCCGAGGACATTTATCCGGCCCGCCGGGAGTTTTTGCCACCGCTGCCTGTCCTGCTTAGCAGCCGACTTAGCAGTGTACATAGGAATTTGTTCATAGATTTTTTTTTTTAAACTATAGTCCGGCCCTCCAACGGTCTGAGGGACAATGAACTGGCCCCCTGTTTAAAAAGTCTGAGGACCCCTGATCTAGAGGGTATTATGCTGAGTGAAATAAGGCAGTCAGAGAAAGACAAGCATCACATGACCTCACCTATGTGTGGAAGCTAGTGAATAAAATGAAGTAACAAACAAAAAAGATCCAGAGACATTGAAACATGCAACAGACTACTCTATTTCAGAGGGAAGGGGGCGAGGGGAGTGGGAAGAGATTAACTGATGAATATATATGCATATTTGCATAACCCATGGATAGACAATAGTGCAGGGAAAGACTGAAGGGAGTTAGTGGAGGGATGGGGGGAGGAGGGCATTGATAATACCTTAAACAATAAAGATAATTGTTTTTTTAAAAAAGAAGAAATAGAAAATAAACATAATAGAAAAAATTTAAAAATCCAAAACTTTGTTCTTTATAAATAAATAAAAATGAAAACTCAAAAAATTACTGATCATGAATAAATAGAAAAAACCCCACAAAATTAGCAACATTGAGAATTTTAAAAATGGGTTATCTCTATTGATTCCACAGAAATCAAAAGGATAGTGAAGGAAGGATATCCTATATAACAAAGAGGTAATATGCAAATTTACCATCACTCCAACACATACAATGGCCGCCCCCATGTGGTCAAAGATGGTTGCCCCCAGGTGGACACAAGATGGCCACCACAAGATGGCCGGGAGGGGAGGGCAGTTGGGGGGACCCAGGCCTGCAGGGGAGGGCAGTTGGGGGGACCCAGGCCTGCAGGGGAGGGCAGTTGGGGGTGACCAGGCCTGCAGGGGAGGTCAGATAGGGGCAATCGGTCCAGCAGGGAAGCAGTTAGGTGTTGATCAGGCTGGCAAGGGAGTGGTTAGGGGGTGATCAGGCTGGCAGGCAGAAGCGGTTAGGGGCAATCTGGCAGGCAGGCAGGCGAGTTGTTGGGAGCCAGCAGTCCTGGATTTTTGAGAGGGATATCCGACTGCCCGTTTAGGCCCAATCCCAGTGTAAACAGGCAGCCGGACATCCTCGATGGGTCCCAGATTGGAGAGGGTGCAGGCTGGGCTGAGGGACACCCCCACCCCATGCATAAATTTTGTGCACCAAGCCTCTAGTTATAAATAACTGGCCAATACATCTAAGTAGTTAATGTAGACATTTCATCACAAAGAAAAAGAGACTATCTGAATACTTTTTAAAAATTGTATTCATAGGTAAGAAGAAATCCAACTCTCTCAAAGAGAAAATTCTAAGTCTAAATTGCTCCATTTCCAAATTATAAAAAACATAAATAAAGAATTATTCAAATCATAGTAACTCTTTCAAAGAATAAAGAAAGCGATAATACTTCCCAATATTTTAATGAAACCATCATCTATTTGATACAAAATTTGATAATACATGACAATAAAAATTACAGACAAATATTTCTTATATATATTGATGCAAAAATCCTAAACAAAATGCTGCTAAATCAATCCAGCAAAATTTAAACAGGATAATACATCATAACCAAATAAGGTATATTCTAGGAATACAAGTTTGTTTCAACACTGGAAAAACAATAATTTTAATTCACAATATTAACAGAAAATGGAGAAAACTATATGGTCATTTCAATTTATAAAATTCAATATCCATGGCAGGATACATATAAAAATTCCAGCAAATTGATAAAAAGGTAAATTACTAAATATAAATATGAATCTATAAAAACGCATTGAAAATAGGCCTTGGTATAGAAGATATTTGCAATTATTATATTTAACAAAGGAATCAAATCTAGACCACATTACTAGCTTTTACATATAATAAGAAAGAGACAAGGCCACTCAATTTAAAAATGGACCAACGTCTCAAATAGGCATGTACAAAAGAAGCTATGTAAATGGTCAATAAACATATAAAACTGTTATTGTTAACTTAATAATTAAAAATTAACTTAATTAGCAATGATGAAATATAAATTAAAACCAAAATGCAGGACATCTATAGGTCCACCAACATGAATAAAACGGAAAATACTACAGGCATTGATGTAAAGTGTAATTCTCAGCATGTAAAACACTTTGGAAGTAGCCACTAAGATCACAGTCTGTGATCAGGCAACTTCACTTTAGTAATATACTCAATAAAAATTCATATGTTCACCATATGACATGTATAAGAAAGAAAATAACCAACTATGATTTTTAATAGCCACAACTCTAAGTGAACCATATTTTAACAATAAAATGGAAAAACAGACGGTGTTATATTCATTCAATGTGTAATAGTGCCAGCAAAACAAACAAACAAAAAAACTACTGCTATTTACAACATGTTTGGAAAGTATAGTCATTATAATGAAAGATCTCAAACATTAAAGAGTACATGGCGATTTCTTCCATTCATGTGGAGTTCCAAAGCAGACAAAACGAATCTATTCTGTTAGAAGTAATGATTGTCAGGGGACAATTTGGGGGCATTGGTGGCTCTACATTTTATTTCTTAATCTAAGTAGGTGCTAATTACACCTGCTGATTCACTTGAATATTAGTGGAGCTATGCGCCTGTGATTTGTGGAAAATAATATATGTATGTATAACTTCAGTTCACTTAAGTATATGAATCTTCCTGTTCATTAGCTAACATCTGGAAGTGATTCTGCTGTGTGTTTGTTTGTTTTGCCCCCAAAGAGGCGTCCAAATGAGTCAAAACCTCCTACTGCCTGGATTCAGGGGCCAAGACCGCCCACATTCCACAGATCACAGCGCGTTCCCTCCCATCTTTGCTCTGCCGGGTTCTCCTCGGGTTCTCCTCGCGCTTCCAACCGCCTTTTGCCAAGGCAACTGCCATTACTGCGGTGGGGATACGGGACATCTAGCCATGCTGAGGTTTCTGTTTCTGCTCATGGGGCTCATCGGGCTCCAGACAGACAGTAGTTGTAAGTACACTATCCCCTGGGCCCGCCCCTCTGACCTGTCAGGAAGGTCAGCTTTCCTCTGGGTTTCCTCGGAGGGGCTGGCTATCTCTGGGAAAGGGCTTTGTTGTGGGGGCTCCCACTCTGTGAGCACCAGTCCACTCCCACATTGCCACCTTCCCCAGACAACATCCACATTGTTCGCCAGGGGGCTTTCCCATTCATCTTGGGACCATGGGGGGGGGGGGGAGGAAGGGGGCGGGATGGGGGAGGGGAGATGCCATGCAAGGCTTGAGTGAATGCCTCAGGGTTAGTGTATTATAAACTGCTCTGCATTTTTTACCCCTGGACATTGTCATTGGAAGGTCAAAAGGACCCAAGTTTATATGTACTGAGAATGCTTGCTCCTATTGCCCCAGAATTACCGTGCACAGGTCAGTATTCCTATCTCAATAAACCTCTTCCTCTTTAGAAAGTCTTGTAATTCCAGAAAGACTACAGATTGAGGGTATTGAAAATGATAGCCAAAATAAGTGGCGGTGTACAGACTATGATGACTTTAGAGGAGGAGACATGAGGTAATGTGTGTTGCTCTAACAAAACATTTTGCATCTTACAGATTCTGAACTACTACCTGTGCAAATTATAATTCCGGAGAAAAAACGCTCAATATCAAGAGATGGAGTTGAATCAAATGTAATTAAGCACTAATCTTTCTTCAGAATCTAAAAACAATGTGACTATTACATTCTTGAGAAGTAAATCTGGCATATTTTATCCATGCACACTTGCTAAATTTTATATTTATACCCAATTTTTCTTGACAAAAAAAATCCCACAAAAACATCCTTTTGAAAATGAGCCTAGGTTAATAATGTTTCATAGACATATTGTGCGGTGATGTTTATTATCAAAGCCCCAAGTCCCATCTTCTAAATTTGTTTCCTCCTTGAGCGTTTGAATAATCATTGACCTGATCCATCCAGAGGTTCTTTCCTCACTCTCTCAACAGGCTAAATTTGGAGGAAATTGTTGTTGTTAAGTAAGCCTAAGGATTCCTTACGTGGGATGACGATCTTTTGATTTAATGAAGTGTTATGTGATGATTTTTAAAAAATTTTATTGCAAATATGTTCATCATTAAGATTGTTTTTTTATGCCATTTAGGTTCTTTTTGGTCCAATGTCTTTTTCTTTGAAATAATTGGATTTGTATCTCTTTTACTAATTTCTAGAATTATTTCTAAAGAAGTGAAAAGTGTTTTTTGATACACCCAACCTTAATTTTCTTTCTAGTTGAATAATAAATGTTCTGGTAAATTGAATGCAAATATTTCTTAGCAACTACCCACTTGTCACCCTAATGGAGATAATACAACCTTAAAATATTCAATATACCATTTTAAAAGAAATGTATATTTATGAGAATTTTTAATTTAATTAAAGTAGACATTAAATTTCTCTTTCATGGAAAAGGAGGTGAAGACATTTAGCAGTATTTTAAAAGTTTTATTTTTACACAAAAAATATATGCAATTGTTTGGTTATATTAGAAACATACACAGATGTATTAAGAGGGCAATATCTTAAACCAATCATTACTAGATTAAATATAAATAAAATAAAATAAGATTGGCAGAAAAAAATAACTTTTCTGCACCTGTCAAATTTATGAGGAACAAAATTTAACTATTTAAATTTTGCACCGGGCCTCTAGTAATCCTATCTAAGAAAAGAGTAATATGCAAATTGACCATCACTCCAACACACAAGATGACAGCCCCCATGTGGTCAAAGATGGCCACCCCCATGTGGACACAAGATGGCCACCACAAGATGGCCAGCACAAGATGGCCAGCAGGGGAGGGCATTTGGGAGGACAAGGCCTGCAGGGGAGGACAGATAAGGGTGACCAGGCTGGCAGGGGAGGGCAGTTAAGGGCAATTGGGCTGGCAGGAGAGCAGTTAGTCATTGATCAGGCTGTCAGGGAGTGGTTAGGGGTGATCAGGCAGACAGGCAGAAGTGGTTAGGGGCAATCAGGCAGACAGGCAGGCGAGCAGTTGAAAGTCAGCAGTCCTGTTTTGTGAGAGGGCTGTCCGATTAACGGTTTAGGCCCGATCCTACCTGGATCGAGCCTAAACAGGCAGTCAGACATCCCTCGATGGGTACCAGAATGGAGAGGGTGCAGGCTGGGCCTGAGGGACACCACTCCCCGTGCATGAATTTTGTGCACAGGCCTCTAGTTAATAAATAAAGATCAGCCCTGCTGGCATGGCTCAGTGGTTGAGTGTTAACCTATGAACCAGGAGGTCATGTTTCAATTTCTCAGTCAGGTCACATGCTCAGGTTGCAGGCTGGATACCCAATGTGGAGCATACAGGAGAGCAGCCAATCAACAATTATCTCTCATTAGTGATGTTTCTCTCTCTCTCCTCTCTCTCTCTCTCTCTCTCTCTCTCTCTCTCTCTCTCTCTCTCTCTCTCTTTCTCTCTCCCCCCACCCTTGATTTCTCTCTGAAATCAATTAAAATATATATTTTTTAAAAACCATAGGAGAAATTTCCATTTTTAAAAATAACTGAATGGAAATTCTAAATGTTAAATAATATGAAAGTAAAAAAAAAAAAAAAATCAAGAATCAACAGTAGACCAGACAGCTGAAGAGACTCAAGTAGATTCAACATAAAAATAGCTTAAGGAAAAAAAAAAAGAATAGAATTAGAGGGTCAAGTGTAGAATAATTGGAATTCCTGAAAAAACAAAAAACAAACAAACAAACAAAAAACCTGAAGAGATTGTATTAAACATATATTAACTGTGAAATGATTTTAAAAGAATCCTTAGATCAAGTACCACATCACATAGTATATAAAAATCAAGTAACATCTTGACAGTGAAATCAGAATACCAAAGCCAAGAAGACATCTTAAAGGCAGCCAGACATCAAATATCATCTATGTTGAAATTAGTAGTACACTGATAGACTCTCAAAGTCAACAATGGGGATGAGAATCCAATGAAATTAAAGCTTTAATTGTCTGACTTTAAATAAATTTGCATTGAAGAGTAATTTACCCAAATGAAATATCCTTCAGAAATTAAGATTCATTAATAATTTTCAGATATTAAGAGAAGAAAATGGTTAAAACAATGTACTTAAGCATGCAGAAATTGAAATACATCAATATTAAATTATATTTTCTTTTTATTGTAGTAGTGTGTTTTAGAGTGCAATTATTGTCAATATAAAATGATAGTTTTCCCTTTTAATATTCTTCTCACTTTGCTTTGTGTGTTTTTTTAATATACGCTCCTACTAGGTGTCTTACAACATTGTAATCGATGGGAAAACATATACTGTGAACCTGATGCAAAAGTAGGTGATCTACATTATTTTACTACCTGTCTTTGTTCTATTTATAATCATATATATAATAAAGAGGTAATATGCTAATTGGTCCTAACAGTATCACAGACATGACCAGGCTGTGCACACACAGGAGCTGGTGGGCGGGGACGGGGGTGGAGACTTACACCACTGGGACATGAGGCTGTCTCAGGGGGTGGCCTCCCCTGGTGGAGGCATGCGCAGGCTTGCTGCGCCGCCTGGCCCGGAGTGGGCATCAGGATGGGGGTGGGGCCTTGGTGGAGAGCTCTCAGCACTCCTGTACTGGAGCTGAAGGTGCAGAGAGGAAGGGAGAGAACATAGGCAGTTAGGGGGTTTAGGCCAGGAGGAGAGTGCAGATAGGCAGTTAGGGAGATCAGGCCAGGAGGTGAGAGCAGTTAGAGGGATCAAGCTGGCAGGGGAGAGCAATTAGGAAGTTAGGGAGATCAGGGCAGGAAGAGAGAGCAGTTAGGGCCATCAGGCTGGCAGGGGAGCAGTTAGGGGCATCTGGCAGGCAGATGAGCGCTTAGGAGCCAATGGTTCTGGATTGTGAGAGGGATCCCAGATTGGAGAATGTGCAGGCCAGGCTGAGGTCCCCCCCACCCACCGTGCATGAATTTTGTGCACTGGGCCACTACTCTATAATAATAAAAGCATAATATGCTAATTGACCAGACATCCTTCCAGATGACTTTCTGGACAAAGCCAGGGCTGTGAGGGAAGACTGGGTCCCAGATGCCAGAGGGAAGCCGGTGCTAGCATCTGGGGGAAGGAAGGCCTACTCTTGCATTAATCTCATGAATTGGGTCTCTAGTCATTTATACTTATTCAGAATGTCATTATTTTGCATTTGTAAATGTTTCAAGTTACTGGCTTTTCATTGTCTTTTATTTTATCCTTTAAAAAATCTTAAAGTTTATATAGTAAATCTTGAATTTATATACTAAACAACCTGAATCCACAGTGTAAGCTCCCACCTTTCTCCTTCCTGTTGAACCAGATTTCTGTTTTGGTTATCCATGTTGTTTCATAGGGGATGAATTTTGATGATTTTCTATCTTTATCAAAACTTGATGACTTGTTTTTTAGCTTCTTTATATTCAATTTTATTCGAAAGAACATAGAGGATTTTCAGGTGAAAAGAATAGTGGTAATTTTTTAGAGTTTACATGCAATGTCAGAATGTCTTACAGACTTAGAATGTAATTGTAATTAGCCAAATTCAATTCCATGCCAGCTAATAAATTTGGGGAAAATAAGCACAAAATACTAAGGAATAAAGAAACATCAAAATTTTAATGGTCCTTTTTTAAATGATAAGAATAATCTTTCAAAAATAATGATAGGCAGAAGTCTGCAAGTGACATCCTATATAATAAAGAGGTAATATGCCAGTTGACCCTTACACCCTCACAAGATGGCTGTCTACAACCAGGCCAGCAGGGGGATTAGTGAGGGCTGACTGAACAGCAGGCTGTGTAGGACGACCAGGCCAGCATGGGGGTTAGTGAGGAACAACCAAATGACTGAACAAACAGGCTGCATGGGGTGACCAGGACAGCAGTGGGGGCAGTTGGGGGCAACAAAGCCTGCAGGAGGGGGGAAGTTAGGGGCAACTCGGCCAGCAAGGCGGGGGCAGTAAGAGGTGAATGGGCAGACAGGCAGGTGAGCAATTAGGAACCAGCAGTCTAGGATTGTGAAAGGGATGTCTGATTGCCGGTTTAGGCCTGATCCTGGGCAGTTGGACATTATCCAAGGGGTCCCGAATTGGAGAAGGTGCTGGCTGGGCTGAGGGAACTCCCCCACAACCGTGCATGAATTTTGTGCACCAGGTCTCTAGTTACCAAATTTAAAAAGAGAGAGAGAGGGGTATGTGTACCATTTCTAGAATTCATAGTAGCAATCTTTTCATACATTATAAACCTTGGAAAATATTGTTTTATGTAAAATGGATGATATCAGTTTGAAGGAAGACTCAAAATTACTTCTTCCTAAGGAAAAAAAAATGCTACATTTTTGCAAGAGATATATTGGGAAAATCCAGATAGAATCTTACAGTCAGCCACTATTTTGGAATGCCAAGTGATGCCCATGAGAGTGAGCCAGTGGTCATGCCTAAAGCATCCTATGAATAACTATCAGTATCACAAGCACAATATTTATTGAATGTTTAATATATTGTGAAATATCAAAGTATAATTGCTTAGAAATATAAGAAGACCTGAATTAAAATTCAGTAATAGCCCTAGTCAGTTTCACTAAGTATATAGAGCATGGGCCTGTGGACTGAAGGGTCCTGGGTTCAATTCTGATCTAGGGCACATGCCCAGGTTTCAGGCTCTATCCCCAGTAGGGGGCATGCAGGAGGCAGCTGAATAATGATTCTCATCATTTATGTTTTTCTCTCTCCCTCTCTTTCCCTTCCTCTCTGAAATAAATAAAAATGTATATTAAAAATAATGCAGTAATAGTATTTGGTTTCTTTAGCTCTTTCTTATATTAGAAAAAAAGGTATAGAATATATAGTAATATAATTAATGATGATGTAGTAATTCATGAATCTATTTTTTATATTATACCATGTCTCCTCTCTCAAATTTTTTGTTATACATCCTTTTACTCTTCTTTCAGTAGTTTCTCTAGATTAAGATATTAATGCCTGAGTTATTGTATCTAAAAAACACTTTTACTTTTACCAATTACCCTATATTCTTAAATCATTAAAAAATTTTTTTGTTTGTTAATCCTCATCCGAGGATATTTTTCCATTGATTTTTAGGGAGAGTGGAAGAGAGGGAAAGACAGAGAGAAACATTAATGTGATAAAAACACATATCGATATGTGGTTGCCTCCTACATGAGCCCTGACCAGGGATGGGGCTGGGGAAGAGCCTGCAACCAAGGTATGTGCCCTTGACTGGAACTGAACCCGGGACCCTTTGGTCTGCAGCCTGACACTATTCACTGAGCTAAGCCGGCTATGGCAATCATTTAACTTTTTTATTCCAGTTGCCTTTTCTACCTATCATTTTTTTTAATGTATCATAATCCTGCTTACTTTTAAACCCCAATGAGAGATTACTATTATTTTTAATAAAGTCAATATTATTTTATATCCTATATAATAAAAGCCTAGTTCTCGCCACGCCATCACGCGATGCCTTCATGTGACATCATCACAAGATGGCTACCACAAGATGGTTGCCACAAGATGGCCAGCAGTGAAGGGCAGTTGGGGGCCAACAGTCCTGAGGGGAGGGCAATTGGGAGTGATTGGGCCAGCAGGGGAGGGCAGTTGGAGGCAATTAGGCTGGCAGGGGAGGGCAGTTGGGGGCTAGATCAGGTCAGTAGGGGAGGGCAGTTGGGGATGATCAGGCAGTCAGGGGAGGGGAATTGGGGATGATCAGGCCAGCAAGGGAGGGCAGTTGGGAGCAGTTAGGCATCAATTAGGCTGGCAGGGGAGCAGTTAGGAGGCGATTAGGCTGGCAGGGAGAAGCGGTTAGGTACAATCAGGCGGACAGGCAGGTGAGTGGTTAGGAGCCAGCAGTCCTGGATTGTGAGAGGGATGTCCGACTGCCGGTTTACGCCCAATCCCACAGGTGGGCCTAAACCGGCAGTTGAACATACCCCAAGGGGTACAAGATTGGAGAAGGTGCAGGCTGGGCTGAGGGACAACCCCTCCCCCGACCCCCGTGTGCATGAATTTTGTGCACCGGGCCTCTAGTTTGCTGGAACAAATTTTAGGGCGTCTTTTTAAAAAAATGACCTTATTCTTTAAAATTATCATTTCATTGTTCTGGCTTTCTTCATTTCTATTGACAAGTAGCAATCAATCTTATTGGTCTTACTTTAATGGTAACATCTTTTTTTTCTTGATACTTTGAAAGTTTTATTTTAGTCTTGATTAGTCTTTTAAAATATATTTAGGTGTTATTTTTTCTTTTATCATGTTTAAATTACATAAAATATATTCAGTAATTCTGTATTGTCAATTTAAAAATTTTAAGTTTACTTAGCTCTTTGGCCTCTCTGTGTGGCATCAAAATTTGGCAGATGATTTTACAGGAAAAGATTATGTTTTGATGCATTTCAATGTATAATATTTTTATTCCATGCCTGTATGACTCCAAAAGTCCTGCTTGTTTCTAGGCTTCCAAATAGTGGCTTCCTCCCTGGGGCAAACATGGACATTTGTATTCTTTCTTTTTTCTGCCACAAAACAGTGCCTGCATATCACCTGCTAAATTTCTTTACAGTTTTCAACTCAGAATTGTTATTTTCTCTGGAGTCCCACCTCTCCATGGGTCATTTTCTTTTGTTATACAAGAAGACAAAAATGTTCACTCTGCTTGTCAGTGGCTTGGTTCTTGGACCTGTTTTAATGAATCCAGACTGCCATGGCAGTCACAATCTTTATGTTATACTTGTGTGGGAAAATGAAAACGGGATACCTACACCTATCTTTCTCTTTATAGAGCCTTTTAAACATATTTTATCATTTATAAATAATATACTTTAATCTGGGATGTACATCTAATCTGTTAAATTGATGTCATATTAGTTCAGTTTTTATTGACCATTTGCTACTTTCTAGATATTTTTCTAAGTGCTTGAGATGCATTAGTAAACAAAATGAATCTGAATCTCTGAGTTCATATGGTTAGTAGATGATTCTAATAATGATATCCTATCTAATAATAGAGTAACATGCAAATTACCATCACTCCGCTATGCCCACGATTGGGCGGCGGGAGGCTGGGGGGCGAGACTTGGGGTGGCCTATCCGGCCATTGAGAGGCGTGGATCCGCTGCCACTGAGGGGGGCTACCCTGCTGTTGAGAGGCGCAGGGGGCGGGAGTCCCACCCCCTGCGCCTCTCAACGGCCAGATCCGAGGCCGCTGAGGGGGCCTGCCGCGGACACCCGGCTGTGCCTCTCAACGGCAGGGTAGCCAGGTGTCCACCGAAGCCTCCCTCAGCAGCCATTGAGAGGCACAGGGGGCGGGACTCCCGCCCCCTGCGCCTCTCAACAGCAGGGTAGCCCCCCTCAGCCGCTGCGGACCATCAAAAGCATGGGAGCTTATTTATTACTAGAGGCCCAGTGCATGATTGAATCATGCACATGTAGGGTCCCCTACACGCTTTCGCTTTTCGCGGTGGAGCTGGGTGCCTGTCTGCTCCGGCACCAGGCCTTTCAGAAGCCTCTAGTAATAAATAAGCAGATAGGAAGAGTGTTAAAATATTTAAGCAAAACTACAGAGAAAATTAAAAATATCTTTTGGAAATCTAGTGCTTGATAATTGGGAAATTTGCATTTTTTTAAATAAACGTATTAATATAAGCCTCCCTGAGAAGATATATAAAGAAAGACTTGAAGTAAATAAGACAATGAGCCATGCTGAAGAACATACCAGGGATAACTTGTATAAATACCATATTTTCCGGCGTATAAGACAACTGGGTGTATAGAAGATTTTCCTGGGTTAAAAAGTCGTCTTATAAGCCGGGAAATATGATACCCTGAGACAAAAGCTTGCCTGTTGTATTAAAAACAAAAATGCTAGAAGGACAGTGTGACAGTAAAGTGTAAAGTGTGTGAGGGGAGAAATGGCAAATAGGATCTTTGAGTAAAATGAGAACAAAATCAGAGAATCTCTCTCTCTCACTTGTTAACCTACTTATTTATAATAAATAAATTATATATAAAGGCCTAAGCGATCATTATGACCAAATGACCAGAATGACCAGAATGACTGGTAGACCAGTTGCTATGATGCACCTGACCACCAGGGAGCAGACGCTCCAGCCAAGAGCTTCCCCCTGGTGTCAGTGCACTCCCACAGCCAACCTCCCGCAGCTGGCCAACCACCGGTGGTCCCTCCCCCCATCCCTTCCCCTGCTGGCAGGCCCCAATTGGCCTACCTCCCTGACGTCGTGGTGGCACAGAAGTGAGGGAATGAGGAGGGGTAGGCGGGGAACCTCATGGTGGTGGGGCACCGACAGAGGCATCAGCATCCAGTATCTGTTCTTTCTGTGCCTGGCCCGGAGACTGTCGCCTTCTCTCCCGACCCTGCCAGGGCCTTTGGGCCCCAGGTTGGGATAAGGAGCTGGGGGTGGATGGCAGTGGATTCAGCCCCATTCCCGAGGGACTGAGGGCTGGTTCCCTCCTTGGGGCCGGCGACCAACCTGCCACATTCCCTCCCCATCCCACCCCCTGGCCTGTAGGCCCAGATTGGCCAGCCCTGATTGGCCTGGCCCCTATTGGCCCTGATCACCAGCCAGGCCTAGGGATCCCACCTGTGCACAAATTCGTGCACTGGGCCTCTAGTAACAAAATTAATATATTTTAAAAATAAAAGCTTAGGAAACAAATTTTTCATTAAACACCCTCTCTATTTTGCAGAGCTTTCTTGCCTCCTAGTTTTAGAGTTTATGGTTATAATGGCACAGGATATATGAAGCCTTTTGAACAGCAGATTCAGGTATGAATTTTAGTGTCTGTTTTACCTTTATTAGGTGAGTTTCTATGATCACCTTTCTTAGTGTCTGCTTGTTGCTGGAGTACAAAGAGTTGAAGTTATGTTTGTTTTGGTATGAATTTAACCATTTATTTTTTATGTGTATATTCAGTAAACCTTATTAAACAGATGATTATCCAAACCAAAAATGATTCTGATGTTTTTAAGCTATTATTTAATGATGATATACATATGTGCTTGTATGGCCAACGGGTTGACTATGTTGTTACGTACTTTAAATGAAAAAGCATGACTTATGTTAGGAAAGCTAAATCAGGGAAGAAAAGGAGAATTCAAATACTTTTCTGAAGTATTTTCAGGGACCTAGTGAATACATATGGAATTGGAAGCACATTTAGGAATGTATTAAATTTTCATTGTATAATGTCTATAGTTCTTTAAATATATTTTTATTGATTTCAGAGAGGAAGGGAGAAGGAGAGATAGATAAAAACATCAAAGATGAGAGAGAATCATTGATCTGCTGCCTCCTGCATGCCCTCCACTGGGGTTCCAGTCTGCAACCTTGGCATGTGCCCTGACAAATTCAATGCTCAACCACTGTGCCATGCTAGCCAGGCATGTCAATAGTTTATTGAAAGAATAATAGAGAAGTGTTCATAGAATTGCATGAATTACCCATGCCTGAAATGCCATTTTTATTTTTACCTTTGCCCTGTCCTATCAATTCCTGTTGTTTTTTTCCATTTGCATTACTGCTTTCTATGTGGAGAATCTACTAATAATCTGAAATTAAAGCATTTTTTATAGAGATGAAGATTTTAACAGAAAAAATAATAGATGTGAATAATTGCTTTACATTTTGCTGAACATACTGGGCAAATATATGTGAGTTATATATGGAATAGTCCGTACAGATGTTTAATAATACATAGCCATATATATATATATATATATATATATATATATATATATATATACACACACACACATACACACACACACACACACATATATGTGTGTGTGTGTGTGTGTGTGTGTGTGTGTGGCATGTAAATGTGTGTGAGTATAAGAGAGAAAAGAGAATCAAAGAGACAAAGAAATATACAACCACAATATTCCATGCCTAAATTTTACATAATTTTGCTATACCTAATACCTAACTCTACTTCCTACCTCCCAGGAGGTAACTATGAAAGATAAATGTATAATCAAAAAGACAAAGCAAAGAATGCTTTATTAATGTCCTGAATGTAGTAACTTGTTGAAGGCCTCGAACGTAACCAGTATAGTCATGTGATATGTAACGATGTTTCGGTCAACAACTGACCACCTATACTATGGTGGTTCCATAAGCTTATAATGGAGCTGAAAAATTCCTAACACCTAGTGACACCATAGCCATCATAATGTTGTAGGCAATGCATTACTCATGTGTTTGTGGTGATGCTCATGTAAACAAACCTATTGTGTAAATAAACCTAGTTGTATAAAAGTATAGCACATACAATGATGCACAGTACATAATAATTGATAATGATCATAAATGGCTATATTACTGATCTATGTGCTTACTTGCTATACTTTTTATTATTTTAGAGTATACTCTTTCTACTTACTAAAAAAGTAAACTAACAGTTAACTGTAAAAGAGGATGTCATATTATCCTCACAGCAGCCTGCTACATCTCACTGAGCTTGGAGGTGGGGAAAGAGGGTCTGTTTTGGCTCAAATTA
Source organism: Eptesicus fuscus (assembly GCF_027574615.1). Taxonomy (NCBI): domain Eukaryota; kingdom Metazoa; phylum Chordata; class Mammalia; order Chiroptera; family Vespertilionidae; genus Eptesicus; species Eptesicus fuscus. The sequence goes on from NC_072480.1 coordinate 79,960,728, forward strand.
ACACGGGCTTCCACTTTTCTTCCTGAATTTTCATAAGTTTCATTGAAGAGCTGTTTATTCATTTTCTCTTATGACAGTTTTCCTTTTGACCATTTCTAGAGGATTAAATGGTTGTTTATTTATACTTTTCATTTATTTTGCTAGGCAGCAGATTTGTGGCGCTCTTCATGTTGTCATACTGAAGTCAATTCCCCACATCTTCATTTTAAAGAATAATTTATCTTAATACATAATTTTAGGAGCCAGAGCTTTCATTCTATTTAAGCATTTTAATCTGGCTCTCTACCTATATATACCTACATCTATACATCTAAATCTACACATCTATATATCTCTATCTATATCTATATCTATATCTATATCTATATCTATATCTATATCTATATCTATATCTATATCTATATATCATCTATATCTATATCTATATCTATCTAAAGAAATATATAGTGAAATATATTATTATTTGCATTATTATTCCTGTGAATATTATATGCTACTTTTCTTTAGTTTATTTTAAGATTTTTCTCTTTATTTTTGGTTTCCATCAGTTTATTATGATGTATTGAGTTGCTTATATCTTGTGGAAATGAACAAAAACCAAACAAATGAGAATAAGCAAAAGCTATTCAGAACTTGCCATAGCAAGGGAGTCAGCCACCATCACTTATGTTCTCGCTGATACTGTTGTTACTGGATTCCCAATGTTTTTCCTTGAGTCTGACAGCACTGGCCCAAAGGAATACTGAGCAGAAGTTTGCATTTTAGAAAATATTGAAGTAGTTTAATATTGAATTAGATAGTTTGAAGATGGGGAGCTTATGCCTCTAAAAACTCAACTCATAAGTTATCTTTAGCCTGCCAGAGTCTGACCATGTGACTATTAGGTAGTAGAAGATAGGAGCTACTACCTTCTGCTGCCTCTAGGGCTGCCTTTTATTTTCCTTTCCTTTTCTTTCTTTCTTTTTCTTTTTCTTCTAATAATTGCAAAATCATGGAATATTTTAGGATTAGCTCTTTTTCTGATTTTTCTCTTGACTATGAGCCACATTCACACATCTAATATTTTATTTACTTCTTTTAAGTTTGATTTCAGAGAGGAAGGGAGGGGAAGAGACAGACAGAAACATCAATGATGAGAGAGAATCATTGATCAGATGCCTCCTGCATGTCCCACCCTGGGGATCAAATCAGCAACCTGGGCATATGCCTGAAATCGAACGGTGACCTCCTGGTTCATAGGTTGATTTTCAACCACTAAGCTATGCCAGCAGGGCACAGCTAATATTTTAAAATCATACTGGCCATATCCAATGATACATTCTTGAGTTTGTGATTCTTGTGTCTAAAGAGCTTTCATTCTTATTCCTCCAGACAATGAGCTCTGCTGGTGCCATTTTTAAATCTACCCTCCCATGTTCAGAAATAGCCAAAATGTCTTCTCATTTCTGGCTTTTCTGGCCTTAGTTTCTGCTAAGCTACTTGAGATCTCTTTCACATGTTCTCAGTTCAGATGTAAATGAAGAACTTACACCTGAATCAATAGCACACATTTTGGGGTCTCACTCTGTGCCTCCTTCCTTTCCTGGATATGCACCTCCACTTCTAGGAACTTGAAACCATGGTCAGTAAGATTGGGTTCTTTGTTGGAACTTTAGCTACCTTGTATTGCCTTGCCTTGGGGGTGCCCTCAAGTGATATAAATTCAAACCAAATATCATGTTTTTCTTTCTAGTGTTGATTCCTTTCTCTCACTTTTTTCCTGCCTGTCTTTGTAGTTGGATTTTAAAATTATTTTTCCAGAATTTATATTTGTAATTGGTGAGGGAGTTAATCAAATGCAAGCTACTCTGCTTTCACACTCAAATAATTTTGAAAAGAAAACATTTTTCTTGGATTCATTTTATTTGGTTTTGCAAAATTAAGTCAATAGAATATGAAAAAATAAGTTTTGGAAGATTATTACCTTGTTCCTAATGACCAAGATTGTCATATTTAATTTATAACAAGAAAAATATGAAAATGTACTAATTCTTTTTGGACCTGTGGGAACATATTTGGATAATTGAGCCAAATGTTCATCTAATAATCCTTTAAATACATTTTAGAAACAATAAGCATTTGACACATATGCACAAATTAACATTTGGATTAAATATTTGAAAATAGTACCTTTAACATGAGTTATTCTAATAGAAATGAATGTATTTTATCTTTTGTTTTTCAGAATTTTTGCTACTACCAAGGGAATATTGAAGGGTATCCAAATTCTATGGTGATCCTTAGCACATGTACTGGACTCAGGTTGGGATATATCTTATCTAATAATAGAAAAATATGCAAATTGACCATACCGCCGACACACCCACAAGCCACGCCCACAAGCCACACTCACCATCCAATCGGAGCGAGTATGCAAATTAACCCAAACCAAGTTGGCTACAGCCATAGAGAGCAAGGTTTCCTAGGTAACAGAGGAAGCCAAGCTTTCTGCCTGCCCTGGCCAGGCCTAAGCCTCCACTCAAGCTACAAAGTTTCAATTATAGAAGGTAAACAAATTCAAACAAATGGCGGCAGATTGGAGCTGGAGAGAGCAGGCCAGGGTTGCCGCCGGCAACAGGGGAAGCAAAGCTTTCCGCACACCCTGGCGGGGCTTACCCACTTAAGGCTACAAAGTTTCAATTGTAGAAGGTGAATTAACTGCCACAAAAATGGCTGCCGCCACGGAGGGAGCAGCAGGCTTGGCTCTGCTCCAGGCTACAAAGTTTCAATTGTAGAAGGAAAATAAATTCCAGATACCAGGGCCTCTGCTTGGGTTGCCAGGGGGCGTGGCCGGCCTGCAAACCACCACAGGCCCCTCGCTCAGGCTGCCCCACACCCCAAGGGAACCCCCACCTGATCCAGGACGCCCTTCAGGGCAAACCAGCTGGCCCCCACCCCTGTACCAAGCCTCTATCCTATCTAATAAAAGAGTAATCTGCAGATTGATCATCACTGCAACACACAATATTGCTGCCCCCATGTGGTCAAAGATCCTGCCCCCATGTGGACACAAAATGGCCACCACAGGATGGCCAGCAGGAGAGAGCAGTTGGGAGGCACCCGGCCTGCAAAGGAGGGCAGTTGGGAGGCACCCGGCCTGCAAGGGAGGGCAGTTGAGAGGTGATCAACCCTGCAGGAGAGGGCAGTTAGGGGTGACCAGGCCGGCAGACGAGGGAAGTTGGGGGCAAACAGGCTGGCATCAGAGTGGTTAGGGGGTGATCAGGCTGGCAGGCAGAAGCGGTTAGGGGCAATCAGGAAGGCAGGCAGGCAAGCAGTTGGGAGCCAGCAGTCCTGGATTGTGAGAGGGATGTCCGACTGCCCGTTTAGGCCCGATCCTAATAGGATTGGGCCTAAACGGGCAGTTGGACATCCCTTGAGGGGTCCCATATTGGAGAGGGTACAGGCTGGGCTGAGGGACAACCCCCCTCCGTGCACGAATTTCATGCACTGGGCCTCTAGTAATTTTATAATGAGAAAATGGAGTATTATTTCAGAAATAACTTAAAACATTTTTTAAATTATGTTCAGGGGTTCTAACGTGAGCCATGCCTTATTGTGGAAAACTGTCTCTGGAAAAGCATAATATGAAAATTCTTATAATCCCTCCTACCTTTATTCTGAATTAAGATATTTGATATATTTGTAGACCATGAAATATCAATAGGTACGCTAATACTGATTGCATTACTATTCAGTGCCACTCAGTAAGTTTGTGGATACTTAGGAATTTTTTTCCCACTTTACCACTTAAAACTAAGACTGAAAATTATCTACATGCTATTAAATTAAAACTTGACTAAATGGCATTTAATGTACTTTTAAAAAATGTGTTTTGAAATTTGTAGGGGCTTACTACAGTTTGAAAATGTAAGTTATGGAATTGAGCCCTTGGAACCTTCAGTTGGTTTTGAACATGTGATTTATCAAGTAAATCATAAGAATACAGGTGCTTTTTTATATGCTGAAGAGGGTATCGAGCCAAGAGACTTGCCCTATAAAATACAAAGTGTACAGGTAGGTGATTATTTGAGTAACTGTATGGGCTATTACTATTCATCAATAAAAACAATATTTTTCTGACAAATTACTTATATTAGTTAATATGATAGATAGATAGGTAGATAGATGTACTGGATGTGCCAGAAACCTTGTGACTTATATGTAAGTCTTAAAACTAGTCATTCAAATTTATAGAACTATAAATTGTTATTTTTAACTGTTAGTGGCACTGCTTTTCCACCCTATGATCTAGACCAGTGATGGCGAACCTCTGACACGCGTGTCAGTGCCATTTCTGATGACACGCGGCCTCTGAGGCGGCCGCATGCCAAGGATGAAACATTTATGTTATTTAAACTATAAATATCACAAAATAATGTTTTTTCCTCAAAGGGACACACTACCCGAGTTATGCTCAGTTTTTTGGCGAAGTTTGAAACACCAAGCTCAAAAGGTTGCCCATCACTGATCTAGACCTTCATTGTCTTCAGGTTCACTCCTTTCTCCATACCCATTATGTCAAAATTTTGATATAACAAATACAAATGACATTTACATTAATATTGAAGATATTTGCTGAGGAGAATCACTAGGGTCTTCTTCTAAGACAGCTGCCTCAGGGGCAGCCATCACATTTTCCTCAAGATGCAGGGTTAATTTCCTTATGCAAGGACTGAAAAGCTGCTTCTGCTGGCAAAGAAGACTCCAGACTTTAGGAGTTCAGTAACCACAGATTCATCAGTCTTCCCATATGTCCCCATTCCAATTTTCAGGTTCTCATTTTTTCCCAATTAATACCCTCACTTTAACAGTAGACATCATGTGATGTTGGAAATTCAATTTGTGCTGTAACTAATCTACTCATAGAATGAGATTAGTTTGATTTTCAACCCTCTCTGATATACAGCTATAGTTGATAAGTTTTTTTTATAAGGTTGATAATTTTCCAGAACCAACATGTATGTGTGTGTGTGTGTGTGCATGTATGTGTGCATATATGTATGCATGTGGCAAGGTCAAGTGACAGATAAATTAAGCATCTCACAAGGGCTACAAAATTTATTTGTATATTTCTTTCACAAGTTTTAGTGTTTCTGCCTGACTTTGTAATAACAATATTGGGAAACTTGCATTTTGTGAACCACACCTTTTTTACTATTAAAGCTTTGAATCAATTTTTGGAATCAGTAAGTGCATTCTTCTTTTTAGTTATTGTTCTGGCTATTTTTGTTACTATGAAATTCCAAATGAATTTTAAAATTTATTTCAATTTCCTCAAAATGCCACCTGGGATTGTATTGACTCTGTAGATTCCTCTGAGAAATATTGCCATTGAACAATATTAATTATTTCTATCTATTAATATTGAATAGCTTTTTGTTTTTTAGATTTTCTTTAATATTTTTCTGCATTGTTTTGCATCATTCAGTCTTCAAGTAAACTTATTTTGTTAAATTTATTTTTAAAAGTTTTATTATTTGAATGCTATTGCACATTTAATTTGTATTTCTAATTTGTATTTCTCATTATTAGTGTTAGGAAATTATTGACTTTGTGTACTGATTTTGTCTTCTAGAAATTTGTTGAAATTATTAGCTTTTTAATTGGACTCTGATTTTCTATTTATAAAGTCATGTCAACTTGACTAAAGATAGTTTATGTTCTCCCTTTTTAATTAGGATAACTTTCATTTTTTAATAGCCTAATTGTTCTGGTTAGCACCTCCAGTATAATGTTAAATAGGTGAAAAGAGATATATCTGTCTTGCCCCAATCTTAGGAGGAAAGGATTCAGCCCATTACCATCTATATATATAAAAGCCTAAGCGGCCCTTATGACCAAAGGCCCAGTTGACCAGTCGCTATGATGCACCCTGAGCACCAGGGGGCACAATGCAGAAGCTGCCCTCTGGTGGTCAGTGTGCTTCCACAGCCAACCTCCTGTGGCAGGCCAACCTCCCACAGTCCCTCTGTCCCCCAGCCCTGTTGGCCAGCCACCCTCCCACAATTCTTCTCCCCCGCCCCGCCCCCCCGCGATCACTGACCTAGCTGAGGGACCCCATCCATGCACAAATTCATGTACTGGGCCTCTAGTCTTTACATAATACTTAGCTAAGCATTTTTTTCCTTATATAATCACATTCTCTTACTATATAAAATGGCTTTTGAGGTTGTTTGGACCTGCTCACCCTTCAACAGACACATTTCCTGGCATTCTTTTATGTACTCTTGTCTTAAATATATTTGGCTAAAATAGACTGTATCTTTACCCTATAGGTTTATTGTTCATTAAATGAATGAATATATTATTAACTAAGTATAATCAATCCCAATCTCAAAGAGAAAATGAACAAGGATTACTTCAGGGAATGTTAGACAACTAACACATGTTGGTTAAAACAAAGAAATGGTTTTGGATCCTTCAATCCTTTAGTACATTGTTATCTCAATTAATTTGTATTTATTTTTATCCTCCAGTAAAGTGGTATTATTTCCTTATTTAGGGACTTGAATGAAAAGATTGAGTCTTATAAGCAAACTATCATGCAATATTTTGTGCTTAAGTTTTAATGGAAATGATAAAAAACAAACAAACAAACAAACAAAAAAAACAGTTAGACCATAGGGGATTTCATCTGCATTTGTTAAAACAAAACCCTGAAATCTCCAAGGTTAGGCTAAGAAATAGTGGGCAAAAATAAGTGCTCAATCAGCCCTAATTTTGTCTTACTGATCATTCTCAACTTTTCTTTTTTCTTTAAATTACTGTAATCACACTTTTTCTGATCTCTATTAAATCCCATAGTTCTTATTCTCCAATGCTAAATTTAATATGTTAAAGAAAATAGTTTTACTAATATGGGATGGTTTTAAACTTTAATGTGAAGTGGAAAATTTGTATACATTAAAATAAATATAATAAAAGTTTCCTCAATTTCTGAAATTTTATCCTCCTTTTCTGCTTCTAGAGATCTGTCCATTGTTTGAAATTATGCTATTCTAGTAACAAGATATTTTGAGTTATTGACCCTATAGTCTTAAAGAGTTCACAAAGCTGTCTTACAAGTTTTCCCTAGTGCATTCCTCCTAGGTTATCTTCATGTAACAATAATCATGAAGGTAATTATTTCTTTATCCCTGTATTTTGGTAGAGTCTAAGTCACATAAATAATAAAACAGAATTCATCAGGTTTTACATTTTTGCCTAACTTAATCACTATGATCTACGTGGATGACATCATACCCAGAAACTCATTTTGAGGTATCTATTTTGCAGTTTGAGAGTTGCTCATTTTGAATCTCTGCTGCTCACCTTTTTTTGCAGTGATTTAAAATATCATCCCTCTAAACACAGAAATGTTCCTTACACTTTCAGCATCATAGATAAAACCATACCACATAGTAATGGATAATAGCATTATTTAAGCTAATAAAAAATCACACCTTTTGTAATGGGAGTCAGTGGAAGGGTTTTGTTTGCCTGTTTGTTTGTTTTTTCAGGAAAGCAAATAATATAGATAGCTCAAAACCAATGAGAATATAGAAAATGGAAAGTAAAGGAAAGTTACTTTCTGAGTAAATTAAATAGTTGATCAGCTGTGAAAGAGGTGACAACGAAATATTCTGAAAATGATTCTTTGATACCTAGCTTTGGTTCTATTTATGTATATATGAATTTGGATTTTTCAACAATGAATTCATGACATAGTGACAAATATTAATATATTTAAGTAATTCTTTAACTCTCATGTGGATTTTTTTTCAGTCACCTACAGATTTCTCTAATTATATAGAAATGCATGTTGTAGTTGAAAAAAATTTGGTAAGTATATTCTGATTTATTTGACTTATGTCAATTTATATTAGTAATTATTTGTTTCTTCAAATAATCTCTCTTTTTTTTCTGGGACTCCTATAATTTATATATTGTTTCTGCTTAATGATATTTCAGAAGTCCCTCTTTTTTTCTTCCTGGTCCTTAAACTTTATAATTTAATAGAGGCCTGGTGCATAAAATTCGTGCACTGGGGGCAGGGGGGGGGGTGTCCCTCAACCCAGCCTGCACCCTCTCTAATCTGGGGGATGTCCTCTCTAATCTGGGGGACATCCTTCTCACAATCCAGGACTACTGGCTCCCAAATGCTAGCCTGCCTGACTGCCTGATCAGCCCCTAACTACTTCTGCCTGCCAGCCTGATCACCCCTGCTGGCCGGGTCCCCCCCAACTGCCCTCCACTGCTAGCCCGATCGCCCCCAACTGCCCTCCCCTGCTGGCCTAGTCACCTGTAACTGCCCACCCCTGCTGACCTGATTGCCCACAACTTCGCACCCCTTCCGGCTATCTTGTGGTGGCCATCTTGTAACCACATGGGGGTGGCCATCTTGTGCGAGGGCATGATGGTCAATTTGCATATTACCTCTTTATTAGATAGGATAATTTCAATTATCCTCTCCTCAAGTTTGTTGATTCTCTGCCCTGCCTCTTCAAATCTGTTGTTGAATCTTTCCAGTGAATTTTCACCTCAAAGACTGCATTTTATAACTCCAGAATTTATTTGGTTTCTATTTATAATTTCTATATTTTTTGGTTAGATGTACTTTTATTTCTATGTAATTTTCCATATTTCCCTTAGTCTGTGTTTTCCTTTAGCTCTTTGAGCATACTTTTGACAGTTGTTTTAAAGACTTTGGTATGTCTGCATTTCCTCAAGGATTGTTTCTCCCAATTTATCTTCTTCCTTTGGGTCATGCTTTTTTATTTATTTGTTTCTTTCTTTCTTGGCCTCATGATATAAACAATGCATGTGTTTCTATGAAATGCATATCAAAACCTAATATAATGTGATGATTTTTGGAGGGCAGGGCCTTTGAGAGTGATTTGAGTCATCGAGGTGGAGCCCTTATCAAGGAGATTAAGGCCCTTATAAAAGAGATTCCAGAAAGTTCCTTCACCTTTCTGCCAAGAGGGCAAGATGGTCATTTATGAACCAGGAAGAGGATTTTTACCAGACACCAAGTCTGCTGGAGACTCTATCTTAGACTATCAGCTTCCAGAACAGAGAGATTCATTTGTTGTTGTAAGCCCCTAGTCTATGATACTTTTAGTATAACACCTGACTGAGGAATCTTGTGATTTTGGTTGAAAATTCAGCATTTGAAAAAATAAACACCTCTTTCAGATTTTGCAGATTGGTTTTATGCCAGGGCAGTCCTTTAATGATTAGTTAAGCTTGCTCTCAAGTTAGGGGTCACGTGAGGTGGAAGTTTAGGATGTTCTTAGGTCTTTACTGAGCATATGTCTTGATGAGCTTTCTTATTTCACCATATACAGGGATGCTTTTGAATATCTCAATTTTCCAAAGAGTCATAAACACCCAAGCTTCTCCTCAGTTCCTTTCATGGCCTGCTGCATATCTTCACCTATAATCTCTTGCCTCAGGCATCTAACAGTTTCATCTTCCTGACACTTTCATAAGTAGTGGTTACTCCTTTTTGGTGCAAGTGATTTTCAACAGTTTTCTGGACATTTTGACTACTATGTTATGAGATTCTGTATTCTACTTATTTTTTATTTTATTTTAATTTTATTAGCACATCAGTATTGACCTAGTCATGTGGTTGTATTTAATGGCAAAAGTTTTCAGAGCCTTCATGATGTTCTTTTAATCTTGGTTCGCTTGGTGCTTTTGTAGATGCCACTGCTACCTGACTGTGTTGCCTGCAGGAGTAGTAGCCTTCCTTGTCCTCCTGCTGCTTCTGCATAGGGGATTGTAGATGATGGGCCTGCATAGGTAGGAAGTGTTTTCCTGGCCTACTCAGTGCCAGTGGGATTCCTGTTTACATTCTCAATGCTGTTTGTGGGAGTGGAAGTTCCTTTTTAGGGTTATTCTGCCTAATGTTTCTTTATGGGAGTAGGAGACATTGAACATCAGGGAGTGGAGTTGTTTTATATTATCAGAGCTACACTGATACTGCCAGCAGGAGCAATGGCTCTTTCTAGGTCCAGGCAACCCGTTGTTTCAAGTTGGGTCATGAGAAGACACCAAGCTATAGGGCACAGATTACTACTCTAGGCATCAGAATGTTAGTGGGGTTCTCGCTTCATCCCTACCTGGGCTACTTTTTCCCAGTGGATGTGGTGCTGGGAATTGTTGGGCAGCTATGTTATTCCTCTGATCCTAGCATACCTGTACAGGTACCTTTGATTTCCACTCTTTGGAAAACTCCCATAATCATTTTTTTGGGTATATTATTTCAGGGTTTATAGTTTTTCATAGCTTTGCTCAGCTGGGAGAAACTAGGAGACAACAGTCTACACCATTCTGTCTAAATTAGATGTCTTCACAATGTCAAAATTTAAATTATTGTTTTTTGAATTTTTTTTTTATTAGGAGGAGAAAAAATAGTGTTTTATATTTACCTTTGCAATTTTCATTACCAGAGCTCTTGACTGTCTTTGTGTACATAACAGTTATTATCTTCTGTCATCTCTTTTCAACCTCAAGGGATTTTTTTTTCAAGGGATTTTTAAAAAATATATTTTATTGATTTTTTACAGAGAGGAAGGGAGAGGGATAGAGAGCAAAAAACATCGATGAGAGAGAAACATCGACCAGCTGCCTCCTGCACCCCCCCCAGTGGGGATGTGCCCGCAACCAATGTACATGCCCTTGACCGGAATCGAACCTGGGACCCTTCAGTCCGCAGACCGACGCTCCATCCACTGAGCCAAACCGGTTTCAGCTCAAGGGATTTTTTAATTATTATTTTTTATTTCTAGCAATGCAGCTCTGTTATTATTATTATTATTTTAAACTTGGGAATGCCTTTCTGTTACCTTTACTTTTGAGGAAGAATTTTGCTGGATATAGAATTCTTGATTGAGAATATTTTCTTTTGGCACTTAAAATTTGTAACTCTACCTGTTCTCCATTGATTCTGATGAGAAGTCATCTCTTAATCTTGTTATGCATTATTTTTCTTCTTTATGTGATACACTAGAGGCCCAGTGCATGATTAAATCATGCACATGTAGGGTCCTCTAGGTCTAACCTGCCATCCTGGTGCCGGAGCAGACAGGCACCCAGCTCCCATGCTTTCGCTTTCGATCGCGGGGGAGCTGGGTGCCTGCCCGCTAGTGCACCAGGCCTTTCAGAAGCCTCTGGCGTGGGGGAGGCTTCTGAAAGGCCTGGTGCCAGAGAGGACAGGCACCCAGCTCCCCCACTTTTGATGGTCTGAGGCGGGACATGGACTCGCTGCCCCAGAGGCCCCTTCTGTGCTGCAGCACAGCCATGGCACAGACTCTGAGCTCGCGCCGCTGCTGGCAATGTGAGCTCAGCGTCCTGCTGGCCCAATCAGCCACCCCGGCCACCCTGAGTCCCGCCCCCCCACGCCTCCTGGCCAATCGTGGGCATAGCGAAGGTACAGTCAACTTGCATATTTGTCTATTATTAGGTAGGATTATTTTTTCTTTTCACTTTAAAAATTTATTTTATTATTTTATTATGACCTTTGTCCAGTTAGTTAACTCTGATGTGTCTGTGTGAATGTCTGATTTCATCTTACTTGGTTTACTGAACCTATATAATGTGTAGATTAAATATTTTCATTAAATTTGTGGAGTTTTGGCCATTATTTACTAAAGGCTTTTGTTTTGTTTTCTTTGTTTGCTTTTCTTTTTTTTTTTTTTTAAGCAACTGCTTGCTCTTTTTAAAAATTATTATTATTTTTAATCTTCACTGAGGATATTTTTCCATTGATTTTTTAGAGAGGGAAAGACAGAGAGAAACATTGATGTGAGAAAAACCCATCAATTGGTTGCCTCTTGCACCCACCCTGGTCAGGGGCCTGGAGCAGCCTGCAGCCCAACTGATCAAGCCTGTGCCCTTGATCAGAATAGAATCCAGGACCCTTTCAGTCCACAGGCCAACACCTATCCACTGAGCCAAACTAGCTAAGTACATTTTCTTTTGTTTTTTGCTTTTTTCAATCTGTGTTCCCTTCTAAGGATCATATTATATAAATTCTGTCTTATGTAATATTTTTTTGTTTTTTCTTTTTGTTTTTTGTGTGTTTTTTTTTATGTTGTATAGTTTCTGTTGATATACTATCATGTTCAATTATTCTTTTTTCTGCTGGTAAACACCCCTTTTATGAAGTTTTTATTTTGGTTATTGTATTTTTCAACTCAAGAATGTCCATTTAGTTATTTTTATAATTTTATATTTTTTCTACTTTCTTCAGATTTATCTATAATAATAAAAGCATAATATGCTAATTATACCCAAGGTCCTTCCTTCTAGACAAAGCTGCAGCAGGTAGGGGCCATGGCAGAGACAGCAGAGGCCCCCCCAGCCACAGCAGCAGCATGCAGGGCCAGGGCCAAGGCCCTTGTACAAATTTTGTGCATTGGGCCTTTAGTTGATATATAATTGACACATAACCATGTAACTTCATCCATAGTAACATCAAGGAAAGCAGAGTATAGTATTAGATATCCAAGTTCAGTGACACACCTAATGAAGTGACACACCTTTGTAGACTTTATATTCTGTTTATCGATTTATGAAAAGGTTATAACTTTTTACCTCTCTAAGTTAAAACTGAAAATGCTATTTTCCTCATACTTGCTAACCATTGGTTTTATATTTCTTTTTAATTTTTGTAGTCAATGAGTATATAGTTTTATCACATTGGGATTTTCAATTTCTTTAAAAAAATTACTTATAAGTAACATCAAACACTTTGAAGCTTTTACTTATAAATCTCTCAAACCATCTTCGCCCCATCCTAAATGTTCTATGACTCCTAATTGACATTGAAATTTTAATAAGGATTGCATCAAATCTGTAGATTACTTTGTGTAGTAGAAACATTTTAACAATATTAAGTCTTGAGCATTGAATATATTTGCATTAATTTGTGTGTTTTTTCAATTCTTATAGTTTTCAGTGTATACATCCTTCACCTCGATGCTTAAATTTATTCCTATGTATTTTATTATTTTTGATGTCATTGTAAGTGGAATTATTTTCTTAATTTCTCTTTCTGATAGTTTCTATTAGTATATGAAACATAGTTTTATATATTTGTTTTTTATCCTGCAATATTACTGCCCTTGTTTACTAGTTCTAACAGGCTTTTTTATGATGAGTCTGGGGCTTTCTATAACATGGTATCTGCAAATAGTGACAGTTTTACTTCTTCCTTTGCCATTTGCATGTATTTTATTTACTTTTCTTCCTACTTTCTCTGCCTAAGATTTCAATGTTATATAAAAGTGGTGAGACTGAGCATTCTTGTCTTGTTCCTGATTATATTGGAAAAGTTTTCAACTTTTCATCACTGATGATGATCTTGGCCTTGGGTCTGTTATATATGGTTTTTATTATGTTGAGGCATGTTTCTTTTATACATATTTTGTTGAGTTTTTATTTTGAAAAGATGGTGAATTTTGTAAAATGTATCAATTGAGATAATTATGTGATACTTCCCTTGATTTTGTGGTCTGTCACATTAACTGGCTTGTGAATGTTGAACCATTTTTGCAACCATGGAATAAATCCCACTTGTACCTGGTGTAAGATCCTTTTAATGTGCTGTTGATCTCAGTGTACCAACGTTTTTTTGAGGACTTTTGCATCTATGTTCCTCAGAGATGTTGACCTGTGATCTTCTCTTTTTGTGGTGTTTTTGTCTGGTTTTTGGTGTCAGGGTAATGCTGGCCTTGTAAAATGACTTTGAAACTGTCCCTCTCTTCTACTTTTGGAGTTTGTAAGGTGTTTTTGTATTTTTTATTATATCCTATTTCTCACACTGAATAAATATCATATTATTTCTATAATAATTTATATTTAAAAACAAAAAATAGTAGTTAAAACATTTCAAACTCACTATATTATAATTTAAACAGCACAGCAATAATTAAATATTAAGCAATATATATTTAGATTTAAAATGTGTAATTATCTTTTTCAGTATAATCATATGGGTTCGGATACGGCTGTTGTCACTCAAAAAATTTTCCAATTAATTGGATTGACTAATGCTGTAAGTGTTTGCTCTTTAGAACTTTTGCATTTGCTTGTGATACTTAAAAAATTCCCATAGTTTCTTTTATGACACTGCCTGAATACATATCTTGTGTGAATAAGGAAAAGTATATAACCATTTAAAATTTGTTTTCTAACTATTTAATAGAAATAATAATCATTGTAGAAACCTAATTAGGTTATTGTAAGGATTAAATTAAATATAGCACTTGAGTTAGGGCTTGCTTAAGGACAGGCTTTTCAAACATTAATTACAACATATTTCATTAGTAGTATGTATTTTTTATATTATAAGATTCAAAACAGACTTATAGTTCAGTTGTTTAATATTTGTCATCAGAATAGTGTTTATTTTCACACCTAATTTCCAAATCTATTTAGACCATGATATTTGAATATATTTTCTTTATGTGTTCTATTTTAGATTTTTACTTCATTTAATATTACAATAATTCTGTCTTCACTGGAGCTTTGGATAGATGAAAATAAAATGCCAGTAACAGGAGATGTTAATGAATTATTACACAAATTTTTAAAATGGAAAAGATCTTATCTTGTTTTGCGTCCACATGATATGGCATTTTTACTTGTGTAAGCATATCTTGGCATTACTAAATCTTATATAAAAAACACACATTTGACCTAATTTCTGACAGTTCAAAGGTCTTTAGAGAAAGATATCTTGTGTCATTTTTCTTACGTACAACATCATGTGAATATTATTTTTCAAAACATGGGTTTTATAGAATTATTGATTTCACTGTATTTATTTGTTTGTATCTAAAATTTACTCCTTCAAACTTGTTACCATATGCCTTCTTACCTTATAGTATAGTGTCCCTAACTATACATAAAACACTGATAATATTTATCTGAAGAAATGTACCTGAATTCTAAAAATATAGTAATTTGGGCTTCTTTTTATGCTTTATTTCCATAAAATAAAATAATAAATAACAAGGAAATGGAAGCACAATTGTATATTTAAACATCTCTAATATACCATATTCACACTATGCTTCCTTTTAAAAAAGTATAAGATGCTCTATTTAATAAGATTATTGTTTTTTATTAATTATTGTTTTTTACATTAATAAAAAACAATAATCTTATTAAATAGAGCATCTTATACTTTTTATATTATATATATTTTATATATATTAAAATATTAAATATTAAATATTAAAATATATACTATTTTATATATATTTTATATTAAATAAAATAATACATACAGGAGCCCCCCTCAAAAAATTTATACACTTTAATAGTTGATAGCTCAATTTTGACAATGAAATATATTTTAATAAACACTGCCTTTATTATTATTCAAAGTGTGTATATACATTTTTTGGGACACCCTATATATTTTTAAATCATAATCTTTTATATTACTGTCTGCCCCTCAATTATGGCATAACTTTGCATGACTCTGGCAAGCTAATTCAAACTTAATAAAGGGAAACTTCAGTCTATAAGATAACTCTTCCTATTATCAACTACATTGCCTTATTTTCTTAATTTTAAGATATTTTACTTAATTATCTTACTTTTATCTTTTACGAATATTTTCATTTTTAGTGAATACTACACAAAACTGAATCTTCATTTTTTAAAAATCCATCTGACAATACACTTTATAGTATTTGTTTTAAAATCTATTCTATTGTTTTCAAAAGAAGCATTCAGTCACTTCCTATGCTTTGTTACTTTAATGTTACATGGAACTATCTATGAGTATATTATATAAATATTTAAATACATATTTATATTTGGCAAATACAATATTAATTATGTTTAGTTTTACAAATGTATATGATTTTTTTAATTTAAGTTACAGAGAAAAATCAGATTATGTTGGTGCAACCTTTCAAGGAAAGATGTGTGATAGACAATATGGAGGAGGCATTGCTCTGGTTGGTATAATGTTGGCTAAGATATATAAATAAAATGCTGTTTAGGTTATATATAGTTCAATATTTTTATTAATTTTTAGGTATTTAATATTTGCATAATGAACATAATAATCTTTGTACCTGCTGCTGAAAGAAATGTTTGAACTATAGCAAGTCCTCATTGAACTTCATACACATAAAATTTTTGGCATTTCATCTCGAGTTCAAAATATCCATTTTAGAAAATTAATATAGTAGTCTATTTTAGGCTTAGAAGATTCTCATAAATTTGCATGTGTTCAATATTTAATAAGTAATTACTTTTGATTTCAAGCTTAGATTTTGATCATTTTTCTTAATTATGTAGTTAACATAATTATAAACCAGGTTAAAATAAAACTTTGGGAACTATCAATTTCACTAAAATGCTCTATGGGGCCCAGGTGAAGGATAACAGAATCTTACCCTGACCTCCCCATTAGACCAAAGTAAAGCAGGGGGAAAAGAACCTTTTGATATTATCCTTTGGTGCCATTCCTGACTAGAGAGCAAGGTGGAAAATGATGGAAAGTTGATTTAGAGAAGCAAACAGAATATACCAAAATGTATTCCTGGAAACCTATCTTGAAGTATATTCACAAAGGTGTTATTAGATATATTTGAAGACCTAGTGTGATGTGTGGATTTTTCTTAAACTTCATATGTTCTAGTATGGTCAAATGTTCTATATAAGCATCTTACATTTACAAAAAGAAAATGATAAAGGCATTTTGGTTTTGAAAATAGCCTTAGTATGGGAATAGCTTATAATAACATTGACAAATGCCAGTGCTCAGGAGCTGTCTGCATAATGAATCCAGAAGGAAAGTCAGCATTCTCATTATCAGTCATTATTACCGTAATATAAATTAATTTAATGGGTGAATTTATGTTTTTTTATGAAACATCATGTAAAAACATTGATATAAAGTATTATCTCTAAATAATCAAATTATAAATTAGCACAATCTGTTAATAATTTGACACTGTATATGTGCATATCTTTAAATCTTTTTGGTTAGTATAAATATGACTATAATTATTATTATATATAATTATATTACTGGAGCAGTTTTTATTTTGTTTTCGTGCCATCAAATGAACTACATTTTTAATTTTTGGTAAAATTTCAGATATCACTATTATGTTCTTTTCATATTGATAATGGTACCTGTAACAAATTGAGTCAACATGGATGGCACTTCTGTGGTTACATATTAGAAGCCTCTATTCCATTTTTGTCATGTCACTATTTTTAATAATTACATTATTCTCCCAGTAAATGAATTATCTTCTAAAATATTAGTGTGCACTTGTGTGTGTTTTTTTTCAGCACCCCAAAACCTTAAGTCTGGAATCACTTGCAGTCATTATAGCTCAGTTGCTGAGCCTTAGCATGGGAATAGCTTATGATGACATTGACAAATGCCAATGTTCAGGAGCTGTCTGCATAATGAACCCAGAAGCAATGTAAGATGCTTTACTTGTATATGCTTTACACATATCTTAACCTAATAAAAGAGAAACATGCAAATTGACCGTACCTTCGCTACACCCACAGCCAATCAGAGTGAATATGCAAATTAACCCAAACAAAGATGGTGGTTAATTTGCATATGCAGGCGCAGAGTGGAGTGAAGCCTGCTATGAGGGGAAGGGGAGTGGTGAAAGGAGCTACTGGAGTGGTGCTCCAGACAGAAGCGGGGACTTGCCGGCTCCCAGGTGGCTGGGAGTGAAGCCAGGGGCCTATTCTTGCACGAATATCGTGCAATGGGCCTCTAGTAGTTTATATGAAAATAAGTTTGGTGTATTTGAAGTCTAAGTTGAAATAATTTTAAATGGTCGAATGTAAGCTGTGACCCATGATTTCCAGATCAAAATGCATAATCCAAGTCCCAAATATCTATTTCAAAATTTCCCAATCTAATGTCACACTTGCTTTGTCATATATGATCTAACCCCTACATTTATCACTACGTTTACTTGCATGATTTTAGCATTTAAGCCTGAGCAGATAAGGCAAATACTGGCTTGTGATCACTGTACAAGAATGATTGATTAATATGGTCTTGTCTGCATAAATCTCCTTCATTCTGCCCTGGCTCAGACTGAAGTCTTGGCATTTATTGATTTCATAGATGCTGTTATTCAGCTTTTCCTTTGTTATCAAAGGAGGCCTTTTGCAGTATCATTTTTTATGCCTTAAAACAGAGAAGTTGCATTTACCATCATTATTCTTAGAGTATACTCTGAGATTTTATAAAATTAGGACCAAATAATCAGGGATTAGAGAATCCATTATCCAGTCAGTGACCAGAGCCAGCTTCTTATCTCTCTGATGGACAATTTTGGAGGCATTTTCTGCTTTTCAGATATCTTACAGCAACAAACTTGATAACATCCCACTTTCCCCATTCCCTCACTCCTGCTTCCACAATCAGTTCCTAGAGGTACTTGCATTCAAATTTTTATCTCAGGCTCTAATTTGGGAGGAACCCATCTAAGAATAGTTATCCCAGAAGTGGCTATAGCAAACTATTATGGAATGATTGTTAAACTGGATTAATAAGTGATCTTATGGCAACAAGGATTCTTTTGGCAGATGATGATGTACCGACAGGGCATTGTCTTATTCTTTGGTTTGTATGTCCATTAAGGTCCAATAAAAACTAAAGATATTCCTGGTAGATTAGGTTTTATGTGGAATCTCTGACAAGTATCAAATATTTGTAGTGCAGACCCCCAGAGTACTGTTTCAGCTCCTGGTGGACCATTGGACCCTTGTAGACTTTAGCATGCATGTAGGAAACACTAAGTTATTATGTTACTGAAGTTGAATATTTTCATCATAATTTGTATTTATTCAGATACACAGAATTATAATATCAAGTGGGCATATGAATCTACCTGATGACCAAAAGAGTCTATTTTAGAACAAGCTAAGAAATCCAGATAGTGCAAGTAAATAACACAAACAGGGATTCTAGGTAAATCCCCATGGCAAATCCATCTATTGCACCAATATTTCTCAATTACTTCACACCAGCAGTTAAATGGGGATTCCCTAAAACTGGCTGCTAGAGAAAGAAAAAAGCTGTCTTGTTTTAAGAACATGTCCTCTCAGTATGTTAGTTGGAATAAAAACATTCTTAAATGTGTGACATTTCACATTGATTTCTGCATAGTGGCTTTCATTTCCAAGATAATGTCATAACTTATGATGGAAGCTTTAAATACAGCATTAACTTAACTAAGTTTATAGTCACCAATAGAATAAAGGGTCACTTAGAAGCATGATTGTCATCATTACTTTCTGGAAGTTAAACTTATAGCTTAATTTTAAACCAATTACTTAACCTTTATATCAACCCACTCCTAACTTTGCAAGAAGCTAAAAAATGTAGCCATTCATGCAAGGGAATTATATACTGAACTGAATATCAGAGGTTCTATAATTAAGAAAATATGAGAGAATGGGGAATAGAAATATCCAGAAAATCTGTTCAAAGATTCAAGCTGAAAAGAAATTATCCAATTTGATATAACTAGAGGCCCAGTGCATGATTGAATCATGCACGTGTAAGGTCCCCTACACGCTTTCGCTTTTCGCGGTGGAGCTGGGTGCCTGTCCCCTGGTGCACCAGGCCTTTCAGAAGCCTCGGGCTTGGCGGAGGCTTCTGAAAGTCCTGGTGCCTGAGCTGACAGGCACCAGCTCCCCCACTTTTGATGGTCCCGGGCCGCTGAGGGGTGCTACCCTGCTGTTGAGAGGCGTAGGGGGCGGGATTCCCGCCCCCTGCGCCTCTCAACGGCCGCTGAGGGGGGCTGCCGCGGACACCTGGCTACCCTGCCATTGAGAGGCACAGCTGGGTGTCCGCCACAGGCCCCCTCAGTGGCCGCGGATCTGGCCTTTGAGAGGCGCAGGGGGCGGGAGCCCCGCCCCCTGAGCCTCTCACCAGCAGGGTAGCCCCCCTCAGTAGCAGCGGATCCGCGCCTCTCAATGGCGGATAGGCCACCCCGAGTCCGGCCCCCCAGCCTCCCACCGCCCAATTGTGGGCGTAGCGGAGTGATGGTAATTTACATGTTACTCTATTGTTAGATAGGATTATTATTGATATTTTCTTTCTAATGAAAAATTAAATCACCAAAAAATATATGCCCTATGGACCAGTTCACACATAGCAAACACACCTTGCCTTGCCTGGTTCTCAGTAATATTAAATCTTTATTTCTTTCTCTCTTTTTGGTTTCTGGTACTTAGATAAAATTCATCTGAATTGTTGGCAATGTAATAATAAATTAATTCATTATGGTTAATATAACTGAAGGGTATGTTCATCCAGGATGTGACAATAACAAAAAATATCAAAATTGGTAGTTTGTTCGAAACTCTCTAATTTGTAATCCTCATGGAAATATCATGTTCCTGTAATAATCTGAATGACTAGGATTTGAGTCTATGGCTTTAAAAACCAATAACTTCATATTATCTATATCTGTCATCAAATTACAGACCTCCATGATTATATTCTTTTTACTTGTTAATAGTTTTAGAATAATTAAAATTATAGTGAAACTGCAACCAAAAATCTACTATACAACAGTTTTAACCATGCACTCATTCATTTTTTTTTTTTTTTTTTTTTTTAGTGAATTTTGAGCTCTTAGCTTTGTGCTAGTAAACAAAAAAATTGAAAATGCATTTTCCCACCCGGCTGTCATAACTGAGTGGTTGAGCATCAGCCCATGAACCAGGTCATGGTTTGATTCCTGGTCAGGGCACAAGCCTGGGTTAATGGCTGGATCCCCAGTATGGGGCGTGCAGGAAGCAGCCTATTGATTATGTTTCTCGCTCATAGAGGTTTCTACCTCTCTATCCTCTGCCTTCCTCTATCTAAAATCAATTAAATGTATTTTTTTAAAAAAGAAAATGCCTTTTCTCTAGAGCTAAAAAACTAGTAGGACAAGGTAATCAATCAATAAATAATTAATATTCCCATTTTTTATAAATATGTTGAAGAAAAATCAATGTCACTAAAGGAACAAAGAGTAGTAAGGGGGTGGTATGCTAGATGTGTGCTTAGAAAAGGTATCTCTGTAAATACTGAATAAGGCATTGGGTATGGGACTCTGGAGTTTAGGTGGTTAGTTGGAGTTAAGAAAACAAATATCTGAGTTGTTAGGTTCTGGTGTAATTTTAAACCTAGAACTGAAAAGATTGTCTATGAGTAAATATGAAGAAGTGGAGAAGCCCAATCTCTTTTGTCAATAAAAGAGTATTACAATATTTAGAAGTCATGAAAAGAAAAGGAAGCAAAAATGAAACAGAAATGGACCACTCTGTTAGATAGGAGCTGCAAGAGAAAATGATGTCATAAATAACCAGTATAAGATCCAACAAAATTTTATTGATTAGTTATTTATTCCTACTAAAAATGTTTACTGTATATTTTTGCATAGTTGACACTAATAAAATTGAGTATTTTTTCTGTGGTGGAATATTAAATAGCTTTATTCCCAGGGTAGGCAATTGATTGATAAAATGCTTGTATAAAAATTTGAAGTTTAATGTATTTTTAGTCATTCCAGTGGTGTGAAGATCTTTAGTAACTGCAGCATGGAAGATTTTGCACATTTTATTTCAAAGCCAAAATCCCAGTGTCTTCGAAATCATCCACGTTTAGATCCATCATATAAAGCTGCAGTTTGTGGTAATAAACAAGTGGAAGAAGGAGAAATATGTGACTGTGGGACTGCAGATGTAGGTATTAATTTGAAAGCATACAAATATTTAATTTTATAGTGATTTGCATACAAATATTTAATTTTATAGTGATACTGCATACAAATATTTAATTTTATAGTGATACTGTTACTTCTCATAATTTATCACACTCACTTTTCTGCAAAAACTTTAAGAAAGCATATAGGGATTTTAATAAACTAATGAAGGCACTTATATATTCATGTATAGATTTAGTGGTTTGTATAGTATCTGTATAAGTGATTTTCAACGTCATTAATCCTATAGCTGAGTTGACCCAAGTTTAAACTGTCCCTCTTGTGTATTTTTCTTATATTTTTTCTGAACCTAAAATCCTCTGCCATTCAGAGAGATATAAAAGTTTGAGAAAGAAAACATAGGAGGTGCATTTCTGGCTTTGAGTATTTTAACCCAGGTCAATATTCAACTCAAAAAGATTTGGACCATACATAATCCATAAAAGCTGGTTTTCATACTCACAGAAATCTTACAAAAAGCTGTTGTATCAGAGGGAAGTGGTAAGAGAATAGAAAAAGGGAATACGACGAGGGAAAGAGAAATTGTGAGACTCACTGTGAGTGAGTGGTATAGGCATGAGAGACTCAAGAAAATCTGAATGGAATTCAATGCTCCATACTGTAATAGCTAAGATCATTCACATGTATTCACCTCAGTATGAAAAAGTGTGTTTTTAGGTAACTGGTTTAGGATATGTTTTTAAGAAATTATTCACAGCAGCCACCTGTTTTTCCTTGTTTGGATCTAAATGGAAACACCATGACATTTTTAAATAAAAATTAACAGCAGTATCTTTTGGCTTTCTTAACTATCATATAATTATGTCCCAAATTCCTGTTATATAGCTTAATCCCATTACTACGTACATGGGATTAATAACCAGAATCCCATGTACATAGTAATAGCAATGATACAGATTAGGCAGAATAGTTCTGGAAAACACTGCAAATTAATGTGCCCTACTAAGTATCATACTATGAGTCATGTTAAGATCACTGAAATCTATGATTTATTTTTGTGTAACTTATTGAAATATTTGGCCCAATCAATCATTTTATCATTTTTAAAATCCTTGGGAATTTTAAAAAATGTGTGTGTGTGTGTGTAAATGTATTATCTCTCCAGCTTCCTACTTTTTTATATACTGCTTTTATTAAACCTAATAATAAATAAATAAAAACACAGAATCATGGTAATAAATTCCCTAAAGAACATATAAGCATAGTCCATGGACACAGACAATAAGCCCATGGTTAGGGCCAGAGGGAGGGGAGGAAGGATTTGGGTGGAGGAGGTAGAAGAGGTAAATGGGGGACAACTATAATAATTTCAACAACAAAAAAAATAATAAAGGTCACAATAAGTTTGAAGAATTAAAAAAAAACAGAATCACTGGGCATAGATGAATTATAGCATAAAATGGAAGACATCATAAAATATGGATGAGTGATATAAAGTTGATAATTTGTCATGTTAAAAAACATCAATTTCTAGTTCTTCATATTTAGAGAATTCAAAGTAAAATAAATTATGAATAGCTCATAAAAGTTACTGACTTATTAAAATATAGTAGATTCATAAAGGATGAGTAAGAACTAATCATAAGGAAATTGTTAAGTTGTAACTTTCATTTCATGTCTTGCATTTAACTATTTCTGTCTATAAGAGCCAGAGAGCTTCTGGAGGCTGGCTTTGGTAGCCTCCAGGATTTCAGAAAACCCTACTACCAAAATAGTCAAACCTACTCTAGGGACAGAAAAAACACACAGTCTAGCACATTGTAGGGAACTAATTAATTTCTATTAACAAGCATCCTATCTAATAAAAGAGTAATATGCAAATTGACCATACCTCTGCTACACCCACAAGCCATGTGCACCAGCCAATCAGGAGTGAGTATGCAAATTAACCAAACCAAGATGGCTGTGGCCAGGGAGAGAGCAGGAGGCTTGGGTTTCCCTGGCAATGGAGGAAGCCAAACTTCCTACACACCCTTGGCTGGCCGTGGACTCCACTCAAGGTTACAAAGTTTCAATTATAGAAGATAAATAAATCCCAACAAAAATGGCAGCAGCCACAGAGCTGGAGAGAGCAGGAGGCCTGAGTTGCCCCCAGCGATGGAGGAAGCCAAGCTTCCGCAGCCCTGGCCTGCCTTGGCCTCCACTCAAGGCTACAAAGTTTCAATTATAGAAGATAAATAAATCCCAAATACCAGGGCCTCCTCTTGGGTCGCTGGGGGGCGTGGCCAGCCTGCAAACCATCACAGGCCCCTCACCCAGGCTGTCCCATGCCCCAAGGGAACCCCCACCCTGATCCAGGACACCCTTCAGGGCAAACCAGCTGGCCCCCACCGTGCACCAATCCTCTATCCTATCTAATAAAAGAGTAATATGCAAATTGACCATCACTCCAACATACAAGATGGCTGCCCCCATGTGGTCAAATATGGCTGACCCCATGTGGACACAAGATGGCCAGCAGTGGAGGGCAGTTGGGAGGGACCAGGTCTGCAAGGGAGAGCAGTTGGGGGCAATCAAGCCTGCAGGGGAGAGCAGTTGGTGGGGACCAGGCCTGCAGGGGAGGGCAGTTAGGGGTGACCAGGCCTGCAGGGGAGGGCAGTTAGGGGCAAACAGGTTGGCAGGGGAGCAGTTAGGCATCAATCAGGATGGCACGGGAGTGGTTAGGGGGTGATCAGGCTGGTAGGCAGAAGCAGTTAGGGGCAATCAGGAAGGCAGGCAGGTGAGCAGTTGGGAGCCAGCAGTCCTGGATTGTGAAAGGGATGTCCCAGATTGGAGAGGGTGCAGGCTGGGCTGAGGGACACACTCCCCGTGCACCAATTTCATGCACCAGGCCTCTAGTGAGTAAATAAGTGGATTTATTTTTTGTTTGTTTGTTTGCCAACATGTATGTTAAGCATTTGTCTATAATATATATAATATATGCTAGTATTATATGATGTTTACATCATTAAAATACGCATCCAATGTAAATAAAAGTTGGAAGATATTTAAGAGCATTTGTTTTGCCTTTCAGGAGTGTGATCAAATCCAAGACAATTGCTGTGACAGTACCACATGTGCACTAAAAACCGGTTTCGAATGTTTAATAGGATTATGCTGTAACAAGTGTAAAGTAAGAGTTTTCTTAAAATTTTGGTATTACCTATATAAGTAAAGTTATCATTCTTTATAATATCTATATGTTTACATTCTGCTCTATTCACTACAATTTACCTCACACCATCAGTTTTCACCAAAAGGAACTTCATGTAGGAGTACCTTACGTGAATGTGATCTCACTGAATATTGCAATGGAACATCTGCGGAATGTCAAGAGGACTTTTATGTTCAGGATGGTCATCCATGTGAACAGGATAAATGGCTCTGCCTAAATGGATCATGTAAGAGTCTGACATTACAATGTACAGAATCATTTGGTGAAGGTATTTGTCTTATTTTTATTTCCTGTATATGCATTTTTCTGGAAACTGAAAAGAAATAGGTGTTGATATATAATTGTGATTTTTTGATGTAATTTTTTATTAAATTTATTAGGATGACATTGGTTAATATGATTATACAGGTTTCAGGTGTGGATTTCTATGTTATAAAATTTATATATTGCACTGTGTGCCCAGCACCCAAAAAGTCAAATCTTCTTCTGTCACTATATATTAAGACCCCTTTTACTCTGGTAACTACCACACAGGTGTTTATGTCCATAAGTTTCAGTTTTATATCACTCAGATGAGTGAAATCATATGGTTCTTAGCTTTTTCTGACTGACTTATTGCACTTAGCATAACATTCTCAAGGTACATCCATGATGTCACAAATTACAGTAATATGTTGTCTCTTCTTATGGCTGAGTAATAATAGTATATGTGTGCCACATTTTCTTTATCCAATCCTCTATCGCAGGACACCTAGAATGTCTCCATGTCTTGGCGACTGTGAATAATGCCACAATGAACATAGGGATGCATATAGCTTAGTGAATTAATGTTTTTATTTTTTTGGCAGGTACCCAGAAGAGGGATTGTTGAGTCATATGGTAACTTTATTTTCAGTGTTTTCAGAAACCACCTTACTGTTTTCTATAATGGTTGTACCAGTTGACATTCACACCAGCAGTGAATAAGGGTTCCTTTTTTCCCCACAATCTCTCCAACACTTTATCTGTCTTGTTGATAATAGCCATTCTAACAGATGTGAGGTGATACCTTATTGTAGTTTTGATTTGCATTTCCCTATTAGCTAGTGAAGTTGAACATCTTTTCACATATCTGATGGCCATTTGTATATTTTCTTGGGAGAGGTGTCTGTTCAGGTCCTCTGAGGATGGCTATAATTTAAAATGACAGGCAATGGCAAGTGTTAGTAAGAATGTGGCAAAATCAGAACTTTTATTCATTGCTGGTGGGAATATAAAAATGGTGTAGCAGCATTAGAAAATAGTTTGGCATTTCCTTAAAATGTTAAGCAGAGCTATTTCATTTCTGGTATATACCTAAGACCATTGAACATACATGTTCCCATACAACTTTGTATACAAATATTCATTGCACCATTATTCATACTAATCAAAATGTAGAAATAACTCAAATGTTCATCAACTGATGAATGAGTAAAGCAAATATGGAATATTACTATGCAATCAAATATTAATTTAACAAAGTACTGATATTTGTTAAAAATAGATAAATTTAAAAATATATGGCAAGCTAATGAAGCCAGTCACAAAGGACCACAAATTCTGATTTCATTTATATTAATATGCATAATAGGCAAATGTATAAAGACAGAAAGTAGATTAATAGTTGCCTAAGACTAGAAGAGTCTGAGGGGAAGAAATGTGATTGTATGTTTGACACATATACAATTTAACATTAATAACATATTTTTAAATTTTTATTTTATTTTTAATGAAATTTATTAGGGTACAATTGGTTAATAAGGATTTAAGTATACATTTTCATGATACATGATTTGTATATTCCATTGTGTGCTCACCAACCAAAGTCAAATCATTATAACTACATTTATTGTCACAACTTTAAAAAAACATCTTTTAAGTAGACTTTTAATTAAATTTATTAGAGTGACATTGATTCACAAAACTATACAGGTTTTATAAAAAACTATACAGGTTTCAAGAGTACAACTCAATACACTGCATTATGTACCCACTGTCCAAAGCAAATTCTCTTTCCATCTCTATCCTCCTTCTGCCCACCTCTACCTATCCCTTTCCCTCTGGCCATCACCAGATAGTATTTTTTATTTATTTATCTTTATTTTTTGAAAGTATTGCAAATGTCCCCCATTTTTCCCCATTGACTCCATCCATTCTGCACCTCTCCTCCTAGGCCTTCCCTATACTATATGTTTTTGTTATTTTTCTTAATCCCTTCACCTTCTTTCATCCAGTCCCTAACCCACCTCCCCTCTGACAGTTGTCAGTCTGTTCTTGGTATGCATAAATCTGTTTCTATTTTGTTTGTTAGTTTATTGTGCTCTTGGCCATCTATATGTCCTCTTTGGAGAAGTGTCTATTTAGATCATATGGTATTTTTTGTCATTTTCTGACTGGCTTTTTTTACTTAGCATAATAATCTCCAGGTCCATTCATGCTGTTGCAACAGGTAAGATTTCCTATTTTTAATTCTTTTACAGCTGAGTGGTATTCCATTGTGTAAACATACCACTTTTCCACTCATCTACAGAAGTGCACTTAGGCTATTTTCAGATCTTGGCTATTGTAAATACCACTACAATGAACACAGAGGTTCATGCAGTCTTTTGAATTAGAGTTTCGGATTTCTTAAGATACATTTCCAGAAGTGAGATCACTGGGTCAAAAAGCAGTTCCATTTTTAAATTTTTTGAAGAAACTCCATACTTTTTTCCACAATGGCTTCATCAGTTTGCATTCCCATCAACAGTGCACAAGGGTTCCCTTTTCTCCACATACTCCCCAACACTTAGATGTATATTGTTTCTTTTAGTTGCCCATTGGTCTAATAATCAGGCCTTCTATTACTGTGATGAATAGAAGGATGAAAGCTGATATACTTTTCTTGTTCCTTATCATAGAGGAAAAGCATTCAGTCATTCACCATTGAGTATTATTTCAATTGTGTGATGTTTTTTTATAAATGGCCTTTATTATATTAAGTACTCTCCTTCTACTTCTAGTTAGTTGAGTGTTTTTTATAATTAAAGGGTGCTGACTTTTGTGAAATGTTTTTTCTGCATCAATTAACATGATCATGTGGTGGATTTTTTTCCCTTTCATTCTTGTATTTTGGTATATGACTAATTGACAGATTTATTTTTGTATTTTGAACCATCCTTGCATTTCAGAAATAAAACCCACTTGGTATTTATAGTGTTTTTAATATTCTGTCTAATTCAGTTTATAAGTATTTTGTTGTCTTTTTAAAATTCATATTCATGAGGGTTATTAGTCTGTAAATTTCTTGAGGATTTTTATGTTTACATTCATGAGGAATATTCTCAAATTTTTCTTTCTTGAAATATCTTTGGGTTGTTTTACTATCAAGTCTCACTGAATGATTCATTGAAGTATTTCCTATTCATATTTTTTGGAAGTCTTGATGCACTCTATTAAGTTGTTTGAAAATTTTATGGAATTTACTAGTGAAGATATTTGCACTCAGACACTTTTTTGTGGGAAATTTTCTGTTAATAATTAAAATTTATCAATGTGGTTGATCTTTTCAAATAAACTATTTGTTGTATTGATATTGATTTTCTCTATCATTTGTCTATTCTCTATTTTATTATTTCTGCTATAATATTATTTCTTTCCTTCTGTTTGCTTTATGTTTAGATTTTTTTCATTACCTTAAGATGGAATGCTAGATTATTGATTTTAAATCATTTTTATTTCCTAATTTAGTTATTTGTAGTTATAAATTTCTAAGCACTGTTTTCAATGGTTCTTATACATTTTTGTATGCCAGGCTTTTATTTCCATTCATCTCAACGTATTTTCTAATTTCTCATAAGGTTTCATTTTTATTTCTTTTATTTAGGTGTGTTTAATTTCCATATTCTTGCATTTTTCTTATGTACTATTATTATTGATTTTTAAATTCAATTTCATTTTATTCAGAGAACATAATATGTACAATTTCAAGTCTTTTAAGTTTATTTAAATTTTCTTTACCTCATGTATGGTCTATCTTGAAGAATATCCAAATGCATGGAGAAGAATAGGCATTCTGCTATTGTTGAATAGAGTGCTTTGTAGATATCTGTATGTCTCATTTATTGGTAATATTGTTCTAATTTTGTATTTTCTTGCTGATCTTATGTTTATTTGTTCTATTCATGATTGAAAAGTTGTCATAAATCAACTATGTGCTCTGAGTATGGTACTTTTACAAAAGTTCAAAATAGGTCAGGCCGTTTCATTAACTGAAAAGCTGCTGGCATTGGGCTACCATGGAGGAGATCTAACCTAATAATAGACAAACATGCAAATTGACTGCACCTTCGCTATGCCCACAGCCAATCAGAGCAAACAAGATGGCGGTTAATTTGCATATGCAGGTGCTGAGCAGCCTGGGTCCCGTAAACATCCTCTGGACCCAGGCCGCTCAGAGCCTTTTGGCCCGCGCTTAGGTCCTGAGCAGCAGGGGCCCAGAACACCCCCTGGCCACTGGGAGCCTTGGTGGGGTGGGAACATTAGCGACACGGGAATGTTCCTGCCCCCAAACACTTGCAGAGGTCTGGGGTCTGGGAAACATCCTCCAGACCCAAGCCGCTCAGATCCTGTAGGCCTGCGCTTAGGTCCTGAGCAGCCTGGGTCCCATAAACATCCTCTGGACCCAGGCCTATCAGAGCCTGTAGGCCCACGCTTAGGTCCTGAGCGGCAGGGTCCCAGAATGCCCCCTGGCCACTTGGAGCCTAAGGGTGCAGGCACCAAGGGGCTGGGTCCCACAAACATCCTCAGGACCCAGGCCAGTCCGAGCCTGTAGGCCCCTTGCTTAGGTCCTAAGTGGCAGGGGTCCCAGAACGCCCCCTGGCCACTTTGAGCCTATAGGTGCAGGAGCCAAGGGGCTGGGGGAGGGGTGGGACGGAAACATCCCCTGTCACCATAGTGCCCCAGCCGCTTGGGAATGCTCCAGCACCAAGAGTCAGTTTGGGTCCATGCCCCCAGCCTGGTGCACACGATGGGGGGCTGGCTGCTGGCCTCTGGGGTGTGTGGAGACCCCCGGCGGCCACCGCTGCGTGCAGCCCAGGGGTCCCTGCATGCCCCCCAGCCTGGCACCCATGGTCAGGGCTCATACAGGAGGCAACCAATCAAAGTGTCCCTCTCACATTGATGTTTCGCTCTGTCTCTTCCTCTCTCTTCCACACTCTAAAAATCAATGGGAACATACCCTCAGGTGAGGATTAAAAAAAAAAAGCATATCCTATGAAAGACACATATTGAAAATGCCTATAGAAAGTTGTCATTTTTTCTTGGTGAAGGGACTGGAGTCCGTGTTGATGGAAACACCTTGGTGGCTGTGGTGACTGGTAGTGGCTGCAGCAGTGGGGTGATGGGGCTGCTGCCTTCCCCTGATCAGCCCGGTTGCCTCCCACAAAGGAGCATGGGGAGTGAGCCTAAGCCATCAGTAGGACATCCCCTGAGGGCACCCAGTATGTGAGAGGGGGCAGGTTGGGCTGAGGGACCCCCAACCCCAGTGCACGAATTTTGTGCACCGGGCCTCTAGTATAAGAATATTTCCAAACTAAAAGATCACAGTTCCATTTACCCTATAAACTGTTTTACCCAGGATTCCACCAGAGAAACAAAATCTGTAAAAAATATAATTATTTTTTTCTATATGTATATGTATAATTGCATTCTATCTACTTATCAAAATTAAGGGATTAGCTAATGTGATTCTGAGGGTAAAATGTTTGTTTGTTTTATGAGAGATACTGGAGAGCTGAGACAAAGCACAGGGAAAGCTCAAAGATGATGTCCACTATCCTCCATCTCCTCAGAGAGCATCAGTAAATCTCTAGATGTATGCCAAACCCAATGCCTTTACCTCAGACCAAAGCTCCAGGAACAGCCAAGAGGTCTCTCTTTCACAGAGAGAGTGAACACGTGTTTTAGTCGGCTATCTGTCCAGTGCCCTGGGAGTGGTAGAGCCAAGAACTCTCTGATTGTCACCATTCCATACCACCCAGGAATGAAAGCTCCTGTGGCCACCAGAGCCAGATGATTTAAGGACATCCCTTGGGCAGCAGCCACAAAAACTGGAGCACCCAACCTAAAAATCATGGCACTAGACCTGTGTAAAAGCACCCCTCTGGAAAATACTGGTACTTTGGAGCTGGGCAGAGTGCACTCGTCCTCTGAGGTTTCTAAAGGATTACAGCCTTTAGATGTTTCAGTATATATGCAGCATGGTTCTCTTAATTATTTTTAAAAGATTCTTTTACTTTATATTTTTACCTTTAATTTTTACCTTTGAGGAGCCCTGTTTTCAGTCTAAATGCTTCTCTTGTATAGATATTACTGTAATGTGTCTTTTTCTTCTAAGAGTGGTATATTTACTAAAGTTCCTATCCCTGTTACCAGAGCACAGAAAGTGCAGAAGAATCTGCACTGGTTTATAAAAGTCATCTCTTTATATTTTAATTAATCTCCTGCTTTTTACATCTTTAGAATCAGGAACAAGCCGTGAAAGGGGACTAAACTATATGTTAATGCCCCTTGAGACTCTCGTTTTGTCACTATAGTTATGAAAGATCTCCAACTTTGTCATATTTTATGTCCACCAACGATCGCCTGCTTCTCTTGCTTGGCTGACACTTTTGACTTCTCACCCATGCCAGGTTTGCAAATGACCTCTAGATAAAATCACCTGCTTATGTTCTGCTCGCTACCTCTGTTAGGAGTTTCAACAGAGATCTAATGTGTTTCCTGGGGCTTCTCTTTTGGTGTGTCATAATGGAGTGGTTAAATCTTTCTATCAAAAACTTTTGACTTAATCCTAGAGAAGAACTGATGATGGAGGGTTATGTTAAGTAAACTGCCTTTTAAGTAGGTTGTACCTTAAGAGAATTAAACACATTCTGGGTATGGTTTGGATAGCAAATGTGAAAATGAATCAATAGTGACTTCAATACTTTTTGTTCTGAAGAAATTATGATAAAAACCAAAGATGTAAGTTCACTGGCTTGACTGGAAAAGATATTCATGCAAACACAAATTATTGACTAATAAGATAATCTTTAGATTTCTTACAGACATGTATTTCTAAACTTACTAAAAATTAAAAACAATAAACTGAGTGCAATGTTTATATCTAAGGTATTTGGATAGTAAGAACACTTTTAACTTCTAAATATTTCATTGAAGTGGTTTTATGTGATCTTAAACCTAGTTTTTATTTTCAATTTATAGTATAACATTATTTTGTGCAATATATATTATAAACTATTTTAAAATGCTAAATTCATTTGTTAATTATTTTAAAATTAATATAAGTTCACTGTGACTAACCATACTTTTCCTTTTCAGCTTTACCTATGGCTCCTTCAGAGTGTTTTAAATACCTTAATTCTATGACTGACAGATCTGGCAACTGTGGTGCTGATGCTTCAGGATTCAAGAAGTGTGATCCTAAGTATGCTTTGCAAAATCTATCTAGGAAACTTTATTTTTTGCCTTAAATTTGAAAATACCACCACATAAGGTTATGTGTAATAAAAATTTCACCTGGCCATAAAGACTTCATTTAATCAAATTAGAATTATTTGAAATACAGAATGTCTGTGCTTGTTTCTCATATATCCAAATTACCCTTTGTATTTTCCCATAAGCTGTTTAATTTACACACAGATTAACTGATTATCCATTAGTTACATTGACTGGTTATTTTTATTTTTCATGCGGTCACTTTCATTTTACAAAGGATAACCATTCTTATAGTAATGAAATGAGAACAACACATGCATTTTTACTACCCAGGAAGTAGTAAAGTACTGTGTTTAAGAACATGTGCTCAAGAACATGTACTGTACAGCTAGACACCATGGTTTCAAATCCTAACCATACCACTTATCTACTTGTATGACATTGGACATATGTTTCACATATATAAAATATAAATACTAGTTTCACTAACATTATTGGTCTGGTGCCGGTGGGGAGTTTCAGTAGTCTATGAAAAGCACTTAAAATGGGACGGACATATGAGATGCACGCCATAAAGTACATCTTAGTACATTTATAAATTGCTTTTCCATATACTCAAATCCAAAATACACAGAAGTGTGTTTTATAATTGCTAAAGCATATATACTGACTAAAGAAAACCTTCTAACTAATATGACTATGTTTTCCTTTAAATCCCTGGTAATTTATATAGTAGTTGCTACAAAGTGCTTCTCTGCTAATTGTTGTATCTGGGTCATTTTGATATTGGTATCTAGTGATTTATTTGCATCTTGACTATGTCACATTTTAATTTTTTATATGCCTAGCATTTTTTATTTTATAATAAATACTATGAATAATATACAATGAAACTTTGTGTTATTTTTATGCATTTCAGACGGCTGTAGAATTTTGATATGGAAGGGATTGAACATAGCTAGACTCATAAATAATATCTCTCTACGAGCAGCAGCTGAAAATAGTATTCTTTATCTTTAAGATGCACTTTAATAATTCCCTGGAGTGTTCATTGTACATGCTTAGCTCAGTGGTCAGAAAGGATTTAGGGTGAAGTTCATATACACATCTTAGTGCTCAGTTCCTTTTAATTTTCAGTCACCAAATTGATATTAGGCTCATCTTCTAATTCTGCCTTTTGATTTTTC
The DNA here is from genome assembly GCF_027574615.1 of Eptesicus fuscus. Lineage (NCBI taxonomy): Eukaryota > Metazoa > Chordata > Mammalia > Chiroptera > Vespertilionidae > Eptesicus > Eptesicus fuscus. The sequence continues at coordinate 79,994,387 of NC_072480.1, forward strand.
AAGCTAAGAAGATTTAATATGTTTTTGTGGATTTTTTTTTAAAGCCACAATCCAAAATGTCTCATACGGAGTTCCATTCTTATGGCTCAATTATCACATTCAATTCATCCCTCTCTGGTTATATTCCAAAGCTTTCAGTGTGTGTGTGTGTGTGTGTGTGTGTGTGTGTGTGTTAGATTAGAATTCTAACCTAACTCGAACCAACTTCAACCTACTTCTTAACTGTATAAATGATTCTTAAGTTAAGATCTGTGTTAATACCTTCCAGCTAAAAACCACAAGGAACCCACCTGCAATTGAACAAGTTTAGTTTCTTACAGCTTCCAGTCAGTGAGACTTTACACTATGGGAAACTGAAACATCTTAGCTCCAGAGTTTTAGAGACTTATTATAGGACTTGAGCTTGTGTTAAAGTAATTTTCAGTAGGGTTTCAGGAAGTGGATCAATGCTCTGAATTAGATGTTTTCAGGAAGTGAAAGTAATTCTGTGATTGGATATCTTAATAAATCATATGTGAAGAAGGAAGACTAGAGAGTGAAGCTAAAGCTGTAATCTATATACATATAAGCCTAAGCGACCATCCGACCATCCAACTGGTAGCTAGGATGCGCAATGACCACCAGAGGGCAGATGCTTTGACCAGTAGCTATGACATACACTGACCACCAGGGGGAAGACACGCAACACTGCAGCTGCCGAGCTTAGTGACTTGGCAGCGGCAGTTCTCAGGTGATGCACCTGAAACCAGAGAGGAGGGAGCCCGATTCCAGGTTGTGTCCCCCGAGAATCGCCCTCTCACAAGCCGGGACCCCTTGGGGGATGTTGGAGAGCCAGTTTTGGCCCTATCCCCACAGGCCAGGCCAAGACACCACACTGGTGTATGAATTCATGCACTGGGCCTCTAGTTTGTAATACAACAATAGTCACTCATATTGGCTGGATGAGAGGGATGTTTGGTAATTTTGTTGCTTGGATAATATTTATTTTTTGTCTTCTTATGTTCAGAGATGATTTATGGTGTGGACTTTTTCTTTCTTGATCTACATAGTCACTGAATGGTTTTACTTAAAGTTGATATTCTTATACTGGCCTGTGTTTAACAGGTAAATACCGTGGTCTAACAATGAGTGCAACTTAGCTTGTATCAATTTCAAGGCCTTGCTGTAACATCAGACCTTCACTTGAATGCCAGGGGCTACTTTTCTCTCTTAAATTTTCCTCTTTTGCAAAAAAGGCAAAAAACCAGGTCATAGAAAATTGGTACTCCCACCCCGAAAAGCTGTTCTAATGTATCTATATTTTACTATTGCTAAGATTTTATGCTGAGTAGAACGTTATTTAGAGAACATGGTATATAGTTGGGCTGGGATTAGTCTCTCTAGAGCAGGAGAATTTGTTGACTCCACTGAAGTAGAAATGGATGTGTGGTAGACTTTATGACCTCTAACAGAACTCATGGACCAAATAAAAATTTTATGGTATAACATGTGCCACAAGCAGATATGGACAGTAATCCATTAGACATAATTTTGATGATATCCATTTTGTTAAAATACTGCAAATACTTTAAATAATGGACATAGGATAACTCCACAGTATATAATTTGTTTACTTTGTTTATTAATGTCACTTTGACCCTTGAACTCTTACTTTTAAAAGTACTAAATTTAAAGATAAAGAGATGTTAAATTTAGCTTAGCAAATATTTAGGAGTTTAGATAAATAGAAGTAATGGATGTAAACAGTTTATTGTTCTTGGTTTTTTGGTTTTCTTTTTTCATTATATAAAACTAGTGGCCCAGTGCACACATTCCTTCACATTGAAAGGGAATTAATTAGAAGGTGGCTGATGGGGCAGGACTGGGTGAGACAGGCCAGACAGGCCCTGGAGCTAACCTCCCACAGTGCAGTCCCTCCCTGGCTGCCTGTACCTGGGGCAGTGCCATGGCTCAAAGGGCATCTGCAGTCACCTCAGCTCAGCAGTAAACCAGATTTGGGCGACAGTGCCCCAGAAACAACATAACCCATGGCCGAAGGTGAAATCGCCTTTTTTTAATTTAAATTTTTTATTGTTGAAAATATTACATATATCTCCTTTTCCCCCATTGACCTCTCCCTGCCTGCTCCCACCCCACAGCACCTTACTGTCTGTGTCCATTGGTTATGCTAATATGCATGCATACAAGTCCTTTGGTTGATCTCTTATGCTCCAGACCCCTCAGCCTACCCGGCCTTCCCTCTGAGGTTTGACAGTTCGTTAGGTGCTTCTTTCTCTGGATTCATTTTTGTTCATCAGTTTATGTTGTTCATTATATTCCACAAATGAGTGAGATCATGTGATATTATCTTTCTCTGACTGGCTTATTTCACTTAGCATATTGCTCTTCATGTCCATCCATGCTGTTGCAAATGGTAAGAGTTCTTTCTTTTATATAGCAATGTAGTATTCCATTGTGTAGATGTACCACAGTTTTCTAATCCACTCATCTGCTCATGGGCACTTAGGCTGTTTCCAAATCTTAGCTATGGTGATTTGTGCTGCTATGAACATAGGGGTGCATATATTATTTCTGATAGGTGTTTCTGATTTCTTGGGTTATATTCCTAGAAGTGGGATTACTGGGTCAAAAGGGAGTACAATTTTTAATTTTTTGAGGAAATGCCATACTGTTTTTCACAGTGGCTGCACCACTCTGCATTCCCACCAGCAATGCATGAGGGTTCCTTTTTCTCTACATTCTTACCATCACTTGTCATTTGTTGATTTGTTAAAGATAGCCATTCTGACAGATGTAAGATGGTACCTCATTGTCATTTTAATTTGCATCTCTTGGATCATTAGTGACTCTGAGCATGTTATTATATATCTCTTGGCCTTCTGCATGTCCTCTTTCAAAAAGTGTCTATTTAGGTCCTTTGCCCATTTTTTTATTGGATTGTGTATTTCCTTTTGTTAAATTGTATGAGTTCCCTATAAATATTGGAGATTATTAATGCTTTTTCTTATTTTCTGGTAACTTGCATAATTTTTGTGCTTCACAGTGCTATCATTATGATGTATTTTAGTGATTACATGTTAATATTTATTACGTAAAATATTTCAAAGTTTTTACCCATAATGGTGAGAGTAGGTATTACGTTTAAAAAACTGAAAAGGATAAACTTTGCTAATTTTTTAAGATAGAATAAACTGGAAATTGATTATGTCTAAGAATCAAAAAAGTAAAATAATCATTACAAAAATTATCAGGTTATCTAGGAAGCAGTTCATCATTACTAAAATGTTCCATTATTATCAATGCAGGTAAAACCCTCATTTTTTCGTGTTTCACAATTAATTGCATATAATTTTTTTCAAAACTTCAGAGCTTTATTTAAATATTTTTGCTTTAGAAATGATATTCTAATATTTATTTGTGTTTAAAACTAATGATTTTTATTTATTTGTAAATTATAGTGATGTGATGTGTGGAAAATTAATATGTAAACATGAAGGTGAAAATATACTTGAAGTTCCACAAGCCATTATTATTTATGCTAATATAAATGGAAATATCTGTGTCTCATTGGAATATAAATATGACCATGCTGATAGCCACAAGATGTGGGTAAAAGATGGAACTATTTGTGGTACAAATAAGGTATGTATGCTTTTAGTCTCAAATGACTTTCTAATTTATACTCTATTTTTACATGCATGATTAGTATTTTCCTTATAATTTAAATACATATTCAATTTCAAAAATAAGAAAATATAAAAATTTTAAATAAGAAAAAACTAAAAAAGAAAAAATACATAATCTGTTTTCATGCATATATGATATCACCATGAATATTTTATTGCCTCTTTTCTTTAAATTTTTTTGCAATAACTGATCTGAGAATCACATTGTTCATTCACTGTATTTTGTTAAATTATAATACACAGAGTATTTCTAATGTTATGACCTATCTTATGATATAATTACTTTAAAATAACTGTTAAATAATATATTACCATTTTAGTGATAAGAATAATCCTACATAATAAAGAGGGAATATGCTAATTGACTGTCATGGCCTCACAAGATGGCAGTGCCCATAGACACAAGATGGCAGTGCCCAGTCCCCTCAGCCCCACTGGGGGCCTTGGGTCCTCCTGTACCTTCCACTGACTGGGGTGCAGGCAAGCAGGACCAGCTGAGGTGAAGGCAAGCCTTAGGTGGTGGCTGCCCAGCTACCCAGGGCTGACCCAAGGTGCAGACAAGCCTCTGATGGTGGCTGCCCAGTCAGCCAGGGCCAACCCGAGGCTCAGGTAACCAGGGCCGGCTGTGGCTCATGCTGCTAACAGTGGCAGCAGCAGAAGTGTGATGGGAGCATTGCCCTCCCCTGATCACGGGGTTGCCTCCTGCCTGAGGGCTTCTGGACTGTGAAAGGGAGCAAGCCGGGCTGAGGGACCAACCCCTCCAGTGCATGTATTTTCATGTACCGGGCCTCTAGTCTATAATAATCTATAATAATAAAAGCATAATATACTGATTAGACCAGATGTCCTTCTGGACATCCTTCCGGATGACCTTCTAGACGAAGCTGGGGCTGCAGGGGAAGCCCGGGTTCCAGGTGCCTGCTGGCGGCTGGAGAGAAGCTGGTGCCAGCAGCCGGAGGACAGAAGGCCTACTCTTGCACGAATTTTGTGCATCAGGCCTCTAGTATAGAATGAATAGAGTAAAGCAAAAATTAATAGAAGGTACATAAATGAGGTGTAACTACTCTTTCTATTTTTATGAACATTCTATCCATTCTCTCTCTCTCTCTCTCTCTCTCTCTCTCTCTCTCTCTCTCTGAGAATGTAATATAATCTACAGACATTGTATATAGATTCTTTTAGGACATCAATATATAACATACTTATGTACCTATACTAATTGCATATTTTTTACAAGAACATCCCATTCTATTATTTAATTTTATTATTCAACTAGAGGCCCAGTGCATAAAATTCATGCATGGGAGGAGGGTCCCCTCAGCCCAGCCTGCACCCCCTCCAATCTGGGACCTCTGGGGATGTCCGACTGCTGTTTAGGCTGGGGATTGGGCCTAAACTAGCAGCCGGGCATCCCTCTCAGAATCCTGGACTGCTGGCTCCTAATTGCTCACCTGCCTGTCTGCCTGGCTGCCCCTAACTGCCCTGCCCCCGCTGGCCTGATTGCCCCGCACTGCCTCTGTGAGCCAGTCTGATTGCCCCTAACTGTGCTCTGCTGCCGACCAGGTTGCCTCCAACTGCCCCCTCCCTGTTGGCCTGGTCGCTCCTAACTGCCCCCCTCCCCGCCAGCCTGGTTTCCACTTACTGCCCCCCCTGCTAGCCTGGTCACCCCCAACTGCCCCTCTCTGCCAGCCTGGTTGCCCCTAACTGCCCCCCCAACCAACCTAGTCGCCCCACACTTCCCCCACCGCCAGTCTAATCGCCCCCAACTGCACCCCCCTGCTGGCCTGGTCTCCCCTAACTGAGCCCCTGCTGGCCTGGTCACCCCAAACTGCCCCCCCTGCCAGTCTGGTTGCCTCCAACTGGCCCCCCTGCTGGCCTGGTCATCCTACATAGCCTGCTGTTCAGTTGTTTGGTCACTCCTCACTAACCCCCCTGCCAGCCTGGTCACCCTACACAGCCTGCTTGTTCAGTCGTTTGGTAGTCCCTCACTAAGACCACTGCCAACCTGGTTGTAGGCAGCCATCTTGTGAAGGCATGAGGGTTAATTTGCATATTACCTTTTTATTATATAGGATAATACATATGGATATGTATCACAATTTCTGGCTTCCTAAATTTTTGCTCTATGAAATACATGTCAGTAATGCATATATAAATAAATACACAACAAAGCTGGTTTAAATTATTCTCAAATCTAAATTTTAAGTTACAAATTTTCTCTCATCTAATAAGAAGTATAATGCATTAAATTACTTGATGAAGAACAGAGGGAAAGGCAAAATATAATTGACTCAGGAGCAGAATATTTATTTTGGAAATGAGAAGTAAAAATTTATGTTTTGGTTGTAACCAGGAATAAATGAAATCTTAATATTTTTCACATTTTAATTGTAAATCATTATGAATGTATACATGTTTATAATATATTATTTTCACCTAATCTTATGGAAATACTAGAGACCCCATGCATGAATTCGTGCACAGGTGGGGTCCATCCAGCCTGCCCCAATGGGGTCCAGTCAATGATGGGCCAGCTGGGGTGTCTAATCCTGGAAGCTATAGCTTTCCCCCAGCTAGATCTAATTATACTTTAAGGATGGCCAAAAGAAAACCCACAACAGAACTCTTTTGCATTTCACATGCCCTGAGATGAAGTTGTTTATGTGTTGTTTGCAAATGTATATCAAGATGAATGATGGCCCTTTAATGATTTTTACATTCTTCCTGGGGCACTACCCTCAGTTTCCCAATATGATCTTCATGTCTGTTTGTTTAAAAGTTTTTCTGTTTTTGAATGTGCCTACCCTTCACTGTTGCTCCTGGCAGCCTGTGGGTCCTCTTCGCTGCCCCATTTAAAGAGAGATTGAAAGCTCATCTAATCTGCACGGCACCGCAATTTCACAAAATCTCCACCCAGCCTCTCTATGTTCCTCTGCAAAGGGCTGCCATTCTGTTAATGCTTAGGTTGCCTTTTTGGCTAACTTGGAAGGTCTCCTGGGGCTGTGGGCCATGGGGGGAGAATTCCAAACCTTGGCTGCAGTATTAGCAGAGCCCTCTGGAGACTCTGGTTGGGGTCAGAAGGGATTGATAATTATTTTCTTGTGCTTAAACTAAATGTACATGCACCAGGGAGCCAAGCAGTGATATAGAGATGCTGGGGGCCGCCGATTGGGGTAGGGGCCAGTCAGGGGGAGGGGCCATGGGTGGTTGGTGGCTGGCCCCACCCCCAATCGGGGTGTTGGGGGCTGATCAGGGGCTGGGTCGGCCTGGGGCGGGGGGGGGGGGGGGGGGGGGGGGCGGCAATCGGGGCCTGGATCAAGCTGGTTGGCTGCCACAGTGCGCATCATAGCCACTGGTCGTTCTGGTTGTTCCACAGTAATGGTCACTGGGCTCTTATATATATAGATTTGTCATACATAATAAAATCTTATTACAACATAACTTTACTAATATTAATTTTAAAAATTAGGAATAAAATTTTAAATGAAGAATTGTCATCCCAAATTCTCACATAAAATTCAGGCATTTAAAAAACTTTGTAATAACTTTTCCCTCTGTGTGACTTTTTTGATTTCCCACATTTATGAATGTTTTAAATGTCATATTATTCCAAATAGTCTCATGCAAGCATTTCTTTGGGGCCTTAGATGATCTATTGTATGTCTCCACCCATAATCTCTTGCCCCAGGTGTCTGCAAAGTCTTAGTTTTCCTGAGCTGTGTCCACTGCTTCTCTCCATTTGAGATTTAAATTAGGTAAATGAGACAAGTCCTTAGGAACTTCTCAGATGTAATATTGAAAATATGGTCTCTTATGCTCCCTTCAGTTTAGGGAGGGAATTGGGAACTCAGCTTCTTCAGCCCAAAACTGTGCATGCCAAAGGAACGACACAAGGGTGAACAAAAATGCCACAAAGGTTTCTACCTTTTTGGCTTTCTCTTGGTTGGGATTTACTTGGTTGCTTTAAATCTTAGACTGCTTCCAAAGTTCCTATAGGTTTCCTTCCTTCCTTCCTTCCTTCCTTCCTTCCTTCCTTCCTTCCTTCCTTCCTCCCTCCCTCCCTCCCTCCCACTCTCCCACTCTCCCTCCCTCCCTTCCTTCCTTTCTTTCTTCCTCCCTTCCTTCCTTTCTTCCTCCTTTTTAAAAAATATTTCCAAGGGAGAATAGGACTTGGGACTTCCTAGTGCACTATTTTACTCTCCAGATTTTTTTTTTCAAGATTAGGTAAAACCTGCTCATAGGGTACACATTATTATTTAAATCCTATATGTCTGGTCACTGATGGCCACTGGAATAATGCTGGCTTCAGTATTTGATTCTTTTGAGAAATCACATAGTCTCACATTTTCGGAGCTTAAAAATAACTTTTACTTTATCTCCAGTAACAAACATATATTTATTTTAAAAGAATATGTATACCTTTTTTGTTTGTGTTACTCATCATTTTAGGCACTCCATACAAGAAGGTTTCTACAGAAACCTACTATGCCTAAGTGACAAGAATAAGAAGATGCATTATATTTCTTGTCTCATAAAAAATTTAAAAAAGATATATGTTTAAGAGAGTTTAATGAAGAACCATTATTTTCATTATATTATTCTTATGTGGAGATAAATAACTTTTGCAGTTTTGTAGATTCCTACCTTGGATGGTGTTTCTCCCTAGCCTTCCTACATGGTGCAACAGAAGTAAACAGGCTAAATCAGAAAAAAATAATTTCATTGCACTGAAACAATATCAACTTTCTAGTGTGGCTCAAAGAATTTGTTTAACAATTCTGAGAATTAGGTTTATCTTCTTCTGGACAACAACTCTGATAATTATATATCTAACTTCTCTGCCTAAGTTCTAGATAGGTGTTAAGGGATCATTCTAACAGAACAGATATGTTTTTAACTACAGGAACACTAGTCTCTATCCAGAACTTTTAGACTACTTCCAAAACCACTCAAAATAACCTGACTATACTTGTCATCAGTATATTTCTTTCTAAGTCTTAGAGTTATGTGTTGCTATAATTATCAGACACTATCAATAATGTATTCCCCATGCTCAGTAATGTTTAGCAAAATCTGTGTGAGCAGATTCTATTCACTCTCTGACCTTAAAATTTAGTACATATGGTCATACATATTTCAAGAGAAAATAATCCCAAATAAATATTTCCAATATTATTTAGAAAACTTTTATAAAAATAATATTTTCAATTATGTGTTATTTGGTTTATTATCAGTTACCCTAAGGCTTTCTATGAGTGCAACAAACATTATTTTTAAATCATAGTATTACTTAATATTGTAAGTTGAAAGAAGTCTTAAAAAATATTGTAAACTTTTGAACTTTATGCTCAGCTTTCCCTATCTCAATTAATTGTACCACAACCAAAAGAGTTAGACAAGCTAGAAACCTTATTGTCATTGACCCATCTCTCTTTCCATCATATTTATCACTAAATTTAGGTGGATTAAACTTTTTAACTATATCTCAAATACAACTACTGGTTTCCATCTAAACCAATATCACTCAATTTCACTCTATGGTTATTTTTCTGGAATAAATGACATTCTACTTTATCTCTCTACATTTTCTTTTGCCTTACCATCTTCTTTTCCAAAACCTACTTTTATTGGCTTCCCATTTTCAATTAAATCTCTAAATGAAACCAATTGCTTATAGGTAATAGGCCAACTTTCTGATTGAGATCAGAGGGTCCTACACAAACCTGTCATAAGAACTTCAGTCACATCATGCTTAGGGATTTTTTTTTGTCTGTGTTTGTGTTTCTATATCTTTTACTGTCATATGAACAATAGGATTTTGTATGTGTGTGTGTGTTTTCAGGGCAAAGCACATTGTAGAACTCAAATATTAATCAATCATTCAATGGCTATTTTCTGTCTAACAGCTACATTGCCCTTAATATTTTTCAAAGGTTCCATACTATTTCCAATGTAGGAACATTTTAAATATTATTTATTTTTCTACAAGTACCTGTCTTTCATTTCTATGCTTGATTAATTTCTGTTCAATGTTAGTGCTCCATAATATTTTACTGTTCTCATATATTAGTAAATTCCCTGTATTTATTTTTAATGTAACTGTTTTTTCATTATACTAGTTAACACATGTTAATCTTTGATTTTATTTATTTCACGTCTGTACCTTCCATCCCAGAAAAAGCAGGGAAACTGTTTTTAATGTTTTGTTTACTCTCAGATAATCAGAGTCTTGTCTAGTGATAAAAACATAGTAGCACTATAAATTACCTACTGTTAGTATATAATATTTATTCTTAAACCAATATCTCTTAATTAGATGACAAATCCAGATGACATTTCAGCTAACTTACTTTGGCTTATTTCCTTTTTAGATATGCAGGCAACAGAAGTGTATAGATAATGACTTGGGTTATGACTGTACTGCACAAAAATGCAACAATCACGGTGTAAGTATCAGTACTATGACACACAAGAATAGAGAACATTGACAGTGATCCTAGGAAATCAAACACACAGCTACACACACACACACACACACACACACACACACACACACACACACACACACATTCATTCATGTACTCATAAACCACATAATAAAATTGGTCTTATCTAACTTAAGTATTATTTTAAAATTCTACTTGTACACAAATAATTTGAACTACTTATATTATAAAGTGATATTTTTTCTGTTTTCAGGTATGCAATAATAAAAAAAACTGCCACTGTAACCCCACCTATTTACCTCCGAATTGCCAAGATGAAAAAGAAGCATTTCCTGGTGGGAGTATTGACAGTGGCAATTTTCCAGTTGCACGGTCCCAAGGCCTTAATCGTGGTAAGTATTAATAGAAAATTGAAAATACAATTAAAACACATCTTAACTTATTAAATTAAAGAAATAAATACTGTTTTGTCTAGCAATTTATATTTAGATTATGTTTGAACATCAAATAGCAAATCATATATAGCTATATTTTTTCTTATTGATAAAGGTATTACATATGTGTCCTTATACCCCCATTGCTCCCCAACCCTCCTACTCGTGCCCTCACCCCCCTGGTGTCTGTGTCCATTGGTTAGGCTATATATAATGTATGCATGCAAGTCCTTTGGTTGATCTCTCCCCCTAACCCCACCTCCCCCTACCTTCCCTCTAAGGTTTGACGATCTATTTAACTTACGTTTTACTTACAGAGAGTAATGTAATAGAACATAGTTAATATATATTGTAGATGAGGTATGTCAGGGCCAAGGCAGGAAAATAGAAATCAGTTTAGTCCTTTTATACAGAAGGAATTTAATATAAGGCATCAGGTAAGACATAATGGCAGAGATAAAAACCAATCAGAGAATGGTGAAGCAAACCAGAGATTAACAACAGCAGAAATCAATAACTTCTTGGGCCTACTGGAACAATAAAAGGAGGTGGCATTTCTGGAACCTGAATCTGAGCCTTGTGGCATGACATATAACTTTGGTCAAATCTATATATTAGTATGTAAACCACAAGGAGAGGTACTGTCCAGCATGAGGTAGAGATATGGAGCATTCACAGCCATTAGTAGTGATGTAGGAGAGGAAATGGGATAAATATCATGGGTAGTTCACTCTTCTGATACTCTAAATTGTATCTAGTGACTTCCATTGGATAAATCTAACTAGAAGACAAAAAGTCAATCAACTGGGGGAATGTAGTATCCTATAATTGTTTTTGTTCACTGCAGGAATGGACCTTGGAGCAAGCCAGCATATCCAGGGATGCATAGGGCCAGACTTTATATAAAAACCTAAATTTGCATACAATTAAAGCAGGTTTTTTCAGATTTTGTGCCAGAGGTAGTTCTTAACATTTCCACATTCATTTCATTGTTTAAGACCATATATGTAATAGATTACTAAATTTTAACATTTACGCCTTATCGAGCTGTTTCCATTTTAGTAGCAACAATCAACAGGTAGCAGCTTTGTTTAAATCAATTGAAATCAATTGCTTCTGTTCGTGCACACACATGCCATTTCCCCAATGAGCAGAGGAGACTACTCCTTTGCTAGAATCTAGGTTGAGCTTAGTAATATGATTAATCAATAAAATGTTCAGAAGTGAGATTCTGGGACTTCCATAGTCTTCCTAATGATTCTGACTGGGTCTCTTAGAATGCAAATTCTTGGTTCTCTTTCTTGGACCACTTATTCTATTGAAACTCATTTGCTCTGTATGAATTTGATTACATTGAGGCACAAAACCACAACTACACATCTAAGCCCTTCCCAAATTCATGACCCACACAATGATCAATTTTAAATGAATGTTTTAAGTTACTAAATTTGTAGTTGCTCACACAGCTCCATCTATCATCTATCTATCTATCTATCTATCTATCTATCTATCTATCTATCTAGCATCTAGCATCATCTATCACATCTATATATCTATCTTTCTCATATATAAATGAAAATAATTTGATACCAGAAGGTGTACTTATATAACAAGTATCTAAATATGTGTGGCAATAGCTTTGGCACTGGATGATGTGTGGTAGAAAGAACTGTAGGAAACTGTTCAAAACTATTAGTAAACTAGAGGCCCGGTGAATGAAATTCATGCACAGGGGGGTGTCCCTCAGCCCAGCCTGCACCGTCTCTAATCTGAGACCCCTCAAGGGATGCCCAACTGCCCATTTAGGCCCAATCCCATTGGGCATCCCTCTCACAATCCAGGACTGCTGGCTCCCAACTGCTTGCCTGCCTGCCTGCCTGATTGCCCCTAACTACTTCTGCCTGCCAGCCTGATCACCCCCTAACCACTCCTCTGCTAGCCTGATTGACGCCAAATGCTCCCCTGCTGGCCTGATTGCCCCTAACTGCCCTCACCTGCTGACCTGGTCACTCCTAACTGCCCTTCCCTGCTGGGCTTGGTTGCCCCTAATTGTCTTCCCCTGCTAGTCTGGTTGCCCCCTACTGCCTCCTCTGCTGGCCTGGTCACCTCTAAATGCCCTTCTTTGCCAGCCTGGTCCCCCATAACTGCCCTCCCTTGCAGGCCTGGTCAGTCCCAACTGCCCTCCCCTGCCATCCCAGTCATCCCTAACTGCCCTCACCTGCTGGCCTGGTCGCCCCCAACTACCCTCCCCTGCAGGCTGGTTCCCCCCAACTACCCTCTCCTGCAGGCCTGGTTCCCTCTCAACTGCCCTCCTCTGAAGGTCTGGCCCCCCCAACTACCCTCCCCTGCAGGCCTGGATTCCCCCCAACTGCCCTCCCCTGTAAGCCTGCCCGCCCCCCAAGTGTTCTCCCCTACAGGCCTGGTCGCTTTCAACTGCCCTCCCTTGCAGACCTGGTCCCTCCCAAATACCTTCCCCTGCTGGCCTGATCACCCAAAATTGCCCTCCCCTGCTGGCCATCTTCTGGCGGCCATCTTTTGTCCACATGGAGGCGGCCATCTAAAAGTTTATTCTATTAGTTATATTGAAATACAAACATGTCTTTGCTATATTCCTCATAATTACTTTTAAATCACTGATGTTTTCTTTCCTAGATAGACTCTATGTTGAGAATGTTTATCCTTCCAAACCTTCGAGATGGCCATTTTTCCTACTCATTCCTTTTTGTGTTATTCTCTGTATAATGATAGTAACCCTGGTAAAAGTTTATTTCCAAAGAAAGAAATGGAAAACTGAGGACTATACAAGCGATGAGTATATTGATTTTATATATAAGATTTATTATTTTTATAATTTGTTAATATCCATAGTAACTTATTAATTAATAACATTATGATAATGTTACAAGTAATAATTCAGATTTAATTTTATCTTTATATGGAAATTTAATACTTCCTAATATATTAAGGATTAATATAATGAACATAATTTTTTTAAATGTCAAAAATTTTAATCTTATAACAACTTGGACTCTGTTAGGGGTAAAATTAAGTCAAGATTACTTCTAATAAATGTTTGTTTACCTCTTTTTATTATTTTATCTTAATTATTAACTATATATTAACCATTACTACTTTATTTTTTATATTTATATATTTCAAAGAATTTTGCATGCACTATTTTATTAAAAGGTAACAGAGAAATCCAAGAGAGTAGTTAGTGAAATAAGTCAGAGAAAAATGAATACCATATAATTTCACTAATATGTGAAATCTAAAGAACAAAATAAATAAATAATAAAAATTGAAAGAGACTCATAAAGAGAACAGACTGATGGTTTCCAGAGGGATGTAGGTTGGGGGCTAGGTGAAAAAGGTGAAGAGATTAAGAAGTACAATTGGTAGATACAAAATAGTCATGGGAATGTAAAGTATAGCATGGAAAAATAGCCAATAATATTGTAATAACTATGTATGGTGCTAGGTGGGTACTGGGAATATTGTGGGGAACACTGTAAAATATATGATGGTCTAACTGCTATGCCATATACCTGAAACTAATACAAAATAATATTGGAAGTAAGCTGCAATTGAAAAAAAATTAAATAAATAAAAGAAACAGGGCAGAAGATAAATGTCAAAATAGTTTAAAGTTGTTTAGCTAATAGTGTTATAAATATAAAAATTATCTAAGTTCATTTTCAGGTAAACTTATATTACTGTGGTTTTTCTTTTCTCATGTTAGTCTTAATTACTGGTGAGAGATTATTTCAGTGATAAAGCAGTTTCAAATAGTGGCTGCTCCTAGATCTCAGAAAGGAATTTAAAATTGTTTCAGTATAGACATATAGTGCAGAGTTTTGTACTGTAATTTTCAAAGAAAAATATAATTTTAAGTGATTATATTTGTTTTTAAATGTACAGGGAACTTGAAAGTGAGAGTGAACCCAAGAGTAGCCTGGAAAATAGAGAATCCATAATATCATAGTGAGTATCAAATATTTGAAGGATGAGATGAAGAGACAGATAAAATTTAATGTATTAGATAAATATAAATATAAATAATACAAATATATATTAAATGGTGGTAGTCATATAGATGCATATAATGACAAATTGGAGAATATTTTTCAATGGTGTAAACTACATCATGGATTAGTAAACATAAATGCTAGGCAATTCATTATTTAAAAATTTTTGCAGTGTTTTAACAATTTTTCAAATGATTTAATTATTTAGCATTTATGTATTCAAATACTGGTTAAAATAAATTACATTATAGAACTCTATAATGAGGTTACCCTTATGCTATTTGTTGAATTAACCATCATTTTTAATTTTATTGGGCATACAGGTGACTTTTTCCCCTTTATTTTTTCAGAGTAATTATCTTCAATGGACAGGAAAAATGGAAAAGAAAAAGTACATGTATTGTCTGATTGCCTCAGATTCAAAACCTGCATATTATTGTTTTGACCTGACAAGAAAAACTAGAATTCTCATATATAATTTATGTTATATCATATTATTTATATATCATATAGCATTTATATATTTAATTCTACAGATGAGTTTTTATATTATACATTTTAAAAATTACCTCATGCTTATTCTGTTAGTCAGTAGAAACTAACTTAATCAGCAGGCATGAGATGATGAAAGGTTACAATATAATAAATGCAATGCCATAATTAAAGGCCACTGCTATATTTTTTATTGCAAAGTTATGTAGTTATGTTGTTATCTGATGGTCCATAGCCAATCAAAAGAAAATTTGATATAATTTAACATTGAAAGATTTAATAGACATGAAGAATATTTCATAATGTAAATCAAATCATCAAACTAAGAGAAAGCTACAATCCTATCTAATAAAAGAGTAATATTCAAATCGACTGTCACTCCTACACACAAGATGGCTGCCCTCATGTGGTCAAAGATGGCTGCCCCCATGTGGACACAAGATGGCCACCACAAGATGGCCAGCAGGGAAGGGCAGTTGGGAGGGACCAGGCTTGCAAAGGAGGGCAGTTGTGGGCAATCAGGCCAGCAGAGGAGGGCAGTTGGGAGCGATCAAGCCTACAGGGGAGGGCAGTTAGGGGTGACCAGGCCGGCAGAGGAGGGAAGTTGGGGGCAACCAGGCCTGAAGGGAAAGGCAGTTGTGGGGGACCCAGGCCTTCAGGGGAGGGCAGTTAGGGGCAAACAGGCTGGCAGGGGAGCAGTTAGGCATCAATCAGGCTCGCAGGGGAGTGGTTAGGGGGTGATCAGGCTGGCAGGCAGAAGCGGTTAGGGGCAATCATGAAGGCAGGCAGGCTAGCAGTTGGCAGCCAGCAGTCCTGGATTGTGAGAGGGATTTCCGACTGTCCGTTTAGGCCCGATCCAACCGGGATTGGGCCTACTGGGATCGGGCCTGAATGGGCAGTCAGACATCCCTCAAGGTGTCCCAGATTGGAGAGGGTGCAGGCTGGGCTGAGGGACACATATCCCCCGCTGTGCACGAATTTCATTCACCAGGCCTCTAGTAATAATAAATATGCATTAGTTACGGTTCTCCAGAAAAATAGAAACAATAGATAATTATAGATAGATGATAACAGATGGATAGATAGATTAGATAGATAGATGATAGATAAGTGATATATAGATGAGGATATTTATTGTAAGAATTGACCCACATGGTTATGGAGGCCAAGAAGTCCTATGATCTGTTATTTATAAGCTGGAGATCAAGGAAAGCTGGTGATGTAATACAGTACGAGTCTGAAGTCCTGACAATTGGGGGGCCTCTACTGTAAGTCTCAGTCTGAGTCCAAAAAACAAGAACAGAGTGGCAATGGATGTCCAAGGGGAGGAAAAGATGGATGCCTCAGCTCAAGCAGAGAGAAAATTTACCTTTCTTCCACTTTTGCTACACTCAGGCCCTCAAGGGATTAAATGACTCCCACTTGCATTGATGAGGATAATCTTCACTCAGTCTATTGATTCAGATACTAATCTCTTCCAAAGACACACTCAAAGACACACCCAGAAATAATGTTTTATCAGATATCTGGGCATCCACAAATTGACACACAAATTAATTAATTATCACAAGTACCCCTTGTCAACTTGGCACTCATATGCGTCTCCTTAAACCAGTGATGGGCAACCTTTTGAGCTTGGTGTTTCAAACTTTGCCAAAAAACTGAGCATAACTTGGGTAGTGTGTCCCTTTGAGGAAAAAACATTATTTCGCGATACTTATAGTTTAAATAACATAAATGTTTCATCCTCAGCGGCCGCGTGTCATCAGAAATGGCACTGACACACGTGTCAGAGGTTCGCCATCACTGCCTTTAACCATACTTACCGTAATCTCCAAATAAAGTACATAACATAACTCTGCCTAACATGATATAACTATTTTGCATGCAACCAAAAATGCACTAATTTCTTCCCCAGAAGAGGAGATAAAATCCTTGACTGATGTTTATTCTTCTCCAGATATGGCATAACTTAAATACTATGATGTAATATTAACAATATGTAAATACTAATATAAAAATCAATACATCTTATGTTACATGATAAGAGAATAAAAGGGGAAATAAAACAAAGGTATTTCTTTAATATATGTAGATATACAGTCAAGTGTATTCATAACAAAATAAGGAGAAAATTCTCATGACACTACAGTCTTCCTTTCTGTAACTGGTCATGTTGTAGTTGATATTTATAACTACCTTTTTTTAAAAAAAATAAATATAATGGCAATAGAACTTTATTTAAACTATATACTTCTGGATTTGGGTATATAAAATTTCTTCAAGGTAATTCTAAGAATTTAGCTGTCTAATAGCTTCTGTTGGCTATTAGGTGGCTATTAGATTTATGTATTTATTTATTTATTTAAAATTCTTTATTATTGAAGTATTACATATGTCTCTTTTTCCCCCATTAGCCTTTTCCCATTCATTCCCACCCCCCAGCACAAGCCTCCATTCCCCTACTATCTGTGTCCATTGGTGATGCTTATATACATGCATACAAGTCCTTTGGTTGATCTCTTACCCACAACCACTCTCTCTGAGGTTTGATGGTCTGTTCAATGCTTCTAAATGCCTCTGGATATATTTTTGTTTCTCAGGTTACTAGTATGTTGTACATTATATTCCACAAATGCAAATGCATGTGATACTTATTTTTCTCTGGCTTATTTCACTTAGCATAATGCTCTCCAGGTCCATCTATGCTGTTGCAAATAGTAAGAGTTCTTTCTTTTTTACAGCAGTGTAGTATTCTATTGTGTAGATGTACCAAAGGTTTTTAATCCACTTATCTGCTGATGGGCACTTTGGTTGTTTCCAAATCTTACCTATGGTGAGTTGTGCTGCTATGAACATAGGGGTGCATATATCCTTTCTGATTGGTGTTTCTGGTTTCTTGGGATATAGTCCTAGAAGTGGGATTACTGGGTCAAATGGGAGTTCCATTTTTAACTTTTTGAATAAACTCCATACTGTCTTTCACAGTGGCTGCACCAGTCTGCATTCCTACCAGCAGTGTATAACGATTCCTTTTTCTCAACATTCTCACCATCATTTGTTGATTTGTTGATGGCAGCCATTCTGACAGGAGTAAGATGGTACCTCATTGTAGTTTTGATTTGCATCTCTTGGATGATTAGTGACTGAGCATTTTTTTTTTATGTCTCTTGGCCTTCTGTATGTTCACTTTTGAAAAGTGTCTATTTAGGACTTTGCCCATTTTTTTATTGGATTATTTATATTCTTTTTGTTAAATTGTATGAGTTCCCTATAAATTTTGGAGATTAAACCCTTATCAGATATAATATTGGCAAATATATTCTCCTACGCAATGGGTTCTCTTATTGTTTTGTTGATAGTTTCTTTTGCTGTCCAGAAGATTTTTATTTTGATATAGTCCCATTTGTTTATTTTCTCCATTTCAATTGTCCTAGGAGATGTATTGGTAAATATATTGCTACAAGATACCTAATTTTATTAACTCATTCTGAATTCCCTTTGACTTCAGCACATACTTAAGCTGGTTTAAGAGCCAAATCTTCATTCCTGAAGGGTCTGGACCATGATTAGTTCTGTCTTGATTGTGTTGTAGTTTTACATTACCAAAGCATAGTAATACAAAGAGATATTCTAAGAGATCTCCTGTATTCCAGATATACTCTTTCTTACCGCACTGTTGAGTAGTAATCCAATTTCCTTTGGGTAGTCAAAATCAACCACCTTAACTGTCTCCTTTACCTGTTGATTCAGAGGCATGAGGAACCCCAAGTGGCCCAGTGGTAGTCTTAACTTCCAGTTCAAGGAATCATTGTGTTTTCTGATGATAGCATTTCTCCATGAGACTAAGACCTCTAGACCAGCAGAGCACAAAGTCATGGAAACAGGAAACAAAAATTTTGCTAGTGGGTCACTTGGGATAACTGTGAGTGGTGCCACTTCTATTCCCACCCTCTAATTTCTGGACTCATGAATCCTACCTATCGGAGAAAAAGAGCCATATATTGGGCAAATGCTTCAAAGCATATACAGTCTTCTGGAGAACCTTGCCCCAGTACTTAAAGCTATTGCCACCTAGCTGACACCATAATTGAGTGTCCAAAAAAAAAAAAAATCCCAGCATTCAATCAGGCCATATGTTTCAGGAGGTTGAAACTTGTGAATTTCTTGACCACTGCCATTGCCACATTTCTTTTTGCTGTAAAGTGAGTTCCTTGATCAGAAACATTGTTGAGTAGAACACCATGATGATGGATAAGGTGGATAAGGTATAATAATCATTGCATGTAAGAAAGGCAAATCTGAATCCAGACTAAGTTTGTATTCCAATAAGGAGAAAAACACTGCCCCTTCCATGATGAAAGTTGTCCAACATAATCAGCATGCCACTAGTTTAGCTCACTGATTATCCTGGGGAATGGTGTCATATCTAGAGTTCAATGGTGACAGATTAAGAAATCATCAGTTACTGTGGCCAGGTCAGGCTTGGAATATAAATTTCATATTGCTGAGCCCATCTATAACCTCCACCCTTGCCATCATAAACACATGAACTCATTGGGTGATAATAGGTGTTGCTATGGATAAAGGCTGACTAGTATCCACAGAATGAGTCTTCCTTTCCATCTGACTATTAAAATCTTCCTCTGCTGAGGTCTTAACCTTTAGTGAGCATCCACATGAAACCCAAATATCTTCATTTTTTTGCCAACTCATAGAGATCTAGACACATACTTTCATCCCGAATTAGACACTTGCATTCATGGTTGTTTTTTTCCAAGTTCCTGACTATTTAGCCAAACCACACCGATATATAATCACATGTCTGGCTATTTCTCTTATTAAGCAAAGTGTACAATGAGGTACAATGCCTGAATTTCTTCCTTCTTGGGAGGATTTCATTTCTCCTCTGTCCTTCAAGAATGTCTAAGAGAGGAGCTATAGTGTAGTAGCTTGTCTATTTTTTAGGTGGTGCCTGTATATAATACAGAAATATCTGTAAACTAGGCCAAAATCTTCTCTTCCTTTGCCAAATAATGGTATAAAACCCCCTAAGAGGACACAAATGCAAGCTGGGATAGAGAAGGCAGTGTAGCAGGAATAGAGACCATAGTATTTGGGCCACTTCTTCATATAACCTACCTGTGCCTTCAGGTACCACTTGATTCTGATTACATATTTACCATTTCTAACTCTAATTTAATGGCTTTGTGGACCAGAAAACACCCAGTTCATGATGAGCAGTTGAGATTGCATGATAACTTTGTGGCTCATGGTTAAATGTTCAGTCTCTACTATGGTGCAGTAACAGGCAAAGAGCTGTTTCTGTAAAGAAAAGCAGTTATCCGCAATTTATTGCAGGACCTTTCTCCTAAATTTAAAAGGCCTACTCTGTGATACACCTATAGGGCCTGCCAAAATCTTCAAACATCATCCCTATCTGCCACTGATACTTTAAGACCATTGTATCTGCTGGATCATGTGGCCCAAGTGGCAGAACAGCTTGCAATCTAGCCTGGACCATTTGCAGAGATTGTGTGTGTGTGTGTGTGTGTGTGTGTGTGTGTGTGTGTGTGTGTGTGAGTGTCTAAAGTTTTACTTATGTTTCCTTTTTTCCCAATTGACCCCCTAGCCATTCCCACCCTGGGCAAGCCCCAACCGCCCCAGGGTCTGCGTCCATTGGTTATGCTAATATTCATGCGTACAAGTCCTTTGGATTATTCTTTCCCTGCCACTCTTAATACTGGGTTGGAGGTACGGACTGCCCCAGAACTGGTTTCCTGCTCGTCTCTTCTTATTCTGATCCCAGTTTCCACAAAGACAACTTTTCCTTGCAGTCTCAGTGAGTGTTTTTAATTGGAAGATCCTATGTACTAGACTTAGCAAGCAAAAGCAAGGAGGTAAAAAGAAAAAAAAGACAATGGACCTGCATGACTCACGTCTTTTTCCTCTGGCACTGCACAGCCGGTATAGAACTTCAGGCTGCCCATCTGGGCCCAGCCCATCTGTGAGCAAATATCTAGAATGCCCTTCTCCCAGAAGTCCTGTGGACCCCCTACCACATTCCCCCTTCCACATTTGCTCATCTGTGGGCAAATATCTAGAATGCCCTTCTTCCAGCAGCCCTGCGGACCCCCTTCCCCAATGGCCACGGATTTTGTGGGGCACAGTCTCCCTCTGAGACTCTGATCCCTGCTGCGCATGTTTCTCCCTCCAGCCTGGATCCCAGATCTCACCTTTCTCTAGGCGATATCTGACTTTTCCATCCACGTATTGCCTCACCAGCTATGTATAATTCACCAATTCCAGGTGGATGTCATTTGATTCAGCTTTCTTCTATCTGCTCTGTGAGAAGGAACATATTTGACACCACTCTGTCTCCCCCTGGACAGACTTTTTTGGTGCCTGCAGTAAGGGAGGCTGGAGTCTTGAGTATTTGTGGGTTCACAGCTGAGGTAGCTGGTCTCTGGTCATTGTTGTTGAAGGGTCCCGAGAGCTTACCAAGGTCTCCCCGGTTGAAGGTAAGGCTGGGATTCCATCACAGCTGGTCTCCTCTTCAAGACAGCACAGTTTCCACGGCAGAGCTGGCCACTCCAGGAGATATTTCAGTAGTGGTAGAGGCTGCCTGGCCAGGGGAACCTGGTCCACCAGTCCCCAAAAGTCATGTGGAATATAGCTGTCCCTCACTCAGAAATACAGACACTCCCCGCACGTTCACGCAATTTCTTTTCGTTCTCTCACTCACACACTAACTTGCAGCTTGCAGTCCCATCAGCAGCCATCTTGGATCCCTGCAGAGATTTCTTTTGTTGTGGGCACCACGCAAAACTAGCAGCTTCATGAGTCACTTGGTAAATGAATTGGAGTAACATACTAAATGAGAAATATGTTGTCTCCCAAATCCAAAGAGGCCCATTAGGCATTATGCATTTTTTTATGGCAACAAATTATCTTTCACCTAAAAAAGAATATCTCAACATGCTCCACACCAGTGAATCCATGGAAATTTTACTGGAAATGGAGATAGGCTATCTTCTGACAACAAATGTCTAATCAATAAGTTTAAATTAGTTGCTACTTCTTGTTCACTTGATCCAATGAACATAATGTCATGAATGTAATGGACCAGTATGATATCTTATGGAAGGGAAAGATCAAATCTATATAGGGCTGGTAAGTAGGGCAATGAAAACGTATTGCTGGCTTTGCCAACTGAAAGTAAACTCTCTGCTGGATGTTAAGGACAAGGATGGAGACAAAGACATTTGCCAGATTAATCACTGCATACCAGGAACCAGAGGATATATTAATTTGCTCAAGCAATGAAACCACATCTGGGGTACAGTAGATACAATTGGAGTCACCACCTGACTAAGCTTAATGTAATTCATGGTATTCTCCAAAATCCATCTGTTTTCTGCACACACCATAGAAGAGTTAAATGTGTATGTATGGGAATCACCACCTCTGCATCTTTAAAGTTCTTGATGGTAAAACCAGTTTCTGAATCCCTTTAACATGAAATCTAAGGAGGTTGGACATTTCAAATTTGCTCATAGTGGACCATGTTTTAATCCATGTTTTCATCCAACCAAACAAACTGTTAGAGCTCTTGTATTTCCCTAAAATGCAACCTTAAATGAGAAATCTCTGCTTCGTGGGTCCATATATTAAAAAAAAAAAAAGTTGGATTAGGTGCTCTCTCTACTACTGAAAATAGTCATTAGCATCTTTACATTTAATAGGATTAAAGAAATAGTTCCAGAAATCCCAAAACCAATTCATAAAACTCATCCTTAAAATTACCAAATCTGTATTAGCAAGGGTTATATGAGGTTTATTATAGGAATTGACTTATATGGTTATGGAAGTCAAGAAGTCCCCAAATCTTCCATCTGCCAACTAGAGAACCATGAAAGTAGGTGGTTTAATTCAGTTCAAGTCCAAAAGTCTAATAATGGGGATAAGGGTGGAACTTACATAAGTCCCAGTCTGTGAACCAGAAGTGCTATTGTCTAGAAATCTCAGCATAGTGTGAATTCACCCTTCCCCTGCCTTTTTGGTTTCTTTAAAGTCTCAAGAGATTAGATATTGCTTATGAGCATTGATGAGAATGATCTTCTTTATTCAGTCTCCAAATTTGAATGCAATATCTTCCAGAGACACTCCCATAGACACATCCAGAAATAATGTTTTACCAGCTCTCTGGGCATTCCTTAGCCCAGTAGAATTGACACACAAATATTTTTATAACTTTTAATATAGCTTCAAAATATATGAAATAAATATTGTCAGGGAAAAAAACCTTTAAAAATCATCAAATTTAGTGAGGGATTTAAAGAACATAATGAACATATGGCCTACTTGACAGAGAAAACTATTGTACTCAACAACTGAAAAATATACATTTTAAGTATGTATAAAAGCAACCTAGTAGGTGAGTGTTGCATCCAGATAATAGAATATTATTCAGTGTTAAAAAAGAAATGAGCCATAAAGCCATGAAAAGTCATAGAGAAATTTAAATGTATATTATATTACTTAGTGTAAAAAAGTTCTATGTGGAAAATTATATACCATGATTTCAACTATATGAAATCCTTAAAATGCAAAACTATGTAGACAAGAAAAATGTTAATGGTTGCCAGGGTCACAGGGAGGGAGGAATGAATAGGCAGAGTGCAGATTACTTTTAGAGAAGTAAAACTATTATGTTATGTCTGATAATATAATGGCGGGTACATAACCAGTATTCAGTTGTCAAAATCAAATAAATGTACAACACAAAGAGTGAACCCTATTGTAAACTATTAACTTTTAGTGATAATGATATGTTAATGTAGGTTCACCAATTGTAATAATGGTGTCACTGTGGTATAGAATATTGATAGTAGTAAAGGAGTTTGTGCATGTAGAGGATTGAAAGGGGTTTGGGAACTTAAGTACTTGTGTTCAATTTTTCTGTGAACCTAAAACTGCTCTGAAAAAAAAAAGTCTATTCTAAAACAACAACAATGACAAAATAGAAAACAGAGAAACAATATACAGGAGTGGCCTAAAGTAGGTTTACAGTTGTGATTATGCAAAATAAAGAGTTAATAAAGCTATTGTAATAATCATAACCTCCATGTCTTTTTCTATACAAACAACTGTAAATCTACTTTCACTAAATAAGTGAAACACAAAGCATTTTTTAGGGAAGATTGATAAATTTATACATATATATGCAGGTTGTTGAAGAAAAAAAAGACATAAATTGTCAGTATTGGGAATAAGAGAATATCCATAATTACTGTGACTTCATACAATAAAAGGATGCTGACAGAAATTCATGCCAATAGAATTGAAAACTCACATGAAATTGTCAAATTTTTTGAAAGAAATTATTAAAGTTTGCTCAAGAAGAACTTGAATTACCATAAATATTAAAGAAACTAAAATGTTAGTAAAAATCTGTTCTAGAAAAATATCTTGAAGTCCACATAGCTTCACTGGTGAATCTATAAAACATTACAGAAAGAAACAACACAATTCCACTCAAAACCTTCAACATAATTGAAGGAAATGAAACACTCTACATTCATTCTATGAGGCCAGCATTAACCTGTTAACAAAACCAGGCTAAGATATAAGACAAGAAAATTACAGATCCATATGCTTCATAAACATAGATGCAAAACAAATGTAAACAGCATTTTAACAAATCAAATTTAACCAATCAAAATCAATTTTAGCAAACATAATATACAAAAATAGTAAACATCATGACCAAGTATGTATTTCTTTTTTCAGGAAACACAAAGTTGACTCAACCTTAGAAAAACATCATTATAGTTTACCATATTAGCAGACTATTGCACAACAACAATATAGTATATATGATCAACTAAAAAGATGGAGGAAAAACATTTGACAAAAGTCAATATACATTCATGTACAGAAGCTCCACACACTCTAGGAGTGAAGAAAACATCTTAATCTGGTAAAGAGTATCTATAGCATCTTTTCATGTGTCTGTTGACCCTCTGTATGTCCTCTACAGAGAAATGTCTATATTCTATTAACCTTTGTCTCCAAATTAGTAGAATTGAGCAATAAGGATGTTCTGAATAGTCCATTGCCCTTTACCTACATCCCAAAGGACAGTTCTTTAAAATGCAGATAATCACTACATTTGGTTGAGTGAAATTTCACAGTACATGTTGCTAAGAGGGCTTCAGGGAAGCAGCTAAGTATACTATGTTAGTTTACATTAATTTTATTATGTGTTATAGCATGGACTTTGGCTTTTGTTGTCATCTAAATGCTCACAAGTGTCTTATACTCTGTTCTCTTTCAATTTGGCTATATGCATAAAATACTATTTTCTTCTTCATCTACTTTAAGTTAGGCTAGTTCCCACCAGTCCTTTCCTGAAATTAGGTGAATCTATACCATTTTAAAAATAAAATTTCAATTTAAATAGACACAAATCCAATTGCAAAGATATAGAGGACAATAGTCTGAACAACTGTTTTGTGGAAACAAAACAGTAAATAATGTGTTTCTAACCAGTACTCAGATATGTCTATATGTACTTAAAAAATTGTAATTGTTGCCCAGCCACTGTGGATCAGTGGTTGCATGTTGAACTATGAACCAGGAGGTCATGGTTTGATTCCCGGTTAGGGCACATGCCTGGATTATGGGCTTGATCCCCAGTTGGGGCATGTAGTAGGCAGCTGATCAATGATTCTCTCATTATTGATGTTTCTATCTCTCTCTCCCTCTCCCTTTCTCTCTGAAAATAATAAAAATATATTTTAAAAAATTATAATTGGGCCCTGGCCAATGTTGTCAGTGGTTAGAGCATTGGCCCAGGCACTGAAGGTTTGCAGGTTTGATTACTGCTCAAAGGCATGCAACTGGGTTGCAAGTTTGATCTCTGGCCTTGGTATGGCCATGTGCTGGAGGTAACTGATTGATGTGCCCGTTTCACATTGATGTTTCTCTCACACACACCCCACCCTTTGGTACTGTATAATACCGATTGGCCTGTTGCATCTTGATAAATGGCCAAGCAAAGGAAAACACAAATACTATAAAGCTTACATAAAAAGCTGAGTCTAACTTCATGGTCAGGTGAAGATTTGAAAACAGAACGATAAAATTCTTATTCTATAATCTATTGAATATCCTCACGTTTTTGTTGGCCAGTCTCAAACAAGTGATAGCTCATTGCTCCTCCTGGCTTCTATCTAGTCCATAGTACAATATTTCACAAGAGTAGAGAGATCCTTTCTTTTCCAACATCTGTCTCAATGCTTGGTAATGGAAGAAACCATGACTGATCCTGCTAAGTTAAATTTCCACCACTGTCCCATTCCGTATGTCTAAGAAGTGTTCTGATTATCATCCTGAGTCAGAAGCAGATTCATGATTTATAATCCCCTCATGGTAGAGGTGAAGTAGGTCCTGCAAGAAAAATAACTTGAAATGAAAAAGATGTCCAGTAAGCAACATTTTAAAAATATGGTAAAGACTAACATCTGAATTGGCCCAGCATTTCAGGAGTGCAATTAGTCCCCAAGAATCAAAATTTGAAAAACAAATATGCAGAGCTTTATATAAGTTACTAGAGGCCGTGCACTGGTAGCATCCTTAGGCCTGGCCAGCAATCGGGGCCAATCAGGGCCTTTCAGCTGCCTGCCAGGGCCTTCCTTCTGGCCGATGGCTGCCGGCTGCCAGCCAGGGCCTTCCTTCATTCCATTCTGCCCCCCTGGTGGTCAGTGCACGTCATAGCAAGCGATCGAACTCCTGGTCTCCCAGTTGAACTCCTGAGAGGACACTTTGCATATTAGCTTTTTATATATATAGATTTCCCATTGATTGTAAAGTAAATATTCAGAATAACCACATTAAAACTCTTGATAGATTTCACTAGAGCCATTTTTAAAAATTCAGGTGACAATCACATAAAATTAATCATTTTCAGGTGAACAATTTAGTGATATCTAGTATATTCACAATGTTGTGCACCCACCACCTCCATCTAGTTCGAAAACATGTTTATCATCCAAACATAAAAACCCTGATCCATTAAGCACCTGATCTCCATTCCCCCTCCTGTCAGCCTCTGGCAACCGCAGATCTTCATTCTGTCTATGAATTTACTTATTCTGGATATTTCATGTAAGTAGAACCATATGATATATAACCTTTTGTGTCTGATTTTCTTCACTTAATACAGTGATTTCAAGGTTCATCCAGCTTGTAACGTTATCAATTCTTCGTTCCTATATGTGTTTGAAAATACTCCAGTGTATGTTTATATCATAATTTGTTTTTCTATCCACTGATGGACATTTGAGTTATTTTCTATTTATTTCATTAGAGCTTTTAGGTAAATTCATAATTTAAGTAGATAAGAATGTATTAATAATGAAAATGATAGTTACAAATGCAATGCTTCTATTTAATTTTTGTTACATTTTTTTAAAATTTTTTGTTCATCATCTCACAGACGACTAAAAGAGGGCATGTATGCAGGAAGATTAAATATCTATGTGGTTGTGTAGAATATTACAATGGGACATCTGAGTTTTGTGTACCTGATAGAAACCTGCTGATTTAGAACCATTCAGTAATAAGAATGCCTAGTAGGGTGGGGGAATATGCCAAGATCTGGAGGGAAAAAGTGTGCTGAGATATTTGAAAAATGTAATAGTTGTATATTTTTTCTGGGTTTCATTTTTTTAAAATTCTTTATTGTTTAAAGTATTACATAAGTCTCCTTTTTTTTCTCCATTGACCTCTCCCCAGGCACTCCTGCCCCCAATATATGCACTCATTCCCGTACTGTCTCAGTCCATTGGTTATGTTCATATGCATGCATTCAAGTCCTTTGATTGATCTCTTACCACCCTCTCCCTTGCCTTCCCTCTAAAGTTGGATGATCTGTTCAATGGTTCTATGAATCTGGCTCTATTTTTGTTCATCATTTATGTTGTTCATTATATTCCAAAAATGAGTGAGATCATGTGATATTTATCATCCATGCTGTTGCAAATGGTAAGAGTTCTTTCTTTTTTACATCTCTGTAGTATTCCACTCTGTATATATAGCACAGTTTCTAACCTTTTGCACTCGGATGTCGAGTGTGACTCGACACGGTTAGCATCGGTAGCAGCTCTTTTTATAATCTTTGAATGTATCAATAATTTGAAATATAAAAAAATCCAAATAAATAAGTTTGTATGAGAAGAAACTCCAGTTTTTTATTCTACTGCTACGCTTTGTAAAATCTGGGGTATTTAAAAAATTAAATCCCGAGTAGAATAAAGGAATTGAGAAAAAAGCAAGCGAGTGCAAAGGGTTAATCCACTCATCTGCTCATGGGCGCTTGGGCTATTTCCAAATCTAAGCTATTGTAAATTGTGCAGCTATGAACATAAGGGTGCATATATCCTTTCTGATTGGTGTTTCTGATTTCTTGGGATATATTCCTAGAAGTGGGATTACTAGGTCAAATGGGAGTTATCTTTCTCCTTCTAATTTTCATATTCCCTCCTGATTGGTGGGCATAGCAGAGTGATGTTTAATTTGCATATTTCTCTTTTATTAGTGTAGATCGGACAGAGAGAATAGGACATTAGTTAAATTTATGGTGATTGGTGCAAAGGGTGTAGATAATTAAATTGTAGATAAAATAGCAAATGACTGATTTCTTAATCATTTCTGCACTATGGTATCATTTTCCCTTTTCTAAAGTAGTTAGTGTTCAGTAAATGTTCCTTTCTCTTGAATAGTTGTAGATGACATAAAAAATTACAGTAGTTAACATAGACTGGGTATTGTTACCTCTATGTTAACATAGATATCTATGTTAATTTATTACAGATTATAATTTTTTTATAAGATGAGGAATTGGAAATTTATATTTTTAGTTATAAATGGTTCTTCTGCTCTAAGTACACAAGAAGTGAATATACACAATGATAGTTTTGGAAATTTAATGGAAGGTTTTGTAATTTTAGGTGTGTGCTTAGAAAATTATACATTTTCTAAATGCATGAGTATATGTGTATGCGTGTGTGCTGCAAAGAAACACTTAATACAAATAAAAGATGAATTCAGTATGTTGCACCTTATAAGGTGGTGTCTGTTTGAGTAGCTTTAGTGGTATGATCTGTGCCACATTTTTAATTATTCTTGTATTTGGAATTGTTACATACACTTTTAAAGGCTATTTTGTTAAAAGTCGTCTGTAATAAGGACAGAGAGTAAAAGTGGAAAAACCACTTTCCACTTTTGCTACTGAAATAATCCAGGAGAGAAAAGATAATACTTCAGACCAGTGATAGTAAAGATGGTTTTAGGAATAAAATTTAAGGTGAATCAACAACAGAATGTATTGACAATTTGGATGTAGAGTATAAGAAAAAAGTACTGAAATAATGTTTATGGATATAGCAGGAAGATAGGAAGGCTAAAATGTAAATCTGGACCTATTGCTAAATGTGTGCTCTTAATCCATTTTAAAACTTATTTTAAAATGTATGAACACTGCTGAAACCGGTTTGGCTCAGTGGATAGAGCGTCGGTCTGCGAACTGAAAGGTCCCAGGTTCGATCCCGGTCAAGGGCATATACATTGGTTGCGGGCACATCCCCCGTTAGGCGGTGTGCAGGAGGCAGCTGGTCGATGTTTCTCTCTCATCGATGTTTCTAGCTCTCTATCCCTCTCCCTTCCTCTCTGTAAAAAATCAATAAAATATTTTAAAAAATGTATGAACATTGAGAGGTAAAATCTACATAGGTAACCATTTGCCAAGACTAATGCCTCATGTTCCCTGATAAGCAGTTTACATTTTCTGATATATGAGTGGGAACATGTGAATGTAATTTTAAATTTCACTAGGATTCGGCTGGAACTGGACAAGAGTGAAACAATTATGAGAGTATGAAATACATAGGAAAGATGTGATGAGGACAGGATTGGAAGAGAGGAAAAGATCAAAAAGTTTTTTGAGACGTAATTAAGGTAGAATCAAATAAGTGATGAGTGATGGATATGATATACTTGGGCTCAAATAACAAACAAACAAAAAAAACCAACATATAAAGACAAACATTTTGACACAATGGATAAGGACACCTTTCACTAATGACATTGTATAGCAGGGTCAGAAGCAGTTTGGTGGAGGATGATGCAGAGGGGAGTGAAGAATGAGTTTGGTTTTGAACATCAAGTGTATGCGGGACACCTGTTGGATATGCACAGAGAACTCTTGGAAATACTCCTCCTTTGTAGATAAAAATAGACCAAATAAGAGTAATTATTTATTTCTTCACATATGTGTATTTTTCTTTTCCTCTGTTTCCTTGTTGGTGATTTTCTTTTACCCAGATGAAGCATAGAAACTGTGCAAATGAGACATTTATAAATACCAATTTATAATATTTTTAATGTAGCTATCACAAAAGGTTCAGAAAAAATAAATGGATTTATAAAGTCCATGGAAAACAGGCATAGGTTGTGACAGTGTAACTAATGTCTTATTATACTAATTAAATACTATGCTTGTTGTACATAGTGAAATTAGTCCTCTTTTATTAACAGTTAAGTTTAACATTTATATTTTTCCAAATACCTTTTACAACAGTGATTAAACGAAAAGGTCCGAAAGGCATAGGTTGGAAAAGGGTATTACCAAGACACTCACCATTAACTGGTTTAACCCAAGCATGAAAAACATCTGCTGTTCTCTCCTTTCCTTACGGCTCAGTTTCACAAACCAAAATAAGTCCTGAGAGTGAAAGTATGTAGGCTTGTGTCTGACGATTCTCCTACCTGCTGGGATCCTTCAGTAGGACATGAGCAGTTTAGTCTCTTTTGAATGTTCCATCCAAAGGTGAGAACATACCTTTGTCCACCATAGCTGCTTGCCCTCAGATGCCCATGGCCATGCTAACTGCTCCCATCTCAAGCGAGGACACCTACAGTCCACATCTCTCCAATAACTTGTGATTCCCCTTCCCTATCCATTCATTATACCAATTTAAAGGGGAAATTGTGTGGTAAATACATATACACACATCAGGATGACTCTATCGTAACTTCTCTTCATCCTCACTGCCACTGTGTTATTTCAGGTCATTATGATCACTGACCTGTATTATTTTAATAATAACTTGTGAGGATCAGTTTCCCACTGTACTGCTACCTGCCAGGTTCAAGTTTTAGGCCTGACCAGAATTTGTTTTTGGCTCTCTTGACACAATCAGTGCTTGCACTGGAGTTTACTTGGATAAAAGTAGCTTTGGGTGAGAGGTGGGATAGAAGTTGTGTTAGGTTTCAGGCCTGTGCAGTGAAAGATATTGGTCAGAAAATTCTAAGACATTCCATGCTCTTTTCTCTACAATGTGGTCACATTTCCTTTCTCAGTTTGTCTTGCTGCCCTTCCCATCTCTACAGGTTCCTTGCTAGTGTTCAGAGTAATTGTGAACAAAACACACTTAGGCTGCATTTTAAAGTGTCCCTTTATTTCCCCCTCAATCAATTATAGCATAATACAGTAAGAATAGGCACACAATTGAAGAAAAGTGCTTGTTAATTGCCTTATTCAGGATCAAGTTGAACAATCTTTGATTTTTCCTTGTTTGCAAAGATGGCAAATTAAGTCAGCATTACCACGATTTAAGTGGGAAATGTCTCAGACAAATAATTAAGGTTTCTACTTTCTTTAACCCTACACCAAAGTAAATAAAACATGCCAGAAAACTGTGACATAGAAAAAAAAAAAAAAAAAACACCAAACAAATTGCCAAGAACTTGAACAGAAAAGCCAGGCATGCTTATCTGCCCCTCTATCAATGCTGAAGGGTTCAAATAATGTAAATTTACCCACAACAATCCACTTGTGCCAAAACGCAAAGGCTCCTGGCTGAGGTTTCCTTTCTCAAACCTGTGGCAGTCGCTCAGCCAATCAGGATCCCTCAGGGTGAGCTAAGGCAGAAAGTCACTGCAGTCCTCACCCCGGGGCCCTGCGCACCAGGGCTATAGTGCTGAGTGCTCCCGCTCGCGAGCCCCAGAGCTGCCCAACCGCTTTCAGTCTTGGCTGTGTTCCAGAGCCACAGGGTTGCCCAACGGCTTTCCGCCTTGGCTGTGTTCCTGAGCTCTGGCCCAGCCATGATCCTACTCCTTGCACTGCTCACTGAGCTTGGAAGGCTGCATGCCCGCATGGGTAAGACCCCGGGAGCCTGGACTTCCTTCTCCTTGTGCCTCTGAGCAGAGCAGGGCTCTTTCTGGAGAACAATTTCCTGTTGCCCTGGGATCCGTACTGCCCCCTTTCTGGATCCCCTGCTGGTTCCTTCCTCTGTGTAACTCCTCCCCTTCTCCCCTCCTGCCACACACACACACACACACACACACACACACACACACACACACCTGACCTACCCCCTAGGCCCCTCCACCCTCCCACTCCCACCCATCCCTGACATTGGACCAGAGCAGGTGACTGATGGTGTTAGCCAAGGAGTCCATTCTCCAAGGTCTCGGGGGCTGAGACTCAGCTGGTCTTGGCTCAGTTGCCGTGTCCACTGGGTTTAAGCGTATGCGTACTGCTCTCAATTAATTCCTCGGAGTGCAGAGGGAACCATCCAACGTGGTTCAATCTAAAGGGAAAAGATGGTCCTAGAGAACTGCAGTGTCTAATTTTTGTTTATTTGCATCTTAGCCATGTTCAGTGTCATTGTAGTGAAAGCTTTGGGCCAAGAAGGAGGGAGGGCAAATATAAATAAATTTATTGACAATTTTAGACGCCACCGTGGACTCAGTTAAGGACCCATACTTCACTGAGATCATTGTTGCAAAAACAAAACAAAACTCATTTTTCTTTCTGCAGATTCTGAAGGAATATTTCTGCAGGTGACAGTTCCACATAAAATAAAGTCAAGTGAGAGTGAAGGTATAAAGAGGCAGGTAAATGACTGAAAATATTTTTTTTTACAATTTAAAATTATAAGACTATTTTAATTTACCTTTGTACTAAGTCAGATTATATTCATTTATATTAATTTGTAAAGCAAAATGTTTTCACTGTACTAATTTATTTTAGTATATTTTTAACCTCCCTTTGTTATACCTCCATTGCTAACTCCTGTACCCTTCCCTTCATCTCTTCATTTCTCTCACATACTTGTTCACAATTTTTAAGAAAATACTAGCAGAAAAAAAAAATCAGTATGATATAAGGAGAACAATGGTCCAGCAATGGAGAGATTTGTCTTGAGCAAAATTTAGACCAACAAAAAATTTTGACCAAGAAGCATCAAACTTAGAAGTATGGCCAAAGAAAGAAAAAGGAAAAAGAAAAATGTCACATTTGTCTTATTATGATGAAAAAGATAACAATAAAAAATCTTAATTGAAAGCAAAGTTTTAAAAATGCTTAACTGCTGTAAACAAAAAAAAATTAAATTGAAGGCATTTAGTCTTTAATATTTCAAATTGGCATAGTTTTGTTTTATGTTACAAACCAGAAGTGATAATGCAGGGGTTTAAATTTCCATGTCCTTAAATTGGTATGGCCAATATATGATAACTCTGAAAAATACATTCATGTTAAAGGAATAATTTTTGAGGTAACAG
Organism: Eptesicus fuscus; assembly: GCF_027574615.1. Classification (NCBI taxonomy): domain Eukaryota; kingdom Metazoa; phylum Chordata; class Mammalia; order Chiroptera; family Vespertilionidae; genus Eptesicus; species Eptesicus fuscus. The sequence goes on from NC_072480.1 coordinate 80,028,106, forward strand.
TACGTAAAAAATTAAGAATTCATTAACTCTAGATGTGTCATTCTGTAATGGAACCTATCATAGTTTTATTCTATTATTGAACAATAAAAATAAAATATATGTGGAATTATGATTGAAGACAACAATAAAATAATTTTCTTTAGAGAGGTTGCATTTTTATATACTAATCTTATTTAATGATCAGATTAACCTTCTAAAGGAGGATATGGATATACATGATATAAATGATAAAGAGGATTAAAATATTACGCTAAGGGCATCAAAATTACAACATTCAGGACATGGAATCTAATTTTTAATTTATGACTACAATTCCATTACAAGTAATACCTTCAGTGAAAAATTGTTTATAAAATTTTTTCCTGATTTATTTAGAAGAATTTTTACATTGCCATTGCATGATTAAACTTTAAATTGTTTACTTCAAATTGCATGTAGCAAAGCATAGAGCAACTATGCAGGCCATGAAATGCTTTTCCTATGAAGTATGTAATACCTATTTACATTTTTTTAATTATCTTTATGCAATTATGGAAGTCATTTTTACTGTGATAGACTATGATGAATGTTCTTTCATATCTCATAGTAGACCTCCTGTATCTGTCTTGTTCTCTTCCTTTAATTTCTGGTTACCCAGAGCTTTTTTAAAATTATTAAACATACAAAAGATTCCTTTTTTCATGGACTTCCAGTTTATTATGATAACCATAAATTCTACTAAAGCAATAATGGCTTAGATTTGGGGATATAGCAGGACTTATGAAGATGTCCAACCTTCTAAGATTTATCTAAAATATATTTGTGGAAGCTATAGGTGCTGGGAAGAAACTCCTGAGTTGAGAAGAGCTGACCTCCTTTCAATGTCTTTCTACCACAGACCATGGGGAACACACCTGCAGTTAAGCAAGTTAGGCTTATGCATCACTCCAGTGAGGGAGAGCACCCACCATGGGAAACCATGGGGCATCTCAGTCAGAATGTGTTAGAAAGGCTTTAAACGATTTCAGCTCCAGTTAAGGGTTTTGGGGGAGGTTTGAGGAATTTTGCTTAGAGTAGGCTTGATTTCATAAACACTGAAAAATAATTGAATTTAATCTACATGGTTGCCTGTATAGATTAACACATCAAGTTCTTATTTGGAAAGATTACTTCTACTTAAACTTTTAAAGTCAGAAACACTCAAAAATTACTTTATCGACTATAAACAGAGTGAAAGTTGAAAAGCAATGTTATCTAAAAACCTAGGTCAAAAAACAGTTAAGACAAGGGTGAGGTAAATATAAAAACACTCAGGGCCAAATAGTCTACTTCATGTAATTGTTGTTGATCAAAGTCCACATAGTAATAGATATGGATCTGGAAAACCTTTTATGACTTAGCTCAACCTGCATTGTGATTTAGCTTTTTGATGACTGCTTCAATTTCTTCCATAGTTATTGGCCTATTGAGATTTTTAGATTCTTCCTGATTGCGTTTTGGAAGGTTTTATATTTCTAGGAATATGTCCATTACCTCCATGTTGTCTAGTTTTTTGGAGTAGAGTTGTTCATAGTATTTTTTAACAATCCTTTGTATTTCTGTGGGGTCTGTTGTTATTTCACCACTTTCATTTCTGATTTTGTTTATTTGGGTCCTCTCTCTTTGCTTCTTGGTGAGCTTGGCTAGATGTTCATCAATCTTTTTGGATTGTTTTATATTGTAGTTTATTTCTAATATTATGTCATTATGGTCTGAGAAGATGCTTAATATGATTTCAATCTTCTTGAATTTGGGGAGACTTTGCTTGTGACCCAGTATGTGGTCTATTTTTTAAAATGTCCCATGTGCACTTGAGAAGAACATATATTCCGTGGCTTTGGGGTGAAATGTTCTGAAGATGTGAATTAAGTCCATCTGATCTAGTGAGTGATTTAGGATTGCTGTTTCTTTGCTGATTTTTTGTCTAGAGGATTTATCCAGCAATGTAGGTGGTGTATTAAAATCCCCTACTATGATTGTATTGTTGTCAATCTCTCCCTTGATATCTTCCAGGAGTTTTGTTGTTGTTGTTGTTGTTGTTGTTTTTTAATGTATTTGGGTGCTGCTGTATTGGGTGCATATATGTTTATCAGGGATATATCCTCTTATTGTACCAATCCTTTTAGGATTATGAAGTGGCCTTCCTTATTCTTGTTATGGCCTTCACTTTGTGGTCTATTTTGTCAGATATAAGTATTGCTACCCCAACTTTATTTTCATTTTCATTTGCCTGGAAGATATTTTTCCATCCCTTCACTTTTAGTCTGTGTGAGTCCCTTGTTCTGAAGTGGGTCTCTTGCAGACAGCATATAGATGAGTCATGTTTTTTTTTTTTTTTTTTTTTTTTATCTATTCACTCACCAGATGTCTTGATTGGAGCATTTAGTCCATTTATGTTTAAAGTTATTATTGATAGGTACTTGTATCCATTTTTACTTTTTGTGCCTGTGTTCCTTCTTACCTTTTTATTTCTTCTTTTTATACCAGTCCCTTTAGCATTTCTTGCATTGCTGGCTTGGTAGTGATAAACTCTCTAAGCCTTTTTTTTTGTCTGTGAAGCTCCTTATTTCTCCTTCAATTTTGAATGATAGCCTTGCTGGATAGGGAAGTATTGGATTCAGTCCCTTGCTTTGCATCACTTTGTAAATTTTCTTCCATTCCCTTCTGGCCTGATGTGTTTCTGTTGAGAAATCATTTAATAATATAATTGGATATCCCTTGCACCTAACTTTCTGTCTCTCTCTTGAAGCCTTTAAGATTCTTTCTTTGTCTTGAACATTTGCCATCATAATCATAATGTGTCTTGGTGTGGGTCTTTTAGGGTTCATCTTGTTTGGCATTCTCTGTGCTTGTGTGACTTTTTTCTTCCCCACATCAGGGAAGTTTTCTGACATTATTTCTTCAAATAGGTTTTCTAACTCTTGTTCCTCTTTCTGTTGTTCCGGCACCCTTATTATTTGTATGTTGCTTCGTTTCATGTTGTCCTATAGCTCCCTTAGGCTCTTCTCCTGTCTTTTAATTTTTTTCTCAATTGCAGTTCAGTTTGGGTGTTTTTTGCTTCCTTGTCTTCTAATTTTCTAATTTGGTCCTCTGCTTCTCCTAGTCTACTGTTGAAAATTTCCATGGTGTTTTTTATTACAGCTATATCACTCTTCATTTCTTCTTGATTCTTACATAAGTTGTTGGTTTTTTTCATCCATCCAGTTTATGAACTGTGTGACCCTGATTCTGAATTCTTTTTCTGACATATTTCATGCCTCTGTTTCACCTAGATGACTTTCTGTCAATTCCTCCTTTTCTTTCCTTTGGGGGTTTCTTTGTCTACCTATTTTTGATCTCACCAATGGATCTAGATGTCAAGTCGTGCAAGGGCTAATCCTTGGGTGGCAGTGGCTCCTCAGGCTGCAGGTGTTCCTCAGGCAGTCGCAGTAGCAGCTGCTCCTCAGTTGGCAGTGGCTCCTCTGGTGGTTGCTCTTTGCAGCAATGGTGGCTCCTCTGCCTGTTGGGGGCGGGGCTACTCGCACAGCTGCGGCTCCATGGATGACTGATCATGAGGCTGCTGCTCCTCTGATGGAGGCGGACTGCTCACATGGCTGTTGCTCCTTGGATAGGGGCTAGCTGTTTGCAGCTGCTGCTCTTCAGACGGGGTGGGTTGCTCATGAGGTTGCTGCTCCTTGGACAGGGGCAGGTTACTCGCAGGGCTGCTGCTCCTCATATGGGGGCAGGCTGATCACCTGGCTGCTGTTTGTCAGATGGGTGCGAGATGCATGTGGCTGCTGCTCCTCGGACAGGTGTGGGCTGCACAGTGGCTGCTGCTCCTCGAATGGTAGTGGACTGCTTGTGGAGCTGCTGCTCCTCGGATGGGTGCGAGCTGCTCACACAGCTGATGCTCCTTGGATGTGGGCAGGATACTCATGTGGCTGCTTCTCCTCGGACAAGGGCAGGGCGTGGTCTGTGCACAGATGCTGCTCCTCAGACAGGGGCGGGCTTCACAGGGCTGCCACTCATTCATGGGCAGGCTGCTCATGTGGCTGCTGCTCCTCAGACGGGGCAGGCTGCTCGTGTGGTTTCTGCTCCTCGGACAAGGGAGCGTGCCACTCACACAGCTGCTGCTCCTTGGACAGGGGTAGGCCACGTGAGGCTGCTGCTCTTTGGCCTGTGACAGGCTGCTTGTGGGGCTGCTGCCCCCATGATAGGAGCAGGCTGCTCATATTCTGGTGCTTACGTGGTCATAGTGCCCTTGGCTAAAGCGTTATGACGGTCAGAGGGGAGCATGCTTTGGAACTCACAGGAGCCTGCACCCAAGGTGACTAGAGTCTCAGTGATCGTGGGACTATAGTCAATGTAGCAGGTCCCTGGCAGGGGTGGCTGTAGAGTCCCAGGTGTTATCTGAGGGCACCCTGGGTGGAGGTGAGACTGGGCTCCCAGTTACAGCAGCTCTCCCCTTCAAAAAGACGAGGCCTCTAAGAAAGAGCCGGCCTCCCGGTACTGTTTGCAATGGTAGCAGAGGCTGCCTAGTTAGGCGAGCCAAGTTAGCCTGCTCCTGAAGGTCCTGCAGGATCTAACTGTGACACACACACACACACACACACACACACACACACCATGACCACACACTCCTCTTTTGCTCCCTCACTCACTCATGCTCTCTCCTTCACTCCTGCCTTCTTCCTGCCTCTGTAGTTGGGCCTGGGGTGTTATTGATCTGTTCGTGGATGGAATTTCCTCTCCAGGTGTCTGGTTATGTGGCTCGCTGTCTAGCAAATTGGCAGAACAGGATAAAATTCTCCTTGACAAGACAAGACAGAAAGGGAACAAAACACGAATGTAGTCATGACACTGATAACCCCAATATAAGTGACCGCCTGAGAAAAGAGAATTAGGGGAGAGAAAAGAGAGCACAAATAATATTGAAGAGAGAAAAAAATAGATAAGAGAAAAAATAAAAAGGAATAAAAAGGGGAAAAAATACATATGGAGAAAACACCACAGAACAAACAGATAAACCAAAAAAATGCAAACACCAAATACCCAGCAAAGAGGGTGGGGGCAGAATCTGTAGAGGCTGAGCTTATATACAGAAAATAAGGTTAAGAATTGGATGAATATGGGGAGGCCCTCAGTTCAGTATAGAGGAAGTACAAAGGGGATGAGTGGATAAGAAGAAAGAGAATGAGAAGAAAATAATAATAATAATAAATTTACATCAAAATTGATTTAAAAATGGTATAAAAAATAGCAAATAAAATAAAATGATGGGAAAATATTGTGAAAAGAAATAGAAAATAAAGTAGAAAAAGGAAACAGAAAAAGGAAAAAAAAAAGAAAAAAAGAGAGATAACAAAATAATAATAAAATAAAATAAAAATGAAAAATTGAAGTGTTGTTCCTTTGGCTGGCTTAAGATCCCACAGTCTTCTGTACTATCTGCGGTTTCTGTTTCCTGTGGCTGGGACTGAAGGCCTCTCTTTAGACCAGTCTCTTTGGACTCTCAGGGACTATTCAGATTTTTTAAAATTTTTTGTACCAAATAGGGTGTATTGTGGGTGTGGCTGTATTGTTTGCCTGGAGACTGGAGGGAGGGGCTATCTCTTCGGGAGAAAATGGCTGTCCAAGTCCGGGCCTCAGGCATAACTCAACGCCAGACTCACTGCCACTTCTTCAGGACCCTTCCTCTCCCCAGCCTCTCCCCTGACTCCACAAGTCTGCACTTTCTCCTGCACCCCAGCCACGGGTGAGTGTCCATATCCAAAAGGTCGTATGAACTAGGTTCAGTGAGGCAAAGCACAGGCCACAGAGCAGGGAAAGACTATGGCTCTGTGAGCTCCTCTCCTGCCAGGACTATGCGTTCTGGCCAGCCCCCTCTGGGCTCAGTCTTTTGTGACTGTGGGCCCAGATCTAGAATCCCTTGCCACCAGCAGTCCCTCAGACCTCCTTTCCACAGTCAAACGCTGTGCCTGTCCCAAGGGACACAGCTCAATGCCATGCAGTTTCCCTCTGACCCTCTGGGTACAGAGGTTTGGCAGCTTTCTCCTGCCCAGATCCTTGGTTTTCTCTTTCTCCAGGGGTCCTCTGCCCTTTCCAACTGCAAATTGTCTCACCAGCTGAGTCTCCTTTGCCAATTCTGGGTGGGTGATATTTGTTTCAGCTGCTCATTCTATCTGCTCCGGGACAAGGCTCGGGACAAGTCTGTCTATTCCACCGCCATTTTGTTCTCCTCTATTTATTTATTTTAATGAGTTATTTGCCTTTATAGGTACTCTGTATTTAATGAGAAATTATTATACTTCCTTTATTCACACAATGTTTCTTTAGCTCTTTGAAATTATTTAAAATACCAAATTTCAAGTAATTTTTTGTAAATTCAACATCTAATCTTCCCCCAATATAGTTTTCACTGGTGGCCTTTTTCCTGGGCCACACTCTCATGGTCTTTTTCATGTCTGGTAATTTTTTAACAACTGAAATTGATCACTTCAAATAATATGTTGTAGTAACTCAAAATCAGATTTTTCTTCCCCCTTCAAATATTATTGTTAGTTATTTGTTTTAGTTGTTTATTTTGTGAATTTTTCCACTGTTTCTCTAATATCTGTATTCTTTGGTGTGTGTAGCCACTGATATCTCTATTCTGTTATCTTATTGGTTGTCTAATGATAAGATAGAGAGTTCTTCAAATGCATGGCCAATAAGTCTCTCAGTTTTGCTGAGGCTCTGTCACTGCATTTTGTCACTCAGCCAGGAAGTTTCACAACTACGCTTATCATTTCAGTTCCTGTTTGCACAGAGTCTCAAGGTCAGCCAGAGGTGAGAGTTTAGGGTCTTCTCAGGTCTGTCTTAATCATTCATGTGCATAACCTTGGGCATGCACATAGTGTGTGAGGCCTTTTAACATTTGACATAACTTTCCAAAGCTGCATGTGAACATTTATATATATATATATATATATATATATATATATATATATATATATATCCTACCTAATAATAGACAAATATGCAAATTGACCGCACCTTCGCTACGCCCAACCCACGCCCATCAGCCAAGCCACGCCCACCAACCAATCAGGACGAGTATGCAAATTACCCCAACAAAGATGGTGGCTAATTTGCATATCAGGACAGCGTAGAAAGAAGCCAAGAGCTGCAGAAGGGAGCAAAGCTGCGGAGAAGCAAGCAAGCCGGGGGGAGGAGAAGGGAGTAGTGGAGGCGGGGCCGGGGGAGAAGGGAGGAGCAGAGGCAGAGCCAGGGGAGAAGGAAGAAGAGTGGGCGGGCTGGCGGAGAAGGGAGAAAAGCAGGGGGGCTGGTGGAGAAGGCGGGCGGGGGACAAGGGAGGAGAGCAGGCAGGGCGGGGTAGAGTGCAGCAGGAAACCCTATTGCAGGATTTTTCCTGCAACGGGAACGCTAGTATATATATAAATGTTCACATGCAGCGACTATATATATATATATATATATATATATATATATAGCCAGCGACTGGACCACTGGAACAACTGGGATGACCGGTTGCTATGATGCGAACCAGGCCCATCAGGGGTGGGGCCAGCCCGCCAACCTCTTGCAGCCCCTCCCCCCAGCTGGCCACGCCCCTGAACAACCTCTCCCACCCTGATCGGGGAGGGGAGGTTGGCCAACCTCCCCCAGCCACTGACCCCTGATCAACCCCCTCATCCCCAACAAGGGGCAGGGTCTGCAGGCCTTTTGCTCACTCCTCCCACTGGCCCATACCTGATCAGGCCCCAACTGGGGCAAGCCAGCCAGCCAACCTCCCGCTGTCTCCTCCTCCCAACAGGCCAAGCCCCAATCTGCCCCAATTGGGGCCAGGCCAGGAGAACCCAACCTGTGCACAAAATCATGCACTGGGCCTCTAGTTTGATTATAAAGCTTTTCTTTTTTAAAAATTTTTTTATTGAATTTATTGGGGTGACATTGGTTAAAAAAATTATATAGGTTTCAGGTATATAATTCTATAGTATATCATCTGTATATTACATTGTGTGTTTACCATCCCAAGTCAAGTCGCCTTCCAGCAACATTTATACCCCCTTTACCCTCTTCATCCTTCCCCAATCTTTTGGTAAACACCATACTATTATCTGTGTCTATAAGGTTGTTTTTTATTTTTTTTTCCCTTGGCTTAATTCCTCACCTTTTTCACCCAGTTCCCCAATCACCCTCTCCTCTGACAGATCTCAGTTTGTTCTTTATATCTGTGAGTCTGTTGCTATTTGTTTGTCATTTTGCTCATTAGGTTCTACTTATAGGTGAAATTATATGGTCCTTTTAAGTTTTTTGGTTGGTCCATTGTTTGCCCTATTGATTCATTGCATGAGGCAACTGTGAAGTTAAAAAAAAATTCTGTAGTTGTTTTCAGCAAATGCTTTTGGGAAAAGAATTTTGACAGTAGGTGATATCTGATTTATGTCATATATACAAGCTTGAAGTGTATCTTCTAAGAACCACAAAGCAGCTCAAATTCTGGCATTTCTCTGGAAATGAGATTTTGAAAATGCTCCAGCCACATTCTGCTTTTCTCAGAGGTTGCTAGTCTGCTGGTATTCACTGCAAATGCATTCTCTTATTTTTCAATTGATAAAAGAAGAGACTAGAGCAAATTCAAATTTCCCAAATATTAATATTTTTACTAAGATCAGTTATTTTTATTGAATAAATACGCCCCAGAATATTGTAAACCTTCAGTTAATTTCTAGAGAATTGATCTAACAATTTTTTTCAGTTCTCATGTTGATTTTATGTAGAAGAGAATTTTGGGTGGTTCTTACTCTGATTTACACTGATGTCATTTTATTACATAACTGTTATGTAATCTGCATTTATAGTATTTTAATATAACATGTTTTTTTAATTTTCCTTGTTGTTTCTCCATTGACCCATGGGAAATTTTGAAGTGTGCATATTTGGGCTTTTTCTAGATATCTTTTGGGCCTGATTTTTAATTGAACTTCACTATGTTCAGGTAATGCATTTGACTCCAGTGTGTATGTTTCTATATATTTATTATGCAGTGTACTATAGATGTATATTAAGATGATTTGTTTGCATTTAAAGCTTATGTTTTCCACATATTTTTTTCTTGTAGGGATTTTGTCATTTCTGTGTGTTGTCACAGCATCCTCCTGAGGAAATATCTGAGATTGGTTCTGTATTTTTTTATTTTTAAGTAATATGTCATTATTAATTGTTATATTAAAGTAATGCAGGATAAATTTTGCAAACCTTTGTTATTAACTTTCAGACACTCCTTGATTTTGTCTAGGAGTTTGTAGAAAATCATAATAACAGATTTCACTCTGAGCATTTGGAGGAATATCTGCCACTTCAGAAACTCTACCCAAACTCATCTCTTCTACCTCCTTTATGATGCAAAATCTTTAGTTTCTTGGAAAAAGGGTAAAGAGGCCTGTGGCCTGAGGGCACTGATGAAACCCTCTATAATTGGGAAAGAGAAGAGGGGAAAAGGTCTAATTCTGAAGGAAGACTAAGGTATACTTGCTAGGACTGTTAACAGATAATGGACTTGGCCCTGAGTGTGTCTGTCTAGAGCCAGCAGGTAGTGTGTGGGTTCTTGACTTCATGCAGAAAAGATTTCACAACATGAGTCTAGGTGACATTGAGGGTATGTTTATTAAAGCTGGGGACAATGAAGCAAGGGACTTAGCATAGAAGATGCAATAGGAGAGCCTAGGCTGGGCTACTTTGGTTCTCTAAAAATATTATAGGAAAGAAATGAGCATAGACAGGGCTGCTTTAGCTCACTGGGAAGTCAGAAAAAAAGGGGACCTTGGAGATAGGTTCAGGGGGTTAGCCTGGGACCAGGTGCTGCTGCCCATTGCTCCCTTAGTTGCAAGTCTCCTGAGGACCTTAGAGTTTAGGAGATTTGTGCCTGTGGGGGAAGAAAGGGTCTGGGAGGGGCATGTGCATGCTCCCCCGAGGCAGAGCACACTCAGGATCTGTGTCTTGAGGGTTTTTTTCTCTCTCTTGTGGGTGGGAATCTTAGGGGAGGGTTCCAGAATATTTTCAGTTTCCAAGGTGTACTCTTTCAGGGAACTGATCTCTACGGATTGGTCAGCACTAGGGCAGGGGGTCATTTGTTATTATAGCTGGTCCTGGAGTCACCCACCTGGTTTTGCTACTTTTCTAAGCCTGAAGCTGAAATACAACTGAGGCCTAGATGTTATCTCTGATGTTATCTCTAAGGAGATGTCCTTCTGCTGAACTGTTGCAGTTTCCCCATTCTATTTGCCAAGGAATTTTCCTAGCTTCTTACTATGCCCACATTTTCAGTTCTGGGTTATTTGATATCTGGTCTCTGAGTTTGTGGGCTTCTTGTACTTCCTGGGAGTTTCCCCTCTCTCAAGCTCACAGACTGCCTTCCCTTAAAACCAGAGAACTTCCTTAAAATTAGTTTGTCTTGAAAAGAAATTTTGGATTTTCCAGCAGAGGGGTCTGTCTGCCTTTGTGGAGACAGTCCACTGACTCACTCTGTAAACATCCTTAGAGCCACTCCTATTCCTGGATGTCACCACATTAGGATGATGAGAACATTTATACTCAGTCTATGTTGTTTTAAAGCTCTTATTCCTGAAGCTGCAGCATGTCTCACTAGCATCATTCTCTCAGATATTTTTCCCCTTGTGGTTTATATATGGAGAGGATTATGAAGTGGCTCTAGGTATATTTGGTAGTGTTATCGTAGAAATGGGGTATCCCTTTCCCCACTGAATGCTGAGAGTGGGGTCTTTATGCTACCTCCAGAAAAAGACTTTTCTGAGACTCCCATGGGAGGATGCGTGATTTTTCATTTGTGTCCACTTACTTCCCTGGGTTTCCAAAGTCCCATTTCCCTTAATCCAGTCCTGGAAGAAGGGCAGCTGTGGATTCATTGGAGCTAGAAGCAAAGCCACTGTCCAGTCTCTGTTCCATGTTGGAATTGTGTCCAATTTAGCGTTAGGTTAGTTGCAGTCCATCTGTCCATTGTATGGGGTCCACATGGCTGTGGCCAATGTGGGTGAATGCAAGAGAACCAAGAGTGACCAAGAGCACAAACCAAGAGACCCAGGAGCCAAGAGAGTAAACATCTTTGTTTAATAGACTAAATATCTCAAATCTTCCTGCACTTGCAGTGGCCACATCTACTCTGGCCAATGACCTGTTCCCAGGTGTGACTGACAGACAAGTGCCTTCCCTGTGTCACCCAGACTTTACTGCGGATGTGTCCATTCTCGCCCTCTAGTCCCTTACCCCAGGGATCTGTGGGAAAAAGCCTGGTGGCTCCCTGAAGAGTGTTAAACTGTAGCTTCCTAGCAAAGCTATACAAATGGCATGCCTATAATATTTAGCTTCCCTGCGTTCCTTCCTTATTATTAATAACAAGAGGCCCAGTGCATGAAATTTATGCACGGGGAGTATGTCCCTCAGTATATCATCTCCAATCTGGGACCCCTTGAGGGATGTCTGACTGCCCTCTCACAATCCAGGACTGCTGGCTCCCAACTGCTCACCAGCCAGCCTGCCTGATTGCCCCTAACCACTTCTGCCTGCCAGCCTGATCACCCCCTAACCACTCCCCTGCCAGCCTGATCAATGCATAACTGCTCCCCTGCAGGCCCAGTTGCCCCTAACTTCCCTCCCCTGCTGGCCTGGTCACCCCCAACTGCCCTCCCTGCAGGTCTGGTCTCACCAACTACCCTCCCCTGAAGGCCTGGTCCCCCCCAACTGCCCTCCCTGAAGGCTTGGCCCCTCCCCCAACTGCCCTCCCCTAAAGGCCTGGTCACCCCCAACTGCCCTCCCCTGCAGGCCTGGTCCCTCCCAACTGTCCTTCCCTGCTGGCCTGGTCACCCCAACTGCCCTCCCCTGCAGGCCTTGGTCCCCCACAACTGCCCTCTCCTGCAGGCCTGGTCCCTCCCAACTTTCCTCCCCTGCTGGCCTGATCACCCACAACTGCCCTCCCCTGCTGACCATCATATGTCCACATGGGGGCAGCCATCTTTGACCTTATGGGGACGCCCATCTTGTGTGTTGGAGTGATGGTCAATTTTCATATTACCTCTTTATTATATAGGTTAACGTTAATTACAATGGCATCAGTGGTATGTACCTATGCATTTATAAATATGTTTTTGTTTCATTGTACTTAGCATAGAATGTTAGTCTGCAGCCATGTCTCATTCATCTTCACTAGAAAATGTATATATTTTTTCACATAGAAATGATTAATCTGCAGTAATAGTAAGGCTAAACTTATACTTTTTTCAAAATGTGACCTTCAGTTTTTTTTCTTTTCAAAAAGCCATTCCTACAGATTAAATTCCCTAATCCTGAATATATTATAATAATAAAGTCCTTTTATTTAGAATAATAAATTCTTAAGAATATATAAATTGTTAAAATGGATTTAGTCTTTTTTTGACATGAGTGAAAAAGTTTTACTTTGTATATTTTTTATTTACTAAACCTTTTTTATTGATTTGCTTTGTTTTAGGTGATTTATATCATTACAATTGATAAAAAATCATATACTCTGCATCTCACAAAAAGGTAAGATATAATTTTTCCTTAAAGCTTAGATTTTACTTTAAAAATTTTTTTGTTACCATCTATAATAATCCTCGCTAATAAAAGAGTAATATGCAAATTAACCATCACTCCAATACATAAGCCATGCCCACCAGCCAAAGCCACGCCCATCAGCCAATCAGGGCGAGTATGCAAATTAACCCCAACCAAGATGGCTGCCAGAAGGGAGGCTTAGGTTTCCCTGGCAACAGAGGAAGCCAACCTTTCCACACACTCTGGCAGGCCCAGGCCTCCACTCAAGGATACAAAGTTTCAATTATAGAAGGTAAACAAATCCAAACAGAAATGGCAGCAGCCACAGATCGAGCAGGAGGCTTGGCTCTGGTCCAGACTACAAAGTTTCAATTGTAGAAGGTAAATAAATTCCAGATACCAGGGCCTCTGCTTGGGTCGCCAGGGGCATGGCTGGCCTGCAAACCACCACAGGCCCCTTGCCCAGACCTCTCCACGCCCCAAAGGAACCCCACCCTGATCCAGGACACCCTTCAGAGCAAACCAGCTGGTCCCCACCCGTGCACCAGGCCTCTATCCTATCTAATGAAAGAGTAATATGCAGATTGACCATCACTCCAACACACAAGATCAAGATAGCTGCCCCTATGTGGTCAAAGATCCTGCCCCCATGTGGACACAAGATGGCCACCACAAGATGGCCAGCAGGGGAGGGCAGTTGAGAGGGACCAGGCCTGCAAGGGAGGGCAGTTGAGAGGTACCAGGCCTGCAAGGGAGGACAGTTGGAGGCGATCAACCCTGTAGAGGAGGGCAGTTAGGGGTGACCAGGCCAGCAGAGGAGGGAAGTTGGGGACAAACAGGCTGGCAGGGGAGCAGATAGACATCAATCAGGCTGGCATGGGAGTGGTTAGGGGGTGATCAGGCTGGCAGGCAGAAGCGGTTAAGGGAAATCAGGAAGGCAGGCAGGCGAGCAGTTGGGAGCCAGCAGTCCTGGATTGTCAGAGGGATGTCTGGTGGGATCGGGCCTAAACGGGCAGTTGGACATCCCTCAAGGGGTCCCAGATTGGAGAGGGTGCAACCTGGGCTGAGGTACAGTCCCCCGCCCCTGTGCATGAATTTCGTGCACCGGGCCTCTAGTAAATCATAAGATGCTAATTAGACTGGACAGCCAAATAGCAGAATGACCATCTGGACAGCCTTCTGGACAACCTTCCAGACGAAGCTAGGGCTGCAGTGGCTGCGAGGGCCAAGGCAGCCATGAGGGCCGAGGCAGCCGGGGCTGTGAGGTCTGAGCCCCTTGCACAAATTTCATGCATCAAGCCTCTAGTTTAAATATAATAATGAAGAAAAAATAAAGAAAGTTTAATCAATCCATTTTCAATGTAGGATTTATTATGCCTTGAATCTTAGATCTATATGATTGTTGCATTAAATTATTCAGCTTTTATTTTCAAATTTAGAAATAAGCTATCTATATATATAAAAGCCTAAGCAACTGTTACAACCCGTCGACTGCTCAACCAGTTGACCAGTCATTATGATGTGCACTGACCAGTAGGGGGCAGATGCTCAACACAGGAGCTGCCCCTGGTGGTCAGTGCACTCCCATAGTGGGAGCGCTGCTCAGCCAGAAGCCAGGCTCATGGCTGGTGAGCACAGCTGCAGCAGTGGCAGGAGCTTCTCCCACCTCTGCTGCAGTGCTACTGAGTGGCAGCGGTGGCAGGCACAGCGGGGCCAGGCTGAGTGGGAGCCACTTCACGCACTGCTACTGCTACATCCCTTGGGGAATCTCAGACTGCCGTTTTTGGCCAGACCTTTGGTCATTAGGCCAAAACTGGCAGTCTGCAATCCCTTGAGAGGTCCCAGATTGCGAGAGGGCACAGGCCAGGCTGAGGGACCCCACTGGTGCACAAATCCGTGACCGGGCCTCTAGTATATTTATAAATCTTTAATTGAGTATAAAGTCACTGAACCCAATAATTGTGACAGATAATAAATATGTCTCATGGTTTCTCAAACATAGTTAACACATCAAATGGTTATTGGTGGTAAATTCAACTAGTAGCATATATCTTATGAATGTATTAATTATATATGTATTTATTTTGAATTGTATAGGGTACAGTTTATATATCATAAAACTCGGCCAGGTGCATAAGTAAATAAAACTATATAATAAAAGCCTAGGTGGCGTCACGGCCTCGTGCATTGTCACAAGATGGCCGCCACAAGATGGCCACATGCACAGTGGAGTCGGGGCCCAGCGGCTGCTCTGCGCAGTGAGGCCTAGTGGTCCCGCAGCTCTGTGTGGCGTGGAGGAGGCGTGTCCTGGCAGAGGAGGCAGATCACAGCAGGGGAGGGACGTTGTGGGTGACCAGGCCGGCAGGGGAGGGCAGTTGGAGGCAATCAGGATGGAAGGGGAGGGCAGCTGTGGTTGACCAGACCAGCAGGGGAGGGCAGTTGTGGGCCATCAGGCTGGTAGGGGAGGGCAGGTAGGGGCAATCAGGCTGGCAGTCAGAAGCAGTTAGGGGCAATCAGGCAGGCAGGCAGGCAAGCAGTTAGGCTCCAGCGGTCCCAGATTGTGAGAGGGATGTCCAACTGCCAGTTTAGGCCTGATCCTGAGGGGTCCCAGATTGGAGAGGGTGAAGGCCAGATTGAGGGACACCCCCATGCATGAATTTCATGCAACGGGCCTCTAGTTTTTAATAATTTTATGTAGTATTGCAACCATGAACCATAAACCATTTTTAGAACATTTCATTCTCCACATAAAACCTCTCATGCCATTTCACATTTAATCCCATTCCCTACTACATTCCAAGTAACAATCCATATACTTTCTGTCAGTGTATTTTCTCAACATTTCATATCAATTGAATCAAAGAGCCTTCTCTCCACCTGCCTTTTAAAAAATATATACTTATAACAACTGCATTTTGTCCACCTGCATCTTTATAGTTGACCAAGTCTGGAGAAAATTAGCCTCATTTAATTCATGACTCTTCTCACCTAATCTAGGACCATTAATCTCATGTTGGTCTTTAATGCCTCTATAACTCCATTGAAATTGTTTTTTGATAAGAGAATCAATGATCTTCATGTTTCTGAATGCCAGTCTTCGTTTTTCTTAACCAATTTGGCAACATTTTGTATAATTGATCAGTGTCTCCTCCACAAATATCTTCATTACTATCAATTCCTTGTTTAACTCTTACACCATTCTGCTTACTCTTTAACAGTATTTGTTTGTCTGTTTTCAGATTTTTTTTATGTCTCCAATCTCAGAGAACTCAGAGAGCAATTATTAAGTCTCATTGCTTTCCCCTAGCTATATTCAATTACCTGCCTATTTCATCCAGCCCCAGGGCTTCAAGTACAATTTATGTATTAATTGTTTCCTTTCCAGTGAACACCATATTCAATTACCTGACTAGTTATTTGATAACCAAGTGTTTAATAGAGTTATCTTACTTAACATATTTAAACTGTACTTCTGATCCACCCAAAATGTATCCTTTCCACAATCATTTCAGTCAATGGCAACTTTATTCTTCCAGTTTCTCAGAACAAAAACCTTGGAGTGATCCTTGACATCTTTCTTCCCCCTCTCCCATAGTCAATGGATTAAGTCCCATGTGTTCCACCTTCAAAACTTCAAATTATATTCAGAATTGGACCTCCATCACTGCTACCGTCCTATTTCAAGCCACCAACACATCTTGCCTGGATGACTGTAACAGCCTAACTGGTATCTCTCTTTGTGCAGATGATTCTCAATATAGCATTCAGTCTATTTCTATTAAAATGTTGGTCTGATCTTTCATTTACTGCTCAAAATCTTCCAGTGACTTCTTATCTCATTAGCACTGTCTCTTATTGCTATCTCTTGTCTTTAATCCACATTCCACTCTAGGCTGTTCTTTGTATGCACAAAACATACTTATGCCTCAAGGCCTTTGCATTTTCTCTTAACTCTCTCTGGAATAACATTTCTGTGAAAATCCATAGGCTTGTTTTTAATTTTTAATAATCTACTGTATCATAATATCTGTGAGCCTCCCATGCCATCCTATCACATTTTGCAACAAACCTCTGTCACCCAGTTCTTATTTATCATCATCTAACATGCTGGCAGAATATGTCCCTCACTATGATGAAGACCATTGCTTTGTCTTTTATTTATTGCTGTATCCCAGTGCCTAATAGAGGATCTGTCAGATAGTAGGCACTCAAAAACTAATTCGTTGAATAAAGACATACACAGGCACACACATAGATATCTGATACAGAGGATTCACAGAGTTTATTTCAGTGTTAAGAAAGCCTGATACACCACACTAAAATTACTCTAACTGAAACATCTACACTAATAAAAGGGTAATATGCTAATTAGACCGGACATCTTCCGGACATCCATCCAGACAAAGCCACAGCAGCTGCGAAGGCCGAGGGCCTGCAGTGCAGGAGAGGTGCAGCTGCAGGAGCGGCAGTGGTGGCAGTGCCGCTGCGGGAGCAGGAGTGGAGGTGGTGCCTCCGCGGGAGCAGGAGCAGAGGTGGTGCTGCCACCACCCCTTTCCCAGAGGTAGTGCGGGAGAAACCACGGCACGGGCTGCTTGGTCCGGGTCCCAGTGCTGCCCCTTCTGCAGAGGCAGCCACAGAGGCAGTGGCACAAGCTCAGACTCAGTGCCACACCTCTGCAGAGGCTGGATGGGGTGTGACCGGCTGTGCCTCAACCTCCCACAGCCCCTCCCCCAGCAGGCCTGGCTCCAGATCACCCCCTACCCATCAGTGGGTGTGTGGCGGGGTCAGCGCCAAGAAGCGAGGGCCAAGGGCTGGCAGCCGCGGTGGCCAGCAGTGGCAGCAGCAGCAGGGTGATGGGGGCAGCGCCTTCCCATGATTGGCCCTGTTGCCTCCCGCAGAGGGAGGCCAGACTGTGGCTTAGGCCCACTCCAAGGACATCCCCTGAAGGCTCCCAGTCTGTGAGAGGGGGCAGACCAGGCTGAGGGACCCCCCCACAGTGCATGAATTTTTGTGCACCAGTCCTTTAGTATTATTATATGATCCTAATAAACTTCACATTTACTTTTATTAGTGTAATGTTTAATTCATATTAAATTCATTGTTCAAACATTTTGTTGTTTCTTAGCTCATTCTTATCCCAGGACTTTTTGGTTTATACATTTAATGAAACTGGATCTTTGCATACTGATTCTTCATATTTTAAGGTAAGATGTCTTAGACATTTATTATTATACTTGTAGCCCTGCGCATGAATCTGTGCACCAGTAGCTCACCAGTAGCTCGCTGCCACCCTCCAGTAGCTCTCCGCCCGCTGCCCCGTCCTCCTATAGCTCCCTTTGCCCCCCAACCTCCCCTTCATAGCTTGCTGCCCTGCTCCCACCTATAGCTCTCTGCTGCCTGCTTGTAGCCAGTAGCTTGCTGCCACCTTTCTGTAGCTCTCCGCCCACTGCCCCACCCTCCTGTAGTCCCTCTGACCCCCAATCTCCCCCTCTTAGTTTGCTGCCCTGCCCCCTCCTGTAGCTCTCCACCACCTGCTTGTAGCTAGCTGCCCCACCCGCCTGCTGATCCGTGAACTGGTTGTTACACTGTTGGTCATTACACTTCACGGCATAACAACCATTTGCATATCTTTATTATATAGGATGTTGCTTTATTGAAATGGACATATTACCATTGAGATATGTTTGTTCTATGTTTACAGTTTAAATAAATATTTTATTCCATATAATTATGACATGTTAAAAGGTTAATTGTTATACATAGAAATAAGATAAAATGTTGAGGTAATATTCATGGATACTTAGGTGGTACAAAGTAAGAAGAGTAGTAAAAAATGTTTTTCCCTAAAAATATGTATAAATAAATTTGTATAATATATAATCTTCTAACATTTTGAATCATCTATAATATTTTACCATACATATATTATTCATAAAGAATTAATTTATTTGCCTTTCCATACTGTCTTTCAGATGCATTGCCATTACCAAGGATATGCTGCAAACTTTCCAAATTCAGCTGCAACACTCAGCATATGTTCTGGTCTCAGGTAATAACATCTTAGAGAATATTTACACATGGAGCCCTAACCGGTTTGGCTCAATAGATAGAGTGTCGGCCTGCAGACTGAAAGGTCCCAGGTTCGATTCTGGTCAAGGGCATGTACCTTGGTTGCAGGCATATCCCCAGTGGAGGGTGTGCAGGAGGCAGGTGATAGATGTTTCTCTCTCATCAATGTTTCTAACTGTCTATCTCTCTCTTCCTCTCTGTAAAGAATCAATAAAATATCCTACCTAATAAAAGCATAATATGCAAATTGACCCTAACTCTGCTACACCCACAAGCCACACCCACCAGCCACGCCCACCAGCCAATCTGGAGCAAATATGCAAATAAACCCAACCAAGATGGCTACAGCCACAGAGAGCAGGAGGGAGGCTTGGGTTTCCCCGGCAACAGAGGAAGCCAAGCTTTCCGCCTGCCTTTGCTGGTCTAAGCCTCCACTCAAGGCTACAAAGTTTCAATTATAGAAGGTAAATAAATCCAAACAGAAATGGCTGCAGCTACAGAGCTGGAAAGAGCAGGAGACAAGGGTTGCCCCTGGCAATGGAGGAAGCAAAGCTTCTGCAGCCCTGGCTGGCCTAGGCCTCCACTCCAGGCTACAAAGTTTCAATTATAGATATACATAAATTCCAACAGAAATCGCTGCCACCACAGAGCAAGCAGGAGGCTTGGCTCTGCTCCAGGCTACAAAGTTTCAATTGTAGAAGGTAAATAAATTCCAGATACCAGGGCCTCTGCTTGGGTCGCCAGGGGGCGTGGCCTGCCTGCAAACCACCACAGGCCTTTCACCCAGGCCGCCCCACACCTCAAGGGAACCCCCACCCTGATCCGGGATACCTTTCAGGGCAAACCACCTGGCCCCCACTCATGCACCAGGCCTCTATCCCATTTAATAAAAGAGTAATATGCCGATTGACCATCACTCCAACACACAAGATGGCTGCCCCCATGTGGTCAAAGATCCTGCCCTCATGTGGACATAAGATGGCCAGCACAAGATGGCCAGCAGGGGAGGGCAGTTGGGAGGGACCAGGCCTGCAAGGGAGAGCAGTTGGGGGCAATCAAGCCCTCAGGGGATGGCAGTTAGGGGTGACCAGGCTGGCATAGGAGGGAAGTTGGGGGTGACTGGGCCTGCAGGGAAGGTCAGTTGGGTGGAACCCAGGCCTGCAGGGGAGAGCAGTTGGGGGGGAACAGGCCTGCAGAGGAGGGCAGTTAGGGGTGACCAGGCCTGAAGGGGAGGGCAGTTAGGGGCAAACACGCTGGCAGGGGAGCAGTTAGGCATCAATCAGGCTGGCAGGGAGTGGTTAGGGGGTGATCATGCTGACAGGCAGAAGTGGTTAGGGGCAATCAGGAAGGCAGGCAGGGGAACAGTTGGGAGCCAGCAGTCCTGGATTGTGAGAGGGATGTCCGACTGCCCGTTTTGGCCCGATCCCAACAGGATCGGGCCTAAATGGGCAGTCGGACATCCCTCGAGGGGTCCCAGATTGGAGAGGGTGCAGGCTGGCCTGAGGGACACCCCCACCCCCACAAATTTTGTGCACCGGGCCTGTAATATATATATATGAATATTTACACATGGAAAACTTAGGATGTACTTCAAAATGAAACTTAGTGGCTAGCAAACACAAATATAGTAAGGTTTAAGAGGAATCCATATATGAAAGTTTTCTTTCTGATTACCTTCTTTTTTTAAAAAATGTAAGTATTAGTAGCTAGTGGTTACTGCCTTTTCAAATGAAATCACCCCAGGAAAACCTGACTGGAGGTATTTTGAATATACTGTGCAGAAAAAGACAATTTCAGTAAAGGAAAGTTTAGAACATTTTCCTAAACATTATAGCTGAGTTATTTATCAATTATCTTAAATAGTTATGGAAAATGACATTAATTAGTTACTTAAACAGGAACATATTGTGCTCACAGTTAAGGTGCTCTCAGTATCAGACATAAAACAACCAATTAAGAAGGTACCTCAGAGGACTTAGATATTTCTCCAAAGAAGACATATAGGTGGTCAACAGACATATGAAAAGATGCTCAACATTACTAATCATCAGGGGAATGAAAATCAAAACCAAAGTAAGATATCACTTCATAATTGTTAGAATGGCTATCATAAAAAAAAAAATTGGCAAATATCAAGTCCTGGTGAGCATGTGGAGAAAAGGGAACCCTTGCACACTGTTGGTGGGATTATAAATTGGTACATCTGCTATGAAAAACAATATGAATATGCCTCAAAAAAATAAACATTTGTTCTCAAAGATATATGTACCCATATGTTCATTGCAGTATTATTCAACTCAAAGTGTCCTTCAATAGATGATTGGAAAAAGAAGATGTGGTACATCTATACAATGGAATATAGTCAGTAGTAAGAAAAGATGAAATACTGCCATTTGCGACAACATGGATGGATCTTGAGAAATTTTAAGAACAAGCCAGGCTGGTTTGGCTCAGTGGTTGAGTATCAACCTATGAACCAGGAGGTTAGGGTTTGATTCCTGGTCAGGGAACATGCCCGGATTGCAGGCTCAGTCCCCAGTAGGGGACATGCAAGAGGCAGCAGATCAATGATTCTCTCTTATCACTGATGTTTCCATCTCTCTCTCTCCCTCTCCCTTCCTTTCTGATATCAATAAAAATATACATTTCTTAAAAGTTAAGAGCCATATGATTTCACTCATATGTGGGATATAAACTGAAAGGAACAGATGAGCAAGAAAAACAAAGAAAAACTCATAGACACAGATAATAGTATGGTGGCTTACCAGAGTGAAGGGGGAGGCAGTGAAGGGTGAAGGGGTCAAATATATGGTGGCAGTACAAGATTTGACT
The DNA here is from genome assembly GCF_027574615.1 of Eptesicus fuscus. Classification (NCBI taxonomy): domain Eukaryota; kingdom Metazoa; phylum Chordata; class Mammalia; order Chiroptera; family Vespertilionidae; genus Eptesicus; species Eptesicus fuscus. The sequence goes on from NC_072480.1 coordinate 80,049,598, forward strand.
TTGGGTTGTGGGCACACAATGCAACATACAGATCATGTATCATAGAAATGTATACTTGAATCCTATATAATGTTATTAACCAATATTACCACAATAAATTTAATTTAAAAAATTAAACACAGAGCTGCCACATGACCCAGCAATTTCACTTAAGGGTATTCATCCACAGAAAAAAACAAAACAAAAAAACAAACAAACACCAACTTGAAAAGATATATGTCCTCCTATGTTTACTTCAGCATTAATAGAAGCAATCTAAGTGTCCATCAGTCAATCCTATATAATAAAACCCTAGTATGCAAAATGACCTAACAGCAGAACGAACAGCAGAACGAACGCCACAATAGCCAGTTGCTATGATGTGCACTGACTACCAGGGGGCAGACGCTCAATGCAGGAGCTGCTCCCTAGTGGTAAGTGCACTCCCACAGGGGGAACGTTGCTCAGCCAAAAGCTGGGCTCATGGCTGGTGAGCACAGTGGCGGTGGCGGGAGCCTCCCCTGCCTCTGCTGCAGGCGGGCAGTAAGGAGCAAGGGTCCCAGACTGCGAGAGCCCCAGACTGTGAGAGGGATGTCTGACTGAAGCCGGCAGTTGAACATCCCCCAAGGGGTCCTGGACTGGGAGAGGGCACGGGCCAGGCTGAGCGCCCTCTCCGCCCCCAGTGGATGAATTTCATGCACCGAGCCTCTAGTGAATGGTTAAAGAAGATGTGGTACATATACAATGGAATATTACTCAATAAAAAAGAATGAAATCTTTCCATTTGTGACAACATAGATAGACCTAGAGGGTATTATGCTAAGTGAAATCAGTCTGACAGAGAAACACAAATATCATGATTTTATTTATATTTGGATTCTAAAACAAAAATAAATAAACAAAGCAAAACAAACAGACCCATAGCTAGAGATAACAAGCTAATGGTTGCCAAATGAAAGGGAGGTGGAAGTAAAGGGTCAAGAAAAGTGATTTTCATCGTTAATGATGAAAGAGGAAGGTGGTAAGTTTATCAGAGGAAGATGAGTCCAGAACAGATAATACACTTTAACTGCCTTTTAGTTTTAGTTTGCCTAATTTATAAAATTTACTCATGTCAACTCAGAAAATTGGCATTCTCTGAATGTGGTTTTCATTTATATCAACCTTTTTAAATATTCACTCTGTATTCCTGTTTTCCCTTATCCTAACCTCTGTAAGAACGGAAACTTTCTTCTTGAAATATCCAACAAACATCTTATTCCCCAGCTATTACTTGTCCTTAAGTAATATATTTTGAATGAATGTGATTTCTATACAGAAAATACAAAATACACTTGCATTTATTTAGTTCTTTAACCTGTGAGAAAAAAATTAAGGCAAATGTGGTTAAGTTATTAATGGTAGACAAAAACAATAGAGGGAAAAGTGGCTTTAAAACATGTTACTTACTCTAGTTCATAATTTCTTACATTTTATATTATAGTTTTGATATGATCATTTTTAGGATTTTTTTTTTTTGCCATTGCTTTCTAAATATACAGGGGATTCCTTCAGTTTGAAAATATCAGCTATGGAATTGAACCATTGGAATCTTCAGCAAGATTTGAGCACATAATTTATCAAGTAAAAAATAACAATACAGATATACCAATGTTAGTAGAAAATTACAGCAATATTTGGCAGAAAAAACAGACCTATAAAGATTATTTAAGCTCACAGGTAACTATAATAATTCTGAAGTTATGACATACCATGAAATTACTTCTGTAGATTTTTTTAATTATGAAAAAGAACTGCTTAGCAGTTGAGTAGAAATATTAAATTTGGTATCTTTTTTTCTATATCTTTAAACAAAACACCCATATTCTACCTAAAATATGAAAAATTATACAATAATATATTGCAAACTTATTGCTTTATGATGTATTATGTAGCATTTCTCATTCTTGTATTTAAATAAAATGCATATTATTAAATAAAATTTAAAAATAGGGGAAGAATAGAACCACTGTTAGTTATTACTAACAGTTATCACTGTTCCATGGGAAAAATACTTTTTAATATTTTTACATATTTTTGTTACATAACTTTACTACCAAAACATATCTTTCTAAAACAAATAATCATTTGTCTACATTAAACTCTATTAATTTATCTATAGGCTGGAATATAATTTTTGGTTGACAGGTGTTTTCTTTTCATCACTTTGAATATTTTAACTTGCTATCTTATGGACTCCAAGTTTTATGATGAAAAGTCAGGTGTTATTAAACATATTAAGGATTCTTATATATGATGAGTCCCTTCTCTGTTGATGATTCCCTTCTCTGTTGCTTCTTTTAAGTCTCTCTCTCTCTCTCTCTCTCTCTCTCTCTCTCTCTCTCTCTCTCTCTCTCTCTTTTGCTTTATACCAGTTTTGTTATGATGTGTCTTTGAGTGGATCTCTTTGAGTTGATCCTAGCTGGAATTCATAGAGCTTCCTGGATGTTTAAATAAATATGTTTCACTAAATTTGAGAAATTTCTGGCCATGAATTCTTTCTACCGCTTTATCCATCTTCAATAGGGTAATGTTGGCCTCACAAAATGAGTTATAAAATATTCTTTCTTCCTTAATTTTTTGGATGAGGTTGAAAATAATTGGTATTAAATCTTCTTTTAATGTTTGGTAGAATTCACCAGTGAAGGCATCTAATCCTGGATTTTTGTTTATTGGGAGGTTTTTGATTACTGTTTCAATTTTCTTACTAGAGATTGGTGTCTTTTGGTTTTCTAATGCTTTTTTGTTCAGTCTAGGAAGCTTGTTTCCCTTTAAAAATCTGTCAATTTCTTATAGGTTATCCACTCTGGTGTCCATTGTAGCATCTTCTCTTTATTTTAGATTTCATTAATTTGAGTCTTCCTTCTTTTTTCTTAGTGAGTCTAACTAGAGGTCTGTCAATTTTGTTTATCTTTTTAAATTGCCAGCTCTTCATTTTATTATTTTTTTTCTACTGTCTTTTTGTTCTCAATTTCATTTATTTTTATTTTGATCTTTATTATTTCCTTCCCTCTCCTGATTTTGGGCTTAATTTGTTATTCTTTTTCTGATTCTTTAAGTTATAATGTTAGATTTCTTATTTGAGATTTTTTGTGTTTATTTCTCGAGGTAGGCCTGTAATGCTATAAACTTTCCTCTTAGTACTGCTTTTGATGACTCCCCCAAGTTTTTTATATATTATACTTTTAGCTTCATTTGTCTCTATGTAACTTTTGATACCTTGTTTTTCTTTGATCCAAAAGTTGTTCACTAACATGTTGTTTAATCTCTATATATTTGTGGTTTTTCCAGCTCTTTTCTTGTAGTTGGTTTTCATTTCATATCATTATAGTCAGAAAATACTAGTACAATTTCAACTTTCTTAAATTTATTGAAACTAGTTGTGTACACCTACATATAGTTTACTCCTGACTATAGTGCCCTTGAGAAAAATGTGTATTCTGTCTTTTTGAGATGGAAAGTTATAGTAATATTAATTAAGTTCATTTGCTCTAATGTATCATTTAAGGCCAATATTTCCTTACTGACTTTCTGTTTGGAAGATATTGTTGGCCATGGGGTATTCACATTTCATATTATAATTGTATTGGTGTCATATTTTTGTTTTAGGTCTGTTAGTAATTGATTTCTATATTTTGGCACTGCCAAAGTGGAGGGAGAGAGGGAGGGAGGGAGGGAAGAAGGAAGGGAGGGAGGAAGAGATAAGTATTATGTCTTCTTGAAAAATTTTCCCCTAGAGAGAGAGAGAGAGAGAGAGAGAGAGAGAGAGAGAGAGAGAGATTATGTCTTCTTGAAGAATTGTCCCCTTTACCATTCTAAAATGTCCATCTTTGTCTCATGGTACCTTTTTTGTTTTGAAATCTCCTTTGTCTGATATAAGTACTATTGTTTCTGCTTTCCTCTGAATGCCATTTGTTTAGCGTATCATCTTCCACCTCTTCACTTTGAGCCTATGTTTGTTTTTGGAGCTGAGATAAGTCTCTTGAAGGCACATATAATTGGGTCTTAAATTGTTTTTTTATCCATCCCGCTATTCTGTGCCTTTTGATTTGTGAGTTCAAACTATTTCTATTTAGCATGATTATTGACATACTAGAGGCCCAGTGCATGAAATTCATGAATGGGGGGGGGGGGGCCCTCAGCCCAGCCTTCACCCTCTTGCAATCTAGGACCTCTGGCTCCTAACCGCTTGCCTGCCTGTCAGTTTGATTGCCCCTAACCACTCTACCTGCCTGCCTAATTGCCCCTAACTGCCTCTGCTTGCTGGCCTGATTGCCCCCTAACTGATCCCCTGCTGGCCTGGTAGTCCCCTAAATGGTCTCCTGCTGGCCTGGTCACCCCCAAACTGCCCTCCCTGCTGGCCTGGCCACACCCTAACTGGCCCCCTGCTGGCCTGGTCGCCCCCTAACTGCCCTCCCCTGACAGCCTGATTGCCCCTAACTGCCTCTGCCTCAGCCCCAGCCACCATGGCTTTGTCCGGAAGGAAGTCAGACATCCAGAAGATGTCTGGTTGACCTGGTCTAATTAGCATATTACCCTTTTATTAGTATAGATGAAGACTTACTGCAGCCATTTTATCTTTTATTTTCTGGTTGCTCTGTATCTCCATTGTTTTTTTCCTCTTGTGTTTTCTTCTGTTTATTTTTTTTAATTTCTTTATTGATTAAGGTATTACATATTTGTCCTCATCCCCCCATTACCTTCCCAACCCCTCCCCCCTCATGCCCTCACCCCCCTGTTGTCTGTGTCCACTGGTTAGGCTTATATGCATGCATACAAGTCCTTTGGTTGATCTCTCCTCCTTATCCCCACCCTCCCCTACCTTCCCTCTGAGGTTTGACAGTCTGATCGATGCTTCCCTGTCTCTGGATCAGTTTTTGTTCATCAGTTTATGTTGTTCATTATTTCCCATAGATGAGTGAGATCATGTGATATTTATCTTTCTCTGACTGACTTACTTCACTTAGCATAATGCTCTCCAGTTCCATCCATGTTGTTGCAAATGGTAAGAATTCCTTCTATTTTACCACAGCATAGTATTCCATTGTGTAGATATACCACAGTTTTTTAATCCACTCATCTGCTGATGGGCACTTAGGCTGTTTCCAAATCTTAGCTATGGTAAATTGTGCTGCTATGAACATATGGGGTGCATATATCCTTTCTGATTGATGTTTCTAGCTTCTTGGGATTTTGTCTGTTAACTTTAGTTGGGTGGTTTCCTATGACTTTTTTCTCTGTTTCCTCTTTTGTTTACGTTTCATGTCTAAGCTCTGCATTTTTGTTTTATGGTTACTATTAGGTTTTTGTAAAATGTTTCATACATACCATAGTCCTTTTTCTTCTTATTGCCTCATATCCATTCACCTGTACTTGTGTCCTTCACTCCTCCTATCCCCCCCCCACACACACACATACATAAATTATCCCTTTTTATGTTGTGTGTTCATTGCCAAATTGCAGTAGGTTACTTTTAATGCTTTCCCCCCTTTAAATTTTATGTTATAATTAAGTGTTTAATGCTCTCTTTTTGAAGTAGAGTTGTAAGTTTCTGTCTGTCATTTACTCAAAGTTTGTGTACCATTTTTTCTTTATGATTCTGCTAGAAGAACTTCTTTTAACATTTCTTGCAATATAGGTCCTCTGGTGGTGAATTCTCTCAATTTTTCTGGCCTGGGAAAGCACTTATTTCTCCTTCATATCTAAAGGGTGGCTTTGCTGGATATATTATTTTTGGCTGGTTGGTTCTCTCTTTCAATATTTTGAATATTTTTGTCCACTCTCTCCTGCCTTGCGATGTTTTCACTAAAAAAAAACTGATGATAGCCTAATGGGATTTCCTTGGCAGGGTACAGTGTTTTACACCCTGGATGCCTTAAGAATTCTTTCTTTGTCATTAACTTTTGACAGTTTTCATATAATGAATCTTGAAGAAGATTTTTTTTTTTTGCATTGAACTAATTAGGTGTTCTTTTGGCTTTTGTATTTGAACACTTTCCATAGGTTTGGGAAGTTCTTATCAATTATTTCTTTGAATACATTTTATGTTCCCTTCTCCCTCTCTACTTCTCTGGATATACCCATTATCCTTACTTTGTTGTTTCTAATGGAGTCAGATAGTTTTTGTAGAACTCTTTTCTTTTTTTCTTTTTGTTGTCTCTCTTCTTCCTCCTGAGCCATTTCTGTTTCAATCATCAAGAGCACTAATTACATCTTTCATGTGATCTGCTTTATTTCTCGTGCTTTAATTATTCATCTCATTTATTGAGTTCTTTAGCTCAAGAATTTCTGTTTCTTTTTTTTATATATAATACTTTCAATCGCTTTGGTAAAGTATATATTTTGGTCATTAATTTTGTTTCTGAGATCACTGAACTGCCTTTATGAGTGTTTTGATATCTTGTTGAGGTTTGTTTGTTTGTTTGTTTGTTTAATAACTGCATTCTTGGATTCTGTCATTTGAATCACAATCTTCCCTGTCTTTGAGTTTGGTTTCTGGAGACTTTATTTTCTTTCTTTGTTAACTTTTTACATTGGTTATTCATGATACTTGATGGATTACTTCTGTTCCTGTACATTTGAGATAATGAAGTCTTTTTTAGTTACTCTTTGCTTTTAACAATTCAGCAGGCTTCTAAACAGAGGTCCTTCATTTGTTTTTCAGTAGATGATGCTATAGTGCAAGTTTTTGTTTTCTCTTAATAGCACTGGAATCTTGGTGACGTGGTGTGACCTCAGTCATGGAAAATACCCTGTATTTCTCTGTGTCTTGGATGTCCACTCTGTGTCTGGGTTGCTGCTGTCGTGGGGCGCCATCTTATGGTGGGATATAGAGGGTAGTGAGGCTCTGGGCCTGGGAGCTCCCAGCACTGCCTCCTATTACCAATGTGTGTCTCTGCTTCTTCAATAGGTCCCACCTCTACTGGGTTCTGCTGCGATGGGTGGGCTAGAGGATGTAGGTATGTGGATTTGAAGTTTTGCCTTTAAATCAGTAATGGCTACCACAAGACCACAGCTTTCTCTCTCTGTCAGCAATGACCATCATAAATCCTCTACATCTCTACTACTGCCACCAGGTTTCACCACAATGGACTTGTAGGCAGGAGTGTTGCTTCCCCCAACCTGCCTCCCTTACTGTTCCAATGTGCCCACTTTCAGATGGACTGATGTGTGGTTCTTTCAGATGTCTCTGCATTGAACAGGGGATCCTTTGTTTCATTATAATTATCCAACTTGTTGATGTTGATTCTGCCATGATGTTGCTGTCCATGTGGATATGTTATTTTTAATGAAAAGGTTTAAAAAGTTTTGGCTTTGTATACTCATATATATAGTTTTAGAAATAACTTTGAGTAGAAAGATTTGAACTAATAAAATTTAACTAAATATCAATTTTAATAATTTAAATTATTTTAATGCCCCCATTCCTGCTGCACATTATTTCAGTTTAAATAACAAATCTTATGATCACCATTATTATAAGCCTAATAAGGGTTGATAAAAATAAAGAGAACTTTTTTTCCTACAATACTGCATATATACATGTAGTCATACAGACTGACAGGGAATGACAACAACCTATACATTTGGGCAAAAGTAAGCTTAGAGTTGTTAGTATGCAAAACACAGTTTATTTTTGTATTATTATTTATTAAATATTGTATTATTTTCCATGTGAACAATTGTAAATTACTTTTGCCCCACCTTGTGTATGGAATGCCAGCATATTTTAATTTCCTATGGAAGTATAAGCAAACATTTAAACGTAGGCTCTACCCATTGAGTCCAGTTTGCTTGTTTATTTGTTTTAACCTAGGCTATTTTGTAACAGACCCAATATTTGTACCTTTCTTACTCTTACATTTAGTGAATGATATGCTTGGGTCAAGAATGAAATTTTGGTTTCTTTGAAATTTATATATGTGAAATAGCATTTTAATATGTTTAAGATATACTAGTAGCTCACATAAAAATTACCATTAAAGTGCCAAATGATGATGTAATAAGCTGGTGATCTATAGCTGACTGCTGGCACAGTCAAGAATTATATGATCACATCAGAAGGAACTTAAAGCCTATGCCCTGGAACTACAGAATTATTTCTGCTATTGTGCATTCTGTTCTTTCCTGTGCACCCATGTGGTTGATAGTACAAGTCACATACCTGAATTCCTGTGTAGACTGTGAGTTCTCAAAATTTTCCCATATTTTTTTTTGCTGAATAAATGAAATATTTTTATTGTGACACAGTTGGTGTTCCCATAATCTTTAGGAGGACAATTCATGAAAAATTCTCAAAAGTTCTTTTAATAATGTAGATTTGCATGAGTTGAAGACAATAGAATGTGTATATTTCTACTCATTTTCTTTCTCATTTAGTATGAAAACAGAGTACCTAGACTCCTTCATCACTCTCACAGGCTCACTGGCATTATTTAAATTTAGAATATATTTTCAAGTGAATTTTTTTGTTTGTAACTAATTTTTATATTTAAGTCCATGTGACTCTGTAATAAGAATAATTTGTAAATTTTCTCTGAATTATTAGTTTTTTAAAGTACTTGTTTTTGTTTTCTTAAAATCAAAGTGAGCATTCCCTTGCCATCTATTACAATATATGCAAATAAAAAATTGAATCTCAAAAAAAAGTCCTTATGAAGATATTTTATGCATTCTGTTTGCCTTCTTTACATACTACTTCTTGTATTTAACAAATTTAATGTATGTTATCATTTGCTCAATCCATTTTTTTCCCCAGGAAATAACTCTTTCAAAACTATTACCCCAATATCTAGAAATGCATATTATAGTGGAAAAAGCTTTGGTAAGTCAAACCATCTCCTCCTCCCCTCCCTCTTTTCTTTTCTCCAACCCTCAATCCTGTCTCTCTTTTTTTCTCTCACTCTCTCACTCACTTTTTCTTTCTTTAAACTTAATGAAATTTTTCTTAATTTCAAAGCACAAAATTAAAAATTTGGAATTGTTTTATTATTTCCAAATAAAGATTCTTTGTTTTAGGTATTATTACTAAACGCTAAAACTACCCTAGAATGTGTTACACTGTCTATTCCATGCTTCATCCCCAGCTCAGCCCAGTATCTCTTTAACCCCATTTTCTAACAGTCTTGCCTTGCTGTAGCCTCTTTGGTCTTATGTTTTCTTTGAACATACGAGGTATTTACGATCTTACAAATTTACTTAATACTTTTTCAACTTTATCACAAATAGTTGTAATATGTAATTGTATATATTGAAAGTGTACATGATGATTTGATATACACATATATTGTGGAATAATTACCAAGATCAATATAATAAATCCATCTATCACCTCACATAGTTAGCTTTCTTTTTCTTTCTTTCTTTCTTTCTTTCTTTCTTTCTTTCTTTCTTTCTTTCTTTCTTTCTTTCTTCTTTCTTTCTTTCTTTCTTTTTCTTCCTCCCTCCCTCCCTCCCTCCCTCCCTCCCTCCCTCCCTCCCTCCCTCCCTCCCTCCCTCCCTCCCTCCCTTCCTTCCTTCCTTCCTTCCTTCCTTCCTTCCTTCCTTCCTTCCTTCCTTCCTTTCTTCCTTCTTTTTTTTTTTGTGTGTCTATGTATGTGTATGGTGAGAACACTTAAGACCTACTCTCAGCCCAGCCAGTGCAGCCCAGTGGTTGAGCATTGACCCATCAACCAAGAGGTCACCAGTTCAATTCCAGGTCATGGCACATGCCTTGGTTGTGGGCTTGATCCCCAGTAGGGGCGTGCAGGAGGCATCCAATTGATGTTTCTCTCTCATCGATGTTTCTGTCTCTCTAAAATCGACAAAAGTATATTTTAAGAAAAGATCTACTCTCAGTTCCTTTCAAGTATATAATACCATATAATTAACTCTAGTCACCATTCTATACATTAGATCCTCACAACTTATTCTTCTTATAATTGAATTTTTTTATTTTTTGATCTACAAATATACGTTTTTGTTTGTAGTTACATAAGTTTTGATATGTCTATTTCCATCAATATTTATGTGTTTGTTTTTTTCATTTAAAATTTTCTAATAGAGGTATTTTTTTTTTTACTAAATTTGTTAGGATGACATCATCAGTTCACAAAACTTCATGCAGATTTCAGGTGTACAACTTAACAAAACAACATCTGAACACTGCATTGTGCACCCATTGCTCCAAGTAGAGTCTCTTTCCATCACGATTCCACCCCCCCACCCCACCTTACCCCACCTCCCCACCTACCACACCCCTTTCCCTCTAGCTAACATCACACTGTGGTCTGTGTCCATGGGTTATGCATATATGTTCTTTGGCTAATCCCTTCAAATTCTTTCATCCAGCTTCCCAACCCCACTCCCCTCTGATAGCTGTCAATCTGTCCCATGTAGTCATAACTGTTTTGTTTGTCAGTTTATTAGTTTCCACATATAAGTGAGATCATATGGTATTTGTCTTTCTCTGTCTTATTTCAGTTAGCATAATAATCTCCAGGTCTATCCATGCTGGTGCAAAAGTAAGGTTTTCTTTTCCTTCTTTTTCTCTTCTTTTCTTTTAATGGCTGAGTATTATTCCATTGTGTAAATGTACCCCAGCTTTTTCATCCACTCATCTCTGGATGGGCACTTGGGCTGTTTCCAGATCTTGGGTATCCTATATAATAAAGAGCTAATATGCTAATTAGACCAAACAGCAGAACAATGTCCTGACGATCTTCCGAACAAAATTGGGGCTGGGAGGGCTTGAGGCAGCCTTGCACAAATTTTGTGCTTCAGGCCTCTAGTTGTAAATAATACTGTAATGAACATAGGGGTGAATTATTTTTTCAAACTAGTATTTCATTTTCTGGGTTTTTTTTTATATATGCCCAAAAGTGGGATCCCTGGATCATACGGCAAACATTTTTTGAGAAAACTATACTGTGTTCTTAAAAATAATTTTCAAATTGGTGTAAGAAGTGTGTGTGTGTGTGTGTGTGTGTGTGTGTGCGTGTGTGTGTGTGTGTTTGCGTGTGTGTGTTGGAGTCTTGGGTAATTTAGATTTGTATTGGTTAGATTTAAGGTATTTGAGGATTTTCAAATTATATTTTTGTTGTTCATATTTTATTTTATTCCATATGGGTAAAAGAGCATGATCTGAATGATGTAAATTCTTTGAAATGCTTTGTTACTTCTTTACGACTCAGTATATGGCTAATTTTGTTAAAGTTTCAAAAGATTTGCAAAAGATTAATTATAGTCTGTCCTAGTTGGATGCAGTACTCTATACATGTTAATGAATGAGATATTTTACTATGTTGTTTTGTTTTTGGCCTCTAATTCCATCAGTTATGGAAAGAGTTGTGTCAATATCTTGTATTATTATTGTGAGGGGTTATATTTTTCTTTTAAATTGTGCCAATTTTGTTTTCCATATTTTGATGATATGTATTAGTTTATACTAATTCAGCATTACTATGTCTTCTTCCTTATATAGTCAGAATGTTGTCCTTATAAAATAAACATTTGGAACTAGTGATGTATTACAAAGTATGATGACCTTTAGTATAAAAAAAATTCTACTACCATTTGATGATCTTGAGTATTCACAAACAGTCATAAATAAGGATTTTTCTTATTTGTGTGTTTTATATTTCACATGTACAGGGGTGGGAAAAGTAGGTTTACAGTTGTTCATATGGAAAAATACATGCAGGTTATGATAATAATAATACAATAATAAACTCTGTTTTTCCCATACTCACAACTATAAACCTACTTTTGCCAACCCCCTTTATAGTACTTTCCTAATACAATATTTTGATAATACAAGGAAAATATTTTGTCTAAAATACACTCAATTTTTAATTCATCAAATAGAAATGTGTAATTAATTTTACATTATTTCTTTTATCAACATTTATAAGCAGTACATCAGTTTTAATAACCATGATAATTGTGAATGAGCAAAATATACAGATTTTTCAGATTTGGTAGAATTCTGTATTTTGTATTTGTCTAATTGGCAACTTGTATGGAGGTGTTAAGCTTTTTCCAAATATGACTTCAAAGACCAGATGTATTCATTGAGCTTCAAAAAAGGTGTATATGTCTTCTCAATAATTTAGTATTTATGGAGATCAACTTTCCACTTTTCCTTTACATTATTTCATTTTATTACTTATCAAACTTTTTTGAATCTTTCAATCCACATAATTCTTGCTTTCCATCATTATAATTTGTCTTTTTCCTATAGATATATTTGAGCTTTTCAATTATTTTTAATGTTTCTTTACTTGCTCCTTTTTATTTAGTAAACATACAACCAGAAATATGATGCCACTTGTGTCAATAGAAAGTTTCTAGTTCAAGAAGTCCCTTTATAGTAACTAAGAATATGTAAAGTCACTTTAGTACCTCTTGAGGATTTCAAGAGTGTCTTTTAAATATATAACATAGAGGATGGTGGGAACAGATGAAAGAAGGTGAAGAGATTAGCCAAAGAATGTATAGGCATAGTCCATGAACACAGACAACAGTGTGGTGATGGCCAGAGGCAGGGGTTCAGAGGCTGGGTGGAGATAGATAAAGTGGGAGGAAATGGGGCACAAGTGCAAATAGATAGATAGATAGATAGATAGATAGATAGATAGATAGATAGATAGATAGATAAAATATGTAACAAGTGAGAATGTCTTTTGAATGTCCAAGTACAGTTTTTAGTTGTTTTCTTTTATTGTAAATGTTATCTTCTTTATATTAGTATGCTTTAAATTGTTTGAAAAGTTCTGTTTTTTCTTCCTGATATTATCACGATACAATCATCTAAAAAGTTGCTATCACTCACATTTTAAAGAAACTGCAAAAAAATTTGTTTTTCAGTATGATTATATGGGGTCTGAAATGATGGCTGTAACCCAGAAAATTATCCAAATTATTGGCCTTGTGAACACTGTAAGTTTTAACTTTCTTACATTTATAATTTTATGAAAAAATTAAAAAAATAATTTCCATTCTATTGTAACAAATAAAAGTCTCAAACGCCTTTAATATCACAAATAACCCACTAAACTTTTCCTTTATTTTTATTAATTCTGATGTAATAATTTGTTACTTAAATAAATATAACATACATTTTATTTCTAGATGTTTACTCAATTAAAATTGACTGTGATACTGTCCTCCTTGGAATTGTGGTCAGATAAAAACCAAATTTCTACCAACGGGGATGTTGATGAATTATCAAAAAGATTTTTGGCATGGAAAAGGGATTATCTTATCCTACGGCCCCATGACATAACATTCTTACTTATGTAAGCATAATGTTCTACATTAATAAAATATATACATAAATAATTCTATTAATTTGATAACTGAATGCATTTATTGTTTTTTCAACATCCCGTAGGTCCCTTTGAAAACATTAAATAAAACATGGCTGTTAAAATGGAGGTGATAGTGTAATTAGAAAATGATTATTTTTTTAAATGAATCAATTACATAACAGTATATTTTGGGGTATGAAAAGTTTTTTCTTTCATATTTTTTATGATATCAACTATACCACAAAATATATACATGTAAGCCTTAGCTTATTAATGATGCAAAGAGTGACACTATTCTGTTAATATTACCTAAAATATGTTAACACACTTGGTGTGTACTGTTTGGCAAAGAGGAACTTGTTTTTTGGTAATATATAATTTTAAAAAATGCTTATCTTTAGGAGAGGCAAGATGTTTTTCTTCCATAAATTAAAAGTCCTTTTTGTTTTAACTTTTAGTGATCAAAACAATGAATACAAAATAAGGAAAACTGAGGAGAATTTGAGATAATAAAATTATCTCAAGACTAGGAGTTAGGTTAAGAAAGATAATTTGTATTAAACTGTAGCCCTACCCAGTTTGGCTTGGTGGATAGAGCATTGGCCTGCAGACTGAAGAGTCCCAGGTGTGATTCCGGCCAAGAGCACATGCCTGGGTTGTGGGCTCAATCCCCAGCAGGAGGCAGCCAATCATTGATTCTCTCATCATTGATGTTCCTATCTCTCTCATCCTCTCCCTTCCTCTATGAAATCAATAAAAATGTATTTAAAAAATGAAGTAAATTATAATTTGTATAGATTTGAGCATTTTGTATAATACATATTATCCACATCAAAAAGTTATATTTGAAAAATTATTTTAAATTTTATGGAAGATTTTAATAAATAAATAAATACATTTTTCTGAATAACTATTTTAATAAAAAATCTATGTTATAATGATGTAGTTACAGGATACATCCTAAATATATGGGAGCAACATTTTCTGGCATGATATGCAATAAAAGCTATGATGCTGATATTGCTGTGGTATGTAATATTTGTTCTTTCTATTATATTTTATAAGTTTTATTATATATAGTTAAGTAGTGTATAATAATTTGATTTTTTCTCTATGTATTATTATTTTGTTGGCACATTATTTTAATCTCAGGAAGCTTATTTAAGTATAGATTTCAAACATAAGAAAATATTATTAGCAAGCATTAATATATCCATTCGCCAGGTAGGCATAAAGGGATACTAACATTTGCATTAGATTTTCTAAGGACAAATCATTTGATCAAATTGAAAGCCTCTTGTATGCCTCTTTCAAATTCAAGAAATAGAAAAAATTATGAATTTATGTTTGCCATTTACATATATATTTCATACTATTGTTAAAAGTATGTCTACCCATTAACTACATGTTTTTCTGAATTGTTCTTATTTTATGTAGCATTTCAGAACCATTTCAACAGCTTTTTAAAGGACAGATACACATTGAAACATATAACTTTACTACAATTACTTTTACTTAAAATGTTTATTTTTATCAAGTAATGCACATGTACTTATTATAAATACAAATTGTTTTACAGACTGAATAAAATTAAACAGTTCCTTGCATAAACTAGACCCCTTGAATCTTCTTTCTCCTTTTTTTAACTTTTCCTCCTGGCACATAACTTCATGTTCATTTCTAAGCTTTATTGAAGTGCATCATATAGAGGGAACATTGCACAAGTCATAGTATATAACACAGTTAATACTTAGGTACAGACATCACAGAGATCAAGAAATAAAATATTATCGACACTTCAGAAGACACCTATGAATCATGCCTCCTCCCACGGACCACCCACACCAAAGAAAACCACTGTGCTGCCAAGGTCAGTGTGGCTCAGTTGGTTGAGCATCTGTGTTCTGTTCTGGCTTTAACCTTCCATCAAATTCTGATACTGAGATTTTCCTCTTTCTTTCAAGCTTTCCTCTTACAGGATAACAGGAAGCCTATTAACTCGTTTTTCTACTTTCCTAGATGATATTCCATGTTTCCATTCACATATAGGCACATACGTACACACAATCTTTTTCTTTTCCTTTTAGATATGAGTTACTTAAATGTTAGTATAAATTTCAGCTGGTGTGGAAAAATTAGGGAAGTTTTAAGAATTTTGCTTGTAATCATTAAAGGGATGAGAAAGGTGTCACAGTTTATTAAAATAAAATAATATGCACTGCAACCAACCTTTTTAAATAACTTCTCATTCCTAATCATTTTACCATGGTTTCCCTATATCTCTAACTTCTGTTATTCCTTTTAGTGTTTGTTATTTCTTTACTTCACTCATTATACTACAACCTTTGAATAGGTTCTCATATAATCACCCTACCCCTATTCATATAGCTGGATCATTTTCCAAGTTTTGTATCTCAGCCTAAATATCATTCCACATATACATTTTCCTCATTACCTTAACTAAATAGTTACACTCCTCCTTAAAATTCTCTATGGGAACACTTCTATTCCTTCAGAGTACTTTTCATTATCTCTTTATATTTGGAAAGTTTATTGTGAATTTCCTGTTTATTGTCTTTCTCCTCTTCTATAATATAAGCTTCAGGTGTGAGCATAGTCCATTTTTTGAGTGCAACTATAGTCCCATCTTCTATCTTAGTATTTGACACATGTGTATGCTGAATTAATTAATATTCATTAATTAGATTAATTGCTTTAGTGAGGAAGATAAATGTGTTTTATATATTTTTAAAATATATTTTTATTGATTTTAGAGAGTAAGGGAAAGAGAGCGAGAGATAGAAACATCAATGATGAGAAAGAATCATTGATCAGCTGCTGCCTCCTGCATGTCCCACACTGGGGATTGAGCCCGCAACCTGGGCATATGCCCTGACCAGAATTGAACCATGACCTCCTGGTTCATAGGTCTACTCTCAACCACTGAGCCACGCTGGTTGAGCCCAATGTGTTTTATATTGATTGCATCAGAATTCTAAGTGCTTAAGTCTACAGAATTTGGGTATGCCAGTTTTTAAACCAGAGAATATTGGTAGTTTTACATAATATTATGTTTCATAATCAATTAACTAGTATGAATATTCATATCAATGACATATCAAAATAAAGTGTTGTAAAATATGCTGAAAAGAAGATATCAAATATCAATTTTCATAGGAATAAAAATGTATTAATTTATTACCTGCTTTTGTTTTCTTCTTATAAAGTGGTTTTCTCTTCAATATTCTTTATTTTAGTATACAGATGCAATAACTTTGGAAGGATTTTCAGTTATCATAGCTCAATTACTTGGCCTTAAAATAGGCCTAACATATAACAACAACAATGAGTGTTCTTGTCCAAGAGCTACATGCATAATGAACCATGAAGCAGTGTAAGCCATTTTTTATTCCTATTTAATTTCACATTATATATTTGTGAGGTTGTTTATAGATGTGATGAATTTTTTATTCTTTATGTTCAACTCCACATCATAAATAGGAAAGGTATGTTGTACATGATGAAATATCTCAGTAACAAATTTTTCAAAGTGATATAAAACTCCAGAAAGTGGTAAATCTCACTGAAGGGAATTAGAGTGTGAGAGGGGACATAATCTATACCAATAAAAGCCTAGGTGACCATCATGCTCTCACATCATCACAAGATGACTGCCCCCATGTTGTCACAAGATGGCCACCCCCATGTCATCACAAGATGGCCGCCCCACGTCATCACAAGATGGCCACCACAAGATGGCCGGCAGGGGAAGGCAGTTGTGGGTGATCAGGCCATCAGGGGAGGGCAGTTGGGGGCAACCAGGCCTGAAGGAGAGGGCAGTTGGGGGTAACCAGGCCAGCAGAGGAGGGAATTTGGGGGTGATCAGGTCAGCAGGGGAGCAGTTAGGTGTGAATCACGCCAACAGGGGAGCGGTTATGGGATGATGAGGCTGGCAGGCAGAAGCTATTAGGGGAAATCAGGCAGGCAGGCAGGTGAGCGGTTAGGAGCCATCTATCCCAGATTGTGACAGGGATGTCTGACTGCCAGTTTAGGCCCGATCCTGGGATATCCCCCAAGGGGTCCCAGACTAGAGAGGTGCAGACTGGCCTGAGGGACACACCCCCCTCCCCAGTGCACCGATTTTGTGCACTGGGCCTCTAGTCTACATATAAAAGGCTAATATGCTAAATGTTCCTCCCCCATCCAACTGGTCACTATGATGTACACTGACCACCAAGGGGCAGACGCTCAACTCAGGAGCTTCCAAGCAGCAGTGACTTAGCAGCAGCGGTTCTCAGGTGATGCACCCTGAAACCAGAGAGGAGGGAGCCAGTTCATTTCTGGGCCATGCGATTACACTTTCGGCCATGGGTTATGTTGTTGCTGAGGGACTGTCAGCCCGAATCTGGTTTACTGCACACTTGCGTTTGCATTCTACATCCTGTATGACAGCAATTCCAGGACCCTTTGGGGGATGTTGGAGAGCTGGTTTCAGCCCAATCCCCACAGGCCAGGCCAAGGGACCCCACCTGCCGGAGGGAGCCCACTCACTCCATGGATACTGGGGAGAAACCACGGGAGGTTGGCTCCAGGGCATGTCCGACCCTTCTTGTCCAGTCCTGTCCTGCTGGCCAACTTCTAATTAATTTTCTTTCAATGTGCACAAATCCGTGTACTGGGCCACTAGTTTTAGATAATGTTGTTAAGAAAGACCTCTTTAGAAAGTGACATTTGAGCAAACATCTGACTGAAATAATGGAGGAAGTTTTGTGTATAGAAGAGAAGAGCATATCAGGTGGAGAGAAAGGTGTATGATGTATGTATATATGGATGGATGGATAATAGATAGATTTAACTATTATACCATATTTCTTTCTTGGGAAGATACATTTTTAATGTAATTTTACAATGTTAAAGACAAGCAATGATAAATTAAAATTTAATCTTGGTTGACTTTAATCTCTGCTAAGGTACAAGTATTTCATTTGAGCTATTTTGGAATGCATGTCAGTATATATGGAGTATTGTTTAGATGTGGTTTTATTAACCTGGTTTATTTACCTGAGGAATTTCATTTTAGGGGTTCCAGTGGTGTAAAGATTTTTAGCAACTGTAGCATGCATGCCTATAGATATCTTGTTTCAAAATTTGATGCTAAATGTCTTCAGAAATTTCCAAATTTTCAACCATTATATAAAAATCAATCAGTGTGTGGTAATGGGATTTTGGAACTTAATGAAGAATGTGACTGTGGCAGTGAAGAGGTGAGTAATGAAGATTGAAATTTGAGCACAACTTCTTGTGTTTCTAATAAGTGATTATCTTGGTATATATGGGATTATATATGCAAGTATCTTATATAATAAAGAGGAAATATGCAAATTGACCGTCATCCCATGTGGTCAAAGATGGCTGCCCCCATGTGGACACAGATGGTCACCACAAGATGGCCAGCAGAGGAGGGCAGTTGGGGGCAACCAGGCCTGCAGGGGATGACAGTTAGGGGTGACCAGGCCGGCATGGAGGGCAGTTAGGGGCAATCAGGCTGGCAGAGGAGGGCAGTTAGTGACCAGGCTGGCAGGGGAGGGTAGTTAGGGGCAAACACGCTGGCAGGGGAGCAGTTAGGCATCAATCAGGCTGACAGGGGAGTGGTTAAGGGGTAATCAGGCTGGCAGGCAGAAGCAGTTAGGGGCAACCAGGCAGGCAGGCAAGAGAGCAGTTGGGAGCCAGCAGTTCTGGATTGTGAGAGGGATGTCCCATTTTGGAGAGGGTGCAGGCTGCACTGAGGGACATACACACACACACCCCATGCACGAATTTTGTGCACCAGGCCTCTAGTATTATATATTCAATATAGAACTAAGATATGAAAATGGGGACAAATTAGATATATGAATCACTTTCCCACATCTCTTCAATTGCAAAGATAAGTCATGAAAACTTGGTTTGCACACACTGTTTGATTATCCCAGCAGAGAGATTTTAAATATATTGGCTAAATAAATTTATTTTTCCACACAATTTAATGCCTAACTCATATGACCTCACTCTCTTTTTTCTTTACAAACTTTTCCTGAATTTGGTTCACATTTTTCCATCTCTTGTGGGTTGCAAGAATGTCGAAACATTGTAATATTTCTTTTCAATCATTCACAAATATTCCTATATTTTCAAGTTTCAGGATGATTTTCTATTTGCTCACTTCTGAATATAGGTATGCAGGCTACTCTAGTTCCATCAACCAAATATTCAAAGCATGCTATTTTCAACATATAGGACCACATATTTTGTCTACTTTAATATCATTAATGTATAATATTTAACAATCCCCCTCTACTTAAATATAATAAAGTTTTTCCATGATTACTCCCCAGAAGTTACTTCAATTTTGTGTTGACCTACAAAAATAACTGACCACCACTTGTTTTCATACTATTAAACTTTTTAACTATCTCTATTCCCCCAAAATAATATGGGGATGTAGATAGGAAAAACAGTCAGTATTTTAACAATCATGTATGGTGATAGAAGATTACTAAATTTATTATGGTGATCACATATGAAGTTATATGTCAAATCACTATGTTGTATGACTGAAACAATTATGATAGTATATGTTGACTATACTTGAATAACAAATACATTTAAAAAATATATATATGTATATATATGTGTATATATATATATGGTTTTAAGTTAAAAAAGATAAAATCAAATTACTGTCCTGATATTTTGTACTTAATGATGAAATAAGTAAAGACACCTAAAATGTGCTGTCAACATATTAATATTCTAACAAATAATAAATTAGAAAAAAGTGTTAAGAATGTAATCATGCTTCAAAATTTTATAAATACAATGCATTTACATGGAAAAATAGTTTTTAACATTATTTTAATTATTACCTAATTTCAATGACAATTGACTGCCATTTTACCTTGTAAAAATATGTATGTATCAACATATCCTATTTTGTTTATTTGCATTATAGTAAAACATAACTTCTGGTTAATATACTAAATATATTTTTATTATATATATTGTCTACCTCTACTAACTTTATTCACAAAGGGAAACTTTAGTAAACAAATTACTAAAAAGGCAATTGGGACAAGTTTTCTTTTGAAAACTCACCCTTTTCCCTCCAAAGATATATTTCCATGTTGACAGTTAAATTAATTACCAACTTAATTACTTACCAATTTATTAATAATTATAAATACTTAACTATAAAACATTTTACTAATATCACTGATCAACTGCTATTTTAGATGTTATGTATTTAGTTCTTATAGTTGGATATGACTTTGGATATTCTTAGCTATAGTATAGTGTATTATTAAAAAAATTGAACACAGCAGGAGTATTAAATAGAAGTTGAGATTAAGAAAAAAGAGCTATTAAATGGCTGAACTAGAATACTATTTCTTCTTCTGATATTTTAGGAATGTCAGTTTAAGAATTGCTGTGATTATAACACATGCAAACTGAAAGGCTCAGTAAAATGTGGTTCTGGACTATGCTGTACACCAGAATGTCAGGTAACTTTCCAATATTTATAAAAAGGAAATTGAATGTGATAATAGCAAGCTATGTTGATTAAATTAATGTAGAATTGATGAAAGAATGTCAAAGTAATTCAGTGGAACAAAATAATGCATAAACAACCACAAGCATGTAAAGAAAACTTCTGTGAAATAAAGAAAGCATCTCAGATTGGTACTGATTATTCTCTTGTGTTGAAAACACAGTTTACCAATTTCTAAATTAATTATATAAACGGTAGTATAATCATATACGTTACTATATCAAAACCTCAACTCAAGAAAATTATAAAGTCAAACAAATAGTAAATTATTAATTGTGAAAAATTGTAACATGAATAGCAGACAAGTGTGTAGCATAGAGAATATGCAAAGAATGCTCACATATTGATAAGTAAAAGGCAAATCACACACATACACACATACACACAGACACACAGAGAGAGAGAGAGAGAGAGAGAGAGAGAGAGAGAGAGAGAGAGAGAGAGAGGCAAATAGAGGGCCCAGGTAATTTACAACAATGTAAATATAATTGTTTAATGTGTACATTGCTCTTTTTTTAGAAACTAAGGTGAACCTAAATAAAAATAATAATGCCGTATCATAAAGCAGACATTCAAACAGCAATCTTAAATTTAGGAATGTCAGATATTGGCTAAGGAATGGGAACAGGTATTCTTGGATATTGTTTGTGGAATTTTGGATTTCTATAATTCCTTTATGAATATTTTCATATCTCTGAATAGAGTATAAGTTGTCAAATTAAGTGATCACCATCATTATCTCTTTTATTTATTTATCTATTCTAGAATCATACACATGTATGGAAAGCTGAGGGAAAAATATTAATTACAGGACTGTTGGCAATAGCAATTCATAAAGGCAAATTTAATATTTATTAGTATTGGAATGGTTACATAAATTACTTTACATTGTGCAAGAGTTAATAAGTGCAAGCAAAATATACATGCACTAATATGATATTTCAAGATACATGTTTGAATTAAAAAGTTCCATAATGAAAAATATTTTATAATTCCAATTCTGATAAATTGTATCATAAATATTTCATATAGTTTTATCCACCTTTTAAATTAAGATACAATGTCTTAAAGTTATTTTAATGAATACTTCTAAGTTATTATTATAAACATATGCAGTCTAGCACCACAATCAAGAGATGAGAGATTTCATCATCACTTTCCAAAAATCCTTGTGTCATTTGATAGTTAATCCATACCTTCACCCATAGAATTGTTGGCAACGATGAAATTATTATAATGAAATCTTGTAACTACAGATCTGTTTTCCACATCTCTAATTTTGATTTTGCAAGAATATAACATAAATTAATCATACAATATGTGTAAACATTGTCATTAGGCATCTTCGTATAAAACATTTGAGATTCAACCACATTGTGGTGTAGTTCACTGCTTCTTTTGTTGCTGAATAGTGCATGTATGCATAACCCATGGACACAGACAATAGGGTGGTGAAGGCCTGGGGCGGGGACAGGGGCCAGCTAGAAGAGGTCAGTGGGGGGAAAAGAGGATATATGTAAGACTTTCACCAATAAATATTTTAAAACATTTAACAATTTTAAGAAGAAAAAGAAAATATAATCAGTCCGGAGTGTTTATGGGAGGAGCTAAGGCTATGGAAGTCATGTACATATTCACAAGACTATGCAAGAACTAACGCTCTAGGAAGAACTCTATGCTCATAATAAAGCTCTATGGTTTTAACTTGGCCTTAACTTCCTCTTCCTTTGGATAAATACCTCTCCAATTTGTCTTACTGGGTAAAGTGTGTGCACATGGCTTGTCATGTCTGCAGGTGCTGGGTTGCAATCCATTCTCTTTACCAAATAAACCTTTTTGGTGACAAAACACCTAGTAGATATCAATTTTCTGTCATCACCTCCCAAAGTAGAACACAAAGCAGTTTGCAAAGGATCCTTTTGAGACAGTTACTTTTCTGCATGCTTCATAATGAATACCAGTACTGTACCTCCTATTTCCTTCTGAGAACTAACTGCCTTGGTTAACTAACTCTGTGACTCCCTCAAGTATCAATGATCAGGCACATCTAATCTGATAAAACTCTTCAGTAAATAATTGAAGATAGTCATTTACAGAACATGGTATTCTTTTTCTGTTTTCTCCTAGATATCAGTAGCAGGCACTCCATGTAGAAAGAGTACCGATCAAGAGTGTGATTTTACAGAGTACTGCAATGGAACTTCTAGTGATTGTGTTCCTGACACTTACGCATTGAATGGCCACTTGTGCAGTTTGGGAACTGCATTCTGTTATAAGGGACGATGCCAAAATACTGATTATCAGTGTGCCAACATATTTGGAAAAGGTGTTGCTCTTTCTTGTATATATATATTACTTCAAAATCGGATCTTTTTGTTAGATATAATACATGTCAGACAACTCAAGAAGTGGAAAAATCTGAATCACAATCTCAGTAAAAATTAAATTTGAATTAAATAAGGTTATTTTTTGTAGAAATGTTTGAGGTTTTTCCAGGGTAGTGTTGTACTATTTTTTTCCTCATGGTTTTATTTTTGTATTTGGTAATTAACTGCCAGAGTGAAAATTGTGTTTACAACTCCTAATTTACATGGAGCTTAGAATGGCAAGTCAGTAAATCATGAATTTTTACTATAAAAAGGGCATACTCCTTATTTTAATAAACAAATAAATATTTGACCCAGAAATGAGTTAGTTGACATTTGACATATTTTTAGTTCTAATTAAAATAAAGATGTTTAGGTAAGACTTAGCCTTTTGTGTGTGTTTACTCCTCCTATATATGCTCTGATCTCTTCACAAAACTTACCCAAATCGGTAAAAAATTTGACCTGGTGATGCAGTTCCTTCCTCTTTTATTCATTTATTTGGTTCCTATCCAGAGCAAGCATTTTTTCTTCTTTTTTAAATTGCATTTAGTGGGGTGACTTGGTTAATAAAACCATATATATTTCAAGTGTACAACTCAATAAAACATCATCTATATACTGCATTGTGTGCTCACCACCCCAAGTCAAGCCTCTTTCCATTCCCCCCTTTTGTCCCCTTTCACATTCCCCCATTTTCCTTTTCCTCTGGTTCGCATTGTTTCTTGTTCTTATTTTACCAAAAATTATATGACAGAAGGTTGTTCTAAATCAGTCTAATATATGAGTTATATGAATTAACAAATAGTTTAATTTAAATTGTGCTTTATTTTAAGTTAATTTAGACCTTTAAAGGAATTGTAGACGTTTAATTAAATTAATCATATTTTTCCACTATATATATATATTGAATGTGTGTGTGCAGAGAGTTGGTAATTTTCAACAAGAGGAACATAGTCACCTGGTTAATGTACTCATGGTGCTTATGATGAAGAGATAAAGACAGTGAATATGTAAACACAAAACAAATATAAAAATTATTTCGCTAAGTATAGTTTAAAGTTAAAAACAAAAAAGAACGCTAAAAGAAAAATAAGGTGCAGTGGACAAGGAAAATATTTCCAGGTGTCATTATTCTTCAGCTATCTCCTTAATCCTTCAGAATTGTCTCAACTGCAAAGACACACCTCACACACCTGGGCACACACTTCCCAGAGCAACACACATCCAGGACTAGACATTTTGGCCCAATCAGGCACAAATGAGGCCCATTTCACACTCTAATAGGCTACTTATGCTCCATAGCTACACATGAGATTAGTCAACTACCCCAAGAGGATGACTGACATCAGTATGTATTACAAGATTTTTAAAAACAACAACAACAAAAAACAGCCTGGCTGGCATGGCTCAGTGGTTGAGTGTCAACCTATGAACCAGGAGGTCACCAGTTCAATTCCTGGTCAGGGAACATGCCCAGGTTGCAGGCTTGATTCCCAGTAGGGGGCATGCAAAAGGCAGCCGATCAATGATTCTCTCTCATCATTGATGTTTCTATCTCTTTTCCTCTCCTTCCTCTTTCTGAAATCAATAAAAATAAATTAAAACGACAACACAAGGCCAGATAGTAGTGTTTGACTTCTAGAAATAAGATAGATAAAATCCTATATAATAAAAGGCTAATATGTAAATAGACCAAACTGCTGAACGACTGGTCGCTATGACACACACTAACCACCAGGGGGAAGACACTCAATGCAGGAGCTGTCCCCTGGTGGTCAGTGCACTCCCACAGGGGGAGTGACACTCAGCCAGAAGCCAGGCTCATGGCTGGCCAGCGCAGTGGCGGTGGCAGGAGCCTCTCCTGCCTCCACAGCAGCACTAAGGATGTCCGACTGCCGGCTTAGGCCCACTCCTTTCAGGGAATGGGCCTAAACCAGCAGTCAAACATCCCCCAAGGGCTCCCAGATTGCAAGAGGGTGCAGGCCCAGCTGAGAGACACCCCCTCTCCCCCGAGTGCACAAATTTCATGCACCGGGCCTCTAGTTATTTTAATAAGAAGGAAGAACAGAATATCAAACATATATACCTGGTCTATAGATAGTTAGGAAGATACTTCATAGAATATGATTTCTATTCTATATGTTCTGTGGGCAACCAACAATAATATTACCCAGTTTGTACCATCAAAAGAAATAAAGGATAGATGATTAGGAGACTGAAGAGAGTTACCTTAATTAATGCCATAATTTTATGTCCAAATTCTGAAGCTAAGACTATTTTCAAAACCAAAACTCATTGACTTAAGGGGAGGTTAAGGGCCCCAAAGGAAAACTCTACAACACCTTAGATAATATTCATGTTAACAACGCTTCTAGTGTATCCACAAATGACCTACAATCATTTAATTGGCTTATCTGTTCACTGGGGAAAGAGAAATACCCAAACATTTTGGAAACTGGTGGACAAAGAGTCTGAATTGATGTGGATACCCAGAAACTCAGTGTCATCATGGTCTCTCTATGAGAGTGAGGACTTATAGGGGTCAGGGAATAGAGTTCTTACCAAGTTTCAGTTTACATTGGGTCTACTAGCCCCACAAATTAATTTGGTAATTATTTCTCAGTCCTAGAATTTTATAGGAGAAAGCCTCTGTAACTGTCCTTTTTCAGAAATTAGTGCTACCTTCAAAGATCTAAAGGATGCAGAGGTGATTGGCTATATAATAGCTACATTTAATTACTCAATCTGATACCTGCATAAACCAGATGTTCCTTGAAAGATAATAGTAATCTACTGAAAATGCGTAAAGTGGTAGATTAAGTAATTGTATCCACTGTGCCAGATGTGATATGTATGCTCGAGCAGATTAGCATGGCCTTAGATATGTGATATTAGGATAGTCATTAACTTTGCAAAAATATTCTTATCTATGCCTATTTGAAAAGAGAATTAGAAAAAGTTTGCTTGCAATAGATAATGGTATTAATTTTGAGTTTTACTCCAGGACAATGTTTATTCAGTCATAATGTAGTTGAAGACATTTGGACATCCCAGAAAGTATTACATTAATCCAGTCCAACAATGATTTTGTACTAACCTGGTTAAATAAGCAAAGTATAACTAGTATGTGGGTGGTCTCAGACATGTGCTACAAAGAGCAGTAAGTTAACCCTGGAAATATTCAGGAACAGTCATATCAGTAAACTTTGCAGGAATCCAGTTGTCAGAGGCATGATTTGACATCCCCTACAAGGTAGAAGACAAACTGTATCTTGTATGTACTAGGACAATGGAAGAAGTACAAATCCTTTGTTTCTTGGGGAAAATCTGGGAGTTGGAAGTTCCCTTTCAATTGTATGGTGCTGTGTCACAGGTTTTTGCTCATAAGTGACATGTTTCAAATATCTCATTTCATTAAGCAGAGAAATTATCAAGTCTGAAACCCTTTGGACAAGGAAGTATGCATGACCACAGAGAGGAGAAGCAAATTGTTTTTAACAATATAATTTACTGCAGGGAGGAGAAGCAAATTATTTTTAACAATATAATTTACTGCAATAGATAAAATCTCTTTGCTTTCTATTAGGTAAAACAATTGATAAGGTAAATATAGGGGGAAAGTATAATCAAGATCATGATATTTTGATTATTCAATAAGCAATTCATTAGCTTTTTATTGACAAAATTTTAAATTTGGATTAAAAATAATAACTTAACCAATGTGTTTGCATTTTAAGGTGCTCAAGGTGCTCCATTTGCCTGTTTTGAAGAAATTAATTCTTTTCGTGATAGCTTTGGAAACTGTGGTTTTAAAAATTCACAACCATTACCTTGTGAACCAAAGTATGTATATAAAAATGATTGTTTCATTAAATTCTGTATTTCTTATCAAGAGACACCAAATAGTAAATGGACAGTAAATCATATGGCAGGAGAATATTTTGAAATAACATATGTATTTTCCTTCTATATAATTTACTTTTCTATTTCCCTTATTTTTTCCCTGATACTGTTCAATTAACGAGTCTAGATTAAAAGAGGGCTGATGCTTATTATCAGAGGAGGGAAGTGGATGCAAACTGCCAAAAACAAACAAAAAAACAGGAATTGATGCTACATGTTGAGAATTAAAATGGCATTTTTATTAAGTCAATGCATGATAGTGATCATAAAGCAAGTGCTTTGACTAAAAATACATGATTGTGTGAACAATAGCTTGTTTGTTTGTTTGTTTCTTTCCACATTACTGACATATAAAATATTGCAATACATATGAATAGCTGAATATGTAGTTCTGGAATAAGCTATAGAATAAAAGGAATTATGAAATCTAAGAAAGAAAGTGCCTACCCCACAACAACACTTCCTGAATTACACAGGAGTATTAAAAATAAAAGAATTGCAAAATTAGTAACAGATAGGAGGTTGACCAAGCTGAGTAATGTAATAACTAAAATGAAATCTATATATATAAAAGCCAAGTGACCAGAATGATGGAATGACCAGTCACTATGATGTGCACTGAGGCAGCCAGCTGACCCTGCCCCCGATTGCCCCGCCCACTCCATGGCCCCTCCCCCTGGCCAGCCCGGCCCCCATCAGGGTGAGCTGGCCAAACCTTACCAATGCACAAATTCATGCATCGGGCCTCTAGTATTCAATAAAGAGGTTCAACAAAAGACTTGATCAAGCAGAAGAAAGGGTTAATGACTAGGAGTCAGGAGAGTAAAATTCAAACAATCAGAGGGAGAGAGAGAGAGGGAGAGAGAGAGGAAAAGAGAAGAGGAGAGGAAATGAGAGGAGACAAGAGGAAAGAAAGAAAGAGAAATAATAAAAAGAGGAAGTGGGGAAGGAAAGAAAGAGAAAAAAAGAAAAGGAAAGAAGGAAGGAAGGAAGGAAGAAAGGAAGGAAGGAAGGAAGGAAGGAAGGAAGGAAGGAAGGAAGGAAGGGGAGGGAGGGAGGGAGGGAGGGAGGTGGAGAGTGAAGATAGCTTAAGGAATTTATGGAACACCATCAATAAGAGCACAATACTCATTATAAGAGTACCAGAAGAAGAAAGAGTGAACAGGACAGAAAGCTTATCAAAGACATCATGATTGAAAGCATTAACATTCCTAACCTGGGGATAATAATCCCCAGGAATACTAGAGAAACCAAATAAGAGGAATTCAAAGTCAACCAAATCAAGACACATTAAAATTAAAATTTTAAGGGTTCAAAACAAGAAGAAGATCTTAAGATCAACAAGACAGCACACATAAGACAGTCAGATTTTTAAGTAGAAACTTTGAAGAGAAAAACGGTGCTCAACAAATCATCTGTAAAATGCAGATCAACCACAATGAGATATCAGTTCACACCTGTTAGAATGGATATTATAAAAAGACATTAGATAACAAATATTAGCAAGAATGTGGAGAAAAGAGAATCCTTGTATACTGCTTGTGGAAATGTAAACTGGTATAGCCCCTAAAAAACAAACAAATAAGAGTTTGTTGAGGAAATTGAAATATAGCTATCAGCAATTGATTCAGCAATTCCATTTCTAGCTATTTACCCAAAGGAAATGAAATCAGCATTTCAAAGATATTTTAATGCAGCTTTATTCGCAGTAGCCAAGGTATGAAAACAATCTAAGTGTCCATTAATGGATGAATGGATAAAAACAAAATTGGTATCTTTCTAGCAGAATATTACTCAGCTTGTAAAAGGGAGAAAATCATGTGATTTGTGGCAACATAGATCAACCAGTATTCTTAGCGAAATAGCCAGATAGAGAAAGACAAATACTGGTTAGTATCACTTACATGTAGAATCTTAAAAAGAATAAGTCAAATGCATAGAAACAGAGAATAGAAAAGTGGTTGCCAAAGGAAAATAAAAAGAGGTTGGTAAAATGATACAAATTTTCAGCTAAAGATGAATAAGGTCTGAGGATCTAATATACAACATTGTGACTATAATTGACAACACTGTATGTTATATATTAGAAATTTGCTAAGAGAATAGAAAAATGTTCTCTCTCTCTCACACACACACACACAAATAGGATAAAATGTAAAGTGATGAATGTGTTAATTAACTAGATGTGTGGAATTCTTTCACAATGTATATCCATATCAAATCATCACTTTTTACACTTTAATAACTATCTTATAATTTTGTCAACTGTCTATAATAATAAAAGCATAATATGCTAATTAGACCAGACAGCGGAACGACCTTCTGGACAAGCTGGGGCTGCGAGGGCTGAGCCCCTTGCATGAATTTCATGCATCAAGCCTCTAGTACCTCAATAAAACTGGAAAAAATAGTAGCAAATATGTTATGGAGGTCTACTATTAACATAGTTTCTATGGCTAAACCTTTGTTATTCTATACTTAAAATTTGCTATGAAGGTAGATCTTATGTTGAATGTTCTTACAACAAAAAATAATAATTGTTATAATACAAAGGGTGGAGGAAACTTTGGAAAGTGATTGGTATGTTTATTTCCCTGATGGTACTGATGGCTTCAGAGTGTGTACTTGACCCCAAACTCATCAAGTTGTATACATTAAGTGTGTACAGATTTTTAGAGATCAGTTATACCAAAACGTGGCTTAAAAATAGAAAAAGAGCCCAATTCAAGAACTAAGAGAGGAGGACAGAATATACAAACACTCAGATACAGTCAAGTGATACAGGGAGAAGCAGGACTTTCTTTTAACGTACAAGACATAGTCAGAAAAAAATTGTTGAATTCTTAGGTAAGAACCACACTCAACATGGTTAAAAACAATTTGGTTCCTTTGAGGAGATTTTTGAAGATTATAAATGTCTGGAGAAGGTGTCTAGTTGGATGGGACTAAGATAGCATTCACCTGTCACCACATAAATTTATATTAAGTATGGCATGTAGAGAATGAAGAATTTTCCAAATACCTCAGCACAAGAAGAATAATGCATTGAAAGAGAAGGTCTGGAATCATAAAGTGAGTGCTGATGAGGGGAAATCTCATGAGGAGGCCCTGTATAGTCTCTAAAAGACAAGGAATAATCAGCCATACCTGTTGTAGATAACAATACAGAACACCAGTGATCAGGCAGATCTGCTACACTACAGTGGATGCCAACAGGGACAGGAGATGGTGGTAAACCAGCCACACTTCATCTCTCTCCTGGGTGACCAGGGGCATGTCTATTGCCCTGGGTCTAAGATTACCTATGAAAGAATGAAAAAGAAAGGTGGAAGGTGCCATAAAATTTAGCAAGCATGATTTATCTGGACTTCATCTGAGCTGAAGATAGTACATTAATTTTCCTGAAATAAAATCACTAGAAGAGACTGGAAGTCAATAGCATAATCTATCTGCTCTAAGTGGATTGTGATCCCTTTACAGAAAAGAAAAGGCAGTACCAAGAATTCAACCACAAATGCAAAATTTGAGTGAGTGGACTTTGGAGAAAGAGTTTTGTGTACCCCATGGCCACACTAGAAAGAGACCTGCCATGCAAAGCTGGTTTAAGATGTAATTCATAGAAATAGAATGGAGCCACAATTAAACTATGTCAATATCTAGATCTGAGAAACTAGAAAAATTATGTGGTAGGGAGAGAAGCTTGGAAAGAGATTTAGGTTTTTGTCTCTCAAGCTCATTTCAATCTTCACTTAATGATGTCGTTAAGCTAATTCCTGCAATATTAAAGAACCCAGAATGATCTTTTAAGACAAATTAATTAATTTCCTAAGTGGATAAATTTCCTAAGGGGAGACTTTTGGAAAAATAATCATGAAATGTTCAACAGATCATACCAATACCTAAGAAATGGTTGTTTCCATTGAGGATGAGAGTTGATAGAGCTGAGTGATTCCAAGAGCAAGAAATAACATAGATTATTTCCAAGCCACAGACTAAAAATTTTATAAGCCTCTTAGAGAAGCCATTGTTCTATCCAATGATAGATTATAAATTGCAAAATAAACTGTTTATGGGACATCCTTTGGTATGCTGTGGTATAAAGGAGATTTAAACATTTCTTAATTCTCAAGAGAGGAGTACAGAACTATTGAAAATATCAACATGTTGGAATAATCTTGAGATAAAAATAAAAAGTCTGTATATTACAGAGCTGTCCTGAGTAAAGATGATAATCAGAGGAGGCTCTAATGATATACAAAGAGTATATAAAGGCAATCAGCTACTCTTAGAAAATCTTGAGTAACAAATGACCAGACTGGGCAATCTACAGTAAAGTGAGGACAGGTGATGAATTTCACCCCAAAATGTAATAAAATATGATGAAAGAGAAGGAAGGAAGGGTATTGAAATCGGATTGCTCTAATACAACTGGAGGCTAGCCAACAAATTTTATTTCTGAAATAGGAAATAACATCATGTCTATACATTTGAGCTGTGTGTACTTTTCAATTCAGCTACAAAACTAATTAGTTAAATTGCATTAAGTTTTACACCAAAGATGTTATTTTGACTTTTTTTTTTTGGCTTTATACCATCAATTAAATAACATTTATGCTACTGCCCATGTAATATCACACTTATTTGGAACTTGGTATCATTAAAAGAAGACATTATGAGAAATTTTCTGCTTTTCATTTCTAGGGATGTTCTCTGTGGAAAATTAGCTTGTGTTTGGCCACAGAAAAATAATTATAAAAATAATATTCAGTATGCAGTTTATTCATATACTCAAGGGCATGTATGCTTATCCATCCCTACTGGATTATCAATGAGATCAGATACAAGAGATTATGGCTATGTGGCTGACGGTACTGTGTGTGGCACACAAATGGTAACAAAACATGTTTGTATATTTTAGCTTTAATAAAGTATGTAATTATCTGATACTATATTCAGTGATGACTATCACAATTATAATGAATGGATTTCAACCTGGTACTGTCACTTATTTCCCATATGATATTGAAAAGGTAATTAAACTAAATCTCAGTTATCCAATAACTCTTGTTCAGTTAACCTGTCATCAGTCCTTATCTGAGGAAATATGTATGTGTTTTAAGCATAAGATTGCACTGACAGGTGACTTAATTTTACATCTTTGAATTCTAACAGTGTTAAATCATAAAATTCTAATTTTGAGTTTTCAATTTTCCCTGCTTCACAAAGAAACATAATTGAGCTTTCATATTTCTTAAATCATCTTCTTATTGTTCGACCAAAATGTAAATGGGAGAGGACTGGAAGAAGCAAACAAGAAGCCTGTTCTGGGAAAGCATTGTTACAGTGATGATGTACAAGCTTATGTATACATGCATCATCTATACATACATAAGAGCATAAAATAAAGGGAGAACAAAAATGGTCCTGAGGATTAGTTAGCCTGGAAGTATGAGGGCACACATTTCAGAAAACACAAGGCCTCTGAGAGTTAAAGCAATTGTAAGTCAGTATGTTGCATGTAAATGGCATTCAACACTTGCTGAATTAAAAATAAAATGAAACCTTGACATGGTGAATCAATTAGCCAATTCTTATATCTGGGCTCAACAATCCTATCCCCTTGGAAAACTTGTTTGCTGTGGTAAGCAGCTTCTTTTTTATTTTTTATTGGGATGACACTGGTTTATAAGATTATATAGGTTTCAACGGTACATTTTTATGATGCAGATCATCTTCCGTTACCATATATTTGACCCCCTTTACCCTTTGCTACTGCCCCACCCCACCCTCCCCTCTGGTAACCTCCATACTGAAGTCTATGAGTTTTTGTTTGTTTTTCTTGTTTGTTCATTAGTTGCTTTTAATTTTTTAGCCCGCATAAGAGTGAAATCACATGGTTCTTAACTTTTTCTGACTGACTTATTTCTGTAGGCAGCTTCTAACATGGCTCTAATGATCCCACGTCCTGGTATTTTTCCCTGTGTATTTTTAGGGAAATCAAAAGAAAATAAACTAGTAGGATAATTAATAAAAAAATAAATAAAGGAGGCAAAGAGTCACATGTCCACATGACTAATTACCACTGGATTAACCACTTAGACATAACAAGGATTTTAGGATGGATACAAATTAAGTTAAAATATTTATCTTGCCAGATAACTCTGATCACTATTATAACAAAGATTCATGATAATTTATAATCCAAAATATTAATTCATGTTTGAAAGCCAAACAAAGTTAATAAATTTTCTTCCAATTTTTGAGGGGCAAATCATTAACATTAATCTAACCAATTATTTATAACAAAACATTAACAATTGTAAAAGCCAAAATCAAAATTATATTACATCATTACATAAGCCATGTTAAAGTAAACACCCTCATATTTTTTTCTTAAATTTAATATTGTTTTGAATTTTGTATTGGTATGCCAGTATCATTGTACTAAAATCAGATATGGAATAAAAAATCTCAACTTGAGCATGTGTTATGCATAGATAACAATTTTTTCCATATCAAATTTGCAAATGATTACAAAATACTATGTTTGGATTTTTTTTTTCAGTATTGTGAAAATAAAACCTGCAGAGAAATTCATTCAAAGAGATATAACTGTAATCCCACTACAAAATGCAAAGGAAATGGGGTAAGTGACTTTTCTTTTTGTAGTTCTAAACTGCATGTTATTTTTCTGGATAATTCAAAGTAAAAAGTATATCCTGCTTGAGAGAATTGAGAGACTACATTACTTTTAAACTGAGCTTGTCTAGAACTAGCTAATATAAAGAAAATCAGCTAAGAAAATTCAAACACTATTAAACCAATTATACACCAATTGTGTATTGAGTTTATTGTAAGCACCCTCAACTTATAAATTAGTATCATGTTTAAATTAAAAACATTTATTCTTTCCTAATGCAAATAAATGCATATTTTATATTGTTAACATATTTTGTTCATCCTCATACTCTTCATAACTAAAATTTATGGCTGAATAATAATATTTGACATTTTATTTCTTCTCAACTGCTTTATCTATGTTAATCTGGTAATACAAATTTGTCATTATTTCATATTTAATCTTATTTTCACTTCTTAAAATTTATAATTTTGGTCTTTTGTATGTAGTCAACATTATATGAATGATCCGATATTTACCAAATTTGTCAATATTCAACTTATAAATTTAAAGGTGATTGATTTAGAAGATATAAAATGCCACTACATTGTCTTCAGGGTTTTTTTTTTTTTTTTTTTTTTTATGGGCTGTTAACAAAAAGGGTAGCTATATTCTTTGTGTGTTGTTTTGTTTTTGTTTTTTTATCTTACTGGTTATCTTTTTTTCCTTTTTACTGTTTATTTTGAGGTAATTATATATACACAGGAAACTGCAAAGATTATAGAGATGTGCCATGTACCTTTCTCCTAGTTTCCCCCAATGGTTACATCTTAAATAATTGTAGTACAATATCAAAACTATGAAATTAACATGAGTATAGTTTGTTCACATAGTTCCATGCCCCTGTTATCACAAGTGTAGAATGTATAACAACCACTGCAATACAGATACAGAGCTATACCATCATTACAAAATTCTCATTCTATCTCTTTATAGTCACACTAACTCTTCCTCCCTGCACACCCCCCCCCCAGGGCTTAAAACCGCTAATATATTCTCCTGTCTTATAATTTTTGTCATTTCCAGAGTGTCATATAAGTTAAATCATATATAAATGTTAACATTTATAATGTTTAATATATATATTAAACCCAAAACAAAAAATCATTTTATTGATTTCAGAGAAGAAGGGAGAGGGGGAGAGAGATAAAAACATCAATGATGAGAATCACTGATCAGCTGCCTCCTTCCTGCATGCCCCCTACTGGGGATCAAGCCCACAACCCGGCCATGTGCCCTGACCAGGTATCTAACTGTGATCTCCTGTCTGGGCTATGTTTTGTTTTTCTACAGTTAAAATTGTTGGCCTGATGTTTTGCTTTCCTTTGTTCAATGAACTGTTGTCAGCCTCAGCTTTAATATCTGTCATAAGATCTCAAAACAAAGTTATAGATTATTGATACTTTGTTTTACAGGATATAAATTTTTCTTAATTTATCACTATTTAAGCTCAATTTTTATATTAGATTTTAATGTATTTTTTCTTTTGTTAAAGTTTTTTACTGTGAAATAAGACATATAAGAAATAAATAAAACAACATTTCTATATTTTTTACTTTTCTACATGTTATATTTCACAATTAAAATGTTTTAAAAAGAAAACTATTTAAAAGTAATGAAAATGTCAAATAAAATTTAACTGAATCTAGGGGAAGCAGTGTTTAAATCTCAATGAATCTCAACAACTCTAGTATTTACAAGTAAAGTCCCAGTGCATGAAATTCGTGAATGGGGTGGGTGTCCCTCAGCCTGGCCTGTACTCTCTCCAATCTGGGACCCCTTAGGGGATGTCTGATTGCAGGATCCAGCCTAAACCGGCAGTTGGACATCCCTCTCACAATTTGGGACTGCTGGCTCCTAACTGCTCACCTGCCTGCCTGCCTGATTGCCCCTAACCACTTCTGCCTGCCAATCTGATTGCTCCCTAACCACTCCCCTGCCAGCCTGATTGATGCCTAACTGCTCCCCTGCCGGCCTGATCACCCCCAACTGCCCTCCCCTGCCAGCCCGATCACCCCCAACTGTCTTCTCCTGCCTGCCTGGTTGCTCCCAACTTTCCTCCCCTGCAGGCCTCGTTGCCCCCAACTGCCCTCCCCTGTCATCCATCTTGTGGCAACGTCATGTGAGGGCATCACATGAGGGTGTGATGCCACCTACGCTTTTATTATATAGGATTACAGTTCAATTTTATGAGCATGTAGTTGTTCAGAAATTTCATTAATTGTGATATGTTGGCAGTTAATTCGTGTTGTTCATTTTTCATTCATGAACTACCTTTTTTATTACCAAAATTATATTTTTAGCCCTGCTGAAAATTCAATACTGAGGAGTGGTTAGAGTGTCTGCCCCCAGACCAAAGGACCCTGAGTTTGATTCCCAGTCAAGGGCACGTAGCTGGGTTGCAGGTTCAATGCATGCAGAAGGCAACCAATTGATGTGTGTCTCACATCAATGTTTCTCTCTCTCTTCTATTCTCTCTGGAAATCAATGGGAAAAAATATTCTCAGTTAAGGATTAAAAAACAAAAAATAACTATATTTTTAGAGCAGTTTTAGGTTCATAGAAAAATTGAGGGGAAAGTATCAGAGATTTTACGTATATCTCTTGGTCCCACACATGCATTGCTTTTCTTATTATCAACATTCTACAGTAAAGTGCTGCATTTGTTGCAATTGATGGTCCTACATTGACACATCATAATCACCTAAAGTCCATAGTTTACATTACAGTTCACCTTTGGTATTGTATATGCTATGAGTTTGGACAACTGTTTAATTTCATGTGCCTATCATCAGATTATTTTCACTAAAATTTTTCCATGCTCCCCCTTTTTGTACCTCCCCCATGTTAACCTATGGCAGCCACTAATCTTTTCACTGTCTTCACAATTTTGTCTTTCCTAGAATGTCATTTAGTTGGAAACATTTGGTATGTAGCCTTCTCAGAGTGGCTTCTTTCAATTAACAGTATGCATCTAAGGTTTCTTTATGTCTTTTCATAGCTTAATAGCTCATTCATTTTTATCATGGTTTAAACCATGTAAATCTATGTTGTCTAGATTTATTATGGTTTATTTATTCTTTCACCTATTATTTATTTCCTGCATTACCCCTTTATATATTTCCTTTCATTTTAAATGAATGACTATTAAATTCCTTCCCTTATTTTTCCTTGCTCAAATAAAAAAGAAATTCTAGGGTATTACTGTTTTGTTTTGTGTTTTTTGTTTTGTTCTGTTTTGTTTTTTATAACTAGTTATCTTGCAATTCTAACATTTTTTATTGTCCTTATTCCTCTATCCTTGTACCAAACTTATGTAAAAGCATTTAATCCTGCACACACAATTAAGTCTTGCCCATTTTTGTACTTTTCCATACTGTTCACCTTTCACTTCTAACTTGTGTTTTGTGTAGCTACTTTGACTTTGAGATCCCTGAGGGATTCTATGCATTAGCTTATTTTAAAAAAAATATATATTTTCATTGATTTCAGAGAGGAAGGGAGAGGGAGAGAGAGAAAGATAGTGTCATCAATGATGAAAGAATCATTGATTGGCTGCCTCCTGCACGCCCCATCCTGGGGATTAAGCTCACAACCCTGGGCATATGCCTTTTACCGCAATTGAACCCAGGACCCTTAAGTCCACAGGCAAACACTCTATCCATTGAGCCAAACCAGCTAGGGCAGCTTTTTTTTTTTTTTTCCTAAAAATTGTTAGAGATGAAATTATAATACAATTTGTTATTCTAGAAAATATGTTCTTTCTAATATGACATTGCTTTTCTATTTAATGGGAGGGGTGGGGTGCTGGAATATTTTTTTCAAAAAGTAGAAAGAAAATGTATGTGAGAGGTTATACATTTAGAAATGTTGCATATCAACAATGCAAATATTTTTGCCACCTTACAAAAGATGTCCCCTTCTTGTCATAGGATTATGACATTTCAGGTCCCTTCTCCCAAACTTGTAAATTCTGTTGTACTGTTCTGTTGCTTTCAGTCCTTTCAGAGAGTAAGTAATGTGATGCGAGTTTAATTCCCCTTACTTTCTGCAGAATGTCGCTGACCTGACAAGTACCTAAGGTTTGTGGTTTTTCTTTCATTTCTTCTATTAGAATGTCAATTTTCACATTCAGTCTGATATGTCAAGTCATTTTTTATCTAGGAATATTTATAAAATATTATTTATTGGTTATTGCTTCTGCTCTAGCTGACCACATTTTTCTTCCATTAAATTAGTCAAAATACAATGGTTGAAACCTCTGTATTATAATCACAAATTAATTCAGGGAGGGAAAACAATTATGGATTAGAATTAAAATAAGTAAATCATATTACAACCCTAATTTCAAAACTTTATATTAAAAGATTTGTAATCAGTGTACTAATTATCCCACGATAGAGGTATGGATATTTAAAATGCTTTGTGTAATTCAAGGGTGTAATTCCAACTCATTTTATTGAAATCACTTTTTATATGTAGGAGGAAAGGTTTTAAAATTTGGATAACCTTCAAATACAAACAATTTATCAGTATGACTGTAAATGGACAGGACACAGAATCTGTAGAATTATATTAAATATCTATACAATTTAATATTATGAGTCTATTTTTTAAATATGCCAGTCCTATGTCTATACAGAAAGATAGGAAAATAGGTTCATGGTATAATATTAGTGATATTAGTTTGGCAAAAAACCATGAATGTGTGGAATGTGTGTTGATGTATGTTTGTGGATGTGGGTATCAATGTTTATATATGAATATATATGAATGAAATGCAGAAAATGCTTACAGTCAGGGGTGGAAGTTAGTGAGGACTCTTTCAGGTCTATGTATTTTAATTTTTTAATTTCACAAAATTTTACTTTAAAATGAAAATTAGTAGTAAACCATTCAAACAGAAAAGCATAAATAACATGTAAACTGCACAGAATGTAAACTGTTAGTGATGCAAGCTTATCATAAAGTTTTATTTTATAGTTCATTTGAAAAAGTTTTTGCATCTATGTTAGTTTGGAAAATATATTCACTTAAAATGAAATACACATGGTTTCATAATAGTGTTGAATTTCTAAAAAGGGCTGGGATAAGAAATTAAAGTGGTCAAGTCAATTGATGGTAACTTTATCACAATATTTTGTGTAGAAATTAAAGAAATTAAATATGGAAGTGGGGAAAGCAAGTATTTTGAAAATAAATTGATAAATATTTGTGAAAAATTCTAACATCACCCAATGATATGCTTTCTTCTGTGAATGCCATGCACATAATTTTGTTGAATCAGATGATTACTGGGATTAGTGGGGTAGTCACATTGTAAGGTTTAAAAATGTGTCGAATCACTCTATTGTACACCTGAAACTAATATGACCAATATAAGATTATATACCAACTAGAGGCCCTGTGCATGATTAAATCATGCACGTGTAGGGTTCCCTACACGCTCTCGCTTTCGATCACGGGGGAGCTGGGTGCCTGTCCGCTGGTGCACCAGGCCTTTCAGAGGCCTCCGGAGTGTTGGAGGCTTCTGAAAGGCATGGTGCCAGAGCGGACAGGCACACAGCTCCCCTGCTTTTGATGGTTCACAGCGGGATGTGAGCTCGCTGCCCCAGAGGCCCCTTCTATGCTGCAGCACAGCCATGGCG
This sequence comes from Eptesicus fuscus, assembly GCF_027574615.1. NCBI lineage: Eukaryota > Metazoa > Chordata > Mammalia > Chiroptera > Vespertilionidae > Eptesicus > Eptesicus fuscus. The sequence continues at coordinate 80,089,092 of NC_072480.1, forward strand.
CAGAGGCTGAGCTCGCACCGCCGCTGGCGACACGAGCTCAGCGTCCTGCCGGCCCAATCGGCTACCCCGGCCACCCTGAGTCCTGCCACCCCGTGCCTCCTGGCCAATTGTGGGCATAGCTAAGGTACGGTCAATTTGCATATTTATCTATTATTAGGTAGGAGGACTATAGTTAAATAAAAATAATTTTTTAAAATGATCAGGAAGATCATTATCTTCTGAGTAATTAAAAGTTATCATGAAGAGTGGCTTTAATTAAATTATTGTCAAACAAAATTTGTGATGAGAATTTTTTTCAGAGACACTGAATTTTAATAATCTTAGTAAAATTAGTTAGAATATTGTATTATTAAATTTCAATAAATATCATAATATGAATTCAAAATAAATTCAAATATGGAAGAACAAGCACCACACAAATGATTTGCATTCTAAAATATAAAAAATTGTAGGTTATTAAAAAACAACCAAAGCATAAGATATTTATTAAAGTACTTATTAAAGATGTTAATTAAAGTACTTATAAGATGTTAATAAAGTACTTATTAAAAACAATCAAAATGTAGAGGCCAGAAATATACTATCATGTAGGTAGTGATGTCATTCATTATTATGTTGTCAAAATTGTCACTACTTTTTCTAACCTATTTTTTATATTACAGTCATGTACCACATAACAACATTTCTGTCAATGACAGCATCTGAGACAGTGGTACCATAAGATTAAATGGAGCTGAAAAATTACTATTACCCATGACATTGCAGCTGTCTTAGCCATGGGAGCTTCATAGCATAGTGCATTACTCACATGTTGTAGTGTTGCTGGTATAAAGAAATCTAATGTGTTGATAGTTGTATAAAAGAATACCACAATTACATACAGTACATAATGTTTGAGAATCATAATAAACAACTACATTACTGACATATATTTATTACACTGTACTTTTTATCATGATGTTAGACAGTACTCTTTCTACTTATTAAAAATTGTGTGCTGTAAAACAGTATGCCATACATACTGGCAGCAGCCTCATGCATCTTGTGTTTATCACATTTCTTGATCGCATCATTTTCTCTTGTGCCTGATTTGATCTTGTGTAGTTTTGCACATTAACATGCTGTATAGGCTTGTAGACTAACAGCAATGGGCTATACCATATAGCCTAGATGTGTACTACGTTATCTACCATCTATGATCATGTAAGTGTACTCTATGATGTTAACCAATGACAAAATCATTTAACCATGCATTTCTCAGAATGTATCCTTATTAAAAGAATAGGACAGAATATATTCTTAATAAACTTTAAAAAATAATGATTTTACTCTTTTGAACTTAGGCATATACATATACTAACATGATACTAATATATACAGCCTAACATAATTTATAGTGGTTATATGTTTTTATATTTCAGATATGTAATAATTTGGGCAATTGCCATTGCTTTCCTGGCTATCGGCCTCCAGATTGTGAATTTCAAATAGGTTCACCAGGAGGAAGTATTGATGATGGAAATGTTCAGAAATCTGGTGAGTAAAAATTAAACTTTGAAAACAAAAATAGAATTTTCTTTTATGAAATAAAGAAATGTACTGCCAAGTCATATCTTTCATTATCTTCTGAGTAATTAAAAGTTATCATGAAGAGTGGCTTTAATTAAATTATTGTCAAACAAAATTTGTGATGAGAATTTTTTTCAGAGACACTGAATTTTAATAATCTTAGTAAAATTAGTTAGAATATTGTATTATTAAATTTCAATAAATATAATAATATGAATTCAAAATAAATTCAAATATGGAAGAACAAGCACCACACAAATGATTTGCATTCTAAAATATAAAAAATTGTAGGTTATTAAAAAACAACCAAAGCATAAGATGTTTATTCTGGATTACATTTTGAAAATAACATTTGGCAAAATATAAATACATATATTTATTTAAAAAATAATACCAAATCACATTTTATACTTTCTCTTGTTCCCATGAATAGACACAAGTGCCATAAACTATTTATTGATTCAACCATTCATTTATTTATTAATACCTTTTCTCCACAAACATGTTATTAAGTATCTGGTAAGGCAATAAAATTGAGATCCACATTTCAGAAAGTCTACTCATGTAGCACTGTGGAAAATCGTGTTATAATGTGAGTATGAATTAAGATAAATTATTTGAAATTCAATTGCCTTACTTGTAAAGACCTGAAGTAAATAATGAAATTGAAGATTAATAAGTTGCTACATGATATCAAATATTTGTGAGTCACAATGAATAAGGCACGATCAGTCATATTTGGCACATAGAGAAGAATATGTAATGATGATATATCATGTTTGCATAAAATAATCTGAGGATGGACACATCATAAGATAATAAATCTAGTTTTGATTAACTGGAGTTTGGTTCACCTGTGGAAGAATCCATGCAATGATAACTGTGGGAAGCCATGGGAATTTTATACTAATGTTTCCAACTCAGTAGGGACATCAAGAATTGGTATTCCTTTGTTAGTTTATAATTAATTTAATTCATAGGAATCAAAAGGAAAAATAAACAAATGGGGTTACATCAAACTAAAAAGTTTTTGCACAAAAAAGGAAACTGTCAACAAAACAAAAAGACAAAATACTGAATGGGAGAACATACTTGCCAATGATATATCTGATAAGGGGTTAATATATAAAATTTATAAAGATAGTAGACAACTTAGCACTAAGAAAACATAAACATAATGAATTAAAAAGTGGGCAGAACCCTAGTTGGTTTGACTCAATGGATAGAGCGTTGGCCTGTGGACTGAAGGGTCCCAGGTTCAATTCCAGTTAAGGCCACATGCCTAGGTTGTGGGCTCCATCACCAGCATGGGGCATGCAGGAGGCAGCCAATCAATGATTCTCTCTCATCATTGGTGTTTCTATTTCTCTCTCCCTCTCCCTTCCTCTCTGAAATCAATAAAAATATATATTAAAAATAAATCCTACCTAATAAAAGAGTAATATGCAAATTGACCACACCTTTGCTACTCCCAAGCCACGCCCACCAGCCAAGCTACGCCCACCAGCCAATCAGGGCAAGTATGCAAATTACCCCAACCAAGATGGTGGTTATTTTGCATATCAAGACAGCATAGAAAGAAGCCAAGAGCTGCAGAAGGGAGCAAAGCTGCAGAGAAGCAAGCAAGCAGGGTGGAGGAGAAGGGAGGAGAGCAGGTGGGTCAGGGGGAGAAGGGAGGAGAGCAGGCAGGGCTGGCGGAGAAAGGAGGAGAGCAGAGCTGGGGGAGAAGGGAGGAGAGCAGGCAGGGCCGGGGCAGAAGGAAGGAGAGCAGGCAGGGCCGGGGGAGAAGGGAGGAAAGCAGGGGGGGCGGGGTAGAGTGCAGCAGGAAGCCCTATTGCAGGCATCTTCCTGCAAGGGGAATGCTAGTAAATAAATAAGTAAATAATAAATAAAAAGTTGGAAGAGACCTTAATAGCAGTATGTGTCTCATATATGGCCTTCATTGTGTTGAGATATGCTGCAATAATCCCCAATCTGACAACGCTTTTTATCATAAAAGGATATTGTATTTTGTCAAATGCTTTTTCTACATCTATTTAGAAGATGATGTAATTTTAATCTTTTATTCTATTAATGTGGTGTATTACATTTATTTATTTACATATGTTGAAGCAACCTTGCATTCCAGGGATAAGTTCTATCTAGTCATATCTATATATATAAAAGCCTAAGTGACTGTTACAACCGAATGACTGGAACAACTGGTCGACCAGTTGCTTTGACACACACTGACCACCAGGGGGAAGACGCTCAATGCAGGAGCTGCCCCCTGGTGGTCAGTGCACTCCCACAGCCAACCTTCCGCAGCCAGCCAACCTCCCCGAGTCCCTCCCCATGGCCAGCCAACCTCTCATGGTCCCTCCCCGCAGCGAGCCTGCCAACCACCCGCGGTCCCTCCCCCTGGCTGGCAGGCCCCCATCAGCCTGGCCTCAATGGGGACTGGGCAAGATGGCCCTGATTGGTCCAGAAATGCAAACTTATTGTTTGGGATGAATGCACAATGGCCTTCCTTTATGTCTTCTTTCAAAAAGTATCTATTTAGTTCCATTGCCCATTTTTTGATTGGGTTGTTTGTCTTCCTTTTGTTAAGTTGTATTTCTATACACCAATAGTGAGGTAAAAGACCTGTACTCAGACAACTACAGGACACTGAAAAAAAAAGAGATAGAGGAAGACATAAACAGATGGAAGAACGTACCATGTTCATGAATTGGTAGAATCAACATCATTAAAATGTCCATACTACCCAAAGTAACCTACAGTTTCAATGCACTCCCCATTAAAATATCAACAGCATATTTTATGGACCTAGAATGAACTCTTTAAAAATTCATCTATATAAATAAAAATGTAAATGTTTGTTTGTTCAAAACCTTAAATCTCTGAAAGTTCTTCACCAATTGCTTTGAAATTTTGACACAACATTGCATTCAAATATGTGCGTGTTTTTATATACCTTATACCTACTATAATATAGATGTCACACCTGTTACAGGTAAAAACATGCTTTTTTTGAAAAACAGAGCCATCTGTTGGACGTAAAAGCAACACACGGTATACTAAATATTTTATGATTCCATTTCAATGTTTCTGATTTATGATCCATTTACAATTTCCAAATTTCCAATTTTATGATTCCATTTCAATGTTGATAATGATTGAAGATTTGTGCTTAGAAATCGCGAACAAAGTTCTCAATCAATTGGGAATGCCATCACTGAATCCATCTGCTGCTTCGTTCGATGTAGAATTGTGTTGTGAACAAAATTACAACAAGGGTGATCTTTTGTTGTATGTGCAATCAAATATTCCTAAGCTAATGCTTGAGCAAAAAGGCATTTAAGATCAAATAATGCAAACTGTCAATAACGGGGTTGGAGAAATCTTCTTAGATGTGCCACGAGGAACTGGTAAAACGTTCCTAATTAGATTGATTCTGGCAGCAATTTGATCCCAAAATGACATAGCCTTAGCTCTTGTGTCGTCTGGAATAGCTGCAACTTTGCTACCAGGTGGAAGAACTGCTCATTCCACTTTGAAATTGCCATTGAACATGCAATTCATTGAAACTCCCATGTGCAACGTTTCCAAAGCATCCTGTATGGCAAAAGTATTACAGAAATGCAAACTTATTGTTTGGGATGAATGCACAATGGTGCACAAAAAAAATCACTCGAGGCTCTTGATCGATCATTGCAAGATTTATGTGGAAACATCAGACTATTTGGGAATGCATTAATATTGCTTGCAGGAGATTTCAGGCAAACGTTACCTGTAATTCCTCGATTGACACCAGCGGACGATATAAATGCTTGCCTGAAATACTCTACTTTGTGGCGACACGTAAAGACGTTAAAATTGACTACAAATATGCATGTCCAGTTGCAAAACGATTGATCAGCTGAGATATTCTCACATCAATTGCTGGAAATTGGGAACGGAAAGGTGCCAGTTGATCTGACCTCAGGACAAACTTCATTGCCTCATAACTTCTGCAATTTAGTGACGTCAAAAGAAGAATTGGTTGAAAAAGTACTTCCCAATATTCAAACCAATTATAAGAATCATGATTGGCCGAGTGAACAAGCTATTCTTGTGGCCAAGAACAAAGACGTCTACGAACTTAACAATATTATTTAGTCAAATAATATTCAAAGTGAGGCAGTCACATACAAGTCCGTCAACACTGTTGTGGAAGCAGATGAAGTGGTTAATTATCCAACAGAATTTTTGAATTAACTCAATCTCCAGGGATGCCACTGCACGTACTGCAATTGAAAATCAGCGTGCCAATTATCATGTTGCAAAATATCAACCAGCCAAAGCTTTGCAACGGTAAGTGGCTTGCAGTAAAAAAATTAATGAGCAATGTTGTAGAAGCAACAATCTTGACAGGACCTTTCAAAGGTGAAGATGTCCTCATTCCTCACATTCCTATGATTCCAATGGATATGCCATTTCAATTTAAGAGATTGCAATTCCCAATTTGATTGGCGTTTGCAATCACCATCAACAAAGCTCAGGGCCAATCTTTAGAATTGTCCGGTTTAGATCTAGACATCAATTGCTACTCACATGGACAATTTTATGTTGCATGTTCTAGAGTTGGCAAACCAGACAATCTCTATATCTGCACAGACAATGGAACAACAAAATATATTGTATACCAACAAACATTGTGAAATTAAACATATTAAAAACGTGCGCTTTCTCTTTTCTTTCTTTTCCATTTAACCAGACTGAGCCACAGCAACGCATGCCAGGTACAGCTAGTCTGGAATAAAAAAAGACCCCGAATAGCTGCAGCAATCCTGAGAAAGAAGAATGAAGTAGGAGGGATCTCAATACCAGATAACAAGTTGTATTATGAAGCCACTGTTCTCAAAACTGCCTGGTACTGGCACTAGAACAGACATGTAGATCAATGGAATAGAATAGAGAACTCAGAAATCAACCCAAACCACTACGCTCAATTAATATTTGACAAAGGAGTCAAGAACATACAATGGAGTCCAGACAGTCTCTTCAATAAATGGTGTTGGGAAAATTGGACAGATACATACAAAAAAAAAAAAAAAAAAAAAGAAACTAGACCACCAACTTACACCATACACAAAAATAAACTCAAAATGGATAAAGGACTTAAACATAAGATGGGAAACCATAAAAATACTAGAGGAATCCACAGGCAGCAAAACCTCAGACATATGCCGAAGCAATTTCTTCACTGATACAGCTCCTAGGGCAATGGAAACTAAAGAGAAAATAAACAAATGGGACTACACCAAAATAAAAAGCTTTTTCACAGCAAAAGAAACCACCAACAAAACAACAAGAAAACCCACTGCATGGGAGAACATATTTGCCAATGTTATCACCGATACTTCCAATTTTTTAAGTGTAAGAAATAGTAAAAGGGTATAATATGTTTTACAGAATGTTAATCAGAGAAAAATACATACACCATATTACATATAGTTATATAGACATAGATATAGATACAAAGATAAGTATAGATGTGAATTTTATTAATATGCATAAAATATAAATACTAAATGGAGAAACACAAGTCATTTAAAAATCATTTCCTCTATAGAGAGAAACCATGTGACTTGGCAAGTGAGGAGGATAGGGTTTTTAAAATTTTTTACATATTTATTTATTTTTAAATTGATTTCAGAGAGGAAGGGAGAGGGAAAGAGAAATAGAAACATTAATGATGAGAGAGAATCACTGATCATCTGCCTCCTGCATGCCCCACATTGGGGATGGAGTCCCCCACCAAGGCATGTGCCCTGACCAGCAATCAAACCTTGACCTCCTGGTTCATAGGTCAATGCTCAAGCACTCAGCCATGCCCACCAGGTGAGGATAGGTGTTTGTTTTTTGTTTTTTTTTTGTTGTTTTTTTTACAAAACATTTCTTTTTATATTTGTAATGTAAGCCTTGCTAATGTATTACCTTTTAAGGTATAAGTGTCATAAATAAGTTGAATGTAGTAAGCAATACTCAAAACATGTCCACAGTGGCAGAATAATTAAACAAATATTCATAAAATACAAGCAAGAAACATTTTAAAAATTATCATTGTAATTTTAGTTTGTGATTTAAATGTTCTTTTATTTTCTCTATATGAGCTTGCAAGGTATTAAAATTTTAATTGTATTATATATATGTGTGTGTGCGTGTGTGTGTGCATATTGTATATATATATATAAAGTGAAAGGAATATAAATGTATTTAAATATTCAGTGCATATCTACTGATCTCTTATGTTTTATTTCTAGCTATAGTTGTTATTAAAAAAGACTACAATGCACATCAGAACAACTGGCGTTTTCTTAGCTTCTTCCTTGCTTTGCCCTTTTGTATATATTCCATCATTGCAATCAAGAATCTAAATGAAATAAAGAAACTCTGCAACAGAAAGATCCCAGAATTTGATGGGTAAATATGATTATACAAATAATTTATTATCATATATTGTACAAGTCATTGACCAGTGTCATAAATTTATATTATATTATAAAAAATTGTTATAGTACCTGTTATTTTAAAAAATATATAAATGGCGTTTTTATAATTTTGGTTTCTTATAGTTTATTGTTAGCATGTATACATATATATCTCTTTTGATATATATTAAAAGAAGGATACAAATAAGTTAAGATTTTGAAACCAAACGGGGAACCAAAAGAACATTTTATGAGAAAGTGAATTACATTTCTCAGAAATTTGTTTCATTAATAATGTATTTATATCTACCCACCTTTCTATTTGTTATCCAGTAACACTTTCTCAGTCTGGAGAACTTGATCATGACAGAGCCTTTTATTGTAAGTGACACAGGGGCAGGGCATCAAATACTTTCTATGTTAAATAACTTTCTATTTAAAAAGGAAGTTGTAAATTTACAATCTCTGAAATCATTATCTCTCATGCACATCTACATGTTTTAAAATAAAACCATAGGCAGTTTCAGTTTCTCACCTAGGTTACTAATTTTTGCTTGCAATAATTCCACAAGTTTGGATATTTCAAAGAATTCATAAGATTTCATAAAGCATATTCACCTAAGGATTCTATTATAAAACTAAAATGCATTATTGGCAAAACAGAGTTTTAGACATGTAGTTCACTTTATATATAAAACATTTAGGTGGTTCTACACATGGGTTCAAGAAAGTCACTGTATATGTTATAAATTGTAATTATTTTTGTTTGAACAGTCAATTATTTTTGTAACAGCTTTATTAAAATATATAATTTATATGCCATGCAATTCACTAATTTAGGTGTACAATGCAACAATGTTACTTTATTCACCAAGTTATGTAATTCTTACCACAATCAATTTTAGAACATTTTCATCACCCTAAAAAGAAATTTTGTACTCATTAGAAGTTACTCCCAGTAGTTATCAGGGGCTAGAGATTGGAGGAATTGGGAAGATGTTGGTCTAAATGTACAAATTTCCAGTTACAAAATCAATAAGTTCTGGGGATCTAATATATAGCACAGTGATTAAAGATAGTAAAAGATGAAATTATGCAACTATTTGACAAAATCACAAAAAATTTTTGTTGATCTAGAACTATACGCACATGAGAACAAATCATGAACCACAAAGAAAATTTAGATTTGGTCAAATGAAAGACATTTGAACTGAAAAGTAGCCTTTAAAGAGGATAAAAAGACAAACTATGGTCTAGTGAGATGTATTTGTAAGTCATATAGTTGCCAAATTTTTTCTACCTGCTATATATATATATATAGCTTTTTAAATTCAAACCCAAAACTTAAACAAAACAGTGGAAAAATGGGCAAAGAAAAAACATGGAATAGACTGAAGGAATATATAGATAGCAAACAAGCACATTACAATATGACTGACATAATGAGTCACTGGATAAAGACAAATTAAAACCACAATGACATATCACATTTCTCCTAACAGAATGATCTAGATTAAAAAAAATAGTGATTATAGCAAATCCTGATAAGAATGCAGAGAACGTGATAACTCACACATTGCTGTAAAAAATGCAAATGTATAGATACTCTGACAATCAACTTGTCAGTTCTTATCATACAACCCAGCAATTTCACTCTTGCATATTTATCCCAGACACAGAAAATTTAGGTTTACACACAAACCAGTACATGAACATTCTCAGCAATGTTATTTGTAATAGCTACAAACTGGAAATTACCCAAGTACTCTTTTGATGGATGAATGGTGAAGCAAACTGTGGAACTGTTTGCAGTCCTCATCATTCCTATCTCATTATCACTAGATTATTAGAAGTTATCTTTCTAAGACACAAAATACCATAACTTATTTACACTTAAATCTCTTGATTGAGAGTCAGGAAAAGATGGCTCACCTCCTCCCATGATCACATCAAAATAACAATTAAATTATAGAACAATCAACCTGGAGAGCCATCTGGAAACTATCTGAACAGAAGTCCTATAACTAAAAAATAAAAAGAAGCAGCCACAATGAGAATGGTAGGAGGAACAAATATTCAAAATGGGCTGGCCACACACTAGCAGTGCCAGGAAGAGCCTACATCATCTAGATGTGAAAATCTGTGGGGATTCCACATGCCAAGGTGAGACTAAAGACTGCTGGAAAACACAGGTGGCCTCTTAAAGGGCTTTCACTCAGACTCTTATGTGCATGTCCTCAGCTTGGGCTTCAGCAGAGGGACAATGACTCTGGAGGCCACCAAAAATCATACAGGAGAAGTTGAGTTGTATGGCTTCAGGGTGAGGGCTGGAAGGATCACCACCATTGCCACTGTGTTGAGCCCTCCTCCCACTTGGCCAAATGTTGGTTTGCATTAACCTTTTCAACTCCACCTTAAAACTCCCTACCACCATGCCTCACTCAACTCTCACACCAACCAATAACTTTTCAGCAGCAGGCATCCAGCCTTGGCCATCTCCATAGTCTGTCTTTAAAAACCCTTAAAGTTCCACAGGCCCCAGGCAGGAGACGGCTGGTCTCAGTGCGCCCTATAACTTATGTTAAGTGACCTCAGGCTCAATATTTGCACCATATCTGAATTTGCATTAACCTGATGAATACTATTTCCCCGACCCTAGTGACTTCCAAAAGCACTGCCTGGCCTAACTTGTGATCCACCCAAGAATCTTACAGCTCCAAGTCTTATGGGCAATAGGCAGGCAATGGCTAGTCTTGGGGGCCCTTGCCTTTTGCTGACCTGCTTCAGTCCCAGTACTTGCAACAACCAGTCTTGGTTTGCAGTGTGGTATCTCCAACATGCATCCAGATCCAGCACAGGCAGCTATCAACTATAGAACACTTTGTAGTTACTAACTGGTAGCCCCAGGTTGGTCACTGGCAGTGTCTGACATCGTCCTATCCCAGAGCCCCTCTTCAGATGCCCTAGAACCAACATACCCATTGCCCAACTTCAACCCACAACAGAGAACAACCCAATCACATTCACAATCTGCAAAACCCCAGGGTGGTCTCAGTGGACACCAGACTCCACTGTGGAAAATGCCACTCTGGGGTCATCCACGCACAGCAGCTCATATGCTATGGTCATGGCCAATTTTCGCAGCCAGTCAGCCTGAGAGTGAATCTGACCTACTTTTGTGATCATAGCAATTAAGGTTCAAATATAACAGGAGAGCACTCAACATACACAAGGAACACTCCTGGAGCACCTGGCTCAGGTGATCAGGGAGATGGTATTACTGGGTCTCACAGGACACCTACTACATAAGGCCATCATGTCATGACTAAAAGACATAGCAGATATATCTAATACACAAAAACAAACACAGAGATATAACCAAAATGAGGAGACAAAGATACATGTCTCAAATGAAAGAACAAAAGGGAAAAAAAGGAACTAAACAAAATGTAGGCAAGCAATTTACCAAATACATAGTTCAAAACATTGGTTATAAGCATGCTCAAGGAACTTAGGAGAAGAATCGATGAACTCAGTGAGAACTTAAACAGACAGTATGCATAAGACAGTATGCATAGGAACCATAAAAAAGAATGAGTCAGAAATGAAGAGTACAATATCTGAAATGGAGAATACACTAGAAGGACTCAACAGAAGATTAAATGATATAGAGGATGAAATCAGCAATTTGGAAGGCAAAGTAGCAGAAAACACCTAATCATAATAGCAAAAAGGAAAAAGAATAAAAAAGTTGATGATAGTTTCAGGAACTTCTGGGACAACATCAAGCATACCAACATTTGCATCATAGGGGGAGCAGAAGGAGAAAAGAGAGAGGAAGAGATTAAGTTACAGACCATCCAACCTCAGAGGGAAAGCGGGGAGGGGAGTGAGAGATCAAAAAACTTGTATGCATGCATATAAGCATTAATCCATGGATACACACAGTAGCGGGGTGAGGACATGTGCTGGGAGGTGGGTGGGAATGACTGGGGAGAGCTCAATGGGGGAAAAAAGAGACATATGTGATACTTTAAACAATAAAAATTTTAAAAAAAGAAATATTGACTGAAAACTTCCCTAACCTGATGAAGCAAATAGAAATACAAGTCAAGGAAGTGCAGGAGTCCCAAACAAGATTAACACAAAGAGGCCCACACCCAAGACATATCATAATTAAAATGGTAAAGGTAATAGACAAAGAGAGAAACTTAAAAGCAGCAAGAGGAAGGCAGTTACCTATAAGGCAACTCCCATATGACTATCAGCTGATTTCTAAATAAAAACTTTGCAGGCTAAAAGAGACTGACAAATAATATTCAAATGATAAAAAGCAAGGACCTATGACCAAGAGTACTCTAGAAAGCAAGGTAATATTTTAAAGTTGAAGGTGAGATAAAGATCTTCCTAAACAAGAAAAAAACTAAAGGAGTTCATCACCTCTAAACCATATTACAAGAAATATTAAAGGGACTTCTTTAAGTAGAAGGGGGAAAGGATTATAAATATGAATAATAAAATGCCAACAACTTCATGCCTATCAATAATCACTTTAAAAGAAATGGATTAAATGGTCCAATCAACAGACATAGTGTAGCAGAATGAATAAGAAAATAAGACCCATACACATGCTGTCTATAAGATAATTTAGGTCTAAAGACACATACTACTGAAAGTAATGGGATAGAAGAAGATATTTCATGAAAATGAAAACAAATAAAATAATGCTGAGGTAGCCATGCTTGTACAGACACAATAGAGTTTAAATCAAAGGCTATAATAAGAGACAAAAGGGACATTTTATATTGATAAAGGCATTAATCCAACAAGAAGATATAATCCTTGTAAACATTTATGTACCCAATATAGGAAGTCTAAAATAAATAAAATATATATAGATGGACATGAAGAGAAATAAAACAATAATACACTCATAGTAGGAGATTTTAATACTCTATTGATATCAATGGATAGCATAACCTGGCAGAAAATCAATAAGGAAACAATAGCCTTAAATGACACATTAGATTAGATGTAGATTTAATTGATATTTTTAGAGTATTATATACCAAAGCAACAGGATATACATTATTTTCAGCTACGCATAGAACATTTTCCATGATAGACAATATGATAGTCTGCATAACTAGTCTCAATTAGTGTAAGAAGTTTAAAATCATATCAAGCATCTTTTTTGACCATAATGATATGAAACTAGAAATCAATTGCAAGAATAAAACTGAAAAACACACAAAAAAAATGGAGGATAAAAACATGCTACTAAATTATAAATAGGTTAGCAATGAGGTCAAGAAAGAAATTGAAAGGTACTTTGATACAGAGAAAAAGGAAATCACAACAACTCAAAATCTATAAGACACAGTGAAAGCAGTCATTAGAGGGAAATTCATAGCAATACAGGCCTACCTCAAAAATAAGCAACATCTCAAATAAACAATCTAATATTCTAATATTATACCAATTAGTTCCTTTAGGTGTAAAAGAACAATAAAAAAACACCAAAGCGAGTATGAAGGTGGAAATAATAAAGATCAGAGTAGACATCAACAAAATAGAGTAAAAAACAACACAAAAGGTCATTGAAACCAAGAGATGGTTCTTTGAAAAGATAAACAAATCTAATACATCTTTAACAAGACTCATCAAGAAAAAATAGAGAGGACTCAAATAAAATAAGACATGAAAGAGGCTATGTGACAACTGAAACTATAGAAATAAAAGGGATCATAAGGAAATACTACAAATTGTTATGTGTCAACAAATTGGACAATCTGGAAGAAATGGATACATTATTGGAAAAAACAAGGAAATCAAATTAGTAATAAATAAAAAAAAACACACAACAAAATAAACACATGTCCTGGAAGGAATGGCTTCACAGGTGAAATTTACCAAAAATGAAAAAAGAATAACTTCTCAAATTATTAAAAAAAAAAAAAATACAGAGAAGGGAAAGCTCCAAAACTAATTTACAAGGTCACCATTACCCTGATTCCAAAACCAAAGACATTATTTTAAAAAAGAAAATGATAGGCAAATATCCCTCATGAACACAGATGGAAAAATCCTCCAAAAATATTAAACTGAATTCAGCAATACATTTAAAAGATCCTATATCATGATCAGGTGGAATTTATTCCTGGGATGTAAGATAGGTTCAATATCCTGAACTCATTTAACATGATTATCATATCAAAACCCTGAAAGGTATCATATGATCATATCAATAGATACAAAAAAGCATTTGATAAAATAAAAAATCCCTTGAAGATAAAAACTCTCAGCAAAGTGGTAGTAGAGGGAACATATCTCAATATAATAAAGGACATATATGATAAACGCTCAGCTAATATCATATTCCACCATGAAAAGCTGAAACCTTTTTATTTAAGATCAGGAACAAAATAAGGTTGTCTACTTTAACCTCTTTTATTCAACACTAGAGGCCCAGTGCAAAGATTCATGAACCAGTGGGGTCCCTCAGCCTGGCCTGCAGGAAGCAGGCTGAAACCAGCTCTCTGACATCCCCCTAGGGGACCTGAATTGCAAGAGAGCGGTTCTTAGGTGATGCACCCTGGGATTGGGCTCCCTCCTTTCTGGTTCTGGGTGTGTCACCTGAGAACTGCAGCTGCCAAGTCACCACAGTTCAGCAGCTTTTGCTTTGAGCATTTGCCCCCCCCCCCCCCGGTGGCCATTGTGCATCATAGCTACCAGTCAGATGGTCAAACAGTCAGATGGTCGCTTAGGCTTTTATATATATTGACAGTATTTGAAGTCCTAGACACAGCAATCATATAAGAAGAAGAAATAAAATATATGAAAATTAAAAAGGAAGAAGTGAAATTGTCATTATTTACAACAGATGACATGATACTGTTAGAGAGAATCCTAAATATTCCACAAAAAAACTATTAGAACAGATAAATTAATTCAACAAAATAGCAGGAAACAAAATTAATATTCAGAAATCAATTGCATTATTACACACCAATAACATGTTAACAAAAAAAGAAGTTAAAAAAACAATTCCATTCATTTAATTACATAAAAATATAATAAATTAAACCACTGAAGTAAAAGACCTAGCCTAGGAAAAATTTTAAGACACTGAAGAGAGAAACTGAAGATTCAAATAAATGGAAGCCTATACCATGATCATGGATAAGAATTAATATAATTAAAATGCCCCATACTACCTAAAGCAATCCTTATCAAAATACCAATGACATTTTCCACCAAAATAGAACAAATAATTCTAAATTTTATATGGAACCACAAAGAACCTGAATAGCAACAGCAAAAGAACAAATTTGTCGGTATCATGTTACCTGATATCAAACTATAATTCAAGGCTATAGTAATCAAAATAGCATGGTACTGGCATAAAAACAAACACATCTCTAATAATAAAAGGCTAATATAAAATGGTGTCATGCCCTCACGCGGTAATGACCAATCAGCAGAAGGTTGCATCTCTGCCTGGCGCTGGGCGGGGATGTGACACATGGGCAGGGTTTGGTGGGAGTGGGGCTAACCAGGTCTGGGTCTCGCCCAATGGAGGTGAGGCCATCCAGGTCTGGGTCTCGCGCAATTTTAAGGCGTGTGCAGGTGGATGGGGACTTGACTCTGGGTCCTGCAGCACACCCCAAACTCTGACAGGAGGGAGGAGGGAGACGGATACCCACACCCAGGACCCACACAGCAGGGTGGCGGCGGTTATGGGAGATAAGGCTGGCAGAGGAGGGCAGTTAGGGGCGATCAGTCCAGCGGGGGAGGGTAGTTAGGGGTGATCAGGCAAGCAGACAGGCGAGCGGTTAGGAGGCAGTGGTCCTGGATTGCGAGAGGGATGTCTGACTGCCCCCCAGGGGCCCCGGATTAGGGAGGGTGCCAGCTGGGCTGAGGGACCAACCGCCACCCCCTGTGCATGAATTTCATGCACTGGGCCTCTAGTAGATCAATTAACAGAATGGAGAGTGCAGATAGATCTCACACATATATGGTCAATTTATATCTTAGAAAAGAAGCAAGAATATACAATGTGATAAAGGCAGTCTATTCAATAAATGGTGTTGAGAAAATTGGACAGATAAATGAAACTAAGCTACCTTCTTAAACCATATACAAGAATAAACTCAAAATAGACAAAAATGTATATGTAAGACAAAACCATCAAACTCCTAGAAGAAATCACAGGTAGTAAAACCTCTGGCATTGCTCTTAATATTATTTCCTGCTATATCTCCACAGGCAAGGGGGAAAAAAAAAACACAGAAAAAAAACCCACAGATGGAACTATATCAGACTAAAAAGCTTTTGCATTGCAAGGAAACCGTCAACAAAATGAGAAGACAACCTATTAAACTGAAGGATATATCTAAACTAATAAAAGGGTAATATGCTAATTAGATCGGGTCGACCAGACATCTTACAGTCATCCTGCTTTCCCTCTGGACAAAGCCATGGTGGCAGGGGCCAAGGCAGAGGCAGTTAGGGGCTATCAGGCTGGCAGGGGAGAGCAGTTAGGGGCAATCAGGCCACAGGAGAGGGCAGTTAGGGGTGATCAGGCCAGCAGGGGGGGGGGGTCAGTTAGGGGCCATCAGACTGGTGGGGGAAGGCAGTTAGGGACAATCAGGCCAGCAGGGGAGGGCAGTTAGGAGCAATCAGGCAGGAAAGCAGAGGGTTTAGGGGCAATCAGGCAGGCAGGCAGGTGATCGGTTAGGAGCCAGCGGTCCCAGATTGAGAAAGGGATGTCTGACTGCCGGTTTTGGCCCATAGGGATTGGGCCAAAACCGGTAGTCAGACATCCCCTGAGGGTTCTCATATTGGAGAGGGTGCAGGCAAGGCTGAGGGACCCCCCCCATGCACAAATTTCATGCACCAGGCCTCTAGTTTGCCAATAATACATGTGATAAGAGCTTGATATCCAAAATTTATAAAGAGAGATTTTTTAAAGGGGAACAAAACATTATTTTATTTTATTGTTATTCTTCATCTAAGGATATTTTTCCATTAATTTTTAGAGAAAGTGGAAGGGAGGGGGGAGAGATAGAGAGAGACACATCGATGTGAAAGAGATACTATTGATTGGTTGCCTCCAGCATGCACCCAACCAAGGCTGGGGATTGAGCCTGCAACCAAGGTACATGCCCTTTACTGGAATCGAACCCAGGATCCTTCAGGTCACAGGTCAATGCTCTATCCATAGGAAAGTATTATGCTAAGCAAAATAAGCCAGTCAGAAAAAGACAAGTATCACATGATCTCACTCTTATGTGAAATAAAATGAACAAAATAAACTGCTGAACAAAATAGCTCTAGAGACATAGAAGCATGGAATAGACTATTGAATCTCAGAGGGAAGGTGAGGGTGGGTGAGTGGGAACATATAAATCAAAGAATGTGTATGCATATATGCATAACACAAGGTCACAGACAATAGAGTGGTAGTGGCCTGGGGGGTAAATGGGAGAAAAAAGGGGATATACATACATATATATATATGTGTGTGTGTGTGTGTGTGTGTGTACACACATATATATAATAATTTCAATAATAAAGATTTTTATTTTAATTTATAAAGAACTCATGCTCCTAAACACACACACACACACACATACACACAACAACAACAACAACAACAACAATCCAATTGAAAAATAGGCTGAGGACATGAATAGACATTTTTTCAGAGGACATACAGATGCTCAATAGACTTTTGAAAAGATGTTCAACTACACTAATCATCAGAGAAATGCAAATTAAAACCACAATAAGATATCACCTCACAAATGTCAGATTGGCTATCAATAAATCAACAAACTTTGATATGGAGAAAAGGAAACTCTCCTGCACTGTTGGTGGAAATGCAAATTGGTGCAGCCACTTTGGGAAACAGTATGGAGGTTCCTCATAAGATTAAAAATAGAACTATCTGCAATTCCACTTCTGGGTATTTATCTGAAGACATCTGAAACATGAATTTGAAAAGATATAGGCACCGCTATTCTTATTGCAGTATTATTCACAATAGAAAAGATATGGAAGAAGCCTACTTATACATCAATGGATGGATAGATAAAGAAGTGGTACATATATACAATGGAGTGTTAGCCATAAAAAATGATGAAATCTTTACATTTGCAACAGTATTGATGGACCTAGAGGGTATTATGCTAAAAGAAATAAGACAGAGAGAATGTAATATACTATATTATTTTACTTACTGGAAAATTTGTGCACTGGGAGGGGGTCCCTCAGTCCGGACTGCCCCTCTCTCAGTCCGGGAGCCCTCAGGGGATGTCCTACTGATGGTTTAGGCCTGCTGCTCTGTGGGAGGCAACCAGGCTGATCAGGGCAAGGCACTGCCCCCATCACCCCACTGCTGCTGCCACTGCTGGCCACGGCGGCTGCAAGGCCTGAGCTCTGGGCATCACAGCCGCTGGGACTCACGGCTACTTGAGCCCATGGCTACCTGTGCCCTGGGCCTCACAGCTGCCAGAGTCGCTGTGGCTTTGTCCAAATCGATGTCGGAAGACATCTGCCCTAATTAGCATATTACCATTTTATTAATATAGATATGTAAAATCTGAAGAACAAAATAAATGAACAAACAAAACAGAAAAACAGACTCATAGATAAAGGAAAAATAAACCTGATGATTTCCAAATGGGAGAGAGTTGGGGGCTGGGTGAAAAAAAAAATGTGAAGGGATTAAGTAATACAAATTGGCAGTTGAAAAAATAGTCATGGAGATGTAAATTTCTGTATACGACATATACTCAATAATCTACACTAATAAAAGAGAAACATGCAAATTAACCATCACTCTGCTACACCCACAGCCAATCAGGAGCGAGTATGCAAATAATGCAACAAAGATGGTGGCAGCCATGGAGCTGGAGTGAGCAGGAGGCTTGGGTTGCTCCCGGCAATGGAGGAAGCCAAGCTTCCTGCCCTTGCTGGCCGGCCCTGGCCTCTGCTCAAGGCTACAAAGTTTCAATTATAGAAGATAAATAAATCCCAGATACTTGCTTCCAACTGGCCCTGGCCTCCGCTCAAGGAGACTCTGAAAAAAAAAAGAAAGAAAAAAAGTCCCTTACCCAGGCTGGCCACACCTCCATGGGGTGAGGGTCCCCACTGGGGGGCTTGGCCAGCCTGCAAACAGCCATCAGCCCCTCACCCAGGCTGGCCGCACCCCCATGGGGTGAGGGTCCCTGCTGGGGGGCTTGGCCAGCCTGCAAACAGCCATCAGCCCCTCACCTAGGCTGGCCATGCCCCCCCCAGCGGGGACCCTCACCCCATGGGGGTATGGCTGGCCTGCAAGCCACCACATGCTCCTCGCCCAGGCGGTCCCATGCCCAAAGGGAACCCCCACCCTGATCCAGGACACCCTTCAGGGCAAACCAGCCAGCCCCCCCCTCCCCATGCACCAGGCCTCTATCTATACTAATAAAAGGATAATATGCTAATTAGACTGGAAGACCTTCCAGGAGACCTTCCAGGAGACCTTCTGGATGTTCTTCTGGACAAAGCCATGGTGGCGGGGCCGAAGTAGAGGTGGTTAGAGGCCAAGAGGGGAGGGCAGTTGTGGGTGATCAGGCCAGGATGGGACAGCAGTTGTGGGTGATCAGGCCAGTGAGGGGGGCCGTTGAGGGTGAGCAGGCTGGCGTGGGGGCAGTTGGGGGTGAGCAGACCAGCAGGGGGGGCCAGTTGGAGGCAAGCAGGCCGCCAGTGGGGGTCAGTTGGGGGTGAATCAGGACAGTGGAGGGAGGGGCAGTTTGGAGTGAGCAGGCCAGCAGGGGGGCAGTTGGGGGTGAGCAGGCCAGTGGGGAGGGAAGTTGGGGGCGAGCAGGTCAGCAGGAGGAGCAGTTGGGGGAGAGCACACTGGCATGGGGGGGCAGTTGGAGGTGATCAGGCTGGTGGGGGGCATTTGGGGGCGAGCAGGCCAGCAGGCAAGCAGGCAGGCAGGTAAGTGGTTAAGAGCCAGCAGTCCCGGATTGTGAAAGGGATGTCCAACTGCCAGTTTAGGCTCGATCCCTGTAAACCAGCAGTAGGACATCCTCCGAGGGGTGCCAGATTGGAGAGGGTGAAGCCAGGCTGAGGGACACCCCACCCTGTGCACGAATTTTGTGGTCCTGGCCTCTAGTATTATAATAATTGTGTATGGTACCAGGTGGGTACTATTGGGGGGATCACTTTGTAAATTATATAAATGTCCAACCACTATGCTGTAAAACCTGAAATTAATATGAAATAGTATTGAATTTTAACAGTAATTTAGAAAAAAAATCTCTTGGATGGCTTAATGTTACTTTTAGGAGAAAATGCTCTGACTTTATGCAAGTCATTTATTTACCCATTTATGACTCAAATCTCAAATGTGACATACTTTCTATAACTATATGTAGAGGAAAATTATCTATATTCCCAGAAAATTTTGTATATCATGCTAACAATAAATGTATAGTTTCTAGCTATGCTATATCTTATACTTTTCTGTTATCTTGTTAGCCCTGACTATTTTGAAACAAGGATGGTGTCCTTCATTTTTTGGTAACCCAGACCTATTACTTGGCTTATAGTGGGCATTAAAAAAATAACTGTTGCCCTAACCAGTTTGACTCAGTGAATAGAGCGTTGGCCTGCGGACTGAAAGGTCCCGGGTTCGATTCCTGTCAAGGGCATGTACCTTGGTTGCGGGCACATCCCCAGTAGGGGGTGTGCAGGAGGCAGCTGATCGATGTCTCTCTCTCATCGATGTTTCTAACTTTCTATCCCTCTCCCTTACACTCTGTAAAAAATCAATAAAATATATTGGGAAAAAAAAAAAAACTGTTGAAGACTCACAGACAAAGAGAACAAACTGAGAGTTCCTAGGTAGGAACAGTGTTGGGGTCTGGGTGAAAGGGGAAGAGATTAAGCAGTACAAATTAGTGGTTACAAAATAGTCACTATACACTATTTTGTAACTGAATATGTATGGTGCTGAGGGGGCTTTAGAACTTTGTAAATTATATAATTTCTAACTATCATGCTGTACACTTGAAACTATTATAAAACTAGTGACACCATGCACCGATTCATGCACATTGAAAATAAATTAATTAGAAGGTGGCCAGTGGGGCAGGACTGGGTAAGATGGGCTAGACACGCCCTGGAGCCAAGTACTTTGGCCATTATTGAATCAGATTTTTTATTTATTTTTATAGCTGTTGTTGAGTTGTAGCAGTTCTTGATGTATTCTATATATTAGTCCTTTATCATATATATAATTTGCAAATATTTTCTACAGTTTCTTGGTTTGCCTTTTTACTGTATCAATATTCTGGTTATATATCCAAAATAAATGCAAACAAGGTCTTGAAAAGATATTTGCACACAGCTTTACTCACAATAGCTAAAAGATGGGAATAAAGTAGCTACTGACCACCAACAGATGACTAGATATACAAAATGTGGTATATACACACAATGGAATATTACTCAGCCTTGAAAAGGTAGGAAATTCTGACACAAACTACAACATGGGTGGACCTTAAGGACATTATGCTGGATGGAGGAAGCCAGTCACAAAAGACAAATACTGTAGATCCACTTGTAAGGGGTATCTAAAGTGGTCAAATTCTTGGAGAAAGTAGAAAGTAGTTGTCAGGGTTTGGAGAAGAGAGAAATGGGAGAAATCCATGTGTATAGAGTTTCAGATTTGCAAAAAGTTCTCCATATGGTTGGTGGTGATGTTTGCACAACCATGTGAATATTCTTAATAACAATGAACTGTAAACTTAAAGATGGCTTAAGATGGTAAATTTTATGTTATGTGTATTTTACCACAATAAAAATTATCATAAAACAAATGTAAATATAATGAAATTAAGAAGTCACCAGCCTGTATATTCAAACATGAAATCTAAGTTCTTTTATAAATTCACTCTGTTGATTTTCAATGTGTGAACTCCATATTATTTGGGAAATTTTTACATTTAGACTTTCATTTAGTTTCCCTAAGCCTTAGATTTTTCTAAGAAACAAACATGGACAAGCTGAACAATTCAATTGTTTTTGAGAATTATGAAAGTTGTGATTTTTTGCTTCTTATTTATTATAAATCAATACTAAATAAAATATATATGCACATTTAATGTTTAGTTGGTTATTAGGACTCCTTAGGTTTCTAAGAAAAAAACTTATTTGTGGTAGTATTGATTTTTTATTTTTAGTTCTTGTGCTTGTATGTGTATGGCTTGACCTAAGATTAAGTAGAAACCTGGAAATAGATGTGGCTAAAATAGACAATTGTCTGCTACTAAACGTATCATGAATTTCTGTTTCTTTTTCCTTCTGTACAGCAATTCAACCACTGTACCAGAAAGCACTGATGTGGACTCAGTAGTGCCAAGAACTCCACAGACAACGGCCATCTTCTATAGGAGAAAGTGATCCCTGAAGGCCTTTAAAATATCAGCTTGGGGGAAATAAAGCTTATGGCAGGAGGCAGGCTTCCCTGTTCTCCCTTGTGTGAGCACTGGCTGGTGTGGGGGTGTGGGCGGGCCAACCTCCTTGTGACATCCTAAGGGGGTGGGGAGCTCCATAGGGACAGTCGCCCAGCAGTGTCCCTGGGCCAGTTGAATGTTGGATATGTTAATCCTCACCAGAGTATATTTTTGGGCTGGAGATCTTACCGTGTGCTTTCAGAGCCACATAGTTTCAGATCAGGCTGCAGCCGGTGGGGCCTGGGGCAGTTGGCCCTCACTTACCTGACTCTGCACTGGCAGGAGAGGGTGCCCTGCTGCTGGGGCGGTGGGGACCTAGAGAGCCTGGATGGGGTCCTGAGACCAGCACTTCCTCACCCCGTCAGGATTGAGGTCTGCGAGTCCCAGGTCTCTGGACAGTGGTAGGGCAATACTCTCCCATGAGAGGGGCCTCTTCCTGGATGGCACAATGTATGCATGTGTGGAATGCTCACACATTTCCTTACTGCAGACTCTTAAACACCACATCTGCAAATTACAGCACCACAGAAGGTTGGGACCAATACCAATGATGATGTTACAGAAATAGTTGCAATTAAGAAAATTTTCTTGACAGTCTCTTCAATAAATGGTGCTGGGAAATTTGGTCAGCTACATGCAAAAAAAAATAAAATATGAAACTAGATCACCAACTTACACCATACACAAAAACAAACTCAAAATGGTTAAAGGACTTAAATGTAAGAAGGGAAACCATAAAAATCTTAGAGCACTCTACAGGCAGCAAAATAGCAGACATATGTCGTAACAACATCTTTACTGATACAGCTCCCAAGGAAATGAAAACTAAGGGGAAAATAAACAAATGGGACTACATCAAAATAAAAAGCTTCTGCACAGCAACAAAGCAACCATCAACAAAGCAACAAGAAAGCCCACTACATGGGAGAACATATTTGCCAATGCTATTTCAGATAAGGGTTTAATCTCCAAAATTTACAGGGAACTCATACAACTTAACAAAAGGAAGATAAACAGACACTTTTTCCCTAAGAGGACATACAGAAGGCTGAGTGATGTATGAAAACATACTCAAAGTCACTAATCATCTGAGAGATGCAAATCAAAACGACAAAGAGGTACCATCTCACACCTGTCAGAATGGCTATCATCAACAAATCAACAAATAACAAGTGCTGGTGAGGATGTGGGGGAAAAGGAACCCCTCTTGCACTGCTGGTGGGAATGCAGACTAGTGCAGCCACAGTGGAGAACAGTATGGAGTGTCCTCAGAAAATTAAAAATGGAACTGCCATTTGACCCAGTAATCCCACTTCTAGGGATATATCCTAAGAAACTAGAAACACCAATCAGAAAGGATATATGCACCCCTATTTCATAGCAGCACAATTCACCATAGCTAAGATTTGGAAATAGCCTAAGTGCCCATCAGCAGATGAGTGGATTAAAAAACAGTGGTACATCTACACAATGGAATACTACACTGCAGTAAAAAAGAAGGAACTCCTACCATTTGCAACAGCATGGATGCAACTGGAGAGCATTATGCTAAGTGAAATAAGCCAGTCGGAGAAAGATAAATATCACATGATCTCACTGATATGTGGAATATAATGATCAACATAAACTGATGAGCAAAAATAGATTGAGAGACAAGGTAGCACTGAACAGACCATCCAACCTCAGAGAGAAGGCAGGGGAGGGGTGTTAGAGAGCAACCAAAGGACTTGTATGCATGCATATTAGCATAACCAATGGACACAGACACTGGGGTAGTGGGGGCTTCAATAGGGGGACAAAGGGACATATGTAATACCTTAAACAATAAAAAAAAGAATTTTATTGCCTTAGCTGGTTTGCCTCAGTGGATAGAGCAATGGTTTGTGGACCAAAGGTTCCCGGGGTTTGATTCCAGTCAAGGGCATGTACATCCATTGCAGGTTCCTCCCAGGCCTGGGCCCTGGTCAGGGCTCATGCAGGAGGCAACCAATCAATCGATGTGTTTCTCTCACATAGATATTTTTCTCTTTCTTTCCTTCTCTTTTCTGCTCTCCCTAAAAATCAATGAAAGAAATATACTCTGGTGAGGATTAACAAAGAAAATAAAATTTTCTTACTTTATGGCTATGTTACTGGACTACATGGCCATAATCAATTCATACATATCCATTTTTAAATTGTATTTATTGATTTTCAGATAGAGGTAAAAGAAAGGGAGGGATGGAGGGAGGAAAAAAGAGAGGGAAACATTGATTTGTTGTTCCACTTAGTTATACATTCGTTGGTTGCTTCTTGTATGTGCCCTAATCTGGGATGGAACTGCAACTTTGTGGTATCCCCAGGATGCTCTAACCAACTAGCTACCCATCCAGAGCCAGTATATATCCATTTTTAAATTATGTTTATATTATTAAAGAGCCATTTTGTCTGAATGACAGCAGGTGTTTTGATACTTATTTTCCAAGTAATATACAGGATAAACATTATGAAAATATTTTTAATTTTTAAAAAAATTATGCATTCAGGCCTTCACTGGGTAGCTAAATTAGTTAGAGCGTAGTCCCTATATGTCAAGGTTGCAGATTGGATCTCTGGTCAGGGCAAATATAAGAATCAACCAATGAATGCATAAGTAGAACAACTAATTAATGTTTCTCTCCCCCCCCCCCCCCCCCGACACACACTCTAAAATCAATCAATAAATAAAAATTACAAATTCAGGGGAGATAATGACCTCTGGATCTTTTATCTGTAAAAACAAAGGTAATTTAAATACTTATTCTTATGTAAGTGAGGTCATAGTAATACTTTTGATGCTTGTGGTAGCTGTGCCCTATAAAGTCCCACAACACTGATTAGCTAATACTGAATTATTGCTCCTCAGGAACACATGTATATAACTCGTATAGATTATAATTTTAAATCCAAAAATAAACTATTCTATTTTCTCTAGTTTGCAAAAGAGCAAAGGAGGTTCAGAAGTGTAAAGTGATTTGTCTGAGGCCACCCTACCAACACATGCCAG
The DNA here is from genome assembly GCF_027574615.1 of Eptesicus fuscus. NCBI lineage: Eukaryota > Metazoa > Chordata > Mammalia > Chiroptera > Vespertilionidae > Eptesicus > Eptesicus fuscus. Next base: position 80,114,651 of record NC_072480.1, read on the forward strand.
AGTTGATACTCAAACACCCTTCAACTACTCCCAGAACCCAGTCAGCCTGTCTTTTGAAGCTTTGAAATAAGGCATTGATTTCTCTTTAGTTATGTAATTCCTAAATGCCTTCTTTCAATATCAGGATGTTTTGCCTGCTTTGAACATCTGTTGTTTAGTGCAACCATTGTCATTAACTTGCTGTTGCTTCTACATAGCACTTGCTCTTCACCTTGTACTTTTATGTTCTAAAGACAATGTCTTTTCTTAAACCTTTCTTTGCACCCCCTTCACCTCTCTCGGCCTTCATGGGGTTGAAGAGAATTAACAAGACATTGTTCTGCATTAGGATTTGGCTAAAGGTAATGTTGTGGCTAATTTGATGTTCTATTCACACATGAACAGAATGAAGGAAAAGAAGATGATCATCTAAATAAAGCAACAAAAAAAGTATTTGATAAAATTAAGTACCCATTATGACAAAGGCACACAACCAGCTAGGAACCATCTGTAACTACCTCCTAATAATAAAAGACAGATGGTATCTCATTGTTGTTTTGCATCTCTCGGATGATTAGTGACTTTGAGCATGTTTTCATATGTCTCTGGGCCTTCTGTATGTCCTCTTTCAAAAAGTGTCTATTTAGATCCTTTTGAAGCATAGTAACCTCCATCTTGTATAAAAAAACTGCTGTTTGAAACTCTCTGCTATTGTTAGTCCCTAGTCCTGTAAACTTTGTCATTATAAACTCTGTCACTTTAAGACAGTCTGTTATTTTGTAAAATGACATTGTTTTTTAGTTCAAATAATAGAAAAAGATAAACTTAACTGTCTGACCTTGCAAGCTAGCCATCTAATGTAATAGATTAAAATAGACTAATACTAATAATAATTCCAAGTACTAACTCATTATGTATTCAAGGTTACAAACTAACTATAACAATACCTACAGAGAGGTCTTTGTGAAACCTGCAAACAAAGACACTCAAAAGATATAAATATGGGACACTTCCTCTATGTTGGGGCTCAGAGATTTGGAAAAGACACTTCCCTCTGGGCCGCGCTCAATAAATGACTCTTAATTAATTGGCTCATTAAGGTGTCTTGTATCTCATTCGATGATTTACAATACAACACTTTGACCATTTTTTGATTGGATCATTTATCTTCCTTTTGTTACCTTGTATGAGTTCTTTGTAAGTTTTGAAGATTAAACACATTGGAAATATCATGGGCAAAGATGTTCTCCCATGCAGTGGGCTTTCTTGTTTTGCTGATGGTTTCTTTTGCTGTGCAGAAGCTTTTTATTTTGATGTAGTCCCACTTGTTTATTTTTTCCTTAGTCTCTATTGCCCTAGGGGCTGTGTCCGAAAAGATATTGCTACAACATATGTCTGCTATTTTGCTACCTATACAGTCTTGTAGGATTTTTATGGTTTCCTGTCCATCTCATACCTGTCAGAATGGCTATCACCAACAAATAAACAAATGACAAGTGCTGGCAAGGATGCAGAGAAAAAGGAACCCTCGTGCACTGCTCGTGGGAATGCAGACTGGTGCAGCCACTGTGGAGAACAGTATGGAGTTTTCTGAAAAAGTTTAAAATGAAACTTCCATTTGACCCAGTAATACCACTTCTAGGACTGTATCCCAAGAAGACAGAAACACCAATCAGAAAGGATATATGCACTCCTATGTTCATAGCAGCACAATTTGTAATAGCTAAGATTTGGAAACAGCCTAAGTGCCCATCAGCAGATGAGTGGATTAAAAAACTGTGGTACAGCTACACAATGGAATACTATGCCGCTATTTAAAAAACGGAACTGTTACCATTTGCAACAGCCTGGATGGAACTGGAGAGCATTATGCTTAGCAAAATAAGCCAGTCGGAAAAAGACAAATATCACATGATCTCACTCATATGTGGGATATAATGATCAACATAATTTGATGTACAAGAATAGATAGATCTAGAGACAAATGGTAGCAGGGGTTTAGAGAGCAACCAAAGGACTTATATGCATGCATATTAGCTTAAACAATGGACACAGACACTGGGGCAATGGCTGCTTGCACTGGCTGGGAAGGGATGGGGGAGGGGCTCAATTTGGGGAAAAGGAGACATATGTAAAACTTTGGACAATAAAAATAATAAAATTAAATTAAATTTAAATTAAAAAGAGACAGGTGAACAAATCTATAGCTAACATCATAATCATACTTAATGGTGAGTGACAAGTTTACCTCAAAAATGGGAAAGAAGGCAAGAATGGCCATTTTGCCACTTTTATTCAACAGAGTACTGGAATTTCTAGGCAGGAAAATTATACAGAAAAAATGAGGCATCCAAATTGAACAGGAAAAAGTAAATTATATCTTTTCACAGAGGGTATCATCTTATATGTAGAAAACCCTAAATATTACACACACACACACACACACACACACACACACACACACACACACACAAACTGTTAGACCTCATAAATGGATTCAGAAAAATAGAAAGATACAAATCAACATTCAAAAATGTTACATTTCCATACATTTAGCAGTGCACAATCCAGAAAGAAATTAAGAAAACTATTCTTACAATACTACACACACAACCAATAAAATGTATGGACATTATGAAGGAGGAGGAGACTATTCTATTTATAATAGCATAAAAAATAATAAATTCTTGCCCTGGCCAGTGTGGCTCTGTTGGTTGGGCTTCATCCCTTACACCCAAAGGTTGACAGTTCCATTCCCAGTCAGGGCACATATCCAGGTTGTGGGTTCTGGTTGAGGCACTTACATACTGGAGGCTACCATATATGTCTCTCTCTCACATCAATGTTTCTCTCTAAACTTAATAAAAACATATATAAAAAAGAATAAGTTCTTATAATAAGAAGGTGAAAGAGGTACAATGACAACTACAAACAAACAAATAGACATCCCATGTTCTAGAGTTGGAAAACAATATATTAAAATGCCAGGACTACACTCAGAAATCTATAGATTACACGTACAAAAATATGACTTTTGCACAAATAAAAACGTCATCTTAAAATTTATGTCAAATTTCAAGAAACCCCACCCTGGCCAGTATGGCTCAGTTGTGTGCATCATCCGGTGCACCAGGAGATTGCTTATTTGATTCCTGGTCAAGAGTATATGCCAGGGTTTCTGGCTCGATCCCCAGTGGGGGTCAAGCAAGAGGCAACAGGTAGGTATTGTGGTCTCATATTGATGTTTCTCTCTCCAAAAATCAATGAACTATTGAACAAAAAATGCAAAAAATCTCACATAGCCCAAGATATCTTGAAAAGGATGAAGTTGGAGGGCTCACCCTTTCTGATCTCAAAAGTAATTACAAATCTAAAAAATAAAAAAAGAATGATATTGACATAAAGACAGACATATGGACCAAAAGATGGGATTAGAGAGTCCAAAAAGAAACCTTTATGTATATGGCCAAATAATCTTCTAGGAGTTTAGCAAGACCACTCAAAATGGAAAGGACATACTAAGGAGGTATTAGTAAAAGACCTATACTTGGAAAACTATAGGACACTGAAAAAAGAGCTAGAGGAAGACATAAACAGATGGAAGAACATACTGTGTCCACGTATTGGTTGAATCAACATCATTAGAATGTCCATACTACCCAAAGCAATCTATAGATTCAATGTACTCCCCATTAAAATACCAAGAGCATATTTCACAGACCTAGAACAAACTCTTCAAAAAATTAATCTAGAATAAAAAAAGACCCTGAATATCTGCAGCAATCCTGGGATAGAAGAACAAAGTAGCAGGACATCAAGCTATATTACAAAGCCACTTTTTTCAAACACTGCCTGTTACTGGCACAAGAACAGACATATAGACCAATGGAATAGAATACAGAACCCAGAAATCAACCCAAACCACTATGCTCAATATTTGACAAAGGAGGCAAGAGCATACAATGGAGTCAAGATAGTCTCTTCAATAAATGGTATTGGGAAAATTGAACAGATACATGCAAAAAAAAGAAGAAAAAAAAAGAAACTAGACCACCAACTTACACCACACATAAAAATAAACTCAAAATTGATAAAGGACTTAAATATAAGACAGGAAAACATAAAAATATTAGAGGAATCCACAGGCAGCAAAATCTCAGACATATGCCAAAGCAATTTCTTCACCTATACAGTTCCTTGAGCAATAGAAACTGAAGAGAAAAACAAATGGGACTACACCAAAATAAAAACCTTCTGCACAGCAAAAGAAATCAACAAAACAAGAATGTAGGGAGCAACTATAGGGTTAAGCCTGGGACTGACCTGTTGGCAAAGCCACAAACAAGTCCCAGCTTAGAGGGCACAGCCCTCTTAGCATAATTAAGCTTGACCTTATGAGGTTCCCTAGATCCTTCCTGGGTTGCTAATGGGCTGTGGGAGATGCAGCAAGTGCTGCCAAAACAAATGACACTCACAAGAACATTGTAACTATGTTGACCACTACCTTGTTTTTCTCCAACTATAAAATAAAGCCTCAGCTTGCTGGCTGGATCTCTCCCTGTGGCCTCAGCCAGGCACAGGAGATCCACCTAGCTCCAGCTTATTCTGTCTTCTCTTTGTCTTTTCTTTAATCATTCACTGCCCTCCCTTCCCCTTCTCTCCCCCCTCACCCCCCACCCCCCGCCGCCCCTGAGGCTTACTGAACCCTTGACTGAGCTGGCCCGGTGCACAAGAAAGCCCACTATATAGGAGAACATATTTGCCAATGCTATCTATGATAAGGGTTTAATGTCCAACATTTACAGGGAACTCATACAACTTAACAAAAGGAAGATAAACAATCCAATCAAACAATGGGCAATGGACCTAAACAGATAATTTTCGAAATAGGACATACAGAAGGCTGAGAGACATATGAAAACACTAGAGGCCCAGTGCATGAAATTTATGCATGGGAGGGGGGTCCCTCAGCCCGGCCTGCACCCTCTCCAATCCGGGACCCCTTGGGACTGCTGGCTCCTAACCGCTCACCTGCCTGCCGGCCTGATCCCCTTAACTGCTCTCCCCTAATGGCCTGATCCCCCTAACTGCTCTCCCCTGCTGGCCTGATCCTCCTAACTGCTTTCCCCTGACTGCCTGATCACCTCTAACCGCCTCTGTCTCAGCCCTACCACCATGGCTTTGTCTGGAAGGTTGTCCGGAAGATGTTCAGTCTAATTAGAATATTACCCTATTATTAGTATAGATGCCACTTTGTCCTAAAAATGCAGGTTGTTAGCAGGTTTTCCTATCGTGGAAGGGGAGCCCACAGTAGCATCCTGGGTTCTGACCAGAGCTTATGTACTCATGCTTTATCTCAGCAGATGAGATTCCTAGAAGAAGACTCTTGAATGTACCTTGAACATTTCTATCTATTTTGCCAAATCATCCTCCAAAAATGTTGAACCACTTTAAACTCCCACCAGTAACCATGTGTGTGCCCTCTGTCTTACTTTGATGTCAATATCATTGATTTCCCCCTAGAAGCTTCCCTCCCCTCAGCCGGGAATGCTTGGCACTTGAGCCAACCTCACTGTTCAGCCCGGGACTTGATTTCCTGAGATAGAATTATGGAGGAGGAAAATAGTTTTCCTCTACCCTTCTGATTTCTTAGCAGAAGCCCTTGTAATGAAAGATTACCAAGAGAAAAACAAAAGTTTATTAACATGTGTACCTCGTGTATATGTGTGGGAGATCCCAGGGAAAAATGAACAACTCCCCAAGGTGGCTTAGAATCCAGATTTAAATACCTTCTTCCTAGGTATTTAAATTGTTTTTCTCTTTAGTTTCTATTGCCCAAGGAACTGTATAGGTGAAGAAATTGCTTTGGCATATGTCTGAGATTTTGCTGCCAGTGGATTCCTCTAATATTTTTATGTTTTCCTGTCTTATGTTTAAGTCCTTTATCCATTTTGAGTTTATTTTTGTGTATGGTGTAAGTTGGTGGTCTAGTTTCATTTTTTCATTTTTTTGCATGTAGGCCTCTTAGAGGAGAATAAATGATTTTTAGGAAAGAAGAATGTGGGTGGGGGGAGATAGTTTGTAACAAAGTTTGGGTGTGATGTCAACTTCTAGTCTCCTGTCCTGTTATAGGAGTCAGTCTTTGCGGGCTGATGACACTTTTTCCACCAAGAGGACCTATGACATTTAAGCTCCTTTTGTGGGGTCCAATTTAGGCAGATCAGGAGACTTCAGTGAAAGCCTTTCCTTGCATTTGCTGTTTTTCAAGCATCTGCAGCTCAAGATCATCAATATAACAACACGGCATATGTTGGGGTGGCATGTTCTCTGACCTTCAAAATAAACCTGACAAAAGCTTGTTTCCTCTCTTAGATGATTTTCCACAGTAACATTATTCCCTGGAGATAGTATTCTGATCAGACCTTCCTGGGAGTGGTCATAACATACCCTGTGCTTGTAGAAAGGTGTGGGCCACATAACTAAATAAATGAGGGTCAGTTTTCTCATCTTGTGGAAAGGAAGATAAAGTTATGATAGTTTATCTCCCTTTCTACCGGTTTCCTGTGGGTTTGTGTGTTCGCTACAGCCCCAGCAGCCCCAGTGCCACTGCAGCTGCGGGGCTTAGGGCTGCTGGGTGCCGGGACCCCTCTTCGGGCTTGTGTCTCTGCACCTCCAGACCCTGCGGCAACAGCAATGAAGCAGACCCAGAGGCCCTCCATGGGTGGGGTGGTGCAGAACGCTTGCATCATCACCCTGGCAACAACACAAGCATCCCAGCTCAGCCACTGCCATCTTTGTTGCAGAGTTAGTCAATTTGCATATTCCCTCTTTATTAGATAGGATGCTCAAAGTCACTAATCATCCGAGAGATACAAATCAAAATGACAATGAAGTATCATCATGAATGCCTACCATCAACAAATCAACAAATGACAGTTGATGGCGAGGAGAAAAAGGACCCCTCATGCACTACTGGTGAGAATGCAGACTGGTACAGCCTCTGTGGAGAACAGTATGGAGTTTCCTCAAAAAACTAAAAATGGAACTCCCATTTGACCCAGTAATTCCACTTCTAGGAATATATCCCAATAAACCAGAAACACCAAACAGAAAGTATATATGAACCCCCGTGTTCATAGCAGCACAATTTACAATAGCTTAGATTTTGAAACAGCCTAAGTGCCCATCAGCAGATGAGTGGATTAAAAACTGTGGTACATCTACACAATAGAATACTATGCTGCTGTAAAATGAAGGAACTCCTACCATTTGCAACATTATGGATGGACCTGGAGAGCATTATCCTAAGCAGCATAAGTCATTCAGAGAAATATAAATATCACATGATCTCACTCCTTTGTGGAATATAATGAACAATAAAAACTGGTGAACAAAAACAGATCCAGAGACAGAGAAGCGTGGAGCAGACCATCAAACCTCAGAGGGAAAGCAGGGGAGAGATCAACCAAAAGACTTGTATGCATGCATAACCAATGGACACAGACACTAGGCAAATGATAGCACGAGCCTGTGGAAGGTGTGGGAGGGCAATGGGAGGATAAGAACACATATGTAATACCTTAATCAATAAAGAAAATATATTTTTAAAAATAAAATTTGCTGATTGAAACAAAAAAAAGGAAAGGACTATCTTTTCAGCAAATAGTGCAGCAAAAGCTGAATATTCATATGCAAAAGAATAAAAATTAGACCCTTTCTTAACGCCACATTCAAAAATTAACTCAAAAGCAATCTGTATATATATATAAAAAGCCAGCAACCAGAACGCTGTAATGACTGGAACGACCAGTCGCTATGACTCCCACTGTGGCCAGTGAACCAGCCCAATCCAGGGTGGGGCCAGCTGGCCGACCCCCCTGCAGCCCCTCTCCCCAGCCAGCCTCGCCCCTGATTGCCCCCCTTACCCCAATAGGGGGTGGGTCCAGCCAACCAACCTCTTGCAGCCCCTCTCTTTGCCCAGCCCCACCCCAGATTGGCCCCCCCACACTGATTAGGGGTGGGGCCAGCCGGCCAACCACCTGTGGCCTCTTTTCCTGGCCAGCCCTGCCCCTATTGGCCCCCCAACCCATCGTCTTATGGCCCCTCCCCACAGCTGACCCCGCCCCCAATTGCCCCCCACCAATCAGGGGCAGGGCCAGCCAGCCAACCACCCATGGCCCCTCCCCCTGGCCACTGGCCCCCAATCAGTCCCCCACACCCCATTCTGGGGTGGGGCTGGCTGGCCCACTGCCCACAGCCCCTCCCCCTTGCCAGCCCCACTCCTGATCAGCGCCCACCACCCCAATCATCCTGTGGCTGCTCTCCCCCAACCAGCTCTGCTCCAGATCAGCCCCCCCACTCCAATCAGGGGCAAGACCAGGGGCTACTGCTCACGGCCCCTCCCTCTAGCTAGCCCCGCCCCTGATTGGCCCCCACCCCAATCAGGGGTGGGGCCCACTGGCCAATCACCCATGGCACCCTCCTCTGGTCGGCCCAGCCCTGATTGGGCCCTGATTGGGGTGGGCCAGCTGGCCAACCTCCCGCCATCTGCTCCTCTTGACAGGCCTGGCCCCGATCCACCCTGATCGGGGCCGGGCCAGCCGGACCCCACCTGTGCACGAATTTGTGCACTAGGCCTCTAGTGTACATATATATAAAAGGCTAAGCGACCGTCACATCTGAAACAACTGAACAGACGACTGAACAGGCTGTGTGGGGCAACCAGGCTGGCAGGGGGGTTAGTGAGGGGTGACTAAACGGCCAAGCAGCAGGCTCCATGGGGCGACCAGGTCGGCAGGAGAGTTAGTGAGGGGTGACCAAATGACTGAGCAGCAGGCAGCATGGGGTGACCAGGCCTGCAGGGGGGGCGGGCAGTTGGGGGCAACCACTCTGGCAGGGGGTGCAGTAAGTGGTGACCAGACCAGTGGAGGGCACTAAGTGACGACCAGGCCAGTGGGGAGGGGAAGTTGGGGGCGACCAGGCCAGCAGTGGGGGGCAGTTAGGGGCAATCAGGCAGGCACGCAGAGGCAGTTAGAGGCAACCGGGTAGGCAGTCAGGTGAGCAGTTAGGACACAGCTGTCCTGGATTGTGAGAGGGATGTCCAACTGCCAGTTTAGGCCCGATTCCTAGGATCGGGCCTAAACCAGCAGTCAGACATCCCCCGAGGGTCCTGGATTGGAGACGAAAAGGCTGGGCTGAGGGGAACACCCCCAGGCATGCATTTCATGCACTGAGTCTCTAGTAGAAGACATAAGTGTAGAAAATAAATTATAAAGTTTTCAAAGAAAACAGAAAAAAAATAAAACTCCACAAAGTTGGTTGGGTTTGGTAATGATTTTTTTTGGATATGACATCAAAGGCACAGATAAAAGACAAACATAGACAAATAGAACTTCATGAAAATTAAAAACTTTTGTGTATCAAGGGACCCTACAGAGTGAAAAGGCAACCCACACAATGAAAAAATATATTTGCAAATCACATATCTGTTTGCAAATCATAATCTTATAAGGGATTAAAATTCTGATTATATAGAAACTGCTAAAATTCAACAACAAAAAGAACAACAAATAATTTAAGTCAAATTGTCCAAGGGACTTGAACAGAACTTTCAACAAAGAGATATATAAATGGCCACAAGGTATATGAAAAAGAAACTCTGCATCAGTCATCATTGAAGAAATGCAGATCAAAAACCACCTCATACCAATGAGGAAGGGTACTATAAAAAAAAAAAACACCACAGGAAATATTAAGTGCTAGTATGGATGTATAAGAATTGGAATATTTGTGCACAAAGAGTGTCAATGTAAAATGTAAAATGTGCAGTCACTGTGAAAAAGTTACCCAAAAAACTTAAAAATAGAATAATCACCATACGGATGGACCAGTACAACCTGACTTCTGGGTATACACACAAAAGAATTGAAAGCATGGCCTCAATTAGATATCTGTACACTAATGTTTACAGTAGCATTATTCACAATAGCTAAAAGGTGGGAGCAGCCCAGGACTGGCAGGAACACACACTGGGGAATGTATAAGCCTTTCAATAAATGGTGTTAGGAAAACAATATATTCATATGCAAAGGAATAAAATGGGACCCTGATCTGGCTTCTTAACCCACAAATAAACTCAAAATAGATTAAAGGCTTACACATAAGACCTGAAACTCTAAAACACTTAGGAGAAAACATAGGCGAAAGCTTTCTGATCATAGTCTGGACAGCGGTATTTTGGATGTGATCTCAAAACACAGGTGACATAAGCAAAAACAAACAATGGAATTGCATCAAATTAAAAAACTTCTGCACAGCAAAAGAAACAATTAGCAGACTGAAGAGGCCAGCTATGTTATGCCAGGAAATATTTGTAAATTTTATATTTGATAAGGGATTAATATCCAAAATATATAAGGAACTCAATAGCAATAAAATAACCAACCCAATTAAAACTTACATAGGTATACGCTAGTATGAAATCTTTAACGACATAGGTAAGTTCTCAAAAGCCATTGCTTATTGCAGACAGGCTTTGATCCCTTCAAGTTTTCTAAAATTACTCTGGCAAAAGCATCATTACCTCCACAGTTGATGGACATTTAGAAAAGGATATCCCACCCCTAACTCAGGAGCATCTTTGCGTATTGATAGAGAATGCCCAGTTCCTAATTATCTCCAGGGAGGCTGATGGTTTCTAACCCATGTATAATGGGTTGAGCAGAAGTGCACCTCTCGCAGGATGAGTGAGATGGGGAGAGGCAACAAACACTAAAGCAAGAAAATCTTACCCAGAAAAGCTCAGCTTCAAGTAAAGAAAAAGTAGCAAACCCGGGTCCCCAAAGGACAAAGATATAGCCTAGATCCCAAGTTACATGAGGCCCAGAAAGTATTACCTGGAGACAGAATAGTTATCTATGACCAGGACTCAGTGGGAGCAATTCCTTGAAGATGGGTGGGATGCTAGTGACTCTCTGGGGGCTTGGAGCTGGGCTTACTTGGCAACACTTCAAATCCCAAGCCTGGAATGGATGGGGAAGGGAATCACAAGCTATTGCAGAGATGTGGACTGTAGGTGTCCTCTTTTGAGATGGGAGCAGTTAGCATGGCCATGGGCATCTGAGGGCAGGCAGCTGCAGTGGACGAAGGAATGTCCTCCTTGGGATTTAACAGCATCCCACATTCAAAAGAGGCAAAACCACTTATTTCCTACTAAAGGATCCCAGCAGGTAGAAGAATCAGCAGACACAAGCCTACATACTTTCACTCGCAGGATTTATTTTCGTTTGTGAAACTGAAAGCTTTAAGCCATAACAAAAGGAGAAAAAAGAAAGCAGATTTTTTTTTTTCATTTTTGGATCAGGCTAGTTAATGGTGAGCTTCTTGGTAATATCTTTTCTCCAACCTATGGCTTTTTGAAATTATTGCCCAGTCACTGCTGTAAAAAAAGTATAGAAAATAGAAATGTTAAATTTTAACTTAATAAAACTAATTTTACTATGTATCTATGTAGGTATAGAATTTCATTGGTATAATAAGACACTGGTTATACTGTCACAATCTATGCCTGTTCCATAAAATTTGTAAATCCATTTCCTTTTCCTGAATCCTTTGTTCTAGCCATATTAAAATTATATTATAAATTGGTATTTATAAAATATCTTACATACACAGGCCCCAAGCTTCATCTGGGTGAAATAAAATTACAAACAAGGAAAACAGAGAGGATAATAGTGGAAATGAAAATATGTGAAGAAATAAATAATAATGATGATTAATTGGTCTATTTTGGTCTACAGAGGAGGAGTACTTCCATGAGTTCTCTGTGCATATCCAACAGGTGTCCCACATATACATGTTCAAAACAGAACTCACACTTCTGTTGGAAGTGATCTCAAAACACAGGTGACATAAGCAAACACAAGTTCCCCTGCACATCATCCTTCCAACACCAAAGTGCTGCTAGCCTACTCTACAATATGTGTTCAGTAAAACCTGTCTTTATCATTTGTCAGAAATGTTTTAATTTTCATAATTCTTTGTAGAATAACAAATATATCCATCCAAATATATCCATCACTCACCACTTAATCAACTCTACCTCTATCTCACTAAATTTTTTGATCTCTTCTCTTCCAAACCTGCCTTTGTGGCATCTTTCCTGTGTATTCCAGACTCTCCTAGCTGTTTCCCTCATCTCCAGTGCTGGCTGAATCTGACTGAATTCTCCCCTGCTTCATTCCAGCAAACTATATCATGTTAAATCCCTCAAGTACTACTTCAAAAATTTTTTCGCATGTTCCCAGTCACATATAAGAAAATGTAAAACCTAACCAGTGCACACAAGACAATTGCCTTGGCTCATTATTACCTATGTAGATTTTATGTTCATACATTTTAAAATGTACTAAGAGCACAAATTTAGAAACAGGTCTGGGTTTACATTTTAGCCTTCCTATCTTCCTGCTTTATATAAATAAACATTATTTATGTACTTTTTCTTACTCTATATCCAAGCTGTCAATTCATTCTGTTAGTTCATCTTAAAAATTGGTTCCTAAAACCGTTTTTTTACTATTGCTGGTCTGAGGTACCATCCTGTTTTCTCTTGGGTTAAAAACTCTACTAACTGGTTTCTCCACTTTTACTCTTTGTTCTTGTTACTTTAAACTCTGCCCCAGATAAACTGACATCACTGTTATTTAGCAAACATTCCTGACTTTTTTTCCTTCATTGGCTCTTTCCTGAGTTTGCAAAGCTCCTTCCCAGTTATATGCAAGTATAGCTCTGCCAGCTGAATCCCTGTGTAAGACAGCATTGAATTATTGGAGAAAAGGTAAAGCTCTATCTTTAACTCTGGGAAAGGCTGGATGTCTGCTTTCACATTTTGCCAAGATAAGGGCAGTGAAGTTGATGATCATCTATTTAAATTTTTTAAAAAAGGAAACTTGAGACCTTGTATCTGAGGTGTCTCTCTGACTCCATTACTGCCTGCACTCTCTCTTGCTTTGCTGTATCCTTTGCATTAAAATAAAAGTCTCATGTGAGATGACCATATGAGTCCATGAGATGTTCTTTGAAACATCTAAACTGGGTAAATATTTTCACCTCCTTCAATTCTTTGCTTACATATCACTTGCTCAATAGGACCTTCTTAGTCAACCATATTTTTAAAAATTGCTACCAAATTCCTTCATCAACATCAACTCTTCCAATTATCCCTACTGCCCTAATCTTTCCCATCTGACTAATGACTTCCAAACCACTATATAATCAATTTATGAAATGTGTTTTTTTATGGACTGACTGCCTAACCCATTATTTGAACATTTTAAGGCAAAACCTTAATGTAACCATCATGTATGAGTAGCAGGAGAAAGCTGTGAAAAACAAGAAAAAAATATCACCCAAAGCAACATAGTGAATTTATAATTTAAGAGTTGGAAGAAATCAGAGAAATCACAAGATAGTTTATAGCTCTAGAAGAAAATAAGTGAAGTTGGGTGGTGGTGATTAGTTCTTGGGAAGGTTATCCAGCATGAGGATGAGACTGTGATTGGAGGATTTGAGAAGAAGATAGTGAGCCAAGTGCCAAAATTCTCACCTGAGATTTAGATTTTAATTGAGTAATCAAAGAAGTAGAGATTGGTCTAGTCAGAAATAAGACTAATTTACATTCTGCTTAGGAGTTATAAATGTGTTCTCTGGTAGAGGATGAGGAAACAGATACATTGATTTAACTCTCAAAGTCTGATATGGAGGAATGGCATGCAATTTATTGGATGAACACTGTTCTCATTCTTGGTTGACTATTTTGCATTTACTCGAAATGGTAGATCTCATATCATGATTTCTTTATGTATGTGAGTTAAAATTTGAAAACTATATGCAGATGCCTACTTTATTCCATCTTGGAGTATATAATTGTCTTTCTGCCTTGGAGAGTACATGTAGCATTTTCTTTGACATCTAATATGTCCTCATTAAATGTACATTTCATTATTCATCTCTATTTATGTAATAGCCTATATGTATCAAAATTGTGGAGTTTTTAGTTTAAACCAGGCGCCCTCAAACTACGGCCCACGGGCCACATGTGGGTGTTTTTGCCGTTTTGTTTTTTGTACTTCAAAATAAGATATGTGCAGTGTGCATAGGAATTTGTTCATAGTTTTTTTTTAAACTATAGTCCGGCCCTCCAACCGTCTGAGGGACAGTGAACTGGCCCCCTGTTTAAAAAGTTTGAGGACCCCTGGTTTAAACCCTTGAGTCTGATTGTCTTAAACTCCAACTCCAAAACTTACTAAAATTCTATACACATGGGGAATTATTTAAATTCTTTTGTCTCTTTTCTCATTTATGAAACAAGAATAAACATAACTATGGAATTTTAGTGAGGAAGAAATGTAAATATTTGGAAATAATCCATATAAGTCTACCAATTAGCACATTAACTGAATAAGCAGGATACATGATAATTCATAACTATTTTAAGAATATTTTTAAATCTCTTCAAAGTCATTCCTTTTTCAAAAAGAAAAATGTTTGACAAATCACTGACGAATACTGGTTAACATTAACTACTTCTGAACATTATAAAACAAAATTTGAATTAGCTTTTGTTTTAGTATAAAATACTGGCAACTAGGAATGATGGTGGTGAAACATGGAAAAATATGTCTCATACTTAGATATTGTAAAGATTAAAGGAGGAACCAAGATGGCGGCATAGTTAAACAACTAATCTGCTGCCTCACACAACAATTTCAAAAATACAACTAAAAGACAAAAACGTCTACCACCCAGAACCACGGGAAAGCTGGCTGAGTGGAAGATTTACAACTAAGAAGAGAAAGAAGCACAATCGCTGAAAAGCTGAGGTACGGAGGCACGTGACTCGGGCCGGCGGCGGGCGGCTGGGTGCGCGGCTTTTCTTCAACCCGCAGGGAGACAAGCTCCCGATCGCTCTGAAATCCAGTTTCTGGGGACACTCGGGGGACCCAGGCACCTACGGGGAGAAGCTGGACTCTCGGCCATCGGGTCGGAAAGTGAGAGTGACTTTTTTGCAGTGGTGCGCCCAGCAATCATTGTTTACTGCGCTGGAGCGCAGGGCGCAGGGACTTGGAAACGTGGAAAGGCAGAGACGGCTGACGGCAGCCATCGCCGTTGGCCACGCCCCAGCCTAGTGACGCCCTGAGACCCCACCCAGCCCTGAGGCCCCGCCCTGAGGCCCTGCCCCGCACATTCTACAAACCCGCCCAGGCTCCACACAGCGGCTTTTGCATATAAATGGCCTGTTCTGGAGCAGCTTAACCAACTGCAGCTCCAGTCAGACTAATCCAAAACCGCCCAAGCAAAGGAGGAGAAAACTAGCCCTTGCTGTAGCTCCTGCTGGGGGACACACAGTACACAAGGGTACACCAAGAGTGTCCACCTCAAGTAACTGGGAGGCTGACCCGTTGAACCAATAGGTCACCTAGTACACAAAACTACCCTACCAACTTAGGGAAGCAGAGAATATGAGAAGGCAAGGAAACAGATCACAAACCAAA
This sequence comes from Eptesicus fuscus, assembly GCF_027574615.1. Taxonomy (NCBI): domain Eukaryota; kingdom Metazoa; phylum Chordata; class Mammalia; order Chiroptera; family Vespertilionidae; genus Eptesicus; species Eptesicus fuscus. The sequence goes on from NC_072480.1 coordinate 80,130,181, forward strand.
GAAATGGAGGAGAACAAGCGACTGGACATAGAGTTCAAAACCACGGTTATAAGGTTTTTCAAGAATTTCTTGGAAAAGGCCGATAAATTCCATGAGGACCAACTAGAAATTAAACATACACTGACTGAGATAAAAAATATTATACAGAGACCCAAAAGCAGACTAGAGGATTGCAAGAAACAACTCAAAGATTTGGAATGCAAAGAGGCCAAGGACACTCCTCCAGAGAAGCATGAAGAGAAGAGAATTCAGAAAGTTGAAGATAGTGTAAGAAGCCTCTGGGACAACTTCAAGCGAACCAACATCAGAATTATGGGGGTACCAGAAGAAGAGAGAGAGCAAGATGCTGAAAACCTATTTGAAGAAATAATGAACGAAAACTTCCCCCACCTGATGAAAGAAATAGACTTACAAGTCCAGGAAGCGCACAGAACCCCAAACAAAAGGAATCCAAAGAGGACCACACCAAGACACATCATAATTAAAATGCCAAGAGCAAAAGACAAAGAGAGAATCTTACAAGCAGCAAGAGAAAAACAGTTAGTTACCTACAAGGGAGCTCCCATACGATTATCAGCTAATTTCTCAACAGAAACCATGCAGGCCAGACGGGAGTGGCAAGAAATATTCAAAGTGATGAATAGCAGGAACCTACAACCAAGACTACTCTACCCAGCAAAGTTATCATTCAGAATTGAAGGGCAGATAAAGAGCTTCACAGATAAGAAAAAGCTAAAGGAGTTCATCACCACCAAACCAGCATTATATGAAATGCTGAAAGGTATTCTTTAAAAAGAGGAAAAAGAAGAAGAAAGATAAAAATTATGAACAACAAATACATATCTATCAACAAGTGAATCTAAAAGTCAAGTGAATTAAAAATCTGAGGAACAGAATAAACTGGTGAACTTAATAGAATCAGGCATAGAATGGGAGTGGATTGATAATTCTCAGGGGGAAAGGGGTGTCTGTGTGGGGAGTATGGGAAGAGACTGGACAAAAATCATACACCTATGGATAAGGACAGCGGGGGGGGGGGGGGGGAAAGGGAAGAGGGGGGGGTAGGAACTGGGTGGTGGGGAGATATGTGGGGAAAAAGGAGAAACAATTGTAATCTGAACAATAAAGATTCATTAAAAAAAAAATAAAAAATAAAAAAAATTTAAGTATAAAAAAAAAATAAAATAAAATAAAAAATAAATAAATAGATATTGTAAAGATTAAAGAAAGTATCTCAGCAATGATATTTTGTCAATAGTTTGATTCCTTCATTTCACCTTTAATTCTGTGTATGTTGTGTAGCTGTTACTACTGCTGTTTTCTCATATTGACCTGTATAAAATAAATAATATTAGTTTTAGGTTTGGAAACATTTCAATCGTAAGCAAAATCAAGAACAGTAACAAAGCTATATTTGTACTAATTACTCAAACAATGTATGCCAAGATCCACTTTGCTTCCCATATTCCAGCCAGTGATCCTATCTATTCTATCATCTATCTGTCTATCTATCTATTATCTATCTATCTATCTATCTATCTATCTATCTATCTATCTATCTAAATATATGAAGAGGTAATATGCAAATTGTCCATTACAGTGTCACAGTAATGACCATGGGTGGGCGGGGCTGCACGTGGTGAGCAACTGGTCACCAGGAGATGCAAGGAGCACCTCTAGGTCCGCCCCTCCCCCCTTGCTCCTCCAGGCAGCGGCTCCCTCCCACCTTCCATGGAATTGCATGGGTCTTTCCTGGCTCTCGCAGAAGTGGCGCGGCTTCCTCCCGGCTCCCACGGGTGCCAGCGGCTCCCTCCCGGTTCCCACCTCCTGTGGAAACGGGCATGGCTCCCTCCTGCCAGCTCTCTTGGAAGCAGCTCGGCTCCTGGCGGCTCGCTGTGGCTCCCACTGGCCCCCATGGAAGCGGCAGGTGGCCTACTGCACTCAATATCGCACGATGGGCCACTAATGTTTAATATTTGGTCTTTCTAATGTTAATCTAACTACGTATCCTTGCAACCCTGAAGCTCCTTAGTGTTGCTCTAAAACTTAGACTGTCAAGACCAGTTTTAGTTATAACATCTGTTTTAAAAGTCAGGTTTCCAGCAACTATTCAGATTTGTCCAAGATGTCTTAAGCAAGAGCACAAGAAGATTTATGCCAGGTAGTCATTCAAGTAAATTTATAATAGTTTGTTGATTGTGTAAATGTCTACATAAATCAGGCAGAATACTACATTGAATTTGATTAGTTGCTGCTAAGTTGTTTATAAATAAAATTAACTAACTTGAGAGATAAAGGTGTTGAAACCTTTTTCTATAATTATTTTATTTATTTCTCCAAAATTAAGAAGGAGCACAGCCAGTGTTCCTCAGTTGGTTGAGCATCACTGATACACCAAAAGATCACCTGCTCAATTCCTGGTTAGGGCACTTGCCAAGATTTCCAGGTCCTCCCAGGTCGGGGTGTGTGTGTGTGGCAACTAATCAATGTTTCTCTCTCACACATCTCTGTTTCGCTCAATCTCTCTCTCTCTCTCTCCTTCTAGTCTCCTCTTTCTCTGGAATCAATAAAAACATATTTTAAAACAAGAAAGAATGAGAATCATTGTGCTTTAGCATGGAATAAAGAGACCCACTTGTTTATCTTTCATGCTGCATTCTCATTTTTCAATATTTCCTAAGAAAATTGTGGCTGTATTGCTGCTACTGTTACAGAATAAAGTTGTACAATTACCTTCATTCCAACTTTAGAAACACATGAGCAATATTAATTATCTGTAAAATGGGTAGTATCCTGTGTTCTCTCCCTCATTCTTTGCTATCTTATGTTTTTCTTACCTTCTACATATTCTGTTCACAAACTGGCTTCCCTATCTCTATTAATCTGAATGTGGGGTTTCTTGGGAAATAAAGAAAACCTCTTTGAAAGCATTGAGGATTTACTGAGTAGCTTTAGTTTTTTTCTGGACCTCTATGCACCTGAAGAATACCTACCTACCTACAATCTGAAAAAACAAATTACATACTAAGACTCAGTATTTATACACATCAATCCAATCCATCCAAGAATTCCTACTTGTAATATTCTCAGTTACATTTGAATTATTACCAAAATGCATTTCAATATAAATATAAGAAATAATAATTTTACTTACCCTTCACTTATTGTTTCCTCTCCTTTCCAAAATTTCATTTTATTCCGCTTAAGAGCAATGATGGCAATTAAAATAAGGAGGGGTAGACAAATGAAGAAACTGATCAAGAGGCCTTTTTTATGAGGAGAAGCATGTCGTTTTTTTATTGGCAAGTTTATAACATTTCCTGAAAAAATGAGAGTACCTCTTAACATTTTCAAAAATAATATTTAAAGCATAATACAATTTTGATTTATAAAAACTTGTGATTCCAATTGTATAGTCATGGAATGAATGAATTTAAAAGTGTTAAAGTGTTTTTCCAGTATTCTGTGACTATGCCACAAAGTGCATTATATATTTATGTCATTCAATATGTATCAATACCATTTAAAGGAAGATAAACAACCCAATCAAAAAATTGGGATCGGACCTAAATAGATACTTTTTGAAAGAGGACATAAGGAAGGCCACGAGATACATGAAAACATGCTCAAAGTCACTAATCATCCGAGAGATGCAAATCAAAACAACAATGAGGTACCATCTCACACCTGTCAGAATGGCTATCATCAACAAATCAACAAACGACAAGTGATGGCGAGGATGCGGAGAAAAAAGGAACCCTCATGCACTGCTAGTAGGAATGCAGACTGGTGCAGCCACTATGGAAAACAGTATGGAGTGTCCTCAGAAAACTAAAAATGGAACTCCCATTTGACCCAGTAATCGCACTTCTAGGAATATATCCCAAGAAACTAGAAATATCAATCAGAAAGTATATATGCACCTCTATGTTCATGGCAGCACAATTTACAATAGCTAGGATTTGGACACAGCCTAAGTGCCCATCAGCAGATGAGTGGATTAAAAAACAGCGGTACATCTACACAGTAGAATACTACACTGCCGTAAAAAAGGAGTTCTTACTATTTGCAACAGCATGGATGGAACTTGAGACCATTTTGCTAAGCAAAATGAGCCAGTCAGAGAAAGATAAATATCACATGAACTCACTCATTTATGGAATATAATGAACAACATAAACTAATGAACAAAAACAGGACCAGAGACAGAAAATCATTGATCAGACCACCAAACCTCAGAGGGAAGGTAGGGGAGGGTGGGGGTAAGGGGGAAAGATCAACCATAGGACTTGTATGCATGCATAGTGGTATAAGCATAAACAATGGACACAGACACCAGAGGGGTGAGGCATGAGTGAGGGGATGTTAAGCTATGGAGGGATAAGGACACCTATGTAATACCTTGATCAATCAATAAATAAATAAATGAAAAGAAAAAATTTAAAAATTAAAAATTACAAAAAAATAATAATTTTATATATACTCTTTATTTGTGTTCTATATACTCATGTTTTTATCATATTCCCATCTATGAACTGCTGCTTCAAACACATTAAATTGATATTATTACCTAATATGTTCTTTCATTTAAAATACAGAGCAAACAAAAGAACTTTTAAAAAATGATTTAATGAAAAATTATTGATATAACTGAATGTTGTAACTGAATTAATAATAGTAACTGAATTAATAATAGTAAACTAGATTAAATTTCCATAATATCTGTATAAAATGATATTATTCTAATTTTGATTATATTAAGTAGAAAAATAGATATTCTAGGTGATATGATACATTACAGAAAAAAAATTTAAATCTTTGGAAACTTGGTTCAATTTAACAAAAGAAATAATCCAGACAACTAAAATACATAAAATTAAGTAATCAGAATTACCACTGACATTCTGTGATAATTAAATGTTAACTGTGATAATATTAGATGTAAATAAAATTAATGCCACACCCTGCCAAAAGGGAAAAGTTCAATAACTTAGAAACATAATCCAATTACATATTGATAAGAAGTGACTTAACAGAAATAAAGTGATTCACAATGTTTCCAAATTATTAGGAAATAAATTGAAAAATACATGCAAAAATATTGAAATCATGCAAAAATGCTGCAGTCTTACATTATGGGAGAACTCAGTAATTTTAAAACTTTCCTTTTCCTGCTTCCTCCATCAGAAAAGGTCAATTCTCCATTAGTCCATCTTCACTCACAATATCATATTGGAAGTGGATCTTTCTTCTCATGTACTAAAGGCTGATTAAAGAAATTTCACCTATTTATTGGATTGAGAGATATCCATTACCCTAAAAGGTAGGGCTTCCACTTTAGCTCTGATGAAATCTTTTCATTAAATGGTGCTGGACTAACCCTCTTATAATAAAAACTAGAGGCCCAGTGCACAAAATTTGTGCTTGGGGGTGGTCACCTGAGCCTAGCCTGAACCCTCTACATTCTGGAACCCCTTGGCAGATGTCCGACTTCTGGTTTAGGCCTGATCCCCAGTAGTTGAACATCCCTCTCATAACCGTGGACTGCTGGCTCCTAATCGCTCACCTGACTGCCTGCCTGGTCGTCCCCAACTGCCCCCCCGCTGGCCTAGTTGCCCCTCACTGCCCCCCCCCCCCGCTGGCCTGGTTGCCCCAACTGCACCCCCCTGCCAGCCTGGTCACCCCTAACTGCCCCCCCCCCCACACTGACCTGGTCTACTCTTACTGGCCCCCCTGCTAATCTGGTTGCCTCCAACTGCTCCCCTCTGCCAGTCTGGTCACCCCTAACTGCCCTACCCTGCCAGTCTTGTCACCACCAAATGCCCCCTTCTGCTGGCCTGGTCACCCCGCATGGCTCCCCCACCCCCAGCCGGTATGGTTGCCCCATGTAGCTTGCTGTTCAGTCATTTCATCGTCCCTCACTAACTCCCCTGCTGGCCTGGTAGCCCATGCAGCCTGCTTGTTTAGTCATTTGGTCATCCCTCACTAATCCCCCTGCCAGCCTGGTCACCCCCAACTTCTCCCCCACCCCCGTTGACCTGGTCACCCCTCATGGCACCCCCGCCAGCCTGGTCGCCCCATGCAGCCTGCTGTTCAGTTGTTTGGTCATCCCTCACTAACACCCCTGCTGGCCTGGTCTTAGGCAGCCATCTTGTAAGTGCATGAGGGTCAATTTGTATATTACCTCTTTATTACATAGGATATAAAATAAGAAAATCTACATGAGGAAAGTGATTTTTGGAAATCAACAGAACATGCCAAACTATAATATCAGAAGTAAGGAAAATACGATGCTGACTTTATGAAAATTCTACTCTACTTATGGAGAATTTGCTGACATCAGCAGAGAATTGGAGTCCTAGGCAAAGTGCAGCACTTCAGTGAGTTAAGGAGGCAAAGCACAGAGCTCACAGCAGCAGAAATGGCTGGAACTGCAGGGTGCAGCACAGGTATTCTGTAAATTAGGGACCCAGAAATGTTGTGATAGCCTCCCAGGGGTCCTTAGTGAAGGTCTAATCTGAAGCTAATCAAAGGCAGCTCTTACTGGCTTGAGATTGAAAATGAGATACCAGAGCTTGAGCATTGCTGGAAAAAGAGCACTAAGAAAATCCCGGAGAGAAACCAAGATGGCGGCATAAGGTATACACCTGTACGTGCTGCCTCTCACAACAACACAAAAACTACGAATAAAAGACAAAACATCTATCACCCAGAACCACGGGATAGCTGGCTGAGTGGAAGCTCTACAACTAGAAGGAAAAATAAAAGAGCACTGAGACGTGCACAAGCACGGAAAAGCTGAGGTACGCAGGCGCACGAATTGAGCTGGTGGTTGGCGACTGGGTGCGCTGTTTCTTTCAACCCAAAGGGAGACACAGCTCCCCATTACTCTGAACTCCAGTTTCTGGTGAGACTCTGGGGACCCAGACCCCTACGGGGAGAAGCTGGACTGTCTGCCTTTGGGTCAGAAAGTGAGGGTGGCTTTCTTGCAGAGCTGCGCTCAGGAATCATTGTTTACTGCGCTGGGGCGCAGGACGCGGGGACTTGAAAACGAGGAGACACAGAGACGGCTGACTGGCAGCCATCGCTATTTTCCACGCCCTAGCCTGAGACTAGGGCGTGACTCCCTGAGACCCCGCCCTGTCCAATTTACAAACCCACCCAAACTGGGCGCATGGGCTTTTGCATATAAATGGCCTGCCCTATCGCAGCTTAAGCTAACGAACTGCAGCTCTGGTCAGACCAGGAGAAATCTGTAGACCTCATTATAGCTCCTGCTGGGTGGCCTCAGACAGTAGCTGACCTGCATGCCATTGGAGATCCAGATGCCAGTGTTACCTAGTGGTCAGTGTGAGACACAGATTTCAACTTCTCACATCCATAAGTGACACATTCAAGAGGCAGACTCAGTGAGCACCAAAGCCCCACTGAAACAATTCCTGCTCCATAAGGGTGTCTCCAGCACAGCAGTTCTTCCATTATAGACACAGTGGGTCCTCACAGCCAGTTGGCCTGGAGGTCAATTCCTCCCAGTATATCAACAGCAATCAAGGCTTAACTACAACAAGACTGTGCAATCAGCTACAAAGGGGTGCACCTCAGGTGATTGGGGAGGCTGAATCATTGGGCCCTATAGGTCACCTACCACACAAAGCCACTCCATCAACACAGGGAAGCATTTATTATTTAAAACATTTTTAAGTGTACAGTCAGTGGCATTAAGCACATTAACATTGTTGTAAATCCATCACCAACATAAAACTCTTCTTATACTCTCAAACTGAAACTCTTTTACCCTTTAACTTGCTATTAACTTGCCATTTTTCCCTCCCCACAGCCCTGAAAACTATCATTTTACTTTCTATGAATTTGACCACTCTAAGTGCCACAGGAATGCAGAATCATTCAGTACCATATCCAGAATGTGACTGGTTTGTTAAATTAGCAAAAGGTCTTCAAGTTCCATTCAGTTTACAGCCTGTGCCAGGATTTTATTTCTTTATAAGCTAGTTAATATTCCATTGTATGAACATAACACATTTTGTTTCCCCATTTAACTGTCAGTGGGCATTTTGGAGTTTTTACCAATTGTCTATCCTACCTAATAATAGACAAATATGCAAATTGACTGCACCTTCGCTATGCCCAAGCCACGCCCACCAGCCAAGCCACACCCACCAACCAATCAGGACGACTATGCAAATTACCCAACCAAGATGGCGGCTAATTTACATATCAAGACAGCGTAGAAAGAAGCCAAGAGCTGCAGAAGGGAGCAAAGAGCTGTGGAGAAGCAAGCAAGCCAGGGGGAGGAGAAGGGAGGAGCGGAGGTGGGGCCGGGGGAGAAGGAAGGAGAGGGGGTGGGCTGGTGGAGAAGGCAGGGCGGGGGAGAAAGGAGGAGCGGAGGCGGGGCCAGGGGAGAAGGGAAAAGCAGGCGGGCTGGCGAAGAAGGCAGGGCAGGATAGAGTGCAGCAGGAAACCCTATTGCAGGATTTTTCCTGCAACGGGAATGCTAGTTGTGAATAATACTGTTATGAACATGACTGTGCAAATATCTGTTTGAGACCATGCTTTCTATGCATTGTGCCATATAGCTCTCTATGGAATTGCAGAATAATATGGTAATTCTATGTATAGACTTTTAAGGAACCACTATACTATTTTCTACAGAGGCTGCATCATTTTACATTCCACCACAGTGCATAGGGGCTCCAATTTCTTCACATTCTCATCAACACTTGATATTTTCTCAATTTTTTTGATAGCAGTCATCCTACTAATTGTTAATTAGTATCTTGTACATTTGACCACAATTCCTTAACAATGAGTGATGTTGAGCATCTTTTCATGTACTTATTGATCATGTGGGTATCTTCTTTGGAGAAATGTTTATTCAAGTCCTTTACCCATTTGTTAATTGGGCTATTTTCTTGTTGTTGAGTTGTAGGAGTTCTTTACATATTATGGATATTAAGTTTTCTTCAGATATAATTTGCAAACATTTTCTAACATAGCATGGACAATCTTTTTCACTTTGTTGATAATGTTCTTTGCTAGAAAACAGTTTTTAATTATTATGTTTTCAAAATTTTCTACTTCTGTTTTCTGTATTTTTGGTGCCATACCCAAGAAATAATTACAAAACCCAATGTTTTTAATATTTCCCTGGTTTTCTTCTGAGAAATTTAACAGCTTAGCTTTCACATTTAATTTCGGATCCATTTGTAGTTAATTTTGGCATATGGTTTTAGTAAACATCCAAGTGTATTCTTTTTCTTTTTTTTTTTTTTTTTTTCAGAAAAATCCTAGTTTATATAGTCTGACTTCCTTAACATGAAGTTCTTGTTCTTTTTTAAAAATTTCTTTATTAAGGTATTACATATGTGTCCTCATCCCTCCATTAACCCTCCAAACCCCCCTCCACTCATGCCCTAATCTCCCTGGTGTTCGTGTCCATTGGTTAGGCTTATATTCATGCATACAAGACCTTTGGTTGATCTCTCCTCCTTTCCCCCACCCTCCCTTATCTTTCCTCTGAAGTTTGGCAGTCTGATTGATGCTTCTCTGTCTCTGAATCTGTTTTTGTTCATCAGTTTATGTTGTTCATTATATTCCACAAATGAGTGAGATCATGTGGTATTTATCTTTCTCTCACTGGCTTATTGCACTTAGCATAATGCTCTCCAGTTCCATTCAGGCTGTTGAAAATGGTCAGAACTCCTTTTTTACTGAGTGTAGTATTCTATTGTGTAGATATAACACAGTTTTCTAATCCACTCATCAGCTGATAGGCACTTAGGCTGTTTCCAAATCTTAGCTATGGTAAATTGTGCTGCTATGAACATAGGGGTACATATATCCTTTCTGATTGGTGTTTCTAGTTTCTTGGGATATATTCCTAGAAGTGGGATCACTGGATCAAATGGAAGTTCCATTTTTAGTTTTTTGAGGAAACTCCATACTGTTCTCCACAGTGGCTGCACCAGTCTGCATTCCCACCAGCAGTGCAAAAGAGTTCCTTTTCCTACGCATTCTCGCCAACACTTGTTGTTTGTTGATTTGTTGATGATAGCCATTCTCACAGGTGTGAGATGATACTGCATTGTTGTTTTGATTTGCATCTCTCAGATAATTAGTGACTTTGAGCATGTTTTCATATGTCTCTTGGCCTTCCTTTTGTCCTCCTTCGAAAAGTGTTTATTTAGGTCCTTTGCCCATTTTTTTATTAGATTGTGTATCTTCCTTTTGTTAAGTTGTATGAGTTCCCTGTAAATATTGGAGATTAAATCCTTAACAGTGATGACATTGGCCAATATGTTCTCCCATGCAGTGGGCTTTCTTGTTGTTTTGTTGATGGTTTCTTTTGCTGTGCAGAAGCTTTTTATTTTGATGTAGTCCCATATGTTTATTTTCTCTTTAGTTTTCATTGCCCTAGGAGCAGTATCGGTGAAGAAGTTCCTTCAGCATATGTCTGAGATTTCGCTGTCTGTGGATTCCTCTAGTATTTTTATGGTTTCCCATTTTATGTTTAAGTCCATTATCCATTTTGAGTTTATTTTTGTGTATGTGTAAGTTGGTGGTTGGGTTTCTTTTTTTTTTTTTTTGCAGGTATCTGTCCAATTTTCCCAACACCAATTGTTGAAGAGACTGTCTTGACTCCATTTTATGTTCATGCCTCCTTTGTCAAATATTACTTTGGCATAGCAGTTTGGGTTGATTTCTGAGTTCTCTATTCTATTCCATTGATCTATATGTCTGTTCTTGTGCCAGTACGAGGCTGTTTTAAAAACAGTGGCTCTATAATACAGCTTGATATCTGGTATTGAGATCCCAACTACTTTTTTCTTCTTTCTAAGGATTGCTGCAGCTATTCGGGGTCTTTTTTTATTCCAGATGAATTTTTGGAAAGTTCATTGTAGGTCTGTGAAATATGCAGTTGGTATTTTAATGCGGATTGCATTGAATCTGTAAATTGCTTTGGGTAGTATAGACATTTTGATGATGTTGATTCTACCAATCTATGAACAGGGTATGTTCTTCCATCTGTTTATGTCTTCTTCTATCTCTTTTTTCAGTGTCCTGTAGTTTTCCGCGTATAGGTCTTTTACCTCCTTAGTTAAGTTTATTCCTAGGTATCTTAATTTTTTTGGTGCAATGGTAAGTGGGAATTGCTTTTCTGGTCTCTCTTTCTATAAGTTCACTATTGGTGTAAAGAAAGGTCATAGATTTCTTGGCATTAATTTTGTATCCTGCTACATTGCCAAATTCATTTATTAAGTCTAAATAATTTTTTGATGGAGTCTTTAGGGTTTTCTACGTACAATATCATGTCATCTGCGAATAAGGACAGTTTTACTTCTTCTTTTCCAATTCGGATGCCTTTTATTTCTTCTTCTTGTCTGATTGCAATGGCTAGTACTTCCAGTACTATGTTGAACAGGAGTGGCGAGAGTGGGCATCCCTGTCTTGTTCCTGTTCTTAGGGGAAATGGTTTTAGTTTTTGTCCATTGAGTATGATATTGTCTGTTGGTTTTTCATATATGGCTTTTATTATGTTGAGGTATGATCCTTCTATTCCCACCTTGCTGAGAGTTTTTATCAAAAATGGTGCTGTATTTTGTCAAATGCTTTTCCTACGTCAATTGAAATGATTATTTGATTTTTATCTCTTGATTTTTTTATGTTATGTATCATGTTTATTGATTTGCGGATATTGTACCATCCTTGCATCCCCAGGATAAATTCTGCTTGGTCATGGAGTATGATCTTTCTGATGTATTGCTGGATCTGATTTGCTAGAATTTTGTTGAGGATTTTGGCATCTATGTTCATGAGGGATATTGGCCTATAATTCTCTTTCATTGTGTTGTCTTTATCTGGTTTTGGTATTAGGGTGATGCTGGCTTCATAGAATGAGCTTGGAAGTGTTCCTTCCTCTTGAATTTTTTGTAATAGTCTGAGGAGGATAGGTTTTAGTTCTTCCTTGAATGTTTGGTAAAACTCCCCTGTGAAGCCATCTGGCCTTGGGCTTTTGTTTGCTGGGAGCTTTTTGATGACTGCTTCAATTTCATCCATAGTTATAAGCCTATTGAAATTTTTAGAATCTTCCTGATTGAGTTTTGGAAGGTTGTATTTTTCTAGAAATATGTCCATTTCCTCCAGGCTATCTAGTTTGTTGGAGTAGAGTTGTTTATAGTATTTTTTAATGATCCTTTGTATTTCTATGGGGTCTGTTGTTATTCCGCCTCTCTCATTTCTGATTTTGTTTATTTGAGTCCTCTCTCTTTGCTTCTTGGTGAGCCTGTCTAGAAGTTCATCAATCTTGTTTATCCTTTCAAAGAACCAGCTCTTGGTTTCATTGATCTTTGTATTGATTTTTTTGGGTCTTTATGTCATTTATTTCTGTTCTGATCTTTATTATCTCCTTCCTTCTGCTCATTCTGGGCTTTTCTTGATGCTCTCTTTCTAATTCTTTGAGTTGTAGAGTTAGATGATTTACTACCATTTTTTCTTGCTTTTAGAGGTAGGCCTGCAGAGCTATGAACTTCCCTCTCTGGACTGCATTCATTATGTTCCATAGAATTTGAATTGTTGTGTTTTTGTTGTCATTAGTTTCCTGGATGCTTTTAATTTCTTCTTTGATCTCATTGGTAATCCAGTCATTGTTTAATAGCATGCTATTCAGCTTCTAAGTGTTTGAGATTTTTGAATTATTTTTATTGTAGTTTATTTCTAATTTTATGGTATTGTGGTCTGAGAAGATGCTTGGTATGATTTCAATCTTCTTGAATTTGGGGAGACTTTGTGTGTGACCCAATATGTGGTCTATTTTTGAAAATGTCCCATGTGCACTTGAGAAGAACATATATTCTGTGGCTTTGGGATGCAATGTTCTGAAGATGTCAGTTAAGTCCACCTGATCTAGTGAGTCATTTAAGATTTCTGTGTCTTTGCTGATTTTTTGTCTAGAGGATTTATCCAGTGATGTCAGTGGTGTATTAAAGTCCCCTACTATGATTGTATTTTTTACAATCTCTCCCTTGATATCTTCCAGGAGTTTTGTTATGTATTTGGGTGCTCCTGCATTGGGTGCATATATGTTTATGAGGGCTGCCAGAAGGACAAGTTGTATCGATCCCTTTAATATCATGAAGTGGCCTTCCTTATCTCTTGCTATGGCCTTCACTTTGAGTTCTATTTTGTCAGATATAAGTATTGCTACACCAGCTTTTTTTTTTTTCATTTCCATTTGCCTGAAAGGTATTTTTCCATCCCTTCACTTTCAATCTGTGTGAGTACCTTGTTCTGAGGTGGGTCTCTTGTACACAGCATATAAATGGGTCGTGTTTTTTTATCCATTCAGCCACTCGATGTCTTTTGATTGGAGCATTTAGTCTGTTTATATTTAAAGTTATTACTGAAAGGCACTTGTTTGTAGTCATATCTATTTTTGTGTCTGTGTTCCTTCTTACCTTTTTATTTCTTCTTTTTACCATATTCCCTTTAGCATTTCTTGCATTGCTGGTTTGGTGGTAATAAACTCCCTTAGCCTTTTTTTGTCTGCGAAGCTCCTGATTTCCCCTTCAATTTTGAATGATAACCTTGCTGGATAGAGTATTCTTGGATTCAGTCCTTTGCTTTGCAACACTTTGTACACCTCATTCCATTCCCTTCTAGCTTGATGTGTTTCTGTTGATAAATCATTTGATAATCTGATGGGGGCTCCTTTATAGGTAACCCTCTGTCTCTTTCTTGTCGCCTTTAAGATTCTCTCTTTGTCATTAATATTTGCCATTGAAATTATGACATGTCTTGGTGTGGATCTTTTGAGATTGATCCTGCTTGGGACTCTCTGTACTTGTGTAACTTTTTTTTCCCCCATATCCAGGAAGTTTTCTGTCATTATTTCTTCAAATAGATTTTCTAATCCTTTCTGCTCTTCTTGTCCTCTGGCAGCTCTATTATACATATGTTACTTCATTTCATGTTGTCCCAAAACTCTCTTAGGTTTTCCTCCTGCTTTTTAATTTTTTTCTCCAGTTGCTGTTCAGATTGGGCTTGTTTCTGTACCTGATCTTCTAACTCACTAATTCAGCCCTCTGCTTCTTCTAGTCTACTGTTTAAACTTTCCAGTAGCTATATCACTTTTCATTTGATTGTAGCTATATCACTTTTCATTTCTTTGATTGTAGCTATATCACTTTGATTGTAGCTATAACACTTTTGATTGTAGCTATATCACTTTTCATTTCTTCCTGATTCTTGCATAGGTTGTTGATTTTCTCATCTATCCAATGTATGAATTGCACAACCATTACTCTGAATTCTTTTTTGGTCATGTTGCATGCTTCAATTTCACTAATTTATTTTCTTGGCGAATCCTCATGTTCTTTCCTCTGGAGATTGTGTTGTCTCCCCATTCTGAGTATCACCAAAAGGTTCAGACTTTGAGTTGCATGGACCTGGGCTGTGTGCAGTGGGAGCTCTGCACCATCCGAGTGTCACTGAAGTGCTCCGACACTAGGACGTGTGGCTACCGTGGGTTGGTGGGAACCAGACTCGCCCAGGATCAGTGTTAACAGCATTCAGTGTGGTCTCGTGTGCGCACCTAGAATCATGGACCCCGCCTGCACTGCGCTGTTGGTGTGTGCCGAAAATGAGTCTCCTAGCATGTGCCAGGAGTCAGAGTTTCCCTGTGTCTGCACCAAAAATCTAGTATCATATTCTCTGTTGCCTCATGCGGCTTCTCACTGAGATTCAAGGTCCCCGTGTGCGCATGCACCAAGAATTGGAGTCACTGGCTCTTATTGTGAATGCGCGGTAAGACAGGAATCCCAGGCACACACGGTAAGAAACAGAGTGAAGTAAGTGGTGCTCAGTGATGCCTCTTGCCTGGAGAATCTGGGTCCTGGTCACCATGGTGGACTAGGTTGCACAGTAGCACTGTGGCGTGTCTGCACTGCAGAAAACAGACTTCTGTGTGCGCTTGTCCAGAATCAAAGTTAAGTGGCACTGCCACCCTGCGTGGGCTTCCAGTTTGGTTGCCCGACTGTGTTGTGGGGAGCAGATTCCAGTCTTTGTGTGCATGCTCCCAAGCTCAAATTCCCATAGGGGCACTGAGGACCAAGCAAGGGGTGGGTCTATCAGTTACTATGGCACTATCCACGATCCTGCAGGGAGGAGGATAGGCTCTTTGACTCACAGAAATCTGCGGCCATGAAGTCTGGATTCTTGTTGTCTGTTGGTCTGAAGCTGTGGTGGCAGTTCTCTGTCCCCAATGGCTGCAGGGTCCTATTTGTGTCTGAGACGCAACTGGGTGGTCCTGAGGCCAGGATGCTAGTCTTAAGCAGTTCTGTTTCTCAAGATGGTGTGGTCTCTGTGCCAGCACTGGCCGCCCAGAAGTGTCCACTTTGTGTGTGGGGCTCCGTTGTCTAAGACTGCCTGGATTGGCAGCCCCTTGGAGGACCTGCAGAATCTAACTGTCCCTAGCTCACACACACACCACACACGTCTACACTCTCCTCTATGGTTCCCTCACTCTCTCCCTACCTTCCTGCCGATTGCCATCTTCTTCTCCTTCCCCAAGTGTATTCTTTTGCTTGTTGATATCTGCTATCCCATTACCATTTGCTGAAAAGGCTGTCCTTTCCCGCATTGAGTGGTCATAGCATCATTATGGAAAATCATTAGACCACATAAGTGAGAATTTATGTCTGGTCTCACAAATTTATTCCATTAAAAATTGAAGTTTTCTGATTTTGTTGGCTAAAATAATATGTCAACTTCCAAGAAGGTACAAAACAGCCATGGGGTCCATATCAATCTTTTTATGTTAGCTTCTATTGAACACAACTGGCAATTCCGACATTTTATTTTACTACTCATAGTGATAAAGAAAGGGATATTGATGGAGGAAAGTATTTTATAATCTGTAATCAGACAAATGCAGAAAAAAACCGCAGAACAGACTTTTTTTGCTAAAAAGTATATGCAGATGCCAAATTAACATATTAAATAAATTTAACATCATTACCTCCTCAGGAAGTGCAAAAACAACAATGATATATTATTATACACCTACTTGAATGGCTTAAAAAATAGTTGGTGAGGATACAAAAACAGGATCATTCATGTATATATGTATATACATATTGACGTTGAGGTTTTTATTATTCTTCACAGAATAAAACATTTTTCAAGATTATTAATTGTACCTTTTCTAATTATCATTTATGTAAGTGTCAAATGGTCAGCAACTCTGGAATAGTTTGGCAGTCACTTTTAAAACTATAAAAGGCTTACCATCAACCCATCAATTTCACTCCTGGGCATGTTTCCCAAAGAATTAAAAATTTACTTTTATTCAGAATTTTCCACATGAATATTCATTGCAGATCTAATCATGATACCTAAAGCTAAATATTGGCAACCAACCAAATGTCCTTCATGGGTGAATAAATAAATAAATAAATTTTGATACCCCCATTGAAAGAAATACCAATTATCAATAAAAAATGAAGTATTCATATATGCAACAACTATATTCAGTTCATGAAATTTATGCAAGAGAAAAAAAGTCAATCTTAAGTAGACACAAATTGTATGAAAGCATTTATATAACATTCATGAAATGAAGTAATTAGAAACAGAGACGTTCAGGGATTGCCAGGAGTTAGGAAAGGAGGAAAGAAGAGATCAGTGTAGCTGTAAAAAGGACTAATATTAGTTTAGTGATAATACATGTAGTGATGATACAGTTCTGCATCTCAATTGTGGTGATGACTACACCAATTTTAACGTGTGGCAAAATTGCACAGAACTAAATACACACACAGGTTCAACCACAAAACACAAACACATGCACAAATGAGTGCATATACATTGGTAGATTGAAAAAGGTCTATGTATTTTATCAATGTCCACTTCCAGGTTTTGATATTGTACTATAGTACTGTGACATGTTTCCAGTCATGGAGGCTGACTGAGGGGGTACACTTCCATCTACATTTCTTTGCAATTCATTGTGAATCTAAAATTATTTCAACATAAAAAGTTAAATAAAAACCCAATAGGATATTAGTGCATATCTAAAACTGACAGAGCAAAGTTGAACAAAACAAAGAAAAAACAATATCTAAGTCCTTGTGAAGTGAGGGCTATCTGTGCAGAGAAACTGGATCTCTCATCAATGAATGGGAGAAGGATTATGGTACAGCCACTTTTGAAAATGTTTCTTATAAAATTAAAAGTGCACTTACTAAAATAAGTACATCTAGTAAATGGCCCAGCAATATTATCCCTAAGTGTTTACCCATCAAAAATAGACAACATATGCATATTCAACATGTACAGTATATTCTATATATTATGGATATGTATACAAAAATCTTACATGCACATATATGTCATATTTATTCTCTATTTGTAAAACTTTGAAAAAACATAAGTAACCTTCAAAGAGTGAATTGATAAGAAAACTACAGAACATCTTTTCCATAGAAGGCTATTTTAAAAATAAATGATTCAAATTTATGACAACAGAAATGAATCAGAAATGCATATGACATCATGAAAAAGAGAAATATCTGAAACAGAGAACAGGTAATTTCTTTCCAGGAATTAACAGTAGGAGATGACTGCAAAAGGGAAGTCAGCGGATTGGGGTGATAAGTCTATTGTGTATCATGATGACAGCTAATAGGAAAACAAGTCTGCTCATTTTTTTCTGTACCCATAGAATTGTATACCACAGAGACAATATGCTAAAGTGTGTAAATTTTAAAGCCAAATATGTATAATAAAAATAAATATTAAAAAAAGATAATGGCTAGTATTTTTTTTTAATTTCCAAGAATATATCAAGCTATAGATTCAAGAATCTCAGCCAATCCAAGAAGGATAAATTCAAAGAAAAACACATCTTGGTAAATCATAGTGAAACTGAAAAACCAAAAATAGAAAGTAAGTCTGAAACTCAGACAAATTATTTAAAAAATCATTATATTATTGAGATGTATGAGAAGAATGACAGCGGTATTCTCATCAGAAAATGGAAGGCAGGGAACAATGTGATTATATCTTTGAACATCCGAGAGAAACAACTCTCAATGTAGAAATCTACTTCCAGTGAAAATACCCTTCACAAATTTAGACATTATAAAAACACTTTAAGACAAAGACTGCAAGATAGACACAAAAAGAGGAATACAAAAGGAAGTTTTTCAGACTGAAAGGAAATGACCAGTTGAAAACTGTTAATGAGCTGGAAGAGTTGAAAAGCCCTAGAGAACAGTAAATCTGTGGGCAAATGTAAATATTTGTATTAAAAATATTTAATAATCTGTCACCTACCTAATGCAAATAATAATGTATTGTCAGTGTTATCAATAATATATAAATAAAATATATAACAACAAAAGTGCCAATGGTGAAAAGACATTAATGGAAATAAACCCTTCTGAGATTTATATATTTTGAAGAAAAATCAAATACACTACATTTTCTTATGAATGTTCACCAAATAAATGGAAAAATGTTTTATACTATCTACTATTCATATGCTATGGTTATGAAACATTTTATTATTTTTAACTTTCTCTAGTATAGTTAACTTTAAAAATGCAACTTAGTTTTGAACTAGCACATTATAATAGCTAATTCTTGGTATATAAACTACATACTAAAACTATCACCTATTCTATAATTCAATAACACCAATCTAGAAAACTCTGCTGTATAAATAGAACTGTTTGAGTAACCATGGTTAATTTCGGGAGAAACCTATTGAAATGTATACTTCTAGATTTGAATTATAAGTGTATACAACATTTTGATTAAAAGTATGATTTAGAGTTAGCTGCACTGGGTGGGTAATAGAGTAGCCACGATGGCTATTTAAATTTAAATTCAATAAAGTAAAATAAAATGGAAAGTTTAGCTACTTATTTGCACTATCCACATGCCAGGTGCTCAACAGCCACATCAATGGTGGAGATGTAGAACATTTATTTTTTTAAAATATATTTTTATTCATTTCAGAGAGGAAGAGAAAGATAGAAGCATCAATGATGAGAAACATTGATCTGCTGCCTCCGGATGCCCCCTACTGGGGATCAAGCTCCCAACCCGGGCATGTGCCCTTGACCAGAATCTAACCCAGGACCCTTCAGTCTGCAGGCAGACACTCAATCCACTGAGTCTAATCAGCTAGGATGAGATGTAGAACATTGCTGTACATGCAGAAAGTTCTGTTGGAGCACACTGATCAAAATACTAACCCTTGGGGAGAATCCAAAACCCATCATCGATACTTCCTCCTGGTGATGACGGTGTTTCCACACATTTTGGAGGAGAATATCCCAAATCACAATGGCAATTAAAGTTAGTATTGCAAACCTAAAACAAAACCAAAGGAAGAATAAGAATACTAAATGTGCAATAAAAAATTAAATGCTATATTAGTCATTATTCTTCAATGCATATTGTGAAAGTATTAAATTTAGCATAGTAAGGAAGTGTTTATTTTAATGTGGAAATAATTTCTAAAATGAAATTTTACAAAATATATGTCCATGCAATATCTTTCTTTTTCTTTTTTAAAAAAATATATTTTTATTGATTTCAGAGAGTAAGGGAGGAGAGAGATAGAAACATCAATGATGAGAGAGAACCACTGATTGGCTGCCTCCCGCACGCCCCCTACTGAGGATCAGGCCTACAACCCAGGTATGTGCCCCTGACCGGAATCGAAACCGGGACCCTTCAGTCCCCAGGCTGATGCTCTATCCACTGAGCAAAACCAGCCAGGGCAATATCTTTCATAAAACAGATTTCCTATTAATTGTCTCTTGTATTTGAAAATACAAGTAGATAACATTTTTGACACAGCTGAAATAACTTTCTAGAAATTATGAGGCTAGATGTTATAAAATTGTGGAAGTTTAAATTTATTATGAATTGTGTTAGATAAAAAATAGCTGTGAGAAGGGCAAACATTTACCAACAACTTTATGGACAAACTCAAGGAAGAATTTGCTTAAACAGACACAAATATAAAAAGTATTTTGCTAGAAAATATCTATAAATGTGAGCTGGGACATGAATTGAAAGGAGGGTCAGAAGTAGACGAGGGAATCTAGAAGTAGTTGCATGCAAAAATTCAATTAAAATTAAATAAAGAAGGAAAGGAACATAAAAGAAATGTAAATAATACACATTTAAGTTATTTGGGAGAAAATTTTCAATCAGGACACATAAAAAGGTCATTTTTTTCATGAATTATTACAGTATAAAATATGAAGGATCAATATGGCAGAAGACACTAGTCACAAATTTAAAACCAAAGGCATGCTTGAAAACCTTCCAAAGTTTCCAAAACTTCTATAACCCAATAGATAATGTCACAATGGATGGGAAAATAGAAATGCAAATGGTAAATATGAGTATACATACAGAGTAAAGAACTGTATCATTAATTATTAAATAAATGCAAATTAGCAATGGATTTACCATGTTAGAAGAGATTGAAAAACTGAGAGAAACTGGTGTGGACAGAATTAGAGGAAATGCACCTTTTTGTACAAGATAACTGGAAGCAAAAACTGATACACTGTTTCTTGAAGACAACATAATATTACTGAAAAGTTTAATGGGGCATACATTTGACCCATCAGATATTATTGATAACAAGTTAAGAAATCAGATATGCATGCAAAAATGAATCTACAACAATGTCCATTGAACCACTATTTATAATAGTTAAGTTAAAATTAGCAATATACCAAAGTCCAATAGTGAATGACTTAAAATATATAGTGGAACAGACATACAAACAACAAATTGAAGCCATTAAAGTGCATAAAAGATTGGAATACACAAAACATCCTGCTCTCACTCAAAAAATATTAGACTACTAGAGGCCCAGTGCACTGATTTGTGCACATTGAAAGGAAATTAATTAGAAAAAATATTTTAGAGGCCAGGGAGGAACCGCAGGAGGGCTCTAGGGAGTGTCCGCCTAGCCTCACCCAGTCCTGAACAGCCAGACCCCAGCAGCAAGCTACCCTACCAGTAGGAGCATCTGCCTCCTGGTGGTCAGTGCACGTCATAGCGAATGGTTGAATGATTGAACAAACGGTTGGAAACTTAGCACATTAGGCTTTTATTATATAAGATAAATATTATGTGTAATAAAAATATATTGTGCATGGTGACATATATATTATAACATACACTCAATTATAAACAATTTTATATGTATATATAATTGTATATATATATTATCTTTAATAAATCTATTTCCAAAATTTTACAATCTTAATCTAACATTATAATAACACATTATGCTTTATATAGCATTTTGTACAGAGTTCAAAGCTTACTAACTCAGGAGACCTAGAAAAATCTGATTAAACACATAATTCATGTACATATGTATACAAAATGAAAATGGATTTTCTAAGTTGACTGCAATTTTCCATAAGAAATTTCCACATCAAATAATTGTGGATCTCACTGTTATTGACATGAATTTAAAAAAATAACTATACATAAAAATAGGGTAGCCATTACTTACGCCATGCCCATTGCACACTTTTGAAGCATTGCAGGATGCTAGGTCTTTGTGATCAGTAACATAATTGCAACGTCCAGAAAGACAAAACTAAAATTTTAAAAACAAACATCAACAATGAAAATCAGGAAATGCAGAGTTGAACAATTGTTCTTGGTACAAAACAATGCACAAAATTTGTATGTACAGGAGAAGGCAAAAGTAGGTTTACAGTTGGGGGAAAAACATGCAAGTTATGATTGTTTACATTATTTACACACTCCTGTACTCTACTTTGTTTTGCATACACAAATGTAAACCTGCATAGGCCCACCACAGTCTTTATAAAACAAATGAATCTACACTAATAAAAGAGAAACATGCAAATGGACTATCAATCTGCTACACCCACCAGCCAATCAGGAGGGAATATGCAAATTAGTAGGACAAAGATGTCGGCTGCCCAGCTGCTCCAGGTGCAGAGTGGCCAGGCAGGGCAGGACACCTGCTATGAGAGGGAGGGCAGGGTGAAGGGATCTATAGGAGCAGCACTCCTGCCACAGCGAAGACTAAGACTGCAGACTACAGAGTCTGCAGCGAAGATGAAGATGGCAGACTCTGGCCTGAGTCTGCAGCGAAGCTGGCAGACTCCGGCTGGAGTGAAGGCCTGAGTCCCGGGTGCTGGAGGAAAACCAGTGCTGGAAGCCAAGGTAAGAAAGGCCTATTGCACAAATCTCTTCGTGCAACCGGCTGCTAATCTGTTAAATAATAGTGGTGAAAGTGGACATCATTGTGTTGTTCATGATCTTAAGGGAAATGCTTTCAGTTTTAGCCCATGAGGTTGGTTGTATCATTTTTATACATGGTCTTTATTATGTTGAGATATGATCCCTCTATCCCCACTATTGAGAGTTTTTATCTTATATGTGTGCTAGATTACATCTATTGATATGATCATGTGATTTTTATTTTTCATTTTGTTTATGTGATGTATCTTACAGATTTATATATATTGTACCAACCTTGCATCCCTGGAATAAATCACACTTGATCAGGTCTATGATTGTTTTTAATGTATTGCTGGGTTCAATTTGCTCAACATAATATTGGAAGTCCCAGTCATAATGATCAGCCAAGAAGAAAAAAATAAAGGCATCCAAGTTGGAAAGAAGGAAGTAAAACTGTCAGTGTATGCAGAAGACATGACACTGTAATATATAGGAAACCCTAAAGACTCCACCAAAACACTACTAGATCTAATAAATGAAATTGGCAAAGCTACAGGATACAAAATAAACACATGGAGATCCATGGCATTTATATACCCCAATAATAAACTCTCAAAACGATAAACTAAGAAAACAACCACACTTATCATTGCATCAAAAAATAATAAGGTAACCTAGGAATGAATTTTACCTAGGAAGGAAGTAAAAGGTCTCTACTAAGGAAACTATATGACATTGAAGAAAGAAATTAAGGTATATACAAACAAGTGCAAGCATAGTCCATATTCATGGATTAGAAGAATTAACATCATTAAAATGCCCCTACTACCCAAACCACCCTATAGATTCAACACAATTCCTATTAAAATACCAATGGCATATATCACAGAACTAGAAAAATATTTTAAAATTCTTTCTGGAACCAAAAAAGACACCAAATAGGAATCTTGAAAAAGAAATATAAACTTGAAGGGATCCCAATACAGCTATCAAACTATACTACAAGGCCATTGTAATCAAAATAGCCTGGAATTGGCATAAGAACAGACATATAGACCAATGGAACACAACAGAGAGCCTAGAAATCAACCCACACATTTATGGTTGATTTATATCTGACCAAGGAGGCAAGAGCATACAATGGAGTATAGATAGTCTCTTCAATAAATGCTGTTGGGAAAATTGGATAGGTACATGAAAAAAAAGAAACTAAAGTCCAGGAAGGGGCAGGTAGGGGGAGGGGTTGGAGGTGGATAAAGCTTAGGGGGAGTGAGACTCCTGCAATAATGTCAACAATAAAATATTTTTATAAAAACACCATGTGAACCTGGATTTTATGACATCATTCATTTTGATAGAAAATGAAATATTGAGAATTAGATACTATTTTCCCTTGAGGGAGCAGAGTACTAATTGGCATAAGCACAAAAATAGTCAACTTGTACTGATCACTTGTAATGTGGTAGGATCTGTCTTACCACTTTCTATGCATTTTTATAAAATATATTCATACTGACACTGTGAACATAATATTTTCATCCTTATCATATTTGACAAGAATTTATTTTACACCATTAAGGTCATGCCATGAATTATTGGCTAGGCCAATATTCAGTGCAATAAGTATTTTACTCACAGATTCTAGTGACCAATGCTAAATACAGCATTCTTGTAATTTTTACATTTTTTCCAACTTTAGTAACAATATCCCTTTGTCTTTCATATTATCGATGTGACCTTGAGCAACTTATTTATCTCTCCATACCTCAGTTTATCCATCTTGAAATTTGAAATAGTAATTACATCCAAGTGAATAAAAAAATACATAAAGATCATGAGGATGAAATAATTTAATACACATAAACAAAAGCAATGCATGACACATAGTAAGTGATCACTAAATATAAGTTTTACTTTATTTATTGATTTAACCTGATTTTCGTGCAGACTTTATGTTAATATTCCTCTATCCAAATTTAATTTAATTTAATTTGAATACATATGGGGCACCTTCTCAAATGATCTGTTGGCTTTTATCAAGTTATCAGATAGACTATCCAATATATGATGAATAGTCTAAAATTTAATTATCGTCTGATACTATTGGCATAAAAGAAGAAAAAAAGTATCAGCTTGTTGATTAACATAAATTGCTCTAATGAAGCCAGCAGGAATAATAAAATGTTGGACAAACCAGAGTTACCTGTCCACAAACTAGTATTTTCATTCTATGCTCTGTAAATATTGTCACTGAGGCAATAATAAACTAGTCATACTTCACTGGGTTGTTTTTAAGGGGTAAATAATCCAGAAAATGTTAAGACCCAGGCTTAGCAGATCATTTTGTAGTTGGCTCTTTTGTAAGGGGGGAAAAAAAAGCAAGAGACACCATAAAAGAAAACTCTGATCAATGGCTGGGATGATGTTTTGAATATAAACTGGCATATAAGACTTCCTTCTTTCAAAAAGAGACACAAAGAGTATCCCAGAAATAGGCACAGCACAGTTAAAAAAATCTCTAATATAACTAAAACTATATTTCCTAGGGGTAATGTCTGTTTATGTAAGCACATTTTCCTGTAGCCCTGTGTATTCAAATGGCTAAAATAGCAGTTAATAACAGTTAACATTATTTATTAATTTATTAGCAACATTTACATGCCACAAACCTAATCTTTTTGAAATTTCAAAGGCATGTATGTGCTGAGATGTTTTTATCTCCTCTAGAATACCCATCTGGCTATGATCATTTTGATAAACCATACTCCTGTTCTATATATTATCAATAAAAAATTCAAAGACATGTTGAATCACAACCCATATTAAGCAAAGTTGCATTCTGGAATACCAAATGCCTAACTCCATGCAGTATATTGTTCACTTAGAATTACAGTATTAAATTTAAGAATGTTTTATTTAGAATTATTATTTTGTAAAAAGGGAGAGATACATTTCTTCATGTCAATAAATAAGAAATAACATCTCTCTCTTTTTGTATTGATTGATCAATCAATCAATCAAGATACACAGAAATATCATCTATACTAACAAAAGGGTAGTATGCTAATTAGACCAAACATCTACTGGACATCCTTCCCGACATCCTTCTGGACAAAGCCATGGTGGCGGGGGCCAAGGCAGAGGCAGTTAGGGGTAATCAGGCCAACAGAGGAGAGCAGTTAGGGGTGACCAGGCCAGCAGTTAAGTGGTGGCCAGGCCAGCAGGGGGCCAGTTAGGGGGCAATCAGGCCAGCAAACAGAGGAAATTAGGGATGATCAGGCTAGTAGAGGGGCAGTTAGGGTCGACCAGGCTAGCAGGGGGATAGTTAGGGGGCTGTAAGGCTGGCAGGGTGGCAGTTAGGGTGTGGTCAGGCTGGCAGGGGGTAGTTAAGGGGCAGCCAGGCCATCAGGGGGGCAGTTATGGGGCTACTAGGCCAGCAGGAAGCAATTAGGGGTTACCAGGCTGGCAGGGGTGCAGTGAGTGAGCAGCGAGGCCTGCGGGCAGGCAATGGGGCTGCCAGGCCAGCAGAGGGGCAGTTAGAGTGCCCAGGATGGCAGGGGACCAGTTAGGGGATGACCAGTCCAGAAAGCAGAGGCAGTTAGGGGCAATCAGGCAGTCAGGCAGGTGAGCTGTTAGGAGCCAGTGGTCCCAGATTGTGAGATGGATGTCCAACTACCATTTTGGGCCTCATCCCTGTGGGGGCTCCCGAGGGGTCCCGGATTGGAGAGGGTGCAAGCTGGGCTGAAGGACCGCCACCCATGCACAAATTTCCTGCACTGGGCTTCTAGTCTATATATCCTATCTAATAAAATAGTAATATGCAAATTGACTGTCACTTGAACACCCAAGATGGCTGCCCCCATGTGGTCAAAGATAGCTTCCCCCATGTGGACACAAGATGACCGCCACAGGATGGATAGCAGGGGATGGCAGTTGGGAGGGAGCAGGTCTGCAAGGGAGGGCAGTTGGGGGTGATCAAGCCTGCAGGGTAGGGCAGTTAGGGGTGACCAGGCCGGCAGAGAAGGGAAGTTGGGGGCGACCAGGTCTGCAGGGAAAGGCAGTTGCAGGGGGACCCGGGCCTGCAGGGGAGAGCAGTTGGGGGGGACCAGGCCTGCAGGGGAGGGCAGTTAGGGGTGACCAGGCCGGCAGAGGAGGAAAGTTGGGGGCAAACAGGCTGGCTGGGGACCAGTTAGGCATCAATCAGGCTGGCAGCGGAGTGGTTAGGGGGTGATCAGGCTGGCAGGCAGAAGCAGTTAGGGGCAATCAGGAAGGCAGGCAGGTGATCAGTTGGGAGCGAGCAGTCCTGGATTGTGAGAGGGATGTCCGATTGCCCGTTTAGGCCTGATCCAGGATCGGGCAATCGGACATCCCTCGAGGGGTCCCACATTGGAGAGGGTCAGGCTGGGCTGAGGGACACGCCCCCCTCCATGCACGAATTTCGTGCACCGGGCCTCTAGTATATATATATAAAAAGCCAGAGACCATAATGCCGTCACAACCATAACAACCTAACAACCAATCCCTATGACGCCCACTGCAGCTAGCGAACACAGCCTGATTTAGGGGGTGGGACCAGCCTGACAACTCCCCCCTGTGGCCCCTCACCCAGGCCGCCCCACCCACAGCAGGGACCCCCCCACCCTGATCAGGGGTGTGGCCAGCCTGCAAACTGCCAGTGGCCCCAAGCCCAGGCAGGCCCCACAACCAGTGGGGACCTCCACACCAATTGGGGCCCCCATCAGGGATGGCCCCCACCTGTGCATCAGGCTTCTATAGAAATATAAAATCCTACCCGCCACCACTCCAAATCAACCTGCCAAAATTTCCTGAAACCATAAAATTAGATCACTGATTCAGGCTAGCAGTTTAAAGTGTAAAGCCTCATTCACACGTGAGGAATTCCCACCTTACTCCTTCCCCTTGGACTCTATGTCTCAAAGGAGGCATGCATGGTATGAACACACAAATTAAAGCTCAGAAAAGTCACTCTTTTGGGATCCTGTGGCACATACAGGCAGAGACAAACTCATCACCAAAAGCCAAGCACCAGACTGTCTCTTCCTCATCCCATGGCCTCAGCTCCAGAGAGGCACTCCCAATCACAGGATACAAGGAGTGAACTGTCTCAAATCTTCGCAGAGACAGGAATGCTCAGGAGGCCAAGATAATAGAAACCTAAGGACCTAAATACTGGGTCCACTCAGCACAAGGCCAAGGGGAGCTCAGACCAATTTGTTACCCGGATGCAATCTGCCATCCTGGGGCCACAGTGCGCTCTGGAGTATGTAACTGCATGGGGTGCTCTGGAGGAGGAGGGCTCACCCCAACCCCTGAGCCCCAGGAGCTCGACTGCCTGAATCACCTCCCCCACGCACTCAGCCCCAGCTGTGCCAGCAAAGCCCCATTGCTGGGGCGGGATCACAAGGGGAAGACTGGGGGATGGTTGGCCACATGTTCTGGAATCTCAGACACGAAGTGTAGGGGGCTCAGCACTTCGCTATGGACCCCTCCCACTAGACACCTGGGATAGCAGGGTCTGGGGAAGAGACTTAGTCTATACTCACCTTCTCGGACCCTACCTGATTCCATAGACCCTTTCCCCTATTCTGGCATCTGCTGGTCCCTCTTACTCCCCCAGTACTTCCAAACCTTCCTATGCTGACCCCAACTCTCCTTCTGTACCAGCTCTCTCTCTCTCTCTCTCTCTCTCTCTCTCTCTCTCTCTCTCTCTCACACACACACACACACATACACACACACACACACACAAACACTCACACACAGATTTCACCCTCTCCCTCCTCCACCCCCAGTCTTCTACCCCATACTTCTTCCTGCCCTGCTCTGCCCACCTCCATTCTGGCCTCCTGCCCCACACCACCCAGCAGCCCTGTTTCCAGGATAAATGGTTAGAACAAATATTCCCTTGGCCAGAAGAGACTCTCCAGGGAGCTGCATGCAGAAAGTCGCTCCCAGTCCTGTACCTGCAACTGCTCTGTCCTGCTAGATGCCAATCAGAAATTATGTCTCTGGACACAGAGGGTAGCAGAAATAGGCTGCTGTCCTTTGAAGCCCCTCATCAGGAGGAAGCTCTCCCGCGCCCCCCTCCCAAATAACAAGTTTACCATGCTGCCTCCCTTATCACTTTCAGCAACCCTCCTTTGCCCCTTTCCCTGGAAGTGGAAGGATTGGAGCACATCTATATACATAAAAGAGTAATATGCAAATCGACAAAACAGCAGAACAATCAGAAGGACTGCTCTACCAGTCACTATGAGGCGCACTGACCACCTCTCGGTCCCTCCCCCTGACCAGCAGGCTCCGATCCCTTGATGGCAAACAGGGAACTGGGGATGGGTGGAAGCAGCTGCCTGCAGCCAGGGAAGATGGCCCTGATCACAGGCCAGGCCTTGGGGCCATACCCACTCGCAAACATCATGCACCGGGCATCTAGTTTAATATATAAAATGATTGATAATTTTCACAAAGGATCACAATACATGAGAGTGAGGTAAAGACACCTTAAATTTCCAACCTCTCTAAAATCAGTTGAATAATTCAGGATAACAAGTGAAAATAGCTTAAAATTTTAATTAAGTATGATTCTAGGATTTGGCACACACAATAGCCACCTTTTTCCCAATAAATAAGAAATATCAGAAAGAGACAATTAGAAGATGAGAGATTTAAGAACTTATGGGGATTCTGAAATATAATGAAGGCCATTGATGGATAAGAAGGAGAATCCAACCACATCCAATACAATAGCATAGGAGAGAACCTAGCTGATCATCCTCATAGTGCTCAAGAGGAGCTGTAACCTCAGAGTCATATGGAAAAACAGGGAGAGAGCTGAAAGGGCGGGATTGGGAAGAGAGGCTAAAATGTGCTATTATTAATGGAAGCCTGTCCACAAAACCACAGAACTAGTTAGCTCTCAACCCTCACTACACACCTATTCCACTCAATGATACAATGCAGTCAGCACAATACTTTTTAAGCGCAGGGACAAAATTTGGAAGGGTATATTTTTTCTTTTTTAAAATATATTTTATTGATTATTTACAGAGAGGAAGGGAGAGGGATAGAGAGTTAGAAACATCAATGAGAGAGAAACATCGATCAGCTGCCTCCTGGCACACCCGCTACTGGGGATGTGCCCACAACCAAGGTACATGCCCTTGACCAGAATCAAACCTGGGACCCTTGAGTCCGCAGGCTGACACTCTATCCACTGAGCCAAACCGTTTAGGGCAGGTATATTTTTTTCTAAAGCAACTGAATTAATGGTGACTACAGAATTCAGGCTTCTCAAGTGATCTGCCATAGAATAGGCATTATCCAATTAAACTATTGTAAGTTTCAAGGCCTAAAAGCCAGCTTTCAAAATGAAGACTGTCATGAGACAAACCCAGTC
Organism: Eptesicus fuscus; assembly: GCF_027574615.1. Lineage (NCBI taxonomy): Eukaryota > Metazoa > Chordata > Mammalia > Chiroptera > Vespertilionidae > Eptesicus > Eptesicus fuscus. The sequence continues at coordinate 80,159,876 of NC_072480.1, forward strand.
ACACAGACAAAGCTGCCAATTAGTTTTCTTTAATACAAAACAGTGTGGGAGTAAAAACTCATGGCAGCTTAAAGCTCCTGCTGAACAAAGCAGGTAAAGTCAAAGTATTCCTTCCTTCCTTCCTTCCTTCCTTCCTTCCTTCCTTCCTTCCTTCCTTCCTTCCTTCCTTCCTTCCCTCCTTCCTTCCTTCCTTCCTTCCTTTCTTCCTTCCTTCTTCTTCCCTCCCTCCCTTCCTCCCTCCATCCCTCCCCTTCTTTCCCTTCCTTTCCTTTTTCTTTTCTCTCTTCTTTTCCTTCCATGGGGATATTGCCCAGTTGGGCATGGGCTAATGATCAGACTTTCCCAGGTAAAGAACCACTGCTAGAGAAAAGAGGACTCTGTAAAGCCTTATAGTGCTGCTGGGACAAACCAGAGGACTTTCAAATGCAAGATTCAATTCCCACAGAACATTAGCTGAATTCCATTATTATGTAAGACTAGACGCCAGGTACATGAAATTCATGCACTAAGGGAAGGGGGTCCCTCAGCCCAGCCTCCGCCCTCTCCCAGTCTGGGAGCCCTCAGGGGGTGTCCAACTGATGCAGAGGCAGGAGAGGCTCTATCACCGCTGCACTCGCCAGCCTTAAGCTAAGCCAGCTTCTGGCTAAGCCGCTTTCCCCCTGTGGGAGTGTATTGACCACCCAGGGGCAGCTTCTGCATTGAGCGTCTGCCCCCTGGTGGTCAGTGTGCAACACAGTGACCAGTCATTCCACTGTTTGGTCGATTTGTATATTATCCTTTTATTATATAGGTTGGTAGAACACTACTTCATGGCAATGTTCAGTTGCATTTGTTTGTCTAGTTCCCATATTGTTTTATTTCCATTATTAAAACCATTTTTCCTATACATAAGATATAATTTCACTCTCACTACTTTTAAGATCCTCTTTCTTTGTCTTTTACTTTCCAAATTTTTTTATGCTGTATCCTACCATGGATTTCACTGGATTGATCCTACATAATGCTCTTTCAGCTTATTTCATCTGTGGGTTTATGCCTTTTGCCAAATTTGTAAATGTTTCAGGCATTATTTCCTCAAATACTTTTCCAACCTTAAATTCTTTCTCCTACATTTTAGGATGTCAATGTCTTGGATATTACATATTTTCTTAAAACTCCTCATATCCTTGAGGCTCTATTCATTTTTTCATCCTATTTTCATTCTGTTGTTCAATTTGGGTATTTTTTTTAGGGTTCTATCTTTAGCTTCACTCATTTTTTTCTGTGTCCCCACTATTCTGCTCCTGAGACCATTATTGAGTTTTTATATACAGGGTGGGGCACAAGTATGTTTACAGTTATGAGGACAGGAAACACAGAGTTCATTTTTGTATTATTATTTATTAACTAGAGGCCTGGTGCACATTTTCATGCACCAGTGGGGTCCCCTGGTCTGGATAGGGTCAAAACCAGCTCTCTGACATCCCCTGAGGGGTCCCAGATTAGGAGAGGTTGCAGGCCAGTCAAAGGGACACCACTGGTGCACGATAGGAGGCCATGGAAGGACGCGAGAGGTTGGCCAGCTGAGATGGGACCACAGGAGGGTTCCAGGGGATGTACAGTCTGTCTTGCTCAGTTCTGATCAGCTGGACCCCAGCAGCAACCTCACATACCAGTCAGAGTATCTTCCCCCTGGTGGTCAGGGTACATCATAGCAACTGGTCGACCAGTCGACGGTCTGCTCCCTGATGTTCAGTGCACATCATAGTGAGCGGTTGAGCGGCCTTAGCATATCATTAGCATATTATGCTTTGATTGGTTGAATGGCAGATGAGACAACTGGACACTTAGCATATTAGGCTTTTATTATATAGTATCATTGTATTATTTTCCATACAAACACCTGTAAACCTATTTTTGCCCCACTCTACATTGCTAATTGTGTGTTTCAATTCTAAAGTTTCTAAGCGATTCTTCTTTATATCTTCTTATCTCCTTGCTGGAACTTTCTATCATTTCATTAGTTTCCAGCAAATTTGCAAGTGCTCATTGAAATATGTTAATGATGGCCACTTTAGATTCTTTGAAGGGTATTTCTAACATCAATGTTAACTTAATGTTAGTTAATTTTTTTGATGTTATGCTAGTATGATGGGCGCGTGCACAAGCACACGTGTGCATGTGTGTGTACCATTTTATTGATTTTTTCTAGTTAAAGAATGATTAAATTAGTTAATATATATACTCTGACTTATTTATAGTAAACATTTTTTCACTTTGTTTTAAATGAACTTTGAAGGGAAGACATATTACTTTATAATGTTGTGACAAAAAGGGAGCGACATACTAAACTTGACAAGCTCAGGGAAGGCATACATGGTCAGTCTTATAAACTCAGAGACATAAAGTAAGCACATCAGATGGTCTGAAACTTAAAATTTCTAACTAAAAGGGAATCTTGGTGTTGATTCATGTCCTAGGCAAGTATCTTCCTTACCAAAGGTCAGATTTTATCTTAACTGAGCCTGTAGATTGTCCTTTTGCATCTAAAATAACATACCTTTAGAATGTCAGAGTAATCTTTTCCAGACCCCTCATGGCACAACTACTGCACCAGAGCTAGAGACCAGAGAACAACTCACTGCTATCTTGTTCCTGCATACCATCTCCATGTGCACTCAATGTTCATTATCAACCCTCCTGTACCCACCAGGGTAAAGGAAGTGTGTGTCTATTTGTATTACTTTTGATCCAGTCTCAGAGATTTCCCAGCTTTGCTTTCGCCAGTTTACCAATGAATTTTAGGTAACCACCCCTAAGGTCTCTCCTTTGATTCTGATGCACAAATCAGCAAGAAAACTACTATTCCCCAGAACGTTTTCTCCATCCTTTTAGGTTTTGCTTCCCAGCAATTGTTGTCAGTTTGGCTCAAGGAAACTCTTACAAGATTTTTTTCTTAGACTAGACATTATTTTGTGGACAATGTAGTCAGAACCAGTATGCTCCTTTGTGAATATTATTTTCATGTAAAAATGTCTTCTGTCATTCTAAAATGTTTACTCATTGCCTTTTTCTTATTTTTCATTTCTTAAAATGCTGTTTCTCAATAGAAATCATTTTAATTAAAATATAAGATAATGCCCTAGCCAGTTTGGCTCAGTGGATAGAGCTTTGGCCCTGCAATTGAAGCATCCTGAGTTCAATTCTGATCAGGAGCATTTAACTTAGTTGCAGGCTCAACCCCTGGCCCTGGTCTGGGAAGTAGGGAGGCAACCAATGGATGTGTCTCTCTCAACTCCATGTTTCTCTCTGTGTGTCTCTCCGTCTGCTTCCACTGTCTCTAAAAATCAATGAAGAAATATCCTGAGGTGAAGAGTAACAAAAAGCATTGTAATATAATTATGCATTTTTTCCATTCAACTAGTTTTAGTAGTAATAGTTTAAAAATCAGTTATCCATAATGTTCCTTAAATATTTTAAGAAAAATTAAATAAAGCTTAGATTCTGTTTTATTACTGTGTCTTATGGAAGGGCCACATTTTTAACAAATACATTATGCTTTGGAGAAAGAAATAAGCTAATAAGCAAATAAATGTTTTGCTTTGGTTATAACCATATTCATTCTCATCATTACTGAAATCTAAATATTTGTTTGTTGTCATTATTGCTGTACTTAGTACTCTGATTGCTCCATTCTACATTTTTAGCACATTAATTGATTCATTTTGCCCTTTGTTTATAAAAACTATTGCAGACCAAATTCTAGCCTCATGTGTGAGAAGCCCATTTTAAATATCTATAGGAAAGTTCATAATAAAAAATGATAAGAAACCAAGTATTCCATTGAACAACAGAAATTATGATCTTTGAATCTTAAGACACAGGAACTAGTTTGTAAAAAATAAATAAATAAATCTTAATCTCTCTCTCTTTATCTGTCTCATACACATACACACACAGATATTCACACACACACACCATATATAAGATCAAGTAAAATTTATATTTACCTTATTATCATCACATATAGTGCCATCAGCTACATAGGTATTATCTGGAATTGTGACTTTTGAATCATTTCTTGTAGCTGCTGACATACATACATGGCCGCCAAGGTAAGTATATTGAACATCAAAATTTCTCGTTTCCGTTATACGTGTATGTGTCCAGTCGCAAACTATCTTTCCACACAGGGTGTTACTGGCAATATAAAGCAGAGAAAATTCCCCGTATGTCACTTTGGGACACAATTTATTAGATAAATAATGATATAAAATATGAGAATAATTCAAAATGTTACTCAGATCATAACACCAAAGCTATTCAGAGCATACACCATATTATTAAGTGCAACATATAAATTAATCCATATGTACTAAATTCATCTCTCACTTGAATTAGGTGACTCATTGCAGAAAACACAGACACAGAAACACATACGTGCTTTTGGAAAATGGATAGTTTTTAAAATACACACAAAAAAGGACATCGCCCTGAACGACAGTTTCCAAAGTCATCTCCCAGGAAATTCACTTCTTCTGCACATAGATACGTTCCACCTTTAGCAACTGAAAATAAAAAGTTCCAATTACTCATCTTACAAAAATTAAAACTAAAGTGTAGTACATTAATACAGAGACATCTAGACAGCAGCAAAATCCAATCAATGCCATCTACTACAAGTATTTGATGTCTCCCACTGACACTTCCAGAATGAGAAACACTCCCAAAAACTACCCCCTTGAGAAGAGAAAATGTGGCACCATCTTGCAGAAATGGCTTAAATGTCACTCATTTACTTTCTGATATACAATTCTAATAATCTACTCCCTGTATACCAATCCCATGAAATTCGCCTAATGTCCTCTTCTCTTGGTCTTATATTTACTAAGCTCATTTTGCTCTTGACATAATTCAAAGGTATTTGGATTTGCAAATTTATTTTCAAATTTGGATTTAAATAAACAATATACTTATGTGGATTTTAGGGTGAGTTGCTGACTTTAGAAAAACACAGTTCCCAAATGAACCCCTGAAAAACACACATAGCTATTACATTTTCCAAATAACTCCGCACACTGTCTAGCTGGATCTTGACATATCCCCTTATAGCAAAAGGCGGTTTTATTGTTACATGGTTCTAAATCAATAGCTTTCATGTCTGGCACACAAAACTCAGATGTTCCAGTGCAATATTCTGGAAAATCACATGGATCAATGCTTTTCCGACATATACGTCCTCTTGGGAGTAACTGTGAGGAAAAAAAAATGGGGGGGGGGCAGGGGTAATACATTTTATTCAAATGACTTGAAGTACTTCCCACATGGCAATGAATCAAGTCTTACCACACTACTCCAAGCAAGGTATTATTATCTGCTATTATAATTTACATAAACTGTCATTATAGTTAAGAATCATGAGAGGTTAAATGAAATATCAAAGATCACATACTACTCAGTACTGGAGCAGGAGCGGTATAACTCAGATTCCTGACTGATGCTATTGACATTAAGCACCGCCACTGTGCTTATTATCCACTGAGCAGGATACCCTACTTTTGAAATAATTATTCTATGCTAACCTATTATGAAGTTTAATTGAACATGAACATAATGGCACCAGATCATGTTCTCACACCCAACACCAAATTCAGAAGCAAGTATATATGTGATGTTCTGAAAGAAGCAGAAATGTTAAACACATAAGTCAGTGTCTTTTTTGTTTTCATCTGAAAATGTTGCATTGACTCTAAAGTAATGTTGAGCTCTCTCATTGTTCCTAGTAACTTAAAATGAGAGAAAAATGGTAAATTAAAAGTGGATTCCAGTTGTTGCTCAGGTTTCATGATTGAACCTAACTGTTTGAAACAAAGGACACTATTGATTTCTTTCTTTTTTAATATATATATTATTGAGACAAATATTTTTGTAAAGTATCAACCAAAAATGTAAAAAGTTTAAGTGAGAACATTGTGTTTATAACGCTGATTTAGATTCTATTACATCTTTAGCTACTTAAATAAAATTATAAATTTACTTAAAAGTTCCAGAAAACTAGACCAGAAAGAACCCAGAAGTCCATCAATTTTCACCTCAATTTTTAAAAAGGATCTAGTTAGTGAAAGCGTTCATAGTTGTAATGCTGTGGTTATACAAAATACTTCAAGATCAATAGAAAATATCTAATATCAAGGTTCGTATATTTGTTTTTCAACTTTGGATTCTTGGGGACTAATTGGACTCCTGAAATTCTGTCCTAATCCTGATAATAGTCTTAATCATGTTTCTAAAATATGGCTGAATGGATATAATTTTCATTTCAAGAAATTTTTCTTTCAGGACATACTCCACCTCTACCAAGAGAGATTATGAATTTTGAATCTGCTCTGACTAAGGATGATAGTCAGAACACTTCTCCCTAGACACAGGGAATGGAACAGTGGAGGAAATTTAATCTAGCAGGATCAGTCACGTTTTCTTCTATTAAGCATAGAGACAGATGTTGGGAAAGAAAGGATCTCTCTACTCTTCTGAAATATTGTACTGTGGACTAGACAGCCAGGAAGCACAATGAGCTATCTCTGTTACACATGCAGAAACCTTGTTTGAGAACTGTCAACAAAATTGCAAGGATATGCAATAGATGTATAGAATAAGAATTCTATTGTTCCTGTTTGAAATAGTCACCTGAGCACTAAGTAAGACTCATCTTTACCTAAGCTTTATAAGTATTTGTTTTCCTTTGCTTGGCCATTATCAAGATGCAACCTTTTGTGACACCAAGGTTGGACCTAGACAGTATTACGGTAATTGAAATAAGTCAGTCAGAGAAAGACAAATATCATATGATTTCACATAACTGCATGTGAAATCTAATGAACAAATTAAAGAAACAAACAAAATAGAAACAGACTCATAAGTACAGTCTGACAGCTGTCAGAGGGGAGAGGGGCTGGGCACGGGGTAGAAAAGGTGAAGGGGATTAAACAGTACAATTTGGTAGCTGCAGAATAGCCACAGAGATGCAGTTTGCAGCACAAGGAATATAGTAAAACATATGGAGAAAACTGGGTATGGGGGCAAGTGAGCCACAAGGAGTCCACTCTGTGAAGTGCATGGTTGTCTGACCACTTTGCTCTACATCTGAAACTGGTGATGAATGGAATTAAACTCTGGCTGATCTCTCTATATAAACCCCTAATATGCAAATAGACTGAACAGGAGAACAAACAGACAACTGAACCAGATGCTCTGATATGCACTGACCACCAGGGGTCATGCACAAAACATGGTGGGTGTCGACCACAGGGGGATTGTGGAGCAGGTGGGTGGGGACACCATACCAGGTGAGGTGCCAGTTGCTGTCATTGAAGCGAGCCTCTGGTGTTTACTGAAAATTTTTTAATTCCAGGCGCCACAGCCCCACCCAGCACTCACACCTGCTGTCAGCACTGGACCCCTCACACCTGCTGCCAGTGCAGGAGCCTTTACTCACTCCCAATGCTGGTGCCAGGCCTCCTCATACCCGCTGCCAGTGCCACAGCCACTACTTGCACCCAATGCTGGCACCAGCCCCAATCGTTCCACACCATCAGCAGGAGCGAGCCTGGCCAGCACCATCAGCCCATGGGAGCGGGGTTGCCAGCAGACAGGGGACTGGGCTGGAGCACAGAGGATGGGCTGAGACCTGCCCCTGTGCCCACTGCAGCCTCGGGCCCACAGTTCCTTTCAAGGTGCACATATTTCTGCACTGGGCCCCTAGTAATAGAATAAAATACTAAAGTGCTAAGTGTTGGTTATGGTTTGATTTATTTTCATTATAAAAAAAATTCCAGAATATGTTGATAGTTTTCTTTTTTAACCACTATTTAGAAAATTAAAGAACTCTTCAGCTTATTCTTCTCAAAAGTAAAGTCATGTAATGTCAAATGATATTTTAGTCCCTTGATATATAAATAACAAAAGCTGTATATCTAGAAGTTTTCACCTTTGTTGTTCCACTATGACATTAAAATTATACTATATCTAAGGAGTGAAAAAAATAGTATTAGAAGCAAGCTTTGTTTCAAATTTTTAGTAAGCTTCAATCTAAAGTCCACATATAGATAGAATGCTCATATCTTTAAAAATTTCACAGATCAAGTATATATAAGAAATTCATAATAAATATCATTTTGTGGAATTTTTTAAAAAAGATACAACTGACCACTACATAATGTGTATTTAAAATACAATTGACCACTACATAATGTGTATTTAAGAGTGCCAATGAATTTTTTTCAATTTCATATAGAAATGTCTGTGTACTGGTTAGAAACAAGTTATTCATTGCTATGTTTCAATAAAACAGCTGGTTAAATTATTGTCTTCCATATCTTTGCACTTGGATTTATTTCTATCTAAATAGAAATGTCATTTATTAAATATTAGATAAAATTGCTAAATTTTGAAAATGCATTGGTGTAAATTAGCCTACTTGAAAGTAGAAGAGAAGAAAATAGGAAGACTTTTACACTTATGGCCAATAAAGAAGGAGAGCAGTCTTAAATGAGAGCAAAAGCAAAGTTCTATTTTCTAACACACATAAAATTAATGTAAACTAACAAAGTACTTTTAGCTCTTGCCCTAAAGCTCTCCCTAGCAACTTGTACCGTGAATTTTCACGCAATCAAATGTAGTGATTATCTCCATTTTAAAGAACTTGGGATGTAGGTCAATGGCAATGGACTGTTTAGAAAAGCTGTATTGCACTGGTTTAGAGACAAAGGTCAAGATGAGAGCTCTAATGAAGAGAAAAGCAACAAGATTTACTGCTAAGAAGTAGAAGCCTTGCCTCTATACTCATGTGCCTTAAAAATAACTGACCATTGGTTCTAATTACTAGCCCACAGAGTGAAAATGAACACATATAGAACAAAGCAGAATAATGTTGTGAGAGATTTCATTGAAACAGAAAATATCTCTCTTTAATCACTTTTATATTTGTTATAGACTCCTGAAAGGGACACTAAATGAGGTGCTATAATGATGCAAACCACAGAAGACAAATCCTAACCAATCCCCTCTCAGATGTGGCTACAGAGAAAAACGTGAATGGAAAACTTCCCAAGGGAAGTCAATTCAATACTTCACTTCTAGACTAGGAGTCCTTGACCAAGGCAAACTTCACTATTTTATATACTACATATTCTACATGGATTCCTTTTTCTAGTATTTTCAAAATCAGATTTTTAAAAGTACTGTCTTTTATTGGAGCATTGCATGTCAACTGTGTGTTAGCTGCTCATTTATAATTTTGTCGTAAGTTGTTTCATGATGAAGAGCTTCACTCAGGTAGCACCACGAGGAATTCATCCCACCCAAATAATCTGGAATTGGCATTTAGTGCAGTAGCTAGATGGATCTTGAGTAGAAATTGAAACAATACAGTGAGTAGTGGAGCTAAATAGTATGGAGAAAAAGACCTAAAGACATCATCTAAATTCTAAAACCAACAGTGTGTGAATAGGGTACAAAAAAGTAGCGTATGTGAAAGATGTGTACAAACAAATTTTTTAAAAACTAAAGTAGAAAGAATGCACAAGAACACAACATTTTCATGAGGTGAAACAGTTATATTTAGAAAGCTTACCAGACAAGTTTTTTTGTCACAGCATGGTCCATTGCCACATTCTGCAAATTTAATGAATGTACAATTTTCAGTAAAACAGCATTTTTTAAAATCACATTCCTGAAAGCAAATACAATCAAATTAAATAATTAGAATTTGCCATCAAATAGATAATTTTATTTGTCAAAATAAACTAATGTTTGTCTCTAAGTTAACTAGAATTACAGTATAATTTTTATAGTATTTATTCATAGTACTTCTGTATTTATTTATAGTACTACTTCATTTGAAATTATGGTATTTTCAGTATAGAAAAGGATGGTAATAAATTATGCATAATTCCATGCTCAAGAAATTGAACTGTTAATTATTCTTTGCAATTAATTTTCAATCCCCTTTGGTTTTGTAAACATATACATACACAATGAATTTCTACATTTATATTTTTTTATTGAATACATTATAAGTACATTTCCATATCAAGTCTTCTCAGGAAACAATTTTGCAAATATATAACGAGTTATGATTGTGACAAAATAGAAGTTGCTAAATTATAATATTTTGGTATTATAAGAAATGTTTCAAAGAAAATTGTTGTCATCATTTGCCTAGTTCCAAATGGAAGAACATTTTACCTATGGACCTGGAGAACATAATACTAAATAAAATAAGACAGTGAGTGAAAGATAAAGCCTATATAATAAAGAGATAATATGCAAATTGACCGTCACTCCAATACACAGGATGGCCACCCCATGTGATCAAAGATGACCGTCCCCATGAGGACACAAGATGGCCACCACAAGATGGCCACCACAAGATGGCCAGCAGGAGAGGACAGTTGTGGGCAATCAGGCCAGCAGGGGAAGGCAGTTGGGAGGGACCAGGCCTGCAGTGGATGGCTGTAGGGGGGGACCAGGCCAGCAGGGGAGGAAAGTTGGGGGAGTACCCAGACCTGCAGGATAGCGCAGTTGGGGGTGACCAAGGTCTGAAAGGGAGGGCAGTTGAGGGGGACCAGGACAAAGGGGAAGGCAGTTGAGGGCAACCAGGCCTGCAAGGGGAGGGCAGTTGGGGGTGATCACACCAGCAGGGGAAGACAGTTGGGGGTGATCAGGCCTGCAGGGGAGGGTAGTTATGGGTGACCGGGTAGGCAGAGGAAGGCAGTTGGGGAGGGACCAGGCCTGCAGGGGAGGGCAGTTGGTGGCGACCAGGCTGGCAGGGGAGGACAGTTGCGGATAGGAACACCCAGGCCTGCAGGGGATAACAGTGAGGGGCAACCAGGCCTGCAGGTGAGGGCAGTTAGGGGCAACCAGGCTGGCAAGGGAGGACAGCTAGGGGTTATCAGGCCAGCAGGGGAGGGCAAATGGGGGCAACCAGGCCTGCAGGAGAGAACAGTTAGGGGCAACAAGACCAGCAGGGGAGGGCAGTTAGGGTAATCGGGCCGGCAGGGGAGCAGTGAGGCATCGGTTAGGCTGGCAGGCATAAGCAGTTAGGGGCAATCAGGCAGGCAGGCAGGCAAGCAGTTGGGAGCCAGCAGTCCTGGGTTGTGAGACAGATGTCTCACTGCCCATTTAGGCCCGATCCCACCGTGGACATCCCTCAAGGGGTCCCAGATTGGTGAGGGTGCCAGCTGGGCTGAGGGACACACACCTCCATGCACAAATTTTGTGCACCAGGCCTCTAGTACCATATAATTTCACTCATATGTGAAAGTAAATGAACAAACCGAGCTACCAAGCAAAATAGAAACACATTCATCAACAGAGAGCAGGCATTCACCTCTGGTGTGATGGGGTAGTCGGGGTGGTCAGGAAGGTTGGTTGGGAGTTGAGGGATTGAGCAAAAAAGAAAAGGAAATAGAGAAAGAGAGAAAAGGCAGTAATAAGAGGTAAGTTATGTCATTAAAGGCCTATCTCAAGAAACAAGTGAAATCCCTAATAAACAACTTAGCATTCCATATTAAAAAACTAGTAAAAGGGCCCTGTCAGGGTTACTCAGATGGTTCCAGTGTTTTCCAGATACAATAAGGCTGCTGGTTTGATCCCTAGTGGTGGCACATACAAGAATCAAACTATAAATGCATACATAAGTGGAACAACAAATCAGTGTTCAAATATACCCATTCTGTTTACAGTCCTCTTTACAAAACAATGCAAATCAATTGGGTAAGAAAACCCCCCAAAAGTTCCATATAAACCAAAGGGCCTCTTACAGGGATAAACACCAAACACCATTGTCCATCTGTAAAAATAAAGAAACAAACAAAACCAGAAGTAGCCCACTTACTGTTACCTAAATGACAAGATCACTAGAATCCCTCCCTACAAAACTGGTCTCATGCCAAGAAAACTTAGTTTACTGGAGAAACAGCATACATATGTGCCTTCTATAATATTGATGATAAACCACTGACACTTCAAACAGTGAATACTAATGAAAATGTGCAAAAGATATGAAAAGACCATTCAAGCATAAGAAAACCCAAATCATTAAGATATTCTCAATTCAAAGTTTTATCTAATAAAAGAGTAATATGTAAATTAGCTGTCACTTCATGATAAAGATGGTGACTCCCACAGCCAATAAGGAAGGAATATGCAAATTGATGAAACAAAGATGGTGGCACCTGCCAGAGCCATGGAGCCGGCTGGAGTGGGCAGGAGGCTTGGCTTCCTTGGTCACCCCAGCTTCCTCATTGCTGCCGTGGAAACTGACAGCAGGAAGGAGAAAGCCCCACCCCTACAGAATCAGCCAGAATCAGCATTGGGTCAGACAGCACTCAGTGGCCTGACAGCCAGGACTCTCAATCATCTGCATCTCAAACCATGACAGCAGGGAGGTGAGACTATGTCTAAAGAACAACTGTTGATACAATGTAGCTCTGCAGCCAAAAGATGCCGGCGTCTGATCTTGAAAGAAGGTGGCACCTGCAACAGAATGTATCTGAAGAGCATCTATTGGAAAAGCATCTGTCTGAAGCTGAACAAAGCTGGCATCATTGACAGAAAATGTCTAAAGACCAACATGCTTTTGAAGTTGAAAGAAGGTGGTGGCGATGACAGAATATGTCTATAGAACAGTCATCAACAAGTACTACCAATACTGGTAGGAACTGCCTTCTCAGCGAAAATGGAGTACATGAGGATGCAATTCTCGAACATAGTTGTGGTGGAATGACTGTTAGATGCCAATTTTGCCTATCACTAAATTTCTCTGATGAATAACCATCCGATGGGAAATTTACTTGATGTTGTAGCAAAGGTAAAGTCTATCCAAACGATATACATTTTCCGGAATACACAGCATATTTTAAAAGATTAATGACAAATGAAGATTCTGACAGTAAAAATTTCATGGAAAATATTTGTTCCATAAATAATTATTTTGCTTTTGCTTTCATGGGTGCAAATATTGCATTGTCATCAGGATATAGGCCATACTGTTTTAGAATGCACGGACAAGTTTATCACTGTACTGGAACTTTACATCCTTCAGATGGTGTTTCTTGGAATTTTGCTCAACTCTATATTTTGGATACAGCCGAAGGGACAAGTAAAAGATTAGCAATGCCTGAAAAGCAGGACTGCTCAGAAAGAATCATGATCAACATCAACAACCTCATGCATGAAATAAATGAATTAACAAAATTGTACAAGATGCTACATGAGGTAGAAAAGGAAGCCCAATCTGAAGCAGCAGCAAAAGGTATTGCTCCCACAGAAGTAACAATGGCAATTAAATATGATCGTAACAGTGATCTAGGCAGATATAATTCTCCCCTTGTAACTGAGGTTGCTGTCATATTCAGAAACAAAGATGGAACACATCCTTTTGAGAGGGACTTGCTCATTCATGGTAAGTCAGATCCCAATAATCCGAATGCCACTAAAATGAAACAAATCAGTATCCTGTTTCCTACATTAGAAGCAATGACATTTCCTATTCTTTTTCCACATGGTGAAAAAGGCTGGGGAACAGATATTGCATTAAGACTCAGAGACAACAGTGTAATCGACAATAATACTACACAAAATGTAAGGACACGAGTCACACAAATGCAGTATTATTGATTTCATCTCTCTGTGCAGGACATGTTCAATTTTATTTTAAATGCAGGAAAATTAACTCAACAGTTTCTCTTGGATTCATATTAAAAAATGGAGACCAATTGGATAAATATCATTAAAGCAAATAAATCTAAGTTGAAAGCTGAAAAATATAGTGGTTTGATGGATTATCTCAAATCTAGATCTGAAAAAGACAATGTGCCAATTGGTAAATGATAATACTTCCATCATCTTTTGAGGCTAGTCCCAGAAATATGCAGCAGCGATATCAGGATGCTATGGCAATTGTAACAAAGTATGGCAAGCCCGATTTATTCATAACCATGACATGCAACCCCAAATGGGCAGATATTAGAAACAATTTACAATGCTGGCAAAAAGTTGAAAACAGACCTGACTTGGTAGCCAGAGTTTTTAATATTAAGCTGAATGCTCTTTTAAATGATATATGCAAATTCCATTTATTTGGCAAAATAATAGCTAAAATTCATATCATTGAATTTCAGAAACGCGGACTGCCTCATGCTTACATATTATTGATATTAGATAGTGAATCCAAATTACGAACAGAAGATGACATTGACCATATAGTTAAGACAGAAATTCCAGATGAAGACCAGTGTCCTTGACTTTTTCAAATTGTAAAATCAAATATGATACATGGACCATGTGGAATACAAAATCCAAATAGTCCATTTATGAAAAATGTTCAAAGGGATATCCAAAAGAATTTCAAAATGCAACCATTGGAAATATTGATGGATATCCCAAATACAAATGAAGATCTGGTAGTACCACTTCTATTGGAAATAAAGTTGTCAATAATACTTGAATTGTCCCTTATAACCTGTATTTGTGCCTCAAATATAACTGTCATATAAATGACGAAGTATGTGCATCGATTAAAAGTGTCAAATATTGATTTAAATATATCTATAAAGAACATTACTGTGCAAATACTCAAATTTCTGAAAAAAACATTATCAATCATGATGAAGTACAGGACTTCATTGACTCCAGGTATGTGAGTGCTCCTGAGGCTGTTTGTAGACTTTTTCCAGTGTAACTGCATGACCAATCTCATGCAATCACAAGATTAGCTATTCATTTGTCAAATGACCAGAATTTATATATTCATACTGATGATTTTGCTGAAGTTTTAGAGAAGGCTAAAAGGCATAACTGAACTTTGATGGCTTGGTTCTTATTGAATAGAGAAGATTCCGATGCACATAATTATTATTATTGGGAGATTCCACAGCATTATCCTAGCTAATAAAAGAGTAGTTTGCAAATTGACCATCACTCCAACACACAAGATGGCTGCCCCCATGTGGACACAAGATGGCTGCCACAAGATGGTTGGCAGGGAAGGGTAGTTGGGAGAGACCAGGCCTGCAAGGGAGGGTAGTTGGGGGTGATCAGGCCAGCAGGGGAGGGCAGTTAGGGGTGACTGGGCTGGCAGAGGAGGGCAATTGGGGGCAACCAGACCTGCAGGAGAGGGCAGTGGAAAGGGACCAGATCTGTAGGGGAGGGCAGTTGGGGGGGAACCAGGTCAGCAGGGGAGAGCAGTTAGGGGTGATCAGGCTAGCAGGGGAGGGCTGTTAGGGGTGACTAGGCTGTCAGGGGAGCATCGATCAGGCTGGCAGATAGAAGCGGTTAGGGGCAATCAGGCAGGCAGGCAGGCAGGCAGGCATGTGGTTGAGAGTCAGCAGTCCTGGATTGTGAGAGGGATGTCTGACTGCCCATTTAGGCCCATCCAGGATCAGGCCTAAAGAGGTAGTCGGACATCCCTCGAGGGGTCCCAGATTGGAGAGGGTGCAGACTGGGCTGAGGGACACCCCCGCTCCCGTGCATGAATTTCATGCACTGGGCCTCTAGTCTTAATAATAAAAGCCCAGGATTGTAATGACCAATCACAACCAAAGGCTGACCAACCGGAAGTCAGTGCTAGGTTGCCGTGCAGGGCAGGAGTCAGACCCTGGGAATCAGTCAGGGTCGTGCTGTTGGAAGTCAGTCCCGGCGAGGAGCCAGTCCTAGGCAGGAGTCAGTCAGGGTGGGAGTCAGTCCTGGCAGGAGCCAGTCCCAGGAGGGTGTCAGTCCGAGGCATGATCCAGTGGTGGGTGGGGGGAGTCCCTGGCGGGAATCAGTCAGGGTGGGAGTCAGTCCGTGTGGGAGTCAGTCCTGGGTCATGTAAGTGGAAACCTTAAGAAATAGAAACAAGGCAGACCTATCCTTCCACAAGGAAGGAAGGAAGGAAGGAAGGAAGGAAGGAAGGAAGGAAGGAAGGAAGAAAGAAAGAAAGAAAGAAAGAAAAGAAAGAAAGAAGAAAGAAAGAAAGAAAGAAAGAAAGAAAGAGAAAGAAGAAAGAAAGAAAGAAAGAAAGAAAGAAAGAAAGAAAGAAAGAAAGAAAGAAAGAAAGAAAGAAAAAAAGAAAAAGAAAGAAAAAGAAAGAAAGAAAGAAAGAAAGAATGAAAGAAAGAAAGAAAGAAAGAAAGAAAGAAAGAAAGAAAGAAAGAAAGAAAGAAAGAAAGAAAATAAAAGAAAATAAAAGAAAACTACAACATTTGAAGTCCAGGAATAAATTAGAGGAGATGGAGCTGAAAGAGTACTTGAAGAAATAATGGCTGAAAACTCTTCTAATTGGTAAAAAGACAGAAATCCTCAATTTTAAGAAGGTGAGCAAATACAAAATGAGATAAACCCAAAGATATCAACACCCACATCATAGTCAAACTTCAGAAAAATAAAAATAAAAACCAAAAAATCTTGAAAGTTCTGAATGACAAATAATACTTTATAAGGAAAAAGTAATTCTCATGACAATAGGTTTTCCATTAGAAACCATAAAGTCTAAAAATAAAAGAATTTTCAACAGAGTCCTATTTCCAATGAAAATATCCTTCAGCAATATGGAGAAAATCAAGGCACCTCAGGTAGAGAAAACACAAATGTAAACAAGAACTGATAAAGAATAATATCCAAATGTCAAAAAATATATTCAATATCATCTATCCAGATAAAGTCAAGCTTATTCCCCCTTTACTTACCAGGATAGCTAAAATTAAATAGGTTTGTAATATTAATTATTGGCAAGTATCTGCAGGATCTGGAACTCTCATTCACTGCAGGTGGTTGTATAACTTGGATAAAAGGATGCAAAACTGTATCTACTAAATCTAAACATATGCCTACAGCGTGAGTCATTAAATTTACTGCTTTATATATCCAAAAGACATGAGCATATAGGTCTTCAAAATCATATGTGAAAGGATGTCTAGCATACCTTTATTCATAATATTTTAAAATTAGAAACAACTTACAAATCTGCCTATAGGAAAATGGAAGAACGGTAGTAAATTCAAATAATATAATACTACACACCTACAAAAAGAAAAAAAAGAATAAAATCCTGATATGAAGAATAATATGAGTTAATTTCACAGATATTATGTTGAGCAAAAGAAGTGAGACACAAATGAGAATACATCATATAAATCCACTGATATGAATTTCATGAACTGATGGCACTATCAATGATTATAAAGGTCAGAAAATTAAGAAATTCTGAGGGTAGTAGTCAGAAAGGGGAATGAAAGAAACTTCTAAAATCTTGAGAAAAATATTCTACATCTTATATTGGGTGTTACATATGTAAACAAGTTTGATCTCTACATTTCATACACAGGTGCAGTTAAATATAAGTGTTTTCTAGCACTGAACGTCACTTATTATTTGAGCTTGGTTTCCTCAACTTTCAGAGTCCATGCTAATCTCCATTATGTCATATTACCATCTGAAGCTAAATAGTGCCATCAAGATCTAATTCTACAGCTCAGTAACCTTGAAAATTGAAATAGGATTTATCCTGATTAAGAGCTCTGAAGAAATCATACTAACAATTCAATATAATTCACCAAATATTCTGCATAAAATATCATCTCAAATGGAATACCATTTATGATTCAATAATAGGAATTTAAGAGAAAGTAAAAGAGTAGGTCTTTTGTTATTCTCATAGTTTGTGGACTCAGTAGTAATTCTGATAAACTATTGAAAAAATAGGTGTTTAACTTTTTCTACAAATATTTAAATTGTTTGGGTAATACCAAAAGACTATAAATTTTTAACCTAAACATACTTTAATATATTTTTATTGTTAATTTTAGAAAAGAAGGGAGAGGGAGATAAAGATAGAAACATCAATGATGAGAGAGAATCATTGATCGGCTTCCTCCTGCATACCCCACACTGGGCATCTAGCCTGCAACTCCAGCATGTGCCCTGACCAGGAATCGAACTGTGACTTCTTGGTTCATAGGTTGATGCTCAACCACTGAGAAACACCAGCCAGGCAGCATAAACATGCTTTAAAAAGTGACTGTCATATATTGGGAAATGAGACATTAAAGTATTATGTAATCCTATATAATAAAAGGCTAATATACAAATTAACCAAGCAGCAGATGACCCATCACTATCACATGCACTGACCACCAGGGAGCAGATGCTCAATGCAAGAGCTGCCCCTGTGGTCAGTGTGCTCCCACGGGGGGAACGCCGCTCAGCCAGAATCCCTGAGATGGGATCACTGCTGGCAAGTGCAGCAGTGTTGGCAGGAGCTTCTCCCATGGGGAGCGGGCCTAAGCCATCAGTTGGACATCCACCAAGGGCTCCTGGACTGCGAGAGGGCACAGGCTGAGCTGAGAACCCTCTCCCCACAAGTGCAAAAATTTCATGCACCAGGCCTCTAGTGTGTTTAATAATTCTTTGTGGACAAAATGCCATAAGAGTGGGAATAAAGTATTAGGTAGACTGTTCACTGTGAGCTTTAGAGAACCAGAACGATATTACCTTAGACATTTGCTTCTGCATGTAAAAGGTGCAATAAGTTTTGATTATCTGTGAACTGTAGGAGGTGTAATTTATGATACATTTTGTGAAGCTGCTAAACACAGAGGATTATTACTTGTTGACACTATATGGAAAGATATGATTGACAATGCAATCATCCTTAATAAGTCCAAACAACTACTGCAACTTTTTGCATACATATGTGTGTTTGCATGTCCTTCTGCTGCAGACAAATTATGGGATGATAATAAATCTTATTGTATTGAAGATTTCTGTTGGAAATTACACCGAAGGGAAGGTGCCTGTGTGAACTGTGAAATGCATGCCCCTGCAGAAACTGGTTTGGCTCAGTGGATAGAGCATCAGCCTGCGGACTGAAAGGTCCCAGGTTTGATTCCGGTCCAGGGCATGTACCTTGGTTGCAGGCTCATCCCCATTAGGGGGTGTGCAGGAGGCAGCTGATCAATGATTCTCTCTCATTGATGTTTCTAACTCTCTCTCTCTCTCTGTTCCTCTCTGTAAAAAGTCAATAAAATATATTTTTAAAAAAAGAAAGAAAGAAATGCATGCCCCTAACACAATTCAAGAGGTATTCACATTGCATGGAATGAAATGTTCACATTTCAAACTTCTGAACTATACTTTATTAATGAATGCAAATACATGTGATGAATTATATAAGCGACAACAGGCATAGGTTTTGATAAGTTCTCTGAATAATGAACAGTTGGCAGCCTTTCAGACTATAACTTTAGCCATCGAAGATCAAACTGTACACCCCAAATCCTTTTTCTTGGATGGTACAGGTAGTAGTGGAAAAACATATTTGTATAAAGTTTTAATACATTATATTAGAGGTCATGGTGGTACGGTTTTACCCACAGCATCTACAAGAATTGATGGAAATTTACTTCTTGGTGGAAGAACCTTTCATTTCCAATATAAATTACAATTCCATTTAAATGAAACTTCAATTTCTAGACTTGATATAAAGAGTGAAGTTGCTAAAACCATTAAAAAGGCCCAACTTCTTATTATTGATGAATAGACCATGGCATTCAGTCATGCTATAAACACCATAGACAGATTACTAAGAGAAATTATGAATTTGAATGTTGCATTTGGTGGGAAAGTTCTCCTTCTCAGAGGGGATTGTTGACAACGTCTCAGTTTTGTACCACATGCTATGCGTTCGGCCATAGTACAAATGAGTTTAAAGTACTGTGATGTTTGGGGATGTTTCAGAAAGTTGTCTCTGAAAACAAATATGAGATCAGAGGATTCTGCTTATAGTGAATGGTTAGTAAAACTTGGAGATGGAAAACTTGATAGCAGTTTTCATTTAGGAATGGATATTATTGAAATCCCCCATGAAGCTCCTTTTGGAAATAGTATATCTATCGATAATATTAAAAATATATCTAAATGTGTGATTTTTTGTCCAAAAAATGAGCACATTCAAAAATTAAATGAAGAAATTTTAAATATACTCGATGAAGATTTTCACACCTATTTGAGTGTTGATTCCATTGACTCACCAGATCATGCTGAAAAGGAAAATTTTCCCAGCAAATTTCTTAATATTATTACTCCTTCAGGAATGCCATGTCATAAATTAAAATTGAAAGTGGGTGCAATCATCATGCTATCGAGAAATCTTAATAATAAATGGGTCTTTGTAATAGTACTAGATTTATTATCAAAAGATTATGACCTAACATAATCGAAGCTGAAGTATTAACAGGATCTGCAGTGGGAGAGGTTGTTCTGATACAAGAATTGATTTGTCCCCATCTGACACTGGCCTTCCCATTTAAATTAATTTGATGACAGTTTTCCGTGATGCCAGCATTTGCAATGACTATTAATAAATCACAAGGACAAACTCTAGACAGAGTAGGAATATGCCTACCTGAACCCGTTTTTGGACATGGTAAGTTATATGTTGCTTTCTCTCGAGTTCGAAGAGCATGTGACGTTACAGTTAAAATTGTAAATACTTCATCACAGGGAAATTAGTCAAGCACTCTGAAAGTATTTTCACTCTTAATGTGGTATACAGGGAGATCTACACTAATAAAAGAGAGAGATGCAAATTGACCATACCTCCATGACTCCCACCCGCCAATCAGGAGTGAGTATGCAAATTAACCAAACAAAATGGCAGGTTAATTTGCATACACAGGCACGAGCAAAGCCTGAAGGCTCCGACCGAGCGAACACTGAAGATTGAAGGCTGAAGACTTGGCTCCACTGCGGCCCGGGTCCCAGGTGCCAGAGGAAAACCGGTGCCAGCAGCCAAGTGAAGGAAGGCCTATTGCACAAATCTTCGTGCAACAGGTCTCTAGTATTAGAATAAGTTTAATCACTTTATCAGTCATTGTTTACATCACTGTTGTTTTTATATCATTGTTTTGTTGTTTTTATATCATGTGTTTGTTGTTGTTATATCATTTTGTTATTGTTTATTTATTAATAAAAGTATGTATTATTTTCATATACATTTTACTCATTTCCTTTCATCTCTCACACTTCTATTATAGAGAAAGTGCAAATAGCAATATTAAAATATTTCCTCTAATTAATTCCCTTTCAATGTGCATGAATTTCATGCACCGGGCCACTAGTATACATATATACCTATTGACATAGCAGAGTCACATTTTGGTATACGCCCTTGAGAAATGAAGGCACATGTATAACAGCATGGATATGCAAAAACAGTCATAACTGCATGAATCTTAATAGTCAAGGAGTGAAATAAATTTAAGTTTTCATGGACATAGAAAGGATACGTTATAATATTCATAAAATTAATACTTAGAACAATGAAAACAATTGGATTATATCTACATTAAGGAAACTGATAAACATGACAAGTACAATATTGGGTGAAAGACCAATTTACTAAATGATATAAACCATATGATTGTAAATTGTATAAAAGTAGTAAACAGTCAAAAAAAACACATTGCATGAAGATGCAAAAAGTAGGATGTAAAACTATGATGAAAAGCAAGGTAATGATACAATTACCATCAAATTCTATATGACGTTTTGAGGGAAGAGGCATGTTGTTGAGAGAGGACACACAAAGAACTTCTTTGGCATCAGTAAAATTTGTTTTGGCCTAAGTGTAAATTATTCAGGTGCTGATATTTCATTACACTCTCCATCCATACTTCATATATATCCTTCATGTGTATTATATATCACAAGGAAATGATGAGAATGAAAAATATTTATTGCTAAACAATCATAGGTAGAGGAAATTGAAACAATACAGAAATTTAAACAATCAAGAGGACTGTTGTCCTAAAATATAGTTTAAGGAAATAATTTTAGAAGGAATCTTTGACATATATAAAAAACTAAAGGGGAAACCAAGATGGCGGCATAGGTTAACATCAAAACTGCTGCCTCGCACAATTTCAAAACTACAACTAAAAGACATCATCCAGAACCACAGGAAGGCTGGCTGAGTGGAAATTTTACAACTAGAAGGAAAGAGAAAAGCACACTGAGACTCAGAGGAGCTGGAGGAGGCAGAGGTACTGAGACGCGTGGGCAGAGAGGACTGGCAACTGAGTGTGCGGCTGGCTTTCTCAAGCGGGAGGGAGACAAAAACTCCCAACTGCACTGAATTCCAGTTCCAGGTGAAATTCTGGAGACCCAGACTCATTTGGGGAGAAATTGGACTGTCTGGCAGCAGGCGGAACTCAAGGGTGGCTTTCTCTCAGAGGTGCATGCAGTGATTACCACGGGACATTGAGATACAGGGGCCTATTAGGGCAGGGCTGATGGGAATCCAAGACTGTCTGCTCTGCCTGGAGACTCCACCCCATCCAAGCTGAGCACAGAGGCTTTTCCAAGTCTTGTCTCATAAGAGTGTCTCCAGCATAGAAGTTCTCCCAGCGTAGATATGGCTGATCCTCACAGCCAATTGGCCTGGAGGTCAATTCTTCCCAGTGATACCAACAGCAATTAAGGCTTAACTACAACAAGAGTGTGCACACAGCCCACAAAGGGGTGCACCAAGAGAGTCCACCTCAGGTAACTGGGGATGCTGAGCCACTGGGCCCTATAGGACACCTAGCATACAAAGCCACTCTAACAACTCAGGGAAGAAGCGAAAATATGGAGACAAAGGAACAGATCACAAATGAAAGAAATGTAGGAAAGCAAATGACTGGATATAGAGTTCAAAACCACGGTTATAAGGTTTTTCAAGAATTTTCTAGAAAAGCCCGATAAATTTAGAGAGACCTGCGAGGATATGAAACAGGACCAACTAGAAATTAAACATACACTGACTGAAATAAAAAATATTATACAGAGATCTAACAGCAGACTAGAGGATCGCAAGAATCAAGTCAAAGATTTGAAATACAAAGAAGCAAAAAACACTCAACCGGAAAGCAAAAAGAAAAAAGAATCCAAAAATATGAAGATAGTGTAAGGAGCCTCTGGGACAACTTCAAGAGTACCAACATCAGAATTATGGGGGTGCCAGAAGAAGAGAGAGAGCAAGATACTGAAAATCTATTTGGAGAAATAATGACTGAAAACTTCCCCTACCTGGTGAAAGAAATAGACTTACCAATCCAGGAAGTGCACAGAACCCCAAACAAGAGGAATCCAAAGAGGACCACACCAAGACACATCATAATTAAAATGCCAAGAGCAAAAGACAAAGAGAGAATATTAAAAGCAGCAAGAGAAAAACAGTTAGTTACCTATAAGGGAGCACCCATACGACTGTCAGCTGGTTTCTCAACAGAAACTATGCAGGCCAGACGGGAGTGGCAAGAAATATTCAAAAGTGATGAATAGCAAGAACCTACAACCAAGATTACTCTACCCAGCAAAGCTATCATTCAGAATTGATGGGCAGATAAAGAGCTTCACAGATAAGAAAAAGCTAAAGGAGTTCATCACCACCAGACCAGTATTATATGAAATGCTGAAAGTATTTTTTTAGAAGAGGAAGAAGAATAAAAAGGTGAAGATAAAAATTATGAACAACAAATACATATCTATCAACAAGTGAATCTAAAAATCAAGTGAAAAAAAATCTGATGAACAGAATAAACTGGTGAATATAATAGAATCACGGGCATAGAAAGGGAGTGGACTGACAATTCTCGGTGGGAAAGGGGTGTGGGGGGTGCGGGAAAAGACTGGACAAAAATCGTACACCTATGGATGAGTACAGTGGGGGGTGGGTAAGGACAGTGGGGGGGGGTAAGGGCAGAGGGTGGGGTGGGAGCCAGGTGGAGGGGAGCTATGGGGAAAAAAGAGGAACAATTGTAATAATCTGTATAATAAAGATTTATTAAATTTAAAAAAATTAAAATTAAAAAATAAATAAAGGAATGGTAGGTAAAATAAAGCAACCATGTTTCAATGTACTTTTTACTATAAAGTGTAAGGTGACAGAAATGAAATATTAACAAACATTGTATATAAACTAGTTGAGTCATAAACACTGTTATTTTGGAAAAGGTATCCCAGATATGGTTAAACGTTAAATAAGCATGATAAAAATGAAAACATAATAAAAATGCTAATCACAATAATGTCTAAGGTGATAATCTTATAAATCAAATACAGATTAAATAATAAATGAAAACAATGTAGATATTGAAGGTAATAGTATAGAAAAACCAAATGATAATAGAGAAATAGTGGGGACATGCTAAATGATACAAAGCTGGTGTGTGCATATTGATAGAGACAGAGACAGAGACAGAGATAGTGATGGAGATAGAGGTAGATATGTCAGACCTTAAAACAGAAAGCAGCATTAGAGATAAGATGATTCACTATTTGACAGTACAAAGTAAATATCTAGGAAAGTATAACTATTATAAAAAGTTTGCACCATATAAAACAGCTTCAAAATATAAAGAATGAATTAAGTAAATTCTAGTGAGAAGTAGGCAAATACAACTGTATTATTGGAGGTATCAATATAATTTCTCAAGTGCTGAGAAGTCAGACAATAAAAAATACATTCACTTACAATTGCAATGCAAACTATTTATACGGAATTTTCACTAATAATTAGTGAGCCTTCATATTTTCTAGAAAATCTAGATCATTCACATCACAATGGCTAAGTACATGAAGACAGTCACAACAAAATTCACTGATTAATTATCTTACCAAGCACAATTGAAAAAAGATAGCAAGAAATAAATATAACAATAATTAATGATGCATTATGATTTATTCAGTTAAGGTCAACCAAGTTAAAATAAATGAAGTTCCCAGATGCAAGGACTGAAATTAAGAGATGAGGAGGTAAGCAACACTCATTGTATAATTTTGGGAACCAATACTCACTTGGGAAGAATTCAGGAGATGATTTAGGTGACTATATTATTGAGGGTGCTAGTTTTATGAAGCAGAAAGGTGAGTGTTGCTATTAATGGTTGCACAATGAACAAAATTTTATTGAATCCATGCTACACTTACTCCATACTTAAATTCTTCCAATGTTTCAAAATCAGGAAGAGTCCATCCTCACATGCCCAATATCTCCATGTCTTAGTTGATGAAATGGTGCAACATTTGACAAAAAGCCCTTCCCTTGTGTTTCACATCTCTATTTATAGCACTATCTGATAAGCGGAAAAACAAGTCTTCAGCTATGCCATTAATGACTGACACTAACCTCTTCAGTGCCACAATCACATTGCTCTCCCGCTTCCACAATTCGATTGCCACATGTTGCTTCTCTTCCTTGGACCACCACTTTGGAAATGGTTTGATTCTGAAGACATTCAAATTCAGGCTGTGAAACTACACGTTTAAATTCATCCACGCTGCAACTGCTAAACAACTTTACACCACGGGAACGTCTAAAATTAAATCACATTCTTCAGATAAATGGAGTAAAATCACTATCAAAGTAATACTCTTCAATATAGCACTACTAATTCTGTACAACTTCAGTCAGAGAAAAACAAGAAGGAGGGGATAGCGCTTTGATTTTTTAATACAAGTCATAGAAAATGTAAGCAATGAGTTCATTTATATTATAATTTAATATAATGGAATTCTAGCAAGTAGAGGAAGTGACATGAGTTAGAATATATTAAAACACAACAGTGCTTGACACACAAAAGTTCTATTTAAGTAGATGAGTCAATGATTTCTGAGCTCCCAGGTCTGTGAGATTTTTAGAGGCCCCACATTGTTAATTTATTTTAATTCTGTATTGATTAAGGTATTACATATGTGTCCTTATCCCCCCATTCCCCCCTTTGCCCCCGCCCCCTGCTCGTGTCCTCACCCTCCCTAGTGTCTGTGTCCATTGGTTAGGCTTATATGCAGGCACACAAGTCTGGTTGATCTCTCCCCCTCCCACCCACCCTCCACTGCCTTCCCTCTGAGGTTTGAGGGTCTGATTGATGCTTCTCTGTCTCTGGATCTGTTTTTGTTCATCAGTTTATCTTGTTCATTATATTCCACAAATGAGTGACATCACTTTGTTAATTATATTTCCTCCTACCCTTACTTCATGAGGGTCTTATATTGTTAGTGAATTGAACCCACCTGTTGGTATCTTTGGTGTGTTTCAGTTTGGGAAATGTAGAATATGCTTTTGCTTTTTTGCTTGTTTTCCTTTTACTCTTTATTTTGTCAGAGACTTGGGGGGACTAAATTACCATCCGACTTCCATCTTCTCCCTTTTCTTAAAACATAGTTCTCCCTATGTATGGAGCCATCCTCTCTAATTCTAATACTGCCTTCCTTTCTATGACAAGCCCACAAAGCTACATCTTAGGGCACTTCTTTAACTAGTTTCAACTTCTTTCTAAATGAACTGGTCGTGGTTTTCATTCCCATCAATACGCAGATGGCTCAGGCATTCTAGATCCCTTGTCTTCAGAGATCCTGATTATATAACTGTGGACTTAACTCTAATAAGTGACTCAGAGCCCCCAAAATAGCATTTAAAACTGCCTCAAGATTTCCCAATTTCTCCTTTCCTAAAACATTTGCCTTTTTCACTATCTGTTAAGTTGTGATATCCAATAATCTACAAATAATTCTTGCCATTTCCATTTCTCTCAATCTTAATAAATTGCTGTAATTATGAGAATCATCTCCCCAATGTTATTATAATATTTCCCTCTGATGTATTATTCATTCATTTTAAGATAATTTTTATTAGCCATACTGTATAAATCAATTTAAAATGTGGTTTGCTACATTGATCATAAAATCCCATCTCTCACATCATGATTACACGATCAGGCTCTTTCCTACATACCCTATGTTAGTTACTCCTGGACTTCTTCTCCTGACTTAGTGTTCTTTAGCTTCCTTGCATTTCACTTTATTTTCCTTGTATATATGTCCTTATAGTCCAAACTATGTCTCTTGGTTGTCATTATTTCCCCTTACGCCCTCAATTTCCTCATAACAGTCTGTTGAGTTTCTCAAGCTTGTTGCCATCCAAGTATCACTCGCCTGCCCTCCCTGAATGGTATTCATTAAGTTCTTTAGGTAAATGGATTAATTCCTTCTCTTCAAGTCCCTACAGAATTATTTCCTAGGCCACATTACTAGTATTAGAAAGTTTTCTCTTCCCATGTATTCCCTATTTCCCTCCTTTTGGGCACTTATCGCAAGATGTTTATATTTTGTTTATTCTATGGCCACTTTTTTCTTTCCTGTCCCTAACGCACTAATATAAGATATTTAGGACTCACTAACCTTGTTAACCATTGGTAAGGCAAGCACACAATCCTGCAACACAGTCACTGCTCATTACATTTTCAAAATGAATAAATAAATTTCACTTCAAGACTATAGCAAGCCCCAGAAAGTCACTAACAACAAATACTTTCTCTGTGGACTGTCACATTAAATATAAAAATATTAATCACATTTTCTATAATATCAAATCCTAGTTCTGTTTGATAATCTTTAAATAACAACGTATCTATTTAATACAAATCTTTTTACTCATAAGTTATATTGCAAGCAATTATACATCAAAGACTACTACAAACATTTCACCAAAAACTACATAGAGTTTATATAAACAACACCTTACATTGCTTGAGGATTCATAATGCATGCAGTTCCTGGACAGTAACAATTATAGATGTCATCATATCTTAATCCCAGATTAACTCCAATCAGCTGTGCCATAACAACTGAAAATGCCTCTGAAGATATCCTCTTTGGATACTAAATACAAAAAAAAACAACAACAACAACAACAACACAGTATTGCTTAAGTTATTTCTCCATCCTTTTGATCATTTCAATTAATAATTTGTGGGCATACTACCTAAATGCAAACACAAATTTAAGAATATAGCATGAAAAAAATTGGTAAATTGTGGTGTGTTTTATTTTTTTTAAGAAATGGTATTTTTAGTCCAAATGTCATTGATAAGATACAGATAATATTAATGCTGCTTTTGTGTTTTTATTACCTTACTGCTTGAAATCCAAATAATTTAAAAAATGTTTGAGAAGAAACATTGTTTTAGTCACTATATTATTTTTCCAGTGAATGTTTGAAAAAAATACAGAAATTCTTAAAAGTTAAATTGGAAATCAATTTTGTCTTTATCAATAGTTTTAGGAAAGATGGTTTGTTGCTTTCTTATCATTTTTTCATCATTTGCTTGTTAGCACTATCTATATAAATATATATGGAATATCCCACGCAATAAGAACAAAATATACCACATTCTCTACAAGAGTACATAAACATTCTCCAGTACAGACCACCTGTTAGGCTACAAAACAAGTCTCACAACTTTGAAAATATTGAAATTATACAAAGTATCTTTTCTAATGCCAATGGAATGAAACTACTAATTAATGAGAGAAGAAATTTTTGAAAATTCACATGACTGTGAGACTTCAACAATATACTCTGAAATATTAATGAACCCAAAGAAGTGAAAAGGAAATTTGAAAATTTCAGAAAAATGAAAATTAAAATAGAACATACCCAGACTTATGGGATCCACCAAAATCTGGGCTATGAGAAAAAATTTTAGCTGTAAACATATACATTAAAAAACAAAGAACCATGGCTTGTGTGGCTCAGTTGGTTCAGTGCCATCCCATTCACCAACGGGTCACTGTTTCAATTCCCTGTCAGGGCACATGCCTGGATTGCAGGCTTAAATCCATGGTGGGGAGTAAGCAGGAGGCAGCTGATGGAAGTTTCTCTCTCATTGATGATTCTCTCGCTTCCTCTCCCTTCTTCATTCTCTAAAATCAATTAAAAACCATATTAAAAAAAAACACAACAACAACAAAGAAGAAAGATCTCAAATGAAAAACATAACATTAAACCTAAAAGAACTAAAAATAAAAGAACAAAATGAACCCAAGAAAATAAATAGATATAAAATCTAGAGATGGAAAAATAGGAAGAGTCAAAAACAAAATGTTGGTTCTTGAAATGGTCAAGAAAACTGGCAGACTGTTAGCTAGAGTAACCAAGAGAAGAAGACGTAAGGCTCCATATAAAGAAAGAAAGTCAGGACATTACAACTAATGTCACAAACATTTTAGAAAAGATTCTAAGAGAACTAGAGGTCAGGTTCATGAAATTCGTGCACGGGGTGGGGGGTGTCCTTCAGCCCAGCCTGCACCCTCTCCAATCTGGGACCCCTTGAGGGATGTCCAACTGCCTGTTTAGGCCCAATCCCGATCAGCCACCACTTGAAGGATGTCCTACCACCCTTTAGGCCCAATCCCGATCAAGCACCCCTTGAGGGATGTCCTACCGCCTTTTAGGCCTGATCCCAATCGGGCCTAATTGGGCAGTTGGACATCCCTCTCACAATCCAGGACTGCTGGCTCCCAACCTTTCGCCTGCCTCTGCC
The DNA here is from genome assembly GCF_027574615.1 of Eptesicus fuscus. Taxonomy (NCBI): domain Eukaryota; kingdom Metazoa; phylum Chordata; class Mammalia; order Chiroptera; family Vespertilionidae; genus Eptesicus; species Eptesicus fuscus. The sequence goes on from NC_072480.1 coordinate 80,189,260, forward strand.
TGATTGCCCCTAACCACTTCTGCCTGCCAGCCTTATCATCCCCTAACCACTCCACTGCCATCCTAATCGATGCCTAACTGCTCCCCGGCCATCCCGATTGCCCCTAACTGCCCTCCCTGCTGGCCTGATCACCCACAAATGCCCTCCCCTGCAAGCCTATTCCCCCCCAACTGCTCTCTTCTGCAGTCCTGTTCCCCCGCAACTGGCCTCCCCTGCTGACCTGGTCTCCTCTAACTACCCTCCTCTGCCTGCCTGGTCAGCCCTAACTGCCCTCCCCTGCCAGTCTGGTTGCCCCTAATTGTCCTCCCCTGCAGGCCTGGTCCCCCCTAACTGCCCTCCCTACTGGCCTGATCGCCCACAACTGCCCTCCCCTACAGGACTCCCCCCCCCAACTGCCCTCCCCTGCAGTCCTGTTCCTCCGCAACTGCCCTCCCCTGCTGACCTGGTCTCCCCGAACTGCCCTCCTCTGCCAGTCTGGTCACCCCCAACTGCCCTCCTCTGCAGTCCTTGTACCCCCCCACACTGCCCTCCCTTGCTGGCATGGTCACCCACAACTGCCCACAAATGCCCTCCCCTGTCAGCCATCTTGTGGCAGCCAACTTGTGTCCACATGAGGGCAGCCATCTTTGACCATATGGGGGTGTCCATATTGTGTCTTGGAGTTATGGTCAATTTGCATATTACTCTTTTATTAGATAGGATACTGTGGAAACTGTAGGTCAACAAATTGGATAAACATTCCTCTCTATTAATGAAACATTTTGGTTTTGGGGACCATGATTTCAAATTTTTTAATGAGCTTTTGATGTCTGTAAAAGCTTCTGCTAAAACCTAAACACTATATTTTCTGGGGATTTTTTTCTTTTCCTTCTCCTGAAGTTTTCTTTTCTCTTACCTCTTCTTCAGTTCTGTGTTCCTGTAGTTACTCCAAATTCTCAGAAACCATCTCTAGGATATCCTCAATGTCATCCTCATCCACACCCAGGTTAAAGTTTTCAATGTCAACCACAGCCTTATTGCATTTTGCGACCTTCCCTCCTTGGCAAAATCTTTCAAGTCATGGAGGAACCTCTTGAGTGTTTTCTTCCCAATGTTACACATAAATTGCTGCATGACATCACCCCAAGCCCAAGCTAGGTTCTTGATTCCGTCATATATATTGTAATATTCCAGAAGGGCATCGTCTTCTCAGTGGCTCCTTCACTAGCAGCAATAATTTGGCAAAGGGCTTCCTTAGATAGCAGGCCTTAAAATCTGCTATAATTATGTTACCCATTGGAAGAATCAAGGAGGTGGTATTTGGAGGGAGAAACACCACTTTAACATTAAGATAAAGATCACCAACTAAAAGACCATGTCTGGGAGCATTATCAATAATCACCAAAATCTCAAAAGGTTGTTTCTCTCCAAACAGTACTCCATTTTGCTGGCACAGCAATTCAGGAGGGCACCCTGCAAGAGGAGTTGAGTCATCCATGACTTATTGCTTCTGTAGGGCAAGGCAGTGCTCATTGATTTGCTTAAAAGACAGGGCCACCATTTGTCCACCAACCAGATCTGAAATATCATTGATGACATGTACACATAAGGAACTGTTTGACATTGAAATTGGGGCTCAAAAGAACTGTTGGCCCAGAAAGGAACTCACTACAGACTGATTCATTTGCCTCTCAGCATAATCATTATGGCTTGTCTCATTTTCAGTTCTTATAAGGGTATTTGTTGTATCACATGATCTCAAGCATCTAGGGGAAATAATGAACAACATAAACTGATGAACAAAAACAGACCCGGAGACAGGGAATTATCGATCAGACTGTCAAACCTTAGAGGGAAGGTAGGGCAGGGTGGGGGTAAGGGGAAGAGATCAACCAAAGGACTTGTGTGCATGAATATAAGCCTAACCAGTGGTCATGGACGACAAGGGGGTGGGGGATTACATGGAGAGGGGTTTGGGATGGGAATGGGGGGATGAGGACAATTATGTGATACCATAATCAATAAAAAAAAAAAAAAGAAGACCAGGGGTTCTCACTGTGCCAGATTACAAAGGACTTCCATTTGTAGCCTGTGACATTGCCCCAAGCAACATTATTATTGTATTCTTAAAAGTCTTCAAACCTGGCATTGACTTTGACTCTTTATGCATACCCACACGTGGTATTCTGTGGAAGAGCCACACTTAAGGGGCCAAAGAGCTGCATGTGGTTCGCGAACCGCGGTTTGCTGACCACTGGACTAGGTGATGGTAATTTGTCAGCTCCGTTATAATCTTCTGTGACCAAAAGCACAGAAGATTATATGTGAATGAAGCTGTCCCTTGTTGACCTAAATAACATTATGTGGTGCATGACTATATTCATTATATTTGAGACAAAGCTCAATACCTTACTACATTCATGTTATTAATAAGTTGGAAGAGAAGGACACACACAACTGATCAAGACTGAATCATGAAGAAACAAAATCTAAAGAGACAATTAGTAAGGAGAATGAAGCAGTAATCAAAGACCTTCCAACAACAACAACAAAAACCCAGGAACTTATGGCTTTACTGGTAATATCTACCAAACCTTTTACAAAGATGTAATGCCAGTCCTTCTCAAAATCTTCCACAGAATCAAAGAAGGAATATTCCCAATCTCATTTTATGAATCCATCATTTCCCTGATACCAAAATGTTCAACAAGAAAAAAATTAAAGACCAATATCCTGATGAATATTAATACAAAAATACTAGCAATCTGAATTCAATATCATATTAGCAGAATTATACACCATGACTGAGATTGTTTTCTGCTGAAATAAAAGGATTATTTAACATAGGAAAATCTTCAATGTAATATACCAATTTCACAGAATGAAGGGTAAAATCCACATGATCTCACCTAATGCAAAAGATGCATTTCACAAGATTCAACACCTTTATGTGAAAAACAACTCTCAAGAAAACTGGAATATGAGACATCTACCTCAACATAATAAGGCAGGAGATTCTCTCTCTCACCACTTCTAATTAATATTCAAAAACTTACCAAGAGCAATTAAGCAATACAATATATGACTTTTAACTTGGAAAGGAAGAAGTAAAATTACCAGTGTTCAGAGCTGACATGATCCTATATATATAAGAAACACAAAAGATCGCACATAAAAGACTATTAGAACTAATAAATGAATTGCAGGATATAAAATCAAAACAATTTATTGTGTGTCCATACACTTAAAATGAATAATCTGAAATGCAGTGGACATTCCGTGCAGATCAGAAGCATGAGACTAAGAAAACTCATGTTTGAAAGTGACCTAAAGTGTATCATGGAGAGAATGATACTCAGGGATGTTGACTATTTTCATTGTTGCTGTTGGACTGAATCCTTGGAGAGCGATTGGGAGAGACATCATTACAGAGAAGCCTAGGACTTATCATTGCAAGGCCTTACTCCAGTGCTCCCATGAGTACTAAGTACATATGTTCCTAATAGTACTTGTGATAGGCAAAATATATAATACTAGCGTTCACGTTGCAGGAAAAATTCTGCAATAGGGTTTCCTGCTGCACTCTACCCCGGCCCTGCCTCCGCTCCTCCGTTGTCCCCCGGCCCGCCTTCTCTGCCAGCCAGCCTGCTTTTCCCTTCTCCCCTGGCCCTGCCTCCACTCCTCCCTTCTCCCCTGGCCTGGCTTCTCCCCCAGCCTGCCTGCTTTTCTCCCTTCTCCCCCGGCCCTGCCTCCGCTCCTCCCTTCTCCTCCCCCCGGCTTGCTTGCTTCTCCACAGCTTTGCTCCCTTCTGCAGCTCTTGGCTTCTTTCTACACTGTCTTGATATGCAAATTAGCCCCCATCTTTGTTGGGATAATTTGCATACTCGTCCTGATTGGTTGATGGGCATGGCTTGTGTGGTGGGTGTAGTGAATGTGCGGTCAATTTGCATATTTGTCTATTATTAGGTAGGATATTCATTAAAAATCATCTTTTTGAGATTTTAGAGGACATAGAAATTTATTAAGTATATAGTCTTACTTCAAGTGTTTTTTTTCTTTTATTCTTATTCCCCAGTATTATATACTGTTGTTTTTTATATTTCAATTACAATTTACATTTGGTATTATATTGTATTAGTTTCAGGTGTACAGCATAATGGTTGGACAACCATATAGTTGACAAAGTGTTCCACCTGACACCATACATAATTATAATTTCATGGACTAGATTCACTATGCTGTTATCTACTCTTAATGGATTTCTGTGCACATCCTTTTGGGTTGTGCTGATAAACAGATTGATAGCCAATTAGTGTTTTGGGGCCAACACATTGACTATTATACAACTTATTTTAAAATTGTTCAACTGATTAATAGAAATAATGTTAATTAATTGGATATCCTATGGCTGAGGATATCCTGAATTTATATTTTGAATCAAAACTGTAGCTTTTCCACTAACTGTAGATATTCCTCATCAATTGGTCTTCCAGTTATTGCTTAAGAGTGTTGAAAGTGTACAAAACTTTTCAAAACTATAAAATATTAGTAATGTTTTTATTCTTTGACAGTGTGATATTATAGACAAATTATTCTTCTGTCATTATTTATCTGAAACATCATACATTCTTATTCTTTAATTGTCATTTGTATTATTTCATTTTTTTCCAGTTCCTTGATTATTAATACATTTGTTACTGGTTCCTAAAAGCTCTTTAAGACTAAAGATGTCAACAACTGGTCATGCAATGCAAATGATATAACATGTTTTTTATTACTTTATCATAGTGACTTGGGTTTGGGCTTTTTTGGTTGTACAAATGTTGTATACTAAAATATAATCATGTTCTGTTTTTAAAAAGAAAATAATTGGAGTTACAATACCATCAAAAAAAGAAAGAAATACTTAGAAACAAAGTTAAACAAGGAGATGAAAGAATTGTAAATGGAACACTGCAAAATATTGCTGAAATAAATTACAGAAAACACAATTAAATTAAAAGTCTCCATCCGCAAATGGAAGACATAATATTGTTAAGATGTCATTACTACCCAAACCAATCTTAATATTCAATGCAGTCCCCACAACAATCCAAACGACATTTTCTGGTAGAAGTAGAAAGAAAAATAATCTCAAAATTCATATGAAATATCAAGGGACAATGAATAACAATAATAATATTTTAAAAAAAGAAGAACTAAGTAGAAGAACCACATTTACAGATTTCAAAATATATGTACAAAGCTAACATAATAAAAACAGTGCGGTATTGACTTAAAGAAAAATCTATAAATCATTAAATAGAATAGAAAGCCTAGAGATTAACCCTCACATATATGTTCAAACTATCTACGAGAAGGTTACCAGGACCACATAATGAGGAAAAGATAATTTGTTCAACAAGAATCCTGAGTGGAGTTGTATGAGTTCCCTGTAAATGTTGGAGATTAAGCCCTTATTGGTGATAACATTGGTAAATATGTTCTTCCATGCGGTGGGCTTTCTTATTGTTTGGTTGATGTTTTCTTTTGCTGTGAAAAAGCTTTTTATTTTTGATGTAGTCCCATTTGTTTATTTTCTCTTTAGTTCCCATTGCCCTAGGAGCTGTATCGGTGAAGAAATTGCTGTGGCATATTTCTAATATTTTACTGCCTGTGGATTCCACTAGTATTTTTATGGTTTCCCATCTTATGTGTAAGTCCTTTATCCATTTTGAGTTTATTTTTGTGTATGGTGTAAGTTGGTGGTCTAGTTTTATTTTTTGCATGTATCTGTCCAATTTTCCCAACACCATTTATTGAAGAGACTGTCTTGACTCCATTGTATGTTCATGCCTCCTTTGTCAAATATTAATTGAGCATAGTGGTTTGGGTCGATTTCTGGGTTCTCTATTCTATCCCACTGATCTATATATCTGTTTTTGTGCAAGTAGCAGGCTGTTTTGAGAACAGTGGCTTTGTAATACAGCTTGATATCTGATATTGAGATCCCACCTACTTTGTCCTTCTTTCTCAGGATTGCTGCAGCTATTTGGGGTCTTTTTTTATTGCAGATGAATTTTTGGAAAGTTTGTTCTAGGTCTGAGAAATATGCCATTGGTATTTTAATGGGGACTGCATTGAATCTATAGATTGCTTTGGATAGTATGGACATTTTAATTATGTTAATTCTACCAATCCATGAACACGGTATGTTCTTCCATCTGTTTATGTCTTCCTCTATCTCTTTTTTCAGTGTCCTGTAGTTTTCCACATATAGGTATTTTACCTCTTTAGTTTAGTTAATTCCTAGGTATCTTAATTTTTTTTGGTGTGATGGTAAATGGGATTGCTTTTTTAGTCTCTCTCTCTGTAAGTTCATTATTGGTGTATGGAAATGCCATAGATTTCTTGGCATTAATTTTATATCCTGCTACATTGCTGAATTCATTTATTAAATCTAATAATTTTTTGATGGAGTCTTTAGAGTTTCTTATGTACAGTATCATGTCATCTGCGAATAAGTACAGTTTTACTTCTTTTCCAATTTGGATGCCTTTTATTTCTTCTTCTTGTGTAATCGCAATGGCTAATACTTCCAGCGTTAGGTTGAACAGGAGTGGTGAGAGTGGGCACAAGAAAGATAAACAACCCAATCAAAAAATGGGCAACGGATCTAAATAGATACTTTTCGAAAGAAGACAGAAGGAAGGCCAAGAGGCATATGAAAACAGGCTCAAAGTCACTAATCATCCGAGAGATGCAAATCCAAACAACAATGAGGTACCATCTCACACCTGTCAGAATGGCTATCATCAACAAATTAACAAACGACAAGTGCTGGCAAGGATGCAGAAAAAAAAGGAACCCTCATGAACTGCTGGTGGGAATGCAGACTGGTGCAGCCACTGTGGAGAACAGTATGGAGGTTCCTCATAAAACTGAAAATGGAACTCCCATTTGACCCAGTGATCCCACTTCTAGGAATATATCCCAAGAAACTAGAAATGCCAATTAGAAAGGATATATGCACCCCTATGTTCATAGCAGCACAATTTACAATAGCTAAGATTTGGAAACAGCCTAAGTGCCCATCAGCAGATGATGGGATTAAAAAACTGAGGTACATCGACACAATGGAATACTATGCTGCAGTATAAAAAAAGGAGTTCTTACCATTTGCAACAGCCTGGATGGAACTGCAGAGCATTATGCTAAGTGAAATAAGCCAGGCATAAAAAGATAAATATCACATGATCTTACTCATTTATGGAATATAATGAACAACATAATCTGATGAACAAAAATAGACCCAGAGACAGAGAGACATCAATCAGACCATTAAACCTCAGAGGGAAGGTAGGGGAGGGTGGGGGTAGGCGGGAGAGATCAACCAAAGGACTTGTATGCATGCATATAAGCCTAACCAATGGACACATACACCATGGGGGTAAGGGCATGAATGAGAGGGATGGGGGGGGGGTAATGAGAGAATAAGGACACATCTGTAACACCTTAATCAATAAAGAAATTTTAAAAAAAGAATACTGAGTGGAAAAGAAGATAATTCTCTTCAATAAATGGTAATGGCTAAATGAACACGCATATAGAAAAGAATATACTTGGACCCTTATATTATACCATATGCAATAGGTAACTCTAAATGGATTAACAATCTAAAGGTAAGACCCAAACTACAAAACAAATGGAATAAAACATAGAGGAAAATCTTCATGACATTGAGATTGACAATAATTTCTTGGATATAATGCCAAGAGCACAGGCAACAAGAGCAAAAATAGGCAAATGGGACTACACCCAACTTAAATGTTTTGTGTTTCAAAGAGCAAAATCAATGGAGTGTAAAAGCAACCTACAGAATGGGAGAAAATATTTGCAAATCATGTATCTGATTAGGGGTTAATAACCATTATATAAAGAACTACTGCCACTTAGCAACAAAAAATCAAATAGATCAATATAAATATGTACTAAGTATTTAAATAGACATTTCTCCAGAGATGATATACAAAAATCTAAAAGGCATATGAAAAGATGCTCAACATTACTAATAATCAGAGGAATACAAATGAAAACCACAATGAGCTGTCACCTCATATCAATTAGGATGGCTGCTATTTAAAAATCCAGACAATGCCCTGGCTGGGTGGCTCAGTTGGTTGGAGCATCATCCCATACACCATAGGGTTGCAGGTTAGATTCCCAGTCAGGGAATATACCAAGGTTTTGGGTTGGAGTCACCAAGCAATCAATGTTTTTTGTTTTTTTTTTCACATCGACTTCTCTCTCTCTCTCTCTCTCTCTCTCTCTCTCTCTCTCTGTCTCACTTCCTTTCTTCCTCTCTCAAATCAATAAACATGTCATCGGGTTACGTGAGGATAAAAAACAAACAGAGAATAACGAGTGTTAGTGATGTTTTCATGATGCAATATAAACTGTTGAGATTATAAACTATTGTAAGCAGTTATTAAATTATTAAAAATAGAATTACCATATGATACCGCAAACCCACTTCTGAGTATATATCAAACATATTTGAAATAGAAGAGATATCTGCATTGCCCTTTCATTGCAGCATTATTCAGAATAGCCAAGATATGGAAACAGCATAAGTGTCTATTGCCAAATGAATGGATAAAGAAAATGTTACACACACACACACAGTTACACACAGAGACACATATGCATACTTATATACCCCTATATTATACCACTAGAGGCCCAGCGCATGAAATTCTGCATGGGTAGGGTTTCTAGGCCTGGCCTGTGATTAGGGCCAATCTTCCCCAACTGCTTGCAACTGCCCCCACTCCCCACCACCATCGCCAGTCACCCTCTGTGTGTGGGGAAACCAGTGGGGCGATCAGGCCCCACTTGCTTGCACTCACCTTGGTCTGGCACAGCCCGTGTACACCTCCACCCATCCATGGTTCCCTGATCCCCATCTGGCAATCAGAGCCTGCCAGCCAGGAGGAGGGGCCAAGAGGTTTTCCTGCAGGACCCGGATAGGGTGATTGGGGCCTGAGGGTTGGGGGCAGCTCCTGTGTTGAGAATCTGTCCCCTGGTGGTCAGTGCACATCATAGTGAGCAGCCGTTAGGTTGTCTGGTCAATTTGCATATTATGCTTTTATATATACAGATATGCAAAGGTAGCTCAAAATGAAATATTATTCACCATAAAAATAATAAAATCCTGCCTTTGCAAAAATATGGATGTAGCAGGGTAATACAATCCTAAGTTAAATAAGTCAGGAAAAGACAAATATTACATGATTTTCCCTTATACATGGAATGTAAAAATGTCAAACTCAGAGAAGAAGAGGGTAGAATGGTAGTTGTCAGGGGCTACAAGTTTTGGAAATAAGGGCTATTTTTCTCAAAGTGTACAAAGTTTCAGTTATGAAAGATGAAAAGCTCTGCAGATAAGCTTATCACAATGTAAAGAAATTAACACTACTACACCATGTACTTACAATAGTTAAGATAATATATTTTATATGTATTTAACCATAATAAAAACCATTTTTAGTATTACACCATTTGAGTTTCCATAATCTATAAAAATAAAAATAAAAACACTTTCTAAAATTCTGTCAAACTATTGTGGTAGATACACTACATGTACTTTTTCTCCTTTAAGTGGATATTAACTTTCAACAGGGTACATAACTACTGAAGAGATGGGAATAAAATGCATACCAGAGCAATTCCTGCAGCAAGTTTTGGATTGCATGCCCTTCCATGATATGTTGCTCCCACATAATTTGGATAATCCCTATAACTAAATAATAAAAATTGTATTGAGGATAAGTGCATTCTAAATTATTAATAATTTAATGACTTTTTAAGAATTGGATTCCTCAATAAAGCTCTTTTTGTTAAAATGTGAATATTTCATATCAACTCCAATGCATTTAATCATTTTTCTATTTGGGTAACCTCATGTAGTTTATACAAAGTTAAGTTCTAAGAAACGCTTCAACATTATTTGATACACTTCCCAGAACATTGAAGTGTCCAATCCTTACAGAAATTTAATCAGCACTGTTGTCACTTCTGGGTGGATATAATTCTAGGTTGTAATAGTCAGGAGGGCTTACTGCCATGATTTTCACATAGCGAAAGCTTTAAAGCATATAAAAATGTTGCATTGGAGGACAACTAGAGAGACGGAATATGAAGAAAAAGAGAAATAGGGTGCACAAACTGTCCACATTCATTTTAGTTCTTAAAGTTGCTCCGAAATTTCCAAACTTCACCTTAGATTCTACAGGATATACCAATAGATTTATTCTATAATTCTTTCAGACTTCAGAATTCGAAATTTTAAAAATCTAAAATATTTAAATTATTAAAACAAAAATCTATGCACAATCCCTTGAAAGGTATACTGCAAGTAATTAAATAGCTACAATTTAGGTCAATACAGGAATACCAGAGGTGAGCACATTACCATTATAATCTTGTGGATTGCCACAAGCTTTGTATACAATTATTACATTCTCTTTACTTACTATATTTTATTTAATGTTAAAATGATGGCTTCAGTTATTTGCATCTAAGAAAATCTTTAAAAACTCAGAGGCCCATGTATATCCCAAGACTTCCTATAATTTCCAGTTCATTATATTTCCACAGGTAAATAGTCCACTCTGAGAATAATGGCCGACCATGATTTGTTATGATACCTTGTTATCTGATATTTTTACTTTGCACTTGCCAACATTGTGCTCATACATTCTTTTTTGTCATTATATTTAACATTTATATGTAGTTTTGATAGCTAATATATAAAATAATTTGATAAACCGTATTTTCAATGCAAATAAGGAACTTACATCAACAAGAATGCCATATCATGGGACCTCTGAAACAAATTGTTTTCTTTCCATGACACAAATCTTTGTAGTAGTTCATTAGCATCCCCAGTACATAAAACCTTATTTTGATCTGACCAGATCTCCAAAGATGTTAACATAACAGTCAGTTCCAGCTGGGAAAACATCTGAAAACAGAAGATGCATGATATACAGTTTAGACAATCACAGATATAACATTACATCTCTATACAGAAATGCTAATATATTCAATTTAGTGTAATTTGGAGATGAAACCCATGGGAAGTGAAACAGGTTGGTAGGACTATAGTTTTATAAAAATGTTAATTCTATATCTATAAATAATGTTATTGCATAATTGAGAATGCTTCTTATTTAGAATACAAAACATAAACACTTACAGTGTTGATAAGACCAAAGATATGGACAATTTTCTCAGTTGCAACAGCCACTTCAGAGCCCATGTAATCATACTGAAAGACAAGTTATATGTCTTAATCACTAGTGAAAATTACTAAGATATCACATTTCAATAGATATGAAATACTATAATAAGTGACTAAGTGAAAGATAAAAGCAGAAGATTAAGATTTATCAAATGCTTAAGAAGTTTTATCTATGTATAAATACTAAGAGTAAGAACCAGAATCAAGTCTCTAACTAAACCACTAAGTCTTTTGGTCTAACACAGAGCTCTGAGTACCATAATAGTGAGCAAATTTAATAATATATACTCCTTTAAGAGGACAAAAAATTATAATATTTTCTCTGAAATCCTTCATATTGATTTTTTTTCACACACATTTAAAAGTGTTTGAGAAGAGCATAAAAAGTGGCAGTTTCAGATTTTCAATAACCTTCACCAAGTCTGCAAAAGATTCCTAACAAAAAATAAAATCTAATGGTCACAATACTCTGAAATAGACAAAGGGAGTCTATGATTCTATTCTCTTAACTCCCTAAAATGCTATGTTTGCACCTTGGCATTTATTTGTATATGACCTTTCTCACTAAACCACATTGTAAATTTATACACTGCAGCTTGAGTGTGGTATGAGTGAAAGTTATCCTTTTTAAGGCTAAATATGTGAAAAGTAAGAATAAAGAAATAAAAGTATGATGTGTAAATGAGTCAATAATCACAAATTATCAATACCACAAATAGGAAAGGCTATAAAAAAAGATACCTTGTGCAAATTAAAATTAAAACACCTAGATTTCAAAGACATAGAAATATTAAAAATATGAAATTATATACCAGGAAATTCCTGGACAAAAAGCAGATGTCATATAATATCTTCTTACCTAATAATAAAGAAACATGTAAATTGACCATACCTCTGCTATGCCCACAGCCAATCAGAGTAAGTATGCAAATTAACCCAACAAAGATGGCAGTTAATTTGCATACATACCTGGGTCCCCAGAACCTCCTTGGCACCCAGGTCACTCCGAGCTGGCCATCAGGCAGAGGCTTTAGGCTTGGGAAGGGGCCGAGCCTGCGATAGGAGGGGCAGGGGGTGCCCTTCCCAAGCCTAAAGCCTGGGGTGGAGGCTTTAGGCTTGGGAAGGGGCCGAGCCTGGGATCAGAGAGAAGAGGAAAAAATCAATGGAAACATATCCTCAGGTGAGGATCAAAAGAAAAATAAACAAAGAAATATCATATCCTATGAAAGACACATCTTGAAAATGCTTAAAGAAAGTTGTCTTTTTTTCATGGAGAAGGGACTGGAGTCCATGTTGATGAAAATACCTTGGCCACTGCAGTGACTGGCAGTGGCTGCAGCAGCAGGGTGATGGGGCTGGCGCCTTCCCCTGATCAGCCCGGTCGTCTCCTGCAAAGAGTGGCCAGACTGCGGCTTGGGCCCGCTCCCAATGGGGAGCAGGCCTAAGGCATCAGTAGGTCATCCCCTGAAGGCTCCCAGTATGTTAGAGGGGGCAGGCTGGGCTGAGAGACCCCTCCACAGTGTATAAATTTCTGCACCGGGCACCTAGTGATAGTTATATTATTCAAAACGAGAGACCCAGTGTACGAAATTTGTGCACTGGTAGGATCCCTAGCGGCTTCCAGCTGCCAGCTGAGTACTCCCGCCCTTCCCCTGGACGCCTGATGCCACCACCAGCTAAGGCCTCCGTCCCTTCCCCTAAATACTCCAAAAAATCAAGAACATGTAGGCTAAATAGCAGCTATTAAACAATGATTGGGTTACCAAGGAAACCAAAGAAAAAATAAAAGCATTCTAGAAACTAGGATAGAGGCCTAGTGCACAGGTGGAAACCTGCTGGCCTGCCCATAAGGGGGCCCCAGATCAGGGTGGATTTGATCCCAGACAAGGGTACATGCCTGGGTTGCTAGCTCAATTCCCAGTAGGGGGTGTGCAGGAGGTAGCCAATCAATGATTCTCTCTCATTGATGTTTCTAACTCTCTCTCCCTCTCCCTTACTCTCTGAAGTCAATAAAAATATATACTTAAAGAAGAAGAAGAAATAAATAGAAGGCATTCAAATTGGAAAAGAAGAAGTAAAATTGTCATTATTCATAGATGACATGATATTGTACATAGAAAACCTCAAAGATTCCATAAAGAAAAAAAAAAAACTATTAGACTGAATAAATTAATTTGGCAATGTAGCAGGATAAAAAATTAACACTCAGAAATCCATGACTTTCTTCATACAACAACAAGCATACAGAAAGAGAAACTAAATGCATAATCCTATTTACCATTACAACAAAAAAATTAAGATACCTAGGAATAAACTTAACTAAGCAGGTAAAAGACCTGTGGTCGGAAAATTACAGGACCTTGAAAAAAAAATAGAGGAAGACATAAGAAAAATGGATCTACCATGCTCATGAATCGGTAAAATCAAATCATTAAAATGTCTATACTACCCAAAGAATTTTATAGTTTCATTACTATCCCCATTAAAATACCAATACTTTTCAGAACAAATGCTCCGAAAAAATCAACTGGCATAAAAAAATCACCGAATAGCCACAGCAATCCTGACAAAGAAGAGCAAATTTGGAGGGATCACAATAGCAGATATCCAACTGTATTACAAAGCCACTGCTCTCAAAACTGCCTAGTTCAGTCACAAGAATAGACATATACACCAATGGAACCAAACAGAGAACCCAGAAATAGACGCAAGCCATTACACTCCATTAATATTTGACAGAGGTAGCAAAAGCATACAATGGAATCAAGATAGTCTCTTCAATAAATGATGTGGGGAAAACTGGACAGATATAGGCCAAAAAAAAAGGAAACTAGACCACCAATTATACCATACACAAAAATAAACTCAAAATGGATAAAGGACTTAAACATAGGACAAGAAACCATAAAAATCTTAGAGGAATCCATTGGCAGAAAAATATCAGACATAAGTCATAGAAATATTTTTACTGATACAGCACCTAGCACAAAGGAAACTATGGAGAAAAGAAACAAATGGGACTACATCAAAATAAAAAACTTCTGCACAGCAAGAGAAACCATCAACAAAACAACAAGAAAGCCCACAGCATAGCAGAACATATTTGCCAATGTTATCAAATAAGGTTTTAATTTAAAAAATGTATAGAGAACTCATGCATCTTAACAAAAGGAAGATGAAAAATCCAATCAAAAATGGGCAAGGGTCAACCAAAGGACTTGTGTGCAAGCAAATGTGCCTAACCAGCAGTTAAGGACAACAGGGGGATGGGGGCATGTGTGGGGAGGGGTATGGGATGGGAATGGGGGGATAAGGACAAATATGTGATACCTTAATCAATAAAGAAATTTAAAAAAATGGGCAAAGGACCTAAATAACCCCTTACAAAAGAGAACTTACAGAAGGCCAAGAGACATATGAAAATATGCTCAAAGTCACTAATCACCTGAGAGATGCAAATCTAAATGACAATGCAGTATCATCTCACACCTGTTAGAATGGCCATCAACAACAAATCAACAAATGACAATTGCTGGCAAGGATGTGGAGAAAAAGGACCCCTTATGCATTGCTGGTGTGAATGCAGACTGGTGCAGCTGCTGTGGAAAACAGTATAGAGTTTCCTCATAATGTTAAAAATTGACTCCCATTAGACCCAGTAATCCCACTTCTAGGAATATATCCCAAGAAACCAGAAGCACCAATCAGAAAGGACATATGCAGCCTTATATTCATAGTGGCATAATTTACAATGGCTAAGATTTGGAAACAGCCTAAGTGCCCATCACCAGATGAGTGGATTAAAAAACTGTGGTACATCTACACAGTGGAATATTATGCTGCTGTAAAAAAAGAAGGAACTCTTACCATGTACAACAGCATGGATGGAGCTGAAGAGCATTATCCAAAGCGAAATAAGCCAGTAGGAGAACAATAAATATTACACGATCTCACTCATTTGTGGAATATAGTGAACAACATAAACTGGTGAACTAAAATAGATCCAGAGGCATAGAAGCATTAAACAGAATATCCTACCTCACAGGCAAGGGGCGACAGTGGGAGAAGAAGCGGGGGAGAGATCAACCAAAGGACTTGTATGCATGCATATAAGTGTAACCCATGAACACAGTCAGTAAGTGGGGTGAGAGCATTTGCAGAAAGGTGATAGAATGAACGGGAAAGGAAATGGGGGGGAAAGGATTCATATGTAATACTTTAAACAATAAAGAACCTAAAAAAGAAAAAAAGTAGAACATTATTGTAGTCATTGAGAGACTGATGAAAAAATAACAGTGATAACAAATTAGACTGTTTAACTTCTGATCCATATGGCTTTGTTAAGAATTCGCATAACTAAATGAACATTCCTATGAATAATTCTCCCCATTATTAACATTTATAACTTCCACCAGGCATCACAAGTGTTTATAAAGCATAAAATAATCTTATGAAAGAAAATACTCAATAACAGGAATCACCAATTGAGTAATAAAACAAATACTTGTTTTAAAATGGAAACCAATTCAAGAAAGAAAATTTCACCACAATTAGGGTTGGATTGGAAATATCTGCAGTTAGTCATAATCCAATGTATTATAGTGTAGTAGAAGCCTCCCCCACACACAAAGTTATACATTGTTACAGGAGTTCCATACTGATTTAGATATCAATACCATAAATACTTGTCTCCATATTTCAATGAAGAGGCAATTGATATATCTTTATGCCCTGCTGTACTTAAATACACATTTTGAACACTTTATATCTGTATTGCAAAGAAAGAATGTTTCTTATTCCTTTTGTATTTAAACACAAAACAAAGATATGATGAAATATATCAAGAATGCATACCAAGGCTTTATCCATAATGATTTGTATTTTCAGAGTTCTTTTCAATAGTATAACATCCAATTTTTTCTGTGAAACAGAGGACATGAGATAAATAAAACATTTTTAAATTCTTATATGGTATATAATTATGTGCATTATATACGTTCACACAGAGAGGTAGCCTATATAATAAAAGCCTAATATGCAAATCGACTGACCAGTAGAATGATGGGCAGAACGACCTGTCGCTATAATGCTTAATGACTACCAGGGGGCAGATGCTCAACACAGGAACTGCAACCAGCAGTGGTGGCAGGGGGCAGGTGTAGCAAGCGAGCAGCACCAAGCCAGCCAAGGTGCGTGCCACCAGGGGCCCCCAATTTTCCCACCTGTCGCCCCACAGAAGGAGGTGACTGGCAGTGCCAGCGGGGGGCTGGGTCAGCGACCAGGCAGCACCAGGCCAGCCAAGGTGGGTGCCAGCGGGGACTTCCTGATTGTCCCACCAGTCACCCTGCAGATTGGCCCTGATCACTGGCCAGGCCTAGGGACCCTACCTATGCATGAATTTTGTGCACCGGCCTCTAGTAGATAAATAACTATTGATACATAAAGATACAGGTAACAGGAAAATAAAAGGATGAGTGCTGACTAAGTAAATAAGCAGGTGAGATTCCAAACAAACATTTTAGGCACCAATCACAAGCTTTCACTTTATATTTTTGACTAGAGGCCCGGTGCATGAAATTCGTGCACTGGGGTGGGGGGTGTCCCTCAGCCCAGCTTGCACAATCTCCAATCTAGGAGCCCTCAGAGAATGTTTGACTGTCAGTTTAGGCGCGATTCCTGTCAGTCAGACATCCCTCTCACAATCCAGGATTGCTGGCTCCTAACCACTTGCCCGCCTGCCTGACTGATTGCCCCTAACCACTTCTGCCTGCCAGAATGATCATCCCCTAACCGCTCCCTTGCCTGGCCTGATTAACACCTAACTGCTCCTCTGCTGGCCTGATTGCCCCCAACTGCCCTCCCCTGCTGACCTGGTCATTCTCAACTGCCCTCCCCTGCTGGCCTGATGGTCCCCAACTGCCCTCCACTGCCAGCCTGGTCACCCCCAACTTCCCTCCCCTGCCGGGCTAATATCACCCCCAACTGCCCTCCTCTGCCAGCCAATTTGGTTCTGATTGGTTGGTTTCTATGCCAGTCATTGTCAAAAGCTCTGCCTCCTAGACAGCAATTGGCTCCTCACACTTTACCCAGATTTGGTTCTGATTGGTTTGTTTCTTTGCCAGTCAGCATCTCTGGGCCTATCAATGGGGCCTGATCAGAAAGGCAGCCCCAGTAGAGGCCTGGAGAGAAATGGAGGCGTGGCTGCTAGCCAGACATGGAGAGAAAGAGAGAAGCAAGTGCTGATCAATATCTGCCACAGAGGTTATGGATCAAACCCTGCTTTTCTCTTCAGGCCTCTCTCTGGGCCTGATTCATAGCCCCCCTCAGGAGTCAGTGCTGGGTTCCCATGCCGACCTGGTTGTCGCCACAGAAACCCAGCACTGACTGTAGGACTAACTTCCGGTTGGTCAAGTCTCTGGTCATGTCGGACCTAGGGTTTTTATAAATTTGGATAACTGGAATCTACAAAAAAATTGCTGCTGCAATGAGGGAGAAGCCTAGTTTCCTTTCTTTCAAAATCTTCCTCTAAAATCCTGTTCCAACCTTCAAGCTAACAAATTCCCATCAAGTTTCCCCCAAACATTGCCTCTATTTTCTCATCATGTTTGTACTTTCAATTATTTATATTGACTTCATTGTGGCTTACACCCAATAAAATGCATCCATTTTAAGTATACAGTTACATTGTTGGTATTAATATAAACAGTCATGTAACCATTTCCATAAGTCAGGCCAAGAATGTTGTCATTACCCTCTTCCAAGTCAATAGCCACAGGCTCAAGGAAACCAATGAAATGTTGTTTTTCAACATAGGTTACAATGATCTGCTCTAGAATTTCATATAAATGGAATCATATGGCATGTACTCATTTCTGTCTGGTTTCCTTCATACAGATTTCATCCCTGTTGTGATTATTAGTAATTCATTAGTGTCTTCCTAAGTAGTGTGCCATTGAAGATATCCATTGCAACTTGCTTGTACATTTACCTGTTGATCATTTGTAGACATTTCAGCTTTTATAAATAAAGCTGCTATAAATATTAATGTACATGTCTTTGTGCAATTTTGTCTTCCATTTTTCTTGGTACTTGGAAATGGAATTCCTGAGTCATATAGTAATTGTGGGAATGCAAAGTGAGAGGAAAGCGCCAGGTTGCTGGAGCAGGGCGTGAGTTGAGCAGCCTGGTGTAGCCACTGCTCCTGGCCGGGCTGGGCCCCCAACAGGCGGAGGTCCCCTCTTCCCCATGCCACACCAAAGTGGGGCTGAGGTAGTGGAGCGGTGGAGAGAGCAGATTCCACGTGTGAAGGCTGAGAGCCCCTCCATGCCTTGTCCCCTGGAGGCTCACAATGTGCTGACCCGATGGGCCCCTGCTGCTGGCACCCTGGATCTCTGGCCACTGAGTTCCCTCTGGAAGGGACAGACTGCAGGCCCTTTCCTCTGCCCCTTCCCCCAGACTGAAAACCACAGGAGTCCTCACACCCTGTAGCCCCCTTACCCTGGCATAGCATAGCAACACAACCAGGAGGCCCAGGAGGTTCTTCACAAGATGATGAGGTCATCCCACTAGGTTTCAGCATCCCCAGAGTGAATGCTTTGACATGGAGATGATGCTCTAATGAGTTTCATGAAAAAGAAGATTCTGAAAAGTTGGTACTATATTTTAATTTACCAACTAGTTTCTGATAACTGTAGATTATGGTTTTTCTGTGAGGGCAAATTGGAAACAGTCCAGATGCCCTTTTCCTTTCTGTTGGGAAAAAATATTAACACCAATGTGTTAAGTGACTGCAATAAAGTTTCATGTCTGTGTTTCCTTGTGGAAAAAAAAAAAAGTGCCAAATTATTTGCTAAAGTCATGTGATCATTCTACATTTAAACAAGAATTAAGTGGAAATCTTTACATATATTTAATATGCTAATCAATGTTAACCAATATTACTTAAAATAAGACACATAAAATCTATATATTTGAAAGGCTAAGTGCCCTTCTGACAGGCCAACCAACAGGTCAATATGACACGCACTGACCACCAGGGTGCAGACACGCAACGCAGGAGCTGCTGAGCTGCAGTGACTTGGCAGAGGCGGTTCTTGGGTGATGCACCCTGGAACCAAAGAGGAGGGAGCCCGATTCTGGGGTGTGTCACCTGAGAACCACCCTCTTGCAATCCAGGACCCTTGGGGATGTCAGAGAGCCGGTTTTGGTCCAATCCCTGTACGCCAGGCCAAGAGACCTCACCTGCCAGAGGTACCCCACTCACTCCATAGATGCCCACCAGGGTGCCACCCCAGGCGTGGCCAGCCGGGGAGGGACCATGGGAGGTTGGCTCCAGGGCATGTCTGGCTGGTCTTGCCCAGTCCCACCTTGCCGACAACCTTCTAATTAATTTCCTTTCAATGTTTAGAATGTTGCACCAGGGTACGAGTAATTTAAGAAGTGAAAAAAGTCAATGAATTAATTGTCCTCTGAAGAACAAAAAAGGAAATTTCAAAAAATTGTACATGGCTAGATCATTTTTTGTTTAAAAACAAATCCATATATTTGTAAATCCACATTGATAAGAAGATACATTGTAAAAATTGGACCAAATATTCCAAAATTCTAAGACCACTATCTCCAGATAATGATGTTTGGGGAAAAAAAGTTGATTTTTTTTCTACTTTTAAATTTTCTATCAAAATAATAGTTTTGTATAGAATTAAAATATGTTTTGGCAAGGAAAATAGGGAAAAATAATAACCAGCAAATCTGGGTATCATTGCATTAGTGGGATGCAAAATAAATAATAATAATATATATATATGTGTATATATATATATATATATATATATATATATATATATGAAATTGTTGCAACAGTAGGCCTTTTAAGTTGGAGCAGCCTCGATCTCTCCCTCGCTTCCTGGATCACTATGTAATCTCAGAGCTGAAATCCCAGCTTCATTCCAGAAGGAAGTCTGGAGGACTTCTGGTCTAATTAGCATATTAAGCTTCTATTATTATACACTAGTGGCCCGATGCACAAAATTAATGCATTGGGGGTGTGTCCCTCAGCCTGGCCCACACCTTCTCCAATCTGTGACAGTTTAGGGAATGTCCGACTGTCAGTTTGGGCCTGATACCTGGGAGATTGGGCATAAACCAGCAGTCGGACATCCCTCTCACAATCCGGAACTGCTGGCTCCTAACCGCTCACGTGCCTGCCTGCCTGATCGCCTCTAACCATTCTGCTGGCCGAACTGATCAACCCCAACTGCCTCCTCTGCTGGCCTGCTCGCCCCCACCTGCCCCCCCTGCCAGCCTGCTTACCCCCAACTGCCCCAGTGCTTGCCTGCTCACCCTCACGTGCCCCCCTGCCATTCTGCTTGCCCCCACGTACCTCTCCCCTGCCAACCTGCTCACCGCCAACTGCCTTCCCCTGCCAACCTGATTGCCCCTAACCATCTCTGCCTCAGCTCCACCAACATGGCTTTATCTGGAAGGATGTCCATAAGGCCTCCTGGAAGGTCTCCCAGTCTTATTAGCATATTACCCTTTAATTAGAATGAATATATATATATCCTACCTAATAAAAGGGAAGTATGCAAATAACCATCACTCCACTACACCCATGATTGGGCCGGTGGGAGGCTGGGGGTGGGACTCGGGGTGGCTGATTGGGCTGGCGAGAGGAGTGGGGCGTGGGGACTCATGTTTTCCCTCTGCCTGTTCCTCTTGCCGGCCTCAATGGCCGGCACTGCGGGAGGACCCATGGGGCCGGCAGAAGGCGCCAGTGGTAGAACTCAGGGTGGCCTATTGCGTGCCAGCACCAGTTTTCCTCTGGCCACCCGCTGATCAGAGCGCTGGCGGGAGGCACTCCGATCGGTGGGTGGCCAGAGGAAAACTGGTACTAGAGGAACTTGGAGTGGCCGATCGTGCTGGCGGGAGGTGCTCTGATCAGCGGGTGGCCAGAGGAAAACTGGTGCTGGCGGAGAACTGGTGCCGGCAGCCAGGTGAAGGAAGGTCTATTGCATGAAACTTCGTGCAACAGGCCTCTAATATATATATATATACTAGTAGCCCATTTGCAGGAAGAATCCTGCAAGCAGCTGCTGCGGCCTTGTGCGCTGCTGCTGCTCCTGCCCGCCCGCTTCGCCCCGCCCCGCCCAGGCTTTCCCACTGGCAGCCACCTTGCTTTCCGCTTTTCCTCCCTCTACCTCCTAAGTTGTCTTTAGTCTTCACTCCTCCCTCCCTCCGCGTATGCAAATTAACCGCCATCTTTATTGGGTAATTTGCATACTCGCCCTGATTGACTAGTGGGTGTGGCTTTGGCTGGTGGGCGTGGCTTGGGAATAGTGAAGGTGTGGTCAATTTGCATATTACTATTTTATTAGGTAGGATATATATATATATATATATATATATATATATATATATATATGTATGTATATATGAGGCCCGGTGCATGAAATTCGTGCACAGGGGTGGGGGTGGTGTCCCTCAGCACAGCCTGACCCTCTCCAATCTGGGACCTCTCGAGGGATGTCTGACTGCCCATTTAGACTGGCAGTTGGATATCACTCTCACAATCCAGGACAGCTGGCTCCCATCTGCTCACCTTCCTGCCTTCCTGATTGCCCCTAACTGCTTCCACTTGCCAGCCTGATCACCCCCTAACCACACCCCTGCCAGCATGATTGATGCCTAACTGCTCCCCTTCCAGCCTGTTTGCCCCTAACTGCCCTCCCCTGCAGGCCTGGTCACCCATAACTGCCATCCTCTGCAGGCTTAGTCCCCCACAACTGCCCTCCCTGAAGGCCTGGTGCCCCCACAACTGCACTCCCCTGCAGGCCTGGTCCCTTCCAACTGCCCTCCCCTGATGTCCAACTTGTGGGGCCCATTTTGTGTCCACATGGGGGCAGCCATCTTTGACCACATAGGGGCAGCCATCTTGTGTGTTGGCGTGATGGTCAATTTGCATATTATTCTTTTATTAGATAGGATAGAGGCCTGGTGCGTGGGTGGGGGCAGGCTCGTTTTCCCTGAAAGGTGTCCTAGATCAGGGTGGGGTTTCCTTTGGGACATGGGGTGGCCTGGGCAAGGGGCCTGTGGTGATTTGCAGGGCAGCCACAACCCCCAGCGACCCAAGAGGAGGCCCTGGTATCTGGCATTTATTTATCTTCTATAATTGAAACTTTGCAGCTTTGAGTGCAGTCCGCCAGCCAGGGTGTGCAGGAAGCTTGGCTACCTCCATTGCCTGGGAAACCCAAGCTCCCTGCTCGCTCCATGGCCACAGCCATCCTGGTTGGGTTAATTTGCACACTCGCTCCTGATTGGCTGGTGGGTGTTGCTTGTGGGCGTAGCAGAGGTATGGTCAATTTGCATGTTTTTCTCTTATGAGTGTAGATATTCTTATTAATATATTCATAAAATACTTAAGTATCTTTTAAGAGGTTTTAATATAAATGTTTAAATTTTTTTTAAATATAACAAATTTCTATGAGAATAAGTTTATCAAAAGTAGCAAAATGAAAATATCAGAATACTGTGGCTTACTTCTGACTTCACAAGAATCCTGTAGGCCTGATCTCCCAATTGGATTATAGGATAATTGTCTTGTAATGGGAGAAAATCAGCTTTATTATTCTTAATTTGATAAAGCATGTGCTCAAACATGGCTGTGGATTCCAATGGTTCAATTCCATAACTGACGTTCACCAACTGCAATAATCCCCTGAATATTTAAACACATAAAAAGACATAAAAGTAATTACTTTAGATTTTCTCTTTGAGAAGTGTAAATCAATACCAAATAAAAACTTTTATAAAATTTGATAGTTATTCTTATGGTACAATTAAATCTAGGAATCATTCCATTTTACTCTAATTAACTTTCAACCTAATGTTATACCATCTGTCTGTTATGGCATTTAAAAGTCCCTGTGGTTCTTGTAGGGCTAATCCATATGAATATTCTTTATACTAGTGAACTTATTCTGAATAAATTTTATGACTGTAAGCTTAGGATAGAGACAACAAAATATGAAAAATACTAGAGGCCTGGTGCACGAAATTCATGCATGGGGGGCTGTGTCCCTCAGCCCAGCCTACCCTCTCCAATTTGGGACCCCTGGAGGGATTTCCGACAGCCTGTTTAGGCCCAATCCAGGTAGGATCGGACCTAAACGGGCAGTCGGACATCCCTCTCACATTTCAGGACTGCTGGCTCCCAATTGCTCACCTGCATGCCTTCCTGATTGCCCCTAACCACTTCTGCCTGCCAGCCTGATCACCCCCTACCCACTCCCCTGCCAAACTGATTGATGCCTAACTGCTCCCCTGCCAGCCTGATTGCCCCTAACTGCCCTCCCTTGCATTCCTGGTCACCACTAACTGCCCTCCCCTGCAGGCCTTGTCCCCCCTCAACTGCCCATCCCTGCAGGCTCAGTTGCCCCCAATTTCCATCCTCTGCCAGCCTGGTCACCCCTTACTGCCCTCCCCTGCAGGCTTGATTGCCCCCAACTGCCCTCCCTTGCAGGCCTGGTTTCTCCTATCTGCCCTGCCTTGCAGACCTGGTCCTCCCAACTGCTGGCCATCTTCTGGCAGCTGTCTTGTGTCCACATGGGGGCAGTCATCTTGTGTTTTGGAGTGATGGTCAATTTGCATATTACTCTTTTATTAGATAGGATAGAGGCCTGGTGCATGTGTGAGGGCTGGCTGGTTTGCACTGAAGCGTGTCCTGGATCAGGGTGGGGCATGGGCGAGGGGCCTGTGGTGGATTGCAGGCCCACCACACTCCTGGTGACCCAAGTGGAGGCCCTGGTATCTGGGATTTATTTATCTTTTATATTGAAACTTTGTAGCCTTGAGCGGAGGCTAGGGCAGGCCAGGGAGGGTGGAAAGCTTGGCTTCCTCCATCATAGGGAAACCCAAGCCCCCTGCTAGCTCTGTGGCCACAGCCATTTTTGTTGTGATTTATTTATCTTCTATAATTAAAACTTTGTATCCTTGAGCAGAGGCCAAGGCAGGCCAGGAAGCTTGGCTTCCTCCACTGCTGGGGGCAACCCAAGCCTCCTGTTCTCTCCAGCTCCATGGCTGCCTCCATTTTTGTTGAGATTTATTTATCTTCCATAATTGAAACTTTGTAGCCTTGAGCAGAGGCCAAGGCAGGCCAGGAAGCTTGGCTTCCTCCATCTCCAGGGGCAACCTAAGCCACCTGCTCTCTCCAGCTACGTGGATGCTGCAATTTTTGCTGGGATTTATTTATCTTCTATAATTGAAACTTTGAAGCTTTGAGTGGAGTCCAGGGTCGGCCAAAATGGGAAGGAAGCTTGGCTTCCTCCATTGCCTGGGAAACCCAAGCCTCCTGCTGGCTACTTGGCCACAGCCCCCTTGGTTAGGTTAATTTGCATACTCACTCCTATTTGGCTGGTGGGCGTGGCTTGTGGGTATAGTGAAGTTATGGTCAATTTGCATATTACTCTTTTATTAGATAGGATAAGAGGAGGAAAAGAAAATTTAAGCATATGAGAAAAAACTCAACCAAAGCCTATATTTTCTTTGCTTTCACTCTATCACTCAAGGAATTTGGAAAAATTAAGATGTTACACTAGATTGTCAATCATGCAGATCTCTGGAATTTGCAATTACCTGAGTCCAGAACAGGTGCTTAGTGTCACGACTGAATTTGGCATCTCTGCGGCATATCCTTGATAAAAGCAATGCTTCTAACAGGAGTACATAAAGGTACACTCATGAATGATTTGTACATAAAGTGTGTGGTTTCATACTTACTTTCTAGACATTATGAAATGCACAGATTTAGCCAATTAACCAATATTATTTACCAGATTTGCAGATTACCTTTTGATCTACCTATAACTACTTCCTCTTAACACTCATCTGCTATAAATCCCATGCAAAAAATCCTTGCTATAATAATGAATTCTATAATTTTGAAAGAACCTTTTAGAATAGGACATATAGCTACTCAGATAAAAAAGAACAAAAGATAAAGGAGTTTGTCACCTTCAAACCACTATTACATGAAATGTAATACTTCTTCAAGAATAATAAGAAGAAAAAAGAAAAACATATGAACAATAAAATGGCAATAAATATACATCAACCATTGAATTTAAAAAAATATAAAATAAACAAGCAAAATAGAATCAGAAAGAAAGAATAAATCCTAATGTAAGCTGTAAGATTTAATAAGTAGTAATATATTAATACTAGAGGCCCGGTACATGAAAATTCATGCACTGGAGAAGGGGGTCCCTCAGCCTGGCCTGCCCCCTTTATAGTCTGGGATCCCTCATGGGCAGAAGCCGACCCAGGAATCAGGGAAAGGAACGCCCCATCACACCTCTGCTGCTTCCACTGCTGCCAGTGCAAGCCTCGACCAGCCCTGGTTACCTGAGCCTTGGGTGGCCCTGGGAAGCTGGGCAGTTGGGCAGCTGCCATCCGAGTCTTGCTTGTGCCTCGGGCCAGCCCTGGGCAGCTGGGGGTCTGAAGAGACTGGGGAACTCCAGAGGCAGGCGCGAGGGGTGGCCAGGTACCTGCCACCCCAGCAGGGCTGAGGGGACTGGGCACTGCCATCTTGTGGATGTGGGTGCCGCCACATTTGAGGGTGTGACAGTCAATTAGCATATTATCTCCTTATTGGCTGTGGGCGCCACCATCTTTGTGACAGTGTGAGGGTCAATTAGCATACTCCCTCTTTATTAGGTAGGATTGGCTCATAAATTGTGTGAGCTCATAAATTGGCTCATAAATTTAGGATTGGCTCATAAATTGTGAACTCAAATAGAATTCTAATCCAAGATGTTAATAATAGGGTAACTAATTTGTTATGATGCAGGGAAATTTTCTGTGCTTTCCACTTTTTTTCATAAAGCTAAATATGCTGAAAAAATTAGGTATATTAATTTTTAAAAAAGATATTATTGAGGAAATAAAAAGGCAAACCATGGCCTAGATGAAATGATTCATAATATATATATTTTTTTATTTAATTTATTTTTTAATTTAAATTTTATTTTTAAATTACAATTTACATTAATATGATTTCATATTAGATAATTTACAATGTGTTTCCCTTGATATTTTCAGTACCCACCTAACACAATACACAATTTTTGCAATATTATTGACTATATTTTCTATGCTGTACTCTACATTTCTGTGAATATTCTGTAAATGCCAACTTGTACTTCCTAATCCCTTCCCTTTTTCACCCAGTCCTCCAAATTCTCTCCCCATCTGGCAACTATTATTCTGTTCTATATATATTTCTGTTTTGTATCTATGTACAAAAGTTTTTGTAGTTTCAATGAACTCCGGTTTATTTTCTGTTGTTGTTTGTGCATATATTTTAAAAGAACTTGTATCTAATATATAAAAAGAGATATTACAGCTCAGGAATAAAAAGATATGTAACCCAATTAAAACTCTGTAAGAGTTTTTTTTTTATAATAAAAACTTAGAATACAGCTACAATAATCAAAACAGTGTGGTACTGTAATAAGAGAGACATACAGACCAATGTAATAGAATTATGAGTTCAGAAATAAACTCATACATCTATAGATAATAGATTTTTACATAACTTCCAAGATTATTCAATGTATAAGGAATAATCTCGTCAACAAATTGTGCTAGAAAAACTGAAAATCCATATGCAAAAGATAATATCAGGTATTATTATACACCGCCCTATATAATAAAATCCTAATATGCTAACTGTCCAAACGTTCAACCGTTTGACCACTTGCTATGGCGCACACTGACCAAAGGGGACAGATGCTCCGACCAGTAGGTTAGCTTGCTGTTTGGGTCTGGCCAATCAGGACTGGGTGAGATGGCTGGACATGCCCTGGGATCCCCCCCTCCCCCGTCCCGTGGTCCCTCCATGGCCCTGATTGTGTACCAGTGGGGTCCTTCAGCCTGGCCTGCACCCTCTTGCAATCCAGGACCCCTCAGGGGATATTGGAGAGCTGGTTTCAGCCCAATCTCTGCTGGCCGGGCTGAGGTACCCCACTGGTGCACAAATTCATGCACCGGGCCTCTAGTGTACAATAATTAAGTCCAAATGGATCAAACATCCAAATATAAGAGCTGAAACTATAAAACTCTTACAAGAAATAATAGGGGTAAATCTCCATAAATTTGGATATGGCAGTGGGCAGTCTTTCCTTAGTTCTGACACAGAAAGCACAAACAACAACCAAAAATAAAGTGGAATTTATTAAAATTACAAAAACTTTTGCACATCAAAGGATATGATCTAGAAAGAGACAACTCATGAAATGGGGGAAAATATTTGCAAATCATATAATTGATAAGGGTCTTGTTCAAATCAACATCAAAATAACAAATAGCATCTGTAATACTTTAATCAATAAGGATACATTTTAAAAAATGAAAAATAAGTACTAGTGAGGATCTGGAGCACTTGGAACAATATAACATCAAAAGATCCAAGAAAGCTAACCTGTCATTGGAACAATAGAACACACTAAATCTACACTTAACCTGGGTGACTGCTTTCAAATTTAGATTATTAAAACGTGAAGAATGCAACTGAAAATCACATCCTCTACCAACAAGCAAGAAAATCACAGCAAAAATGGGAAAATACAACCAACTGATACCAATATTGACATGAGGGACATGTTGAAACTATCACAAAGGTTTTTAAAAAGCTATGTAAACTTGTTACAATGAACATCGAAATTAAATTCTGGGCAGGAAGATGGTGCAATAAGAATCGCTATCTCCTCCATCCCCCAACAAACAGACCAATTCAACAACACTTCACAGGCAATTTCCCTTTGTGAGAAACCAGAAACTAATAGAAAGCCTCCTGCACATCATAGAAGAGTGGAAAATCTCTTACCAAAGCTAGTAGGGAGGATTGGAAGACCTTTTCACCAGAAACTCTGCCCCAGAGCACTGCCTTATGATCAGAAACACATCCTCTAGTTACCATCCTACTGATGGGTGGGAAGCGGTTTGCGCACAAGTCCAGGGCCCTAATGTTTCTGTGGGGCTGACCCAAAGAACTAGTATCTGTGACAGGAGTCCTGGAGATCCAATGGGTTCAGCACAGTCTAGCCAGCCAAGCAACAATAGAGGCGGTGGCTACCAGACACCATTGATTCATCCCCACCCTAACTCTGCCCAGAGTGAGTGGATGGAAAATCCCAGCTCTGTGCTTCCTCCTGGGGTAGGAAAGAGTTGATCCACACATGCAGTGCCTCCACTTCACCACAATTGCCCAAGGAACTAGCATCTGTCTCACCAATCCTGGAGCCCTGATGAGTCCTGCACACTCCAGTTGACAGGGAAAGAACAGAGGCAGCCGCTCCAGATGGTAAATGCCACTGGTCCTTTCTGCTGATCAGCACAGAGAAGGCAGGAATAAATAGATGCCTGCTTTGCCCTGAAAATGGCAAAATGCTAGTAGAGGCCCCCAAATCTCTTTCCAGGATGTTTTGTGGGGTCCTCTTCTGTACTCCCCCAAAGGGAAGGCTGAGGGAGCCCTCTAAGAAGCAGACACCTATACAGAGAATTAATAAAATAGTCAGGAAAAGATGTCTCACACAAAGGAATAAGATAAATCTCCAAAACTGACCCTAATGAAATCAAGTTAAATGATTTACCTGACAGAGAATTAAAATGAACTCTCATGAACATGCTCACTGAGCCCAAGAGAACAATGCAAAAATTTCTGATCAATGTCCTTTTGTAAAGAATGTAGACAAATTACAACAATGGAGAAAATATTTGCATACCACATATCTGGAATAATACATATTCACATAATAGACATCTCTATTTTGAATGTATTGGTTGCTCAAAATTTTATTTAAAAAATCAAAAGACATTTAATTGATATTTCACAAAAAGGGAACAAATAAGCACATGAAAATATGTCCAACATCATTAGTTACTGGGAAATGCCAATCAGAATCACAGGCGATATCACTACACATCTATAAGAATGTCTATTTTTTTTAAAATCCTGAATAGTGATCACCAGGGCAGGAATGCAGACACTAATCTCTCACACATTGCCAGTGGAAATATAAGATAGTACAACATTCTGGCAAATATTTTGGTAATGCCTTTTTTTAAAAAATCTTTTTTGTTGCAAGTATTACATATGTCCCTTGTTTCCCCCATTGACCTCTACCACCCTGGCACCACCACCACCTGAGGCCTTAACCACCCTATTGTCTGTGCCCATGGGCTATGCATATATGATATGAGTTCATTGGTTGATCTCTTCCACCCCCCCACCTCCCTCCCCTGCTTTAATTCCTTTTAAAATATAAACATACACTTACAATATGGCTTGTCAATCATATACCTGGATATGTGTTCCAGAGAAATAAAAATTTTTATTTCATCTAAATTATTAGCTTTTAAAATGCTCTCAAATATTTATTTTTCTCTGTGACTAGTAAAATCTCCTTTTATCCCTAATATTGATAGTATTTCTTATTTTGTAGAAGTCTTACTAGGATTATTAATTTTTAGTTATTTTAAGGAACTAAGTTCTGGGCTTTAATGTTTTATTTTTCATTGATTTATTTTTCATTGATTTATTTTTTAAAATTTCTTTATTGATTACGGTGTTACATGTGTGTCTTTATAGCCCCTGATTTCTTTTTCTCATTTTTTCTGCTTTTATGTGCATTTATTGCCTTCCTCTACAATGTTGGAACCCTTTATAGAGAACTAGTGCCCTGGTGCACATATTTGGGCACATTGAAAGCAAATTAATTATAAGGTGGCTGGGAGGGCAGGACTAGGCGAGACAGGCCCAACACACGCTAGAGCCAACCTCCCCCAGTCCCTCCCCAGTGGGTTGCACATGGGGCAACCCTGCAGCTCAAAGGGCCTCTGCAGAGTGAGCCGGATACCTCTGGCAGGTGGGGGCCCTTAGCCTAGCCTTCTGGGATTGGGCCAAACCTGGCTCTCTGAAATGCCCCAAGGGGGCCCAGATTGCAAGAGGGTGGTTCTCAGGTGATGCACCCTGGAATTGGACTCCCTCCTCTCTGGATTTGGGGGCTGTCAAGTCACTGTAGCCCAGCAACTCCTGCATTGAGTATCTGCACCCTGGTGGTCAGTGCACATTATAGCTAGTGGTCAGAGCATCTGCCCGGGTGGTCATTGGGAGTCATAGCTATCTGTCAAATGGTTGGACAGTCGTTTAGCCTTTTATATATAGAGTATTGCATTTTGTTAATCCTCATCTGAGGATATATTTCCATTGATTTTTTTAGGGACAGTGGAAGAGAGAGGGAAAGACAAAGAGAAACATTGATGTGAGAGAAACACATCAATTGATTGCCTACTCCATGAGCTCAGAACAGTCCAGGGCCCAGGAGGATCCTGCAACCAAGGTACTTACCCTTGACTGGAATAACACCTAGGACTGCAGGCTGCCACTCTATCCACTGAGCCAAACCAACTAGGGCTAGAGTACTGTATTTTGTAGAGGAAGGTAATTAATTTAATGGTAACCCTCCTTAATCTGTTCATTGCTTCAGGATATGGGGTGAAGAATGGGGTGATAAAAATACCCATTACTCCAGATGCCTTCCCTTAAGAATTAGCCTTTCTGGTCTCAGCTGAATGCCTGCTCATACTATGCTGCCTGGGCTGAACAATCCATTATCTTCCAACAATGTTTGACCTAGAGCAATGATTTTCAACGAGTGTGTTGCAAGAATTTTTGAAACATGCAATACCTGATTATTTAGTCAGTGGCAGAGACATCTTTTCCCTTACATTGTCAAGTTAAAAAAAAATGACAACAGCAAACACAACAATATCCATGCAATGTAAGTGAATCAAAATTATACCTATATATTTTTTCAGGTGTGACACAGAATTTTTGTAATTAGCTTATGTGTACCATGAGACAAAAAAGGTAAAAGAGCCTAGATGGCATGACTCAGACCTGTGAACCAGGATATCACTATTCAATTCCTAGTCAGGGAACATGCCCGGATTGTGGGTTTGACCCCAAGTAGGGAGAATGCTGGAAGTAACTGATGAATGATTCTATCTCATCCTTAATGTTTCTCTCTCTCCATCCACCTTCTTATCTGAAACTAATAAAAATACATTTAAAAAAATCACCAACCTAGCTGAAACCGGTTTGGCTCAGTGTATAGAGCGTCGGCCTGCGGACTGAAAGGTCCCAGGTTCGATTCCAGTCAAGGGCATGTACCTTGGTTTCGGGCACATCCCCAGTAGGGGGTATGCAAGAGGCAGCTGATCGATGTTTCTCTCTCATTGATGTTTCTAACTCTCTATCCCTCTCTCTTACTCTCTGTAAAAAATCAATAAAATATATATTTTTTTAAAAAAAATCAGGAACCTATAGTATTATATCCATTTGAATCTCTACCTTTCAGTAGAATCTTACCCAGCCTAATCCTCAATGAAGGACATAAGGCAGCTACCTTCCCTCCAAATACATATATCTAATAGGCTCTGTTCATCTCTGGTCCTGTCTCCTTCAAGTTCCAACTGCTTCAGCATCCCTGGACTCCAATCTCTTAGTGGTTGCTTAATTCTACTTCTTATGCTGTGCTTAAGACATTATTCCCAGTCAGAAGGTCAAGTTAAATTTGAGACTCACCTTCTAGGTGTCCTGTTTCTTAGTGAGAAATCTCCTGATCTGTTTATTGCCAAATGTCTAAAAACAGGTACCTCATGTACAATATTTTATTGTGCTTTCTACTTG
The DNA here is from genome assembly GCF_027574615.1 of Eptesicus fuscus. Lineage (NCBI taxonomy): Eukaryota > Metazoa > Chordata > Mammalia > Chiroptera > Vespertilionidae > Eptesicus > Eptesicus fuscus. Next base: position 80,221,272 of record NC_072480.1, read on the forward strand.
TAGATGGTGATTATAACATGCTATGCCAGATACCATTTATTTATTTATTTTTTTGCTTTTAATTTATTTTTATTATTGAGAGTATTTCAGATGTCTCCCATCTCTCCCCCCCCCCAAGTCCCATCCATCTAACTCGCCTCCCCCACGCCCTGCCCCAGGCCTTCATCCCACTATTGTCTGTGTCCATGGGCTGTGCCTATATGGATTTATATTAATATCTCAATTACAATAAATAGAATCTGACCAATCATTTGCAACATTGGTTTCTTCCAAATCATATATTCTAGCAAAATGAGAACCTTGCAGACTATAGCTAACTTTCTCACATACTTTGAAAAATTTCTTCACTCCTACCAGCATTTTGGGTTATAATTGAAATTCCAATGTTTCATACTGAACACATTCAGTTTCTGTACCTAATATGCTTTCCTGTCCTCACTTTTTCAATGTTCAATCTACAATTTTCACCATTACCTCTCCGCTCAGAGACTAGGATATATCAATTTAAACTACTCGATGTGTTGTTGTTGTTTTTTATCTTTTTTAGCTCCTTCATCTATTTTTGGTTTGTTTGTTTCTTGTCAAACTCTTACTAATACTTCCAGATATTAAATGACTTTCTTGAATAAGCAACTCCTGAATTTTAAACTTAAAAAGTAGTTTTTCTATTCCATATGATATTAAATGACTTTCTTGAATAAGCAACTCCTGAATTTTAAACTTAAGAAGTAGTTTTTCTATTCCATATGATTTTATTGTAATTGTCATATTATACTTTGATTTTTTATTTGTTTGCCCAATAATTCTGTGGAGTATAAAACAATATTTTTCTCCTCAATAATTGCATGTAAAAAATAGATTCTACACAGAATAAAAGGAAGACTTACCTTTTTAAATGAAGAATCTGAATACAATGTTCCTGACTTGTATGTATATACCAGGAAATGAGTGTCTAAAAATGACCTAAATCAACCAAGATAATGACACTTCATTATTTGAATTTAATTAACAAAAGAAACTTCCAGACTCATGAAATTAAACAAATTTACTTTCAATTATAGAAGCTCAAATATCCAAACAATTAAATGGACTCATCTTTCCATGATCTAATTTGCCTTCTAAAAGCATAATTCTATACAATGAAAGCCTAATATCTAAATTGTCCACTCAGGCTGTCTTTTGACCAGGAGTTCAACTGTTCACTGTAACCTGTGCTGACCACCAGGGGGTGGTGCAGAACACGGCAGGCATTGGCAACACAGTGCTGGCAGCGGGCAGCAGTGGAGGCGGGACCACAGTGGGATAGAAAAGAAGGTGAGCAGGTGGCGCCAGGCCAATGTGGGTGCAATTGGGGCCCAATAGACCCACCAATCGCCCTGCAGACAGTGACCAGCAGTGGCACAAGGGGGCCAGGCTGCTATTGATCGCTCCACAGATGGGATGGTGGAGCAGTGAGGGGGCAGTGCCAGGCCAAGGTGGGATGCCAGGGGGGGCTATAGGGCTGAGAGGCTGGGGCCGCGAGCTGGGGCCCGATCTCCGCGAGGGGGTGTGTCTCCCATGGGACCCCACCCATGCACAAATTTGTGCACTGGGCCTCTAGTGTGTATATAAGAGAAAAGAATAACCAGTATGATCAGATACCAGTATTGAAGCTGCAATGACATAGCTTTACCTGAAGTAAAAAGCAGAGCTTCCAGATTCCCACAACAAAGTTTTCTTTTAGATTTAAGTATCAATACATCTAATAACATAAATATGCCAACTAATATTTACAAACAAGTAGCCATTAGTTGATAAAGGCAAAAAACATGCTTTTATCATTAGTTTTTATGCAGTTATGCTGCTGTTAAAACAACCTCAGTGTTCTCATTGACTTAAAACAGCAATGGATGTTCACACATTTACTGCAGGTTGGGCTAATGCTACCTTCATTCTGGAACCCAGGAAAAGGCATGACCCCTCCTTGGAGAATTCCTTTCTTTTAGCAGAAAGAGAAAAAATAATTGGGAGCACAGAATAGTTCTCAAAGCCTTTTTCTAGAAGCGGGATACTAGTGTCCCTGCTCACATCTCATAAGCCAACCTAAAGGATCTCTGTAGACAAACCCAAGATAAACATGCTTCAGAAGTTAAGTCTTTTCTCCTGGAAGAAAGTGGTCATCATGGAACAATCTAACACCATTATTTGTTGTTGGGAGACCAGACTTTCTCAAGGATGCCAAACACCAAAAGGCATTTCAAGGCCAGAATTGAGAGGACTAGAGCACTCGCAGGGTACTTTCAGTTAACAGGAACTCTCTTTCTGGGTCTGCTTTGTTGTCTCTCATTCCTGATAACCTTTCCTTTTCCTCCAGTCAAATAACAAAACTAGAGAGATCCTCTGAGAAAAACAGATATTTATCAGTTCACATTTTATATACATTCTTAAGGGAAAACTCTGAATGGCATGGGCTGATTCAGGTTCAAGTACCTGGGAAAAATAATGTGTGGGGACTGAACAGTAAAATAAAAATTTAAGGGAGTTATAATATATCAGGGAGAATTAATATAAAACCATACACACAAACAACTACTGGAAAATTCACTCTACCAAATGGACTCTATCAAATCACAAGAATTTATAGCAAAAGAATAACACTCACAGATACTACACATTGCCCAGTTACTCAATTAGGAAAACAAAGGGGACTTCTGCAGATATTCCATCTGCATATTCTGTCTGAAGAATACAATGTGAAAGTATTTTCCTGAACAATATCTGAGTTAACATAAAATTGCAACAGGAAAAAAATACGAAACAGTAATAAAACTTGAAAAATGCAAGACATTTAAATAACTGAAAGCACTAGATTTACATCTTAAATGTAAGTAGAATTTTAAAAATACTATAGTAATATTATGAAATAAATTTAGGTGTGAGTGGCACAAGAGAGGAATCTGAGGACCTAGAAAGGAAAATAAAAATATGATGATGATAAAATTTAATTTTGTATCAATAAATCCCACAAAGACAGTAAGAAGACAATTAATAGGGTGGCATATTTGCAACATATAGAACAGATAAAGGGGTAATCTCTATAGTAAACCAAAGTTCCCAAAATCTGATTATAGAAAACTAGAGGCCCGGTGCATGAAATTTGTGCACTGGAGGGGGGTGTGCCTCAGCACAGCCTGCACCCTCTCCAATCTGGGACCCCTCTCACAATCCGTGACTGCTGGCTTCCAACTGCTTACCTTACTGCCTGCCTGATTGCCCCTAACCACTTCTGCCTGCCTGCCTGATCACCCACTAACCACTCCCCTGCCAGCCTGATAGACGCCTAACTGCTTCACTGCTGGTCTGATCACCCCCAACTGCCATCCCCTGTCGACCCCGTTGTCCCAAAGTGCTCTCCCATGCCGGCCTTGTTACCCCTAACTTCCCTCCCCTGCTGGCCTGGTCTCCCCTAACTGCTCTCCCCTGCAGGTCTGGTCTCCCCCTAGTTGCCCTCCCCTGCAGGCCTGGTAACCCCTAACTGCCTTCCCCTTCCAGTCCAGTCACCCATAAATGCCCTCTCCTGCTGGCCTGATTGCCCCCAACTGCCCTCCTCTGCTGGCCTAGTCGCCCACACCTGCCCTCCTCTGTCAGCCATCTTGTGCCCACATGGGGGCGACCATCTTATGTGAGGGTGTGATGGTCAATTTGCATATTACCTCTTTATTGTATAGGATAAGAAAGAAAAGCAGAATGACAAGGCACAGATTGAAAATAAATACCAAAGACACATGAATAAAATAAAAATCCATTAGGGAGAGGTGGAGGAGATAAGAGATCAACCAAAGGACTTGTATGCATGCATATAATCATAACCAATGGACACAAAGCTCTGGGGAATGAGGGCATATATGGGAGTGGGGTGGGGGAGACAATGGTAAGATATGTACACATAACATCTTAATAAAAAAATTTAAAAAAATAATAAAAATCCAAAAGAAAAAACAAAATCTTTGAGAGGCCATCCTAATAAAAGAGTAATATGCAAATTGACTATACCTCCACTACACCCACAAGCCACCCCCACCAGCCAATCAGGAGTGAGTATGCAAATTAACCCAACCAAGAGGGCTGCGGCCACGGAGCGAGCAGAGGCTTGGGTTTCCCTGGCAATGGAGGAAGCCAAACTTCCTACACACCCTGGCCAGCCCAGACCTCCACTCAAGGCTACAAGGTTTCAATTATAGAAGATAAATAAATCCCAGATACCAGGGCCTCTGCCTGAGTCACCGGGGGGCATGGCCGGCCTGCAAACCACCACAGGCCCCTCACCCAGGCCGCTCCATGCCCCAAGGGAACCCCCACCCTGATTGGGAAACCCTCAGGACAAACCAGCTGGCCCCTACCCATGCACCAGGCCTCTTTCCTATCTAATAAAAGAGTAATATGCAAATTGACCATCACTCCAACACACAAGATGGCTGCCCTCATGTGGTCAAAGATGGCTGCCCCCATGTGGACACAAGATGGCCACCACAAGATGGCCATCAGGGGTGGGCAGTTGGGAGGGACCAGGTCTGCAAGGGAGGGCAGTTGTGGGTGATCAGGCCAGCAGGGAGGGCAGTTGGGAGGGATCAGGCCTGAAGGGGAGGACAGTAGGGAGGGACCATGCCTGCAAGGGAGGGTAATAGAGAGGGACCAGGCCTGCAAGGGAGGGCAGTTAGGGGCAAACAGGCTGACAGGGGAGCAGTTAGGCATCAATCATGCTGGCAGAGGAGTGGTTAGGGGGTGATCAAGTGGTTAGGGTGTGATCCTAGGAGGGTAGGATAGGGCAGATCAGGCCATCAAGGGAGGGCAGTAGGGAGTGACCAGGCCTGCAAGGGGGGGTAGGGTAGGGCAGATCAGGCCAGCAAAGGGAGGGAAGTTTGGAGGGAACAGGCCTGCAAGGGTGGGCAGTTGGGGGCAATCAAGCCTGCAGGGGAGGGCTGTTAGGGGTGACCAGGCCTGCATGGGAGGGCAATTAGGGGCAAACAGGCTGGCATGGGAGCAGTTAGGCATCAATCAGGCTGGAAGAGGAGTGGTTAGGGGGTGATCAGGCTGGCTGGCAGAAGCAGTTAGGGGCAATGAGGAAGACAGGTAGATGAACAGTTGGGAGCCAGCAGTCCTGGATTGTGAGAGGGATGTCCGACTGCCCGTTTAGGTCCAATTCTACCTGGATGGGGCTTAAACGGGCAGTCGGACATCCCTCAAGTGGTCCCAGATTACAGAGGGTGCAGGCTGGGCTGAGGGACATCCCCTCCTCCATGCACAAATTTCATGCACCGGGCCTCTAGTTCAATTAGAATGGTCAGTAAACATTTGAACAATACTATATGTTATTAAGAAGCAGTGAAGTGCATATTAATACAACAATATTTCTTATCCATTGGTTAACAAAATAAATGAGTAAAGATACTCATTTTGTTGGCAATGTAGTGTACAGGAATACATTTGAATTGTTGGTGTGAGTGGAAACTGGTATAATTCTTTGAAGTAAATATTTGGCAATGAGAAATTTCTTATTTATTACCCATCAATTTCAGTGGTGCCCAGGAAGTCATGGCTAGGGATATCCACAGTACAGCTTTCCTTGCTATAAGTAATTAATTAATAGGGTAATTAATAAACGAGAAATATTCATTTGAAGGCTGTATGTATATTAAAAGTAAACTCATTTGGCATAGAGCAATATGAGTCTCAGAAAAGTAACATTATGTAAAATGTTGCATAATAAACAACCTCAAAACCACAACCACATACAACAGAACACATATCTATTGCTGATACTTCTCTGTCACATGTGGGTAGCCATGCAAGTTCTTCTAATTGTCCAGGCCTGATCTATGGTACTGGATTAGCCATATTTAGGAATGAGTAGGACACCTTGGCTGTAGTCCACATGTATCTACCTTTCAGCATGCTAGCCTATGCATATTCTCATGAGGATGGCAGACAAACAGGATAGAAAGCAGAAAGGCAATAGAGCTTTTTCAAGCCTCTGTTTGAATCAAGTCAGGTAATAACATTTTGGCCAAAGAAATCAAATCGTCTATATAAGTGTGGGGTGTAAAGTAAAAAATGAAGATGTGAGGCCTCTTGTCTAAAACTATTAAGAATCTCAGGACAGCAACACTGGAAGGGCCCTGTATTAAACCAAATACAGGGCCCTTCTAACCAAAGGCCCTGAGGCACCACACATCATGAATTTGGCTTTGCATAAGTGAATTCAGATTCAAGGGCTGGATAGTCAGGGGGGGAGGGGAGAGGGCTGATGGAAATGTATTCATTCCATCTCTTGATGATAGTCACGCAGTTAGTTATATGGCAAAGAGTGAAGATACAGGAAAAGATAAAGATCTGGGTGCACTTTTGTGGTGCACCATAGTAATATATATGTTGATGGAACATATAGTATTGAGTCATTACATGTATTAAGAACTGCTCAAAACATTATGATTCTCATTGACCTCTAGACATAAGTGACTGAAAATATGACAGAAGAATATTGACATTATTGTAACTGTGATTAGCACTGAGGAGTAAGAGAAATAGAACTGGGTAAGGAAATAACACATTTCACTATTACCAGCCATGGACATACATTTCATTTTAAATAGTATACACACGATACTTCCATGTCTGTTACTAATAGTTTAAATTATTCTCAGAATTATCCATTTCATCTTTTATCATTCAAAAAAAAGGCATAAAATATTGATCTAATATAAATTATGGACTTTGGGTTGTAATGATGTGTGGATTCAGATAATCAGTTATAACAATACTAGAGGTCCAGTGCACAAAATTCATGCACTTGGGGGGAGGGGTCCGACTGATGGCTTAGGCCCACTCCCCAAGGTAGATGGATGTAAGCCAGCAGTCGAACATCCTTAGTGCTGCCACGGAAGCGGGAGAGGCTCCTGCCACCACCGTGGCACTCGCCAACCATGAGCCCAGCTTCTGTCTGAGTGGCACTCCCCCTATGGGAATGCATTGACCACCAGGGGCAGCTCCTGCATTGAGCATCTGCTCCCTAGTGGTCAGTGAACATCATAGAGACCAGTTGTTCCACCATTGGGCCAAATCGGCTCTCTAACATCCTCCGAGAGGTCCTGGATTGCGGGAGGGCACAGACCAGGGTGAGGGACCCCACCAGTGCACGATTGGGGCCAGGGAAGAATGCAGGAGGTTGGCCAGCTGGGGAGGGACTGAGGGAGGGCCCCAGGGCATGTCCTGCCCATCTCGCTCAGTCCCAATCTGGCGGGCCCCAGAAGCAAGCTAACTTACCGCTCGGAGCTTCTGCCTCCTGGTGGTCAGTGCACATCATAGCGACTGGTCGACCAGTCGACTTTCTGCCCCTTGGTGGTCAGTGCATGTCATAGTGAGCGGTTGAGAGGCCTTAGCATATCATTAGCATATTACGCTTTGATTGGTTGAACGGACAACCAGACAACCGGACACTTAGCATTCAACATTTTATTATATAGTATATCATTTTGATGGTGGTCGTTGATAATGCATATGTGGGGTAAGGTGCTTATGAGAAATCTCTGTGCATTCCAGTCAATTTTGCTATAAACCTAAAACTGCTCTAAAAAATAAAGTGTATTAAAATAATAAATAATGAGAAGAATATATAAATAGGCAAACCTCATACAGAGAAGTGCAAATAAGAGTAACTTTTTAGGGAAATACAAACTGATGTTATGATGAAATAGAATATTTTAGCATATCATGCGGACTTTTGTAAATCTAAATTGCTATCATCTTTTCAGAAAGACAATGGCAATGTTTCTCAAAGTCTTAATTTACTATAAAATGTGAATATTAAATCAGATACTTAATTAATATTAAATCTGGCCGCCTCCACTTAGAACCGGTTCGTTCATTTCTCTTTCTGCGCAGGACGTGGAAAAGGGAGATCCCCGCCATGTTTGGGCCCCGCAGCATCAGGCCCCCGCAAGATACTACATGAAAATTGCTCAGAAATATCCCCAGCAAATGTTATGTGTTCAATAAATGCCAGTTACTTTTGTTGTTTTTATTATTATCATCACTATTGTCATTGTTATTCACACTCTTGACCCAGAAACCTATTTCTTGATATTAAGGCTACCAAACAAAATCTATATTATATAAAAACTAGAGGTTCAATGCACTAAATTCATGCAAGAGTAGGCCTTCCTTTCCCCTTCTAGCAGCACCCACTTCCCTCTGGCCCCCAGGACCCAGGCTTCGTCTAGAAGGTCATCTGGAAGAACGGCTGGTCTGATTAGCATATTATGCTTTTATTATTATAGATATACATACAAGAATGTTTGTTGCAGGACTCAATAAACAAATGACAATTTCTGGAAATAACTTCCTTACCTATTAATATTACATACTGTTTGCCTCGCGGCTGCTGCCCCCTTACACACAGTCAGGCCAAGGTAGTTCCTGTTCCTGCAACCCTGCCACCACCTCCTTCACTGTGCCCACCACCTGCCCCACTTCCCCACCATGGATCCCTGCAAAGTGAGGGAACTCCAGGCCTTCCTAAAAATTGTAAGCAGGACCCAAGCATTCTGCACACCAAGGAAATGTGCTTCCTGAGGGAGTGGGGGTGAAGAGAATGGGAAGTAAAATAACACCTGCTACTTATAAAACTAAATCAGAAGAAAATAAGGAGGAAAAACAGATAGTAAGAAGGTGGAGGAAGACAAAAAGACAGATGAACCATCAAGTGAGGAAAGTGATCTAGAAATCGACAATGAGGGTGTGATTGAACCAGACACTGACGCCCTCAGGAAATGGGCTGCGTGGGGCAACCAGGCTGATGGGGTGGCAGTTGGGGGCAATCAGGCCAGCAGGCAGAGGCAGTTACGGGTGATTGGGTTGGCAGGGGGGCAGTGAGGGGTGATCAGGCCAGCAGGCAGAGGCAGTTAGGGGTAATCAGCCTGGCAGGCAGGTGAGTGGTTAGGATAGGCCCGATGGGATCAGGCCTAAACCGGCAGTCGGACATCCCCTGAGGGGTCCCGGATTGGAGAGGGTGCAGGTTGGGTGGAGGCAACCATCACTCCCCTCCTCGCCTGCCCCCTCCCTCCCCCCCCCATGCATGAATTTCGTGTACCGGGCCTCTAGTGTCAAAATATCAGAGCAACCCAAAGGTTATGAATCTCATCACTAAATTATCAGCCAAATTTGAAGTCAAGCATAATACCCTTCTGACAAATAAAGCCCTTGCTGAAGGAAAAGCAACTTGGATCACCCAATGGATGTCGCAATAATACAAACCAGTGTACCTCTGACCTTCTCATGACGAAAGCTGGGGTGCTTTGAAGAAAATCCCTACCCCTCTGCCCCAAATGTAGCTGTAACATTTTGCAGTGGTTTGCCATTATGGTATTCATTCAGATGATGTTTTCCTACTAGAAATTACAAAGTTTAAACACTTTTAAACCTTAAAAATATGTAAAAATAAATTAAAAGGGTTGTTAAACCCTACATTTTTCTTTACTAATATATATATTACATACTGTTAAATGTTATCTATTGAAGGATGAGTTATGAAATACCATATTTTTCGGCGTATAAGATGACTGGGCGTATAAGATTTCCCTGGGTTAAAAAGTCATCTTATATGCCAGAAAATACAGTAGTGACAAATCTAAAATATAATTCATTTTCATGATCACTTGGGAAAAATATATACCATATTTTCTGGCGTATAAGATGACTTTTTAACCCAGGAAAATCTTATATGGCCAGTCATCTTATATGCCGGAAAATACGGTACATAAAGAGCAAGGAAATAAGCACCATTAATCAATAAGACCTGTCAGTAGTAATATCCTATTTCCACCCTCATAAAAACAAAATTGTGGGTAGGTTTTATTTAATAGAAGAATGAAATATAAATATAAAATTGGCAAAAGTACACACAAAGTTATTAATATTGATTTCCTAGAGTGAAGATAAAAAACAGAATACTTAAGACATTAAACATACATTAAAATTGAGAAAAAATATTCTAGAATATCAAGTAAGGTTCTTAAAATCATGTAAATATTTAAAATAACGAGAAGACAAAAAAAGCTAAACATAGTTAAATAAATTCATACCCTTAATTCTTACAATTGTAGTTGCATTTTAAGGAATTACACAGAGTAATCTTAATCTATCTAACATGCCTTAATATTGAAATCATTAAATTATAATTTGGCTTGAAAATTAAATTTCAAATCTCAAAATCAAGACTGAAATTCTAGTCTTACATGACTCATGAAGAAGATATAACTTGTTAAACAAGTGTAATATTCATGGTTTTGTTTACTCACAATTTAAGGTAGTGACTATACAAATTAAAGAAACTAGAAACAACTATATGAAAAAAGAATGGCCACGTACTGTTTTTTGAGATGGAGAGTGTATGTTTTCCTGTTAATCTGGATGGTATAAATGACCTTTCAAAGAGAAAGAAATAATTAAAAATGTGAAATTCTTCAAACCAAGGACATACTTTTTAAAAATGTAAACCAAGATTGTATCATGCATGTGTCAAAATTATATAGACATATAGAAGTATATTGCTATCTCTCTTTAATCACAGACTGTATGACAAAAATTCAAGGAGTCTAAATCGATTTCAAATTAAGAGCATTAGTCACTGACATTTATTAAATATCATGATCAAATTTAATTTAAAATAATTACATTTAGAAATGCTAAGGAACCTTGAAGAAACTTGAATTTTATTATCTTTTTTTCTCCTTTGCGGTTTCTATCACAGATACATGGAAAATTCGAGGAATATAATGCAGGTCCCCTTTAAGGTGAAAGGGAGTAGCCATAACTGTCAGAAGCACTGCCTGCTCACAGTCTTTCACCTGCTGTTCTCTTCAGGATTTGCCTCACAACTTTCAGGGACAGTCCACATTTAATAAGATGCCCCCTCCCCCCAGCTCCAGATTTTTTCATGGGTCATGCCAGCTTCCCTCAACCAGTTTTAAAGGTCGCTTAGGTTTTTATATATGTAGATGATATCTTCCTCAATTCATGAATGATATACATGTGTATTTTTAAATTACATATTTCAGTCTTTTTGATAAATTTTAAATTGTGACCATACAGTGAGTTTTATACTGTGTTTGATTTTTAATTCTTTAACGTACTCTTGTCAATTTTGTTGAATCGCCTGTATATTCTTAAGAAGCATATGCATTATTTACTGTGGAGACAGACCTGATTTACAGCAGGATTAGCAAATTTCTGCCTTTATTTCTGGGGATGCCTCAAGCCTGAATGTGTCTGACTCTTAGTCAAAAGGACTGTGAGATTGGTAATGCACAGTTTAGGGTACCAAACTTCCCTGGCTAAAGTTAGCTTCCTTTGTGTTTCCCTACCTGTCTAGACAGGGCTGGCTTGGCTTCCTGGTGACTGGAAGCTTTGTGAGGAGTAGTCTCTCAAGGCAAAGTTCCTCCCCCAGGTCTGTTATTCCAAACCAGAGACTCAGCATGTTTCAGGAGCAGAGATTGGGTTCATGAGCAGCTGACTGTGGATGTTTCTTGGATCCTGATATTTGCCTGAATTCTCTTTCTCCTGCTGCACCAGAAGCTTTGCCCTTAAAAGGCCTCATGTGTGATACACTGTGGGGTCTAATGAGTCCTCACCAATAGCAGAAAGGGGAAACCAGTGCACTCATTCAGTGGGATCTTTCAATTAAAGTATTTCCATTAAATAAAATATTTATTTTTGTTTTTCAAGTATTCTTTGTATCTTTATGATTTGTCCACCACCATCTGAAAACAACAACCGCACGTTTTTCTCTCTTTTTTCTCAATTATTAGTTTTCAATTAAAGTTGATATTCAGTATTATATTAGTTCCAGGTGTGTACCATGGTGATTACTTATTTATATAATTTAGGAAGTGATCCCCTGGATAAGTCTGGTCCTCACTTGGCAGCATACATAGTTACTATGATATTTTTGACTATATTCCTTATGCTGTATTTTATATGCCCATGACTATGTTGTAAGAACCAATTTGTATTTCTTAATACCTTCACCATTGTCACCCAGCCTCCCCTCAACCTCCTTTATATCTGGCAACCATCAGTTTGTTCTCTGTATTTATGAGTCTGTTTATGTTTTATTTCTTCATTTATTTTGTTCTTTAGATCCCACATATAAGTGAAGTAATATGGTATTTGTCTTTGTAGCCTTATTCATAATAGCCAAGATATGGCAGCAACCTAAATTTCCATTAATAGAAAAATGGATAAAGAAGATGTGGCACATACTATATGTAATGGAATATTACTTGGCCATTAAAAGGAATAAAATCTTACCATTTGCAACAACATGGATGGACTTAGAGGGTATTATGCTTAGAGGAAAACATTTTTTGGACTCACGATGAAAATGAATTTAAAAATTTCTCCCCCTACTGTTACAAGATTTTATTTTACACTAGAGGCCTGGTGCATGAATTCATGCACGGGTGGGGGAGGCGATCAGGGTGGGGCCATGGGCAGGTGGCTGGCTTGCTCATACCCCTGGTCAAACTTCTTGTTGAACTCTTGGGTGAATTCCTGATTGAAGGGATAATATAGAATATGCTAAGGGCGCTTACCAAAGTTTTACAAATTTATAATTATTAAATGGGCTTAGTGAACTGAATATTTAAAAATGTTTACCCATCATAATGTTGGGTGTGTTGAGTGTGTGTATTAAGTGTGTTTGGGTGTACTAAATGCTTTCCTTTCTTTTTATGCCGTTCTTGTGGATACTCATGTTTTCTTTTTGATCCCATTATCCCAGTATGTGTTATATTCTCCTATGATTTTTAACCTCTCGGGATACTTATGTTTTTGGTGTAATAGCTTTTAGAAACCCATAGTCACTGGAATTTGGGGGGTGGGGGGAACGGGATGCCATAAAGTGAGACAGTCAGATAGACCATTCAGTCTGTAAAACCTGCCTCAGTGTCTAATAGTTTTTCAGTTGGCAATTCATGCTCCTCTCTGGCCCTGCCACTGAGGTTGCAATCCTTGGATTCCTGTCACATTACCGAGTACCTTTATAATTTCATAATGTTCATATATCTCTCAAGAAATTAAACCTATCAAACACTTGTTCTCATTCAGATAAAATTACTCTTAAATACATTAATTAGAACACAAAATTTCACAAAAGGGTATTCATGAATTAACTTGAGTCACGCAATTCAGTAAAAATAAAACATTTTTTATAAAGTGATTTCTTAATTACTTGCGTTTCTGAAACATCGAAATCATTGGTTCTGAGCTTCTGTGGCACTGTAATTTGCAGATGTGATATTTCAGGGTCTGCAGAAACACAAACATGAGTGAGCATTCCCAGGGTGTAGCATCCTTCATCTTCATTTATTTGTCCTTTCCTACCATGTCACTCTGAACTTCCATGTCCCAACACACACACACATTGTGCAACTCCAGGAAGAGGCCCCTCTCATGGGAGTTTATTGCCCTACCACTGTCCAGAGACACCTGGGACTCCCTGACCTCAGCCCTGACTGGGTGAGGCAGTGCTGGTCTCAGGATCCCATCCAGGCTCTCTAAGTCCCCACTGCACCAGAAGCAGGGTGCCCTCTCCTGCCAGTGCAAAGTCAGGTAAGTGAGGGCCAACTCCCCAGGCCTGCTCTGAGCCCTCCAACCACCAAGCTCAGCAGGACCCTGAAACTAGGCGGCTCTGACAGCATGACTGGGGACCCCCAGCCTGGCCCTGGGATCTGGAGCAAGAAGGGAGACACTCTCCTCCCCCAGGGACACTGTGCTGGGCGGCCCTCCTATGGCGCAGGTTCCCCCACTTACAATGGTCTGCGAAGGTCAACCTGCCTAGGCCTGAGAGGATCAGCAAGAGAAACAGCATTGCGAGCCAGGTGACCCTCGCCACAGTGCAGGCAGTTGGTGGCATAACTGAGGCTTCTCGCGCACTTGCAGGGGGCTGAGTTCTGGGCCAGGAGGATGGAGTCTGAGACTGTTTGGCCCCGCCCACCACTGACGGCCCCGCCCACAGGACCCGCTGAGCACAGGAGCTCAGGGCAGCCTATTTTGCTGCCTGTGCTTTATTTCCCCAAGGCTGGCTGAAGTTTTAAAGGTCTTTATGGGTCACATTCGGTTATAAAGCCCCTTTCTCCTCTGGAAGCAGCTATTGGTGGTGAAGTTCTTGGCAATATGAAGAGTTCACATCATAGCTTTCTGCTACAAGAGCTGAATTACTATAGTGAAGGAAGAAGGCAATAGAAATTTACACTATACTTAGTAGCAGACAATTGCCTATTTTAGTCATATATACTGCCAGATTTCTACCTATGTCTCAGGTCTAAACAAATACAGGCACACCCATGAACATAAAGAGATGTTGTGAAAAAACAAATAGAAATCAATTCTTCAATTGCCAGTTTGTTTCTTAGAAAATTGGTCAAACAAACTAAATGAAACACTAAAAATGAAATGTGTGTATATATTTGTGTGAATCCCGCAGTATGGGGTTATAATTTCAGTGTCAGGCTGAAAAAAGATATCACAAGTATGAAGTGAACCCATGAAAATAACTTTACATTCTCTTAATTTTTTCTTCTGTATAAGAAGAGTAATGTCTAAGCAGGTTAATACAAGTTAAGTATAAAATTTTCCCCTCCATCAATGTGGAGTTCACATGTGGAAAGGCATGGAATTAACTTGAAAAGAGCTTTCATTTGATGGCTTAACATGCAGATTAGTGCAAAGTTTTAATTTTGCAAAGATTTTTTTTAACCAAAAGGTTCTTACTTTAGTTATTCTTCCATGGAATGCTTATGCTTGCATTCCTTACAGGCAATACTTGTACACAAAATCAAATGATTGTGTTTTCCCTATGTGTAAAATGAAGCAAAAATAAAACAATGGATAAGGCTAGCCTTTGTAAAATATATATTCTTTTTCATGATTTTCTTAAATCATATTAGTGTGATTTATCAAAAATATGTATACACATGTACCAAATAATAAAACAAAAACATCTCTATTTCTAAATAGGCAGTTCTGTATATAGTATTTCACTAACATATTTACAGCCCAATTATTTAGTTTTGTTGTGATGCATGTTATACATCATACTCATTTATTTGAAGACTTTTATATACTATAAAAATTAGTATTTTTATCTTTTTTGCCAAATTACGTGACTATTAATAGATTTAGTATATCAGTATTAGTTATGCTGATCTTAAAATAAAATGCCTTTCTGGTTATCTAAAATCTGATAATTTTTTTGAAGTCTACTACATGACACTTAAGGCATGATGAATATTAAAAGGTTATTCATGGTTCTAATAAAATTCTCTGTTCTTCAGTCAAGTAACCAAAAGGTGAAATAAGTATGCATTATTTAAATTCATTACTTAATTTCCATGATTGGTAATAACTGCTCTTTTTTTTTTATTGTGTGTCTTATAGCCATTCAAATCATTTGTGTTTATATCAACAATTACTTTTTACATGTTTATTACAAGCCTGAAAATAGGCTATTAACATACATGTGACACTATCACTATTTCCAAGTGCATCAGAGATTAACATAAAACTAGATAAGTACAAGAGATGCCACAGATAGAAGTAAAAATACTTGTTAGAGGGATGTTCAAAGTTCTCTGGGAGCACAGCCAAGAAAATTTTGTTTTCTATGCCGATATCAAGTGAAGTTAAAGAGTAGCCGTGACATTTGATGTGAACTATACCTAGATGAGTGAATAAGTTGTATGGATGTTCGTGCATTTTAGAACACTTTAAGTGAGGGCCAACTGCCCCAGGCCTGCTCTGAGCCCTTCACCCACCAAACTCAGCAGGACCCTGAAACTAGGTGGCTTAAAATAATTTTTAAATTATGTAAAAACTTTATATGCAAATGAATGATAGATTTTTGTGTTAGAATGATGATTTGTCATAGTGTGGAGTGTGGGATTGAAATGGTGAGGACTGGAAGTAATAACTTCATTTTTAATAGGTTATACCAGTACTGTGGATATCCTCAGGAATAAAGAGTTGGTGGGGGAGGTTGGGGCGGTGGTTAAATAGTAAAGAAATTTGAGAGGAACTGAGATTATGGGGTAGGTAAACATAGGTACTTGCCCCCTCCCACAATCACATCAAAATTACAACTAAAATACCGAACATCCATCATTAGGAACCACCTGAAACCTTGAAGAATGGAAATGTTACAACTAGAGATGTAAAGAACACACCACATTCAGACTAGTAGGAGAAGTGCAGGCAAGGAACGGGCTTATCCAACACCCATGTGTGACTTTTTTTTTTTAATCAGGAGGGATATCTTCAAGGCCTCTTGTGAGAAACAGGGAGTCCCAGCCCCACACCAGAACCCAAGCCCAGGGTGCCAGAGCTGGGAAGGGAAGTCTTCATAACTTCGGGGTGTAAAATCCTTCCAGGATTATGTGAGTGACACAGAGGCTGCTGGAGTCCCAGGTGTTCCTGTTGAAGGGCCCATGCGTGAAAGGTCCCACTTCCTCTGAGCTCCGGCACCACTGCCGGCATTGGGGGAATTCAGGGGTATACAGGGAGGAATTGGACTGACTGGCATCGGGGCCAGAACTCGTGGAAGCTTTCTTCAAGACAGGGGTACTTGCAGGAGTCATTGTTACTGTGTTAGGACCTCCCCAGTTCCCAGTGGCAGATCTGACTGGCAGCCATATCTGAGTTTCTATCAGCTTGGCCCACACTGTTCATTCCATCCTAGTCATTTTCTAAGACCCCACCCTATCCAATTTTCAGTTCCACCCAAGCTTTTCAATATGAATGGTCTGTCCTGGCTCAGGCTTCATACTTTGCTAAAATCTCTTAAACAAGCAGCAACTGGAGCCAGCATGCCCCAAACCTATCATTAAAAGGCCCAAGACCTGTCACTAATACTAGCCTGCCTTGCTTTAGAGCTGAGCCTTGTCTGGGCACTTTTTAGCTCAATATAAGTAGCAGCCAACTGCGTATCTCTATGTAGCTCCTATGAGGTGGCTCCAGGCAGTAGCTGACTTTGTACCCCCCAGTAGGTCCCAGAGCCAATCACCTGGTGGACAGCTTCAGACAAAAAGAGATTACAACTCTACACATTCACAAATGACACACTCAAGGGACTGACACAGTGAGCACCAAAGCCACTCTGAAGCATGTCCTGCTCCATGGTCTCCTGTCCAGCAGCTCTTCCACTATAGACGAGGCTGATCCTCACAGCCAATTTGTCTGGAGGTCAATTCCTCCCAATGATGCCAATAGCAATCAAAGCTCAGCTACAGCAAGGCTATGCACACAGCCCACAGGGAGGTGCACATAGAGTGCCCAGCTCAGGTGATTCAGGATGCTGAGCCCCTGGACCCTACAGGACACCTACTACACAAGGCTTCTCTACCAATTCCAGGAGACATAGCAGCTCTACCTGGAAATAAGCATGGGGAAGTAGCCAAAATGTGGAGACAAAAAAAAAACATGTTACAATGAAAGAAATTCAAGGAAACTACTGGATACAGATTTCAAAACAATGGTTATAAGGTTAATTCAAGGATCATAATATGAGCTCTAAGGGACTTAGTGAGATGTTCAAGGATCTTAGTGAGAATGTCAAAGACATGAAAAAGAACCAGTCAGAAATGAAGCATAAACTACCTGAAATAAAAAAATAAATTATGGGGATTCATCTGTAGAATAGAGGATTCCAAGAATCAAATCAATGATTTGGAATATGAGGAATCAAAAAGCATGTAATCAGAAGAGCAAAAAGAAAAGAGAATCCAAAAATATGAAGGTAGTGTAAGGAGCCTTTGGGACAACATCAAGTTTACCAACATTACCGTTATAGGGGTGCCCGAAGGAGAAGAGAGAGAGAGCAATATATTGAAAACCTATTTGAAGAAATAATGACAGATAAGTTCCCCTTCCGGGTGAAAGAAATAGAGTTAGAAGTCTAGGAAGCACAGAGAGTCCAAAACAAGAGGAACCCAAAGAGAGCCAAACCAAGACACATCATAATTAAAGTGCCAAGGGTTAAAGACAAAGAGAGAATCTTAAAAGCAACAAAAGAAAAGGAGTTAGTCATCTACAAGGGAGCACCCATACAACTATCAACTGATTTCTCAATAGAAACTTTGCATGCAAGAAGGGAGTGGCAAGAAATATTCAAAGTGATGAATAGCAAGAGGCAGAACCAAGATTACTCTACCCAGCAAAGCTATCTATCATTTAGAATTGAAGGTCACATGAAGACTCCATAGAGAAGAAAAAGCTAAAGGGGTTCATCACCAACAAACCAGTATTTGATGAAATATTGAGGAGTATTCTGGAAGAAGAGAGGAAGAAGAAGAAGAAGAAGAAGAAGAAGAAGAAGAAGAAGAAGAAGAAGAAGAAGAAGAAGAAGAAGAAGAAGAAGAAGAAGAAGAAGAAGAGAGAGGAGGAGGAGGTGGAGGAGGAGAAGGGAAGAGGGAGAAGGAGAGGGAAACAAAGGGGGAGAGGGAGAGGAAGAGGGAGAGGGAGAGGGAGAGGAAAATAGCAATAAAGATATATCTATCAACAATTTAATCTAAAAATCAAAATAAAAAAATAAGAAATCTAATGAGGCAGGAACTGGGTGAAGGGGGACAATTGGGGGAGTAAAAGGGGATATCAGTAATACTCTCAATAACAGAGATTTTTTATAAAAAGTCTATCAGCCCTGCAAAAGTGAAGCTGCTTAAAGGTATTACAAAACAACAAAGAAATTAATTAGCAGCAAATCTGGGGGTCCCCAAAGAACAAAGATATACCCTAGATCTCAACTTCTATTACGTCAAGAAAGTATCATCTGGAGATAGAACAATTATCTAGGACCAGCAACTCAGATGGAGCAATTCCTTGAAGATGGGTGGGATGCTAGTGACTATCTGGGGGCTTGGGGCTGGGTTTACTTGGCAACACTTCAAATCCCAAGCCTGGAATGGATGGGGAAGGGAATCACAATCTATTGCAGAGATGTGGACTGTAGGTGTCCTCTTTTGAGATGGGAGCAGTTAGCATGGCCATGGGCATCTGAGGGCAGGCAACTGCAGTGGACGAAGGAATGTCCTCCTTGGGATTTAACAGCATCCCACATTCAAAAGAGACTAAACTGTTTATTTCCTATTAAAGAATCACAGCATGTAGGAGAATCAGCAGACACAAGCCTACATACTTTCACTCACAGGATTTATTTTGGTTTGTGAAACTGAAAGCTTTAAGCCATAACATAAGGAGAAAAAGGCAGATTTTTATTCATTTTTGCATCAAGCCAGTTAATGCTGAGATTCTTGGTAATATCTTTTCTCCAACCTATGGCTTTTTGACATTATTGCCCAGTCAATGCTGTAAAAGAAATATAGAAAATAGAAATGTTAAATTTTAACTTAATGGAGGGATAAGGACACATATGTAATACCTCAATCAATAAAGAAAAAAACTTTTAATAAAACTGTCTAATTTTACTATGCATCTACAGGTATCACATTTAGTTAGTATAATAAGACACTAATTATACTGTCACAACCTATGCCTGTGTCCATAAAATTTGTAAACCCATTTTTTCCCTGAATTCTTTGTGATAGCTACATTAAAAATATATTATAAATTGGTACTTATAAATATCTCACACAGTCTCTATGCTTTATATGGGTAAAAGAAAATCATCAGCAAGGAAACAATGAGGAAAAGAAAAAAATTGGGAAGAAATAAATAATAATTTTGATTAATTGGTCTATTTTGGTCTACAGAGGAGGAGTACTTCCATGAGTTCTCTGTGCATATCCAACAGGTGTCCCACATACACATGTTCAAAACAGAACTCACACTTCACTCCCCTGCACATCATCCTTCCAACACCAAAGTGCTTCTAGCCTATTCTACAATATGTCATTAGTAAAAGGTGTCATTTTCGATTTTGTCAGAAATGTTTTAGTCTTCGTAATTCTTTGCTATTCTACACCAAATATATCAATCACTGACCACTTAATTAACACTACCTTTAATATATCTCACAAAATGTTTTGATCATGCCTTCTCTTCCAAACCTGCCCTCATCACAACTTGCCTGTGTATTCCATACTCTCCTAGCTGTTTCCTTCATCTCCAGTTCTGGCTGGATCTGACTGACTTTTCCCCTGCTTCATTCCAGCAAACCATACAATGTCAAATCCCTCAAGTACTACTTCAAAAATACTTTCCCATGCTTCCATTCATATATGAGAAAATGTAAACTCCTTACCAGGGCACACCAGACAATTATCTTGGCTCATGATAACTTATGTAGATTTTATCTCTCAATGTTTATAACTATTAAAATAAATTTTAAATGTGTTAAGAGCATAAATTTAGAAACAGGTGTGGGTTTACATTTTAGCCTTCCCATCTTCCTGCTTTATATCAGTAAACATTATTTATGTATTTTTTCTTACTCTACATCCAAGCTGTCAATTCATTTTGTTAGTTCATCTTAAAAATTTCTTCCTAAACCTGTTTTTACTATTGCTGGTCTGAGGTACCATCCTGTTTTCTCTTGGGTTAAAAACTCTACTAACTGGTTTCTCCACTTTTACTCTCTGTCCTTGTTACTTTCAACTCTCTCCAGATAAACTGATATCACTGTTATTTAGCAAACATCCCTGACATCTTTTTTCTTCATTGGATCATTCTTGTGTTAGGAAAGCTCCTGCCCAGATATATGCAAGTATAGCTCTGCCAGCTGAATCCCTGTGTAAGACAGCATTGAATTATTGGAGAAAAGGGAAAGCTCTATCTTTAACTCTGGGAAAGGCTGGATGTCTGCTTTCACATTTTGCCAAGATAAGGGCAGTGAAGTTGATAATCATCCATTTAAATTTTTTTAAAAAAGGAAACGAGACCTTGTACCTGAGGTGTCTCTCTGACCTCCATTACTCCCTGCACTCTCGCTGTGCTGTATCCTTTGCATTTAAATAAAAGCCTCAGGTGAGATGACCATATGAGTCCATGAGATGTTCTTTCAAACATCTAAACTGGGTAAATATTTTCACCTCCCTCAATTCTTTGCTTACGTATCACTTGCTCAATAGGACCTTCTTAGTCAACCATATTTTTAAAAATCGCTACCAAATTCCTTCATCAACATCAACTCTTCCAGTTACCCCTATTGCCCTAATCTATCCCATCTGATTAATCACTTTCAATACACCATACGATCAACTTAGGAAATACGTTTGTTACTTACAGACTGACTACTAAACCTACGATTTCAAATTTTTGAGGCAAGATCTTAATGTGACCATAAAGTACTGAGGCAGGTGAAGACTATGAAAAGAAAAAAAGGGGGGGAGGGGAATGTAAAACTAAGCAAGATAGTTAATTTATATTTTAAGGGTTGGAAGAAATGAGAGAAATGGCAAGATCAGTGTATCGCTCTAGAAGAAAATGACTCGAGTTGGCTGGTGGTGATTAGTTTAGGGGAAGATAAACCAGCATAATATGAGACTGATTGGAGGACATGAAAGGAAGACAACGCACCAAGTACCAAAATCCTCACCTGAGGTGTGGATTTTAATAGAGTAATCAAAGAAGTAGAGATTGGTCTAGTCAAAAATAAGACTAATTTACATTCTGCTTAGGAGTTATAAATGTGTTCTCTGGTAGCAGATGAGGAAACAGATACATTGACTTAACTCTCAAAGTCTGATATGGAGGAATGGCATGTAATTTATCGTATTGTAATTACCTTGGTCATGATTGAATTTTTGAATTCTTCTATTTATTCCAAATTATAGGTCTAATATGTCTAATATTGTTATTACTTTATCATATGAATTAAAATTTGAAAACTATATACAGATGCCTACTTTATTACGAGGAAGTAATTGACTTTCTACCTTGAAGAGTGCTTATTGGATTTTCCTTGGCATCTGATATATCCTCAATGTAAAATCCATCCCCCACCCCTATTTATATGTCAGGCTATCTGTGTCAAAATGGTGGAGTTTTAGTTTAAACCCTGAGTCTAACTGTCTTAAACTCCAGCTCCAAAACTTACTAAAATTTTGTACACCTGGGGAATAATTTAAATTCACATGTCTCTTTTCTCATTTATAAAATAAGAATAACCAAAATCATGGGACCTTAGTGAGGATGAAATGTAAATGTTTGGAAACAATCCATATAAGTCTACCAAGTAGCACCTTGAGTGAGTGAGCAGGATGCATGATAACTCATAACTATTTTAAGAATATATTTAAATCTCTTCAAAGTCATTCCTTTTTCAAAAAGAAAATTAGTTGACAAATAAACCTCTGATTAACACTGGTTAACATTAACTATTTCTAAAGAATCCAAAATAAAATTTGAATTAGCTTTTGTTTTAATATAAGATATTGACAAGTAAGAGTGATGATGATCAACATGGAAATAATGGATCTCATACTGAGGTATTCTTAAAGATTTAAAAAGTATCTCAGCGATGGTACTTTTTAAATATTTGATTCCTTCATTTCACCTTTACCTCTGTGTATGTCCTGTTGCTATTACTACTGCTGTCTTCTGACATAGATCTGTATAAAGAAATAACATTAGTTTTAGGTTTAGGAAACATTGTAATCTTAAGCAAAATCAAGAAAAGTAACAAAGCTATCTTTGTATAAAAACTCAAAAATTATATATCAATATGAGCAAACTTCCCATATTCCAGTCAGGGATCCTATATTTCATATTAGGTCTTTTTAATGTTGACATAACTACTATGTATATTAAGCGTATTTAAATTTCAAACTAAAAACCAATCTATTATTTTCTCTATCTTCTCTACAAGGAAGACAAGAGGGACAGCAATAAACCTATGATAATGCACTTTCAAAGTTAAAAGGGTAATTTACATGCAAATGGTAAAATTCTTAAATTATTGTCTATCCAGTTATGATAGTTCTATCAAAAACTATGTAAATCACTAACTTTTCACTTCATTTATGAGGTCATTAGTGAGGCCTCTAAGTCTTTCATCTACATTTAGTTACTTTTGGTGGTATTGACAGTCTCCAATTTTTCCTTTGGAAAACTCCAATACCTACCCAGTTCCTGTGGAAGAGGAGTGTCATAGTGCCCAGGTTCCTGCTATATGGCTACAATTCCTTGGCCAAGGTAATAAGATCAGGTTTGTAAACTTAACTCAGGTTTGTAAATCCAGACCGAATACGGGCTGAATTTAGGTATATTTCCACACCAATTTCCTTCTGTCTCGAGAATGTGAGCTAAGAGGCATTGGCTATAGACAAATTGTTGGTATTTTTTTAAATGAATCTAGGCAAAGTTTACATTGGTATTCTCTGCTTTGTGCAGGCAGAGCAGTCAGTTTTTTGAGAACGGACAAATATACATAGGAAGAGATGGTGTCAATCATAAAGCCTTTGAGTGATGGAATGAACTGCACAGTAACTCCTCACTGTGCACTTCATTACCACCCATTGATAATTCAGCTCCACATCATTTCTTATCCTTGCAACCCTGAAGCTCCTTAGTGTTGCTCTAAGACTTAGACTGTCAAGACCAGTTTTAGTTATGATCAATCATTCCCCAAGATAACATTGCTTTTCAAAGTCAGGTTTGCTTCCAGCAACTATTCAGATTTGTCCAAGATGTCTTAAGCAAGAGCACAAGAAGACTTACGCCAGATATTCATTCAAGTCCCTTTATATTAATTTGATGATTATGTAAAATCTACATAAATTAGGCAGAATAATACACTGACTTTAGTTACTGTTCACTTGTTTATACTGTAAAAAAATTAACTAACTTGGGAAATAGAGGTTTTCAAGGTTTTTTAATCATTATTTTATATATCTCTCCAAAGGTAAGAAAGAGAACCATTTTTCTTTAGCATGGGATAAAGAGACCCACTTACTTATCTTTTATTCTGCATTCTCATTCTCCTGAATATTCACTAAGCAAATTATGGCTTTTACTGGTATATAAAGCTAAGCAAGTACCTTAATTCTAACTTTAGAAACACATGAGCAATTTAATTACTAGTGGCCTGGTGCATGAAATTCATGCAGGGGGAGGGAGTGGGGTGTTCCTCAGCCCCGCCTGCACCCTCTTCAATCTGGGACCCCTCAAAGGATGTCCTACTGCTGCTTTACAGGGATCGGGCCTCAACCGGCAGTCGGACATCCCTCTCACAATCCAGGACTGCTGGCTCTTAACTGCTCACCTGCCTGCCTGCCTGCCTGATTGCCCCTAACCACTCTGCCTGTGGGCCTGCTCATCCCAACTTCCCCCTGCCTCCAGCCTGCTTGCCCCCAAATGCCCCCCCGCCAGCCTGATCATCCCCAACTGCCCCCCATGCCAGTATGCTCACCCCCAACTGCCCCCCCGCTACCAGCCAGCTTGCCCCCAAATGCCCCCCACCAGCCTGCTCACCCCGAACTGCCCCACTGCTGGCCTGCTTGCCCACACCTTCCCTCCCCACTGGTCTGCTTGCCCCCAACTGCCCTCCTGCTGGCCTGCTCACTCAAACCCCCCCCTCCCTGCTGTCCTGATCACCTCCAACTGACCCCACTGATTGCCTGCTCACCCCTAACTGGCCCCCCTGCTGGTCTGCTTACCCCCAATGGCCTCGTCCCCCACTAGCCTGATCACCCACAACTGCCATCCCATCCTGGCCTGATCACCCACAACTGCCCTCCCCTTTTGGCCTCTAACCACCTCTACCTCAGCCCTGCCACCATGGCTTTGTCCAGAAGAACGTGCGGAAGGTCTCCTGGAAGGTCTCCCAGTCTAATTAGCATATTACCCTTTTATTCGTATAGATAGAGGCCTGGTGCACAGGTGGGGGCTAGCTGGTTTGCCCTGAAGGGTGTCCCAGATCAGGGTAGGGGGGGTCCCACTGGGGTGCCTGGGCAGCCTGGGCAAGGGGCTGATGGCTGTTTGCAAGCTGGCCAAGCCCCCCACCAGGGACCCTCACCCAATGGGGGTGTGGCCCGCCTGGGTGAGGGGCTGATGGCTGTTTACAGGATGGCCACGCCCCCTGGCAACCCAAGTTCCCAGCCCCTCTTTTTTTTCTTTTTCTTTTTTTTTTTTTCAATGCCTCCTTGAGCGAAGGTCAGGGCCAGCTGGAAGCAGGTATCTGGGATTTATTTATCTTCTATAATTGAAACTTTGTAGCCTTGAGTGGAGGCCAGGGCTGGCCAGGGCAGGTGGGAAGCTTGGCTTCCTCCATTGCCAGGGGCAACCCAAGCCTCCTGCTCACTCCAGCTCTGTGACCACTGCCAGCTTTGTTGGGTTAATTTGCATACTCACTCTGATTGGCTGGTGGGCGTAGCAGAGGTATGGTCAATTTGCATGTTTCTCTTTTATTAGATAGGATGTGTAAAATGGGCAGTATCCTACATTCTCTCTCTCATTCTTTGCTATCTTAGATTTTTCTTACCTTCTACATACTCTGTCCATAAAATTGGCTTCCCTATCTCTATTAACCTGAATGTGGGGTATCTTGGGAAATAAAAAAATCCTCCTAAAATAATTTTACCTGAATGCCTTCCTATTTGAAAGGCATTGAGGATTTATTGAATAGCTTCAGTTGTTCCTAGACCTCTATGCACATGAAGAATACTTACCTGCCTACAATCTGAAAAACTACTTATATATTAAGACTCAATATTTCTGCCCATCAACCCAATCCATCCAAGAATTTCTACTTATAATATTCTCAAAAACATTTGAATTCTTCCCATAATGCATTTCAGTGTACATATTAGAAATCATAATTTTACTTACCCTTCACTTATTGTTTCCCCTCTTTTCAAAAATTTCATTTTATTCCACTTAAGAGCAAAGATGGCAATTAAAATAAAGAAAGAGATAAAAATGCAGAAACTGATCAAGAGACCATTTTTTCGAGGAGCAGCATGTCGTTTTTTTATTGGCAAGTTTACAACTTCTCCTAAAAATATGAGAGTACCTTTTAGAATGTTCAAAATAATATTAAAGGCATATTAGAATTAATATTTATAAAAATTTGTCATTCCAATTATACTGTATGGGATAAATAAACTTAAAAAGTATTAAACTGTTTTCCAATATTCTGTGACTATGCCATAAAATAATGTTATCTATTTATGTCACTCAATATACATCAATATCATTGTCATATTTTATTTTAAACCATTACACACACAATCTGTATTTAAATTCTATAGTTTAATGTAGTTTATCATATTCTGGTTTGTGAATTGCTGCCGAGAACACATGGAATTTATATAATTTATTCCATTTAATATATAGAGCAAGCAATAGAAGTGTTTTAAAAAGGATTTAATAAACATTATTGACATATTTGAAGGTAGAAAGGCACAATTAATTATAGTAAACTGGGTTATTTTTCCATGTAATCTGTATAAGGTGGTATTGTCCTAATTAGATGTTAGAAGACATTACAGGGATATTTTTTAAATCTATGTAAGCTGGGTCCAATTTAACAAAATAAATAATCTGGACAACTAAAATACAGAAAATTAAATTAAGCAATCAGAATTACCACCGATATAACTGTGATAATATTAAATGAAAATGAAATTAATGTCTCTCCCCAAAAAAGACAAAGTTCAATAACTTAGAAACACAATCTAATTGCATGTTGATAAAAACTGATTTAACTGGAAAAAAATAGTGATTCACAATGTTTATGTGTTATAGGAAATAAATTGGCAAATATATGCAAAACTATTGAAATCATGCAAAATTCAGCAGTCTTCTATTATGGGAAAACTTAATAGTTTTAAAACTCTCTTTTTCCTGCTTTGTCCATCAGAAAAGGTCAATTCTCCATTACTCCATCTTCACTCACAATATCATATTGGAAGTGGATCTTTCTTCTCATGTACTAAAGGCTGATTAAAGAAATTGCACCTACTTATTGGATTGAGAGATACCCATTACCCTAAGGAAGGTAGGGCATCCATTTTAGCTCTGATGAAATATTTCCATGGAATGATACCAAACTGGCCCTCTTATAATAAAAATATAAAACAAGATAATCTACATGAGGGAAGTGATTTCTGGAAGTCAACAGGAAATGCAAAACTATAATATCAGAAGGAAAGTTAACATGATGTTGATTTTATGAAAATTCAACTCTAACTATGGAGAATTTGCTGACATCAGCAGAGAATTGGAGTCCTAGGCAAAGTGCAGCACTTCAGTGAGTTAAGGAGGCAAAGCACAGAGCTCACAGCAGCAGAAATAGCTGGAACTGCAGGGTGCAGCACAGTTGCTCTGTAGATTAGGGACCCAGAAGTGTTGTGATAGCCTCCCAGGTGTCCTTGGTAAAGGTCTAACCTGAAGCTAATCAAAGGCAGCTCTTACTGGCTTGAGTTTGAAAATAAGATACCAGAGCTTGAGCATTGCTGGAAAAAGAGCACTAAGATGATCCCAGTTTCTCCACATCCTCACTAACAACATGTTGCCTGTTATGTTTTACTATAATCAACCTCAGGAGAATGAACGAGTAACTCATGTGGTTTTGATTTACATTTTCCTAAAATGTTTAACACATTTTCATGGGTTTATGAACTATTTGTATATCTCCTATGGAGATATGTTTATTTAAACCCCTTCTCTGTTTTAATTGGGTTGTATTTTTACTATGGACTTGTAAGAGTTCTTTGTAAATTCTAGATACACAAGTTGCATATCAGATACAAGATTTGCAAATATCTTCATCAATTCTGTAATTTGTCTTTCACTTTCTTGGTTGTGTCATTTGCAGCACAAAAGTTCTTAATTTTGATGAAGTTGGATCAATCTCATTTCATTATTTGCTTGGGCTTATACTATTTTCCAAAAAGGCTGCATAATTTTACATTCTACCAACAATGCACAGGGGCTCCAACTTCTTCATATCCTCAGTATTTTTATAATCTTGTAAGTTTGACCTACAATTCCCTACCAATTTATGATATTGAGCATCTTTTCATGTGCTTATTAGCCATTGAGGTAAATTCTTTGTAGAAATGTTTATTCAAGTCTTTTACCCATTTGTTAATTGGGTTGTTTCCTTGTTGTTGAGTTGTAGGAGTTCTTTTCATATTGTGGACATTAATTTTTATCAGATATATTACTTGCAAACATTTTCTAACATAGCATGGGCAATCTTTTTCACTTTTTTGATACTTCTCTTTGCTAAAAAAAAAAGAGTTTTTGATTATGATGAATTCAAATTTATCTACATAAGTTTTCTGTATTTTTGGTGCCATACCCAATAAATTATTCCAAATCCCAATGTTTTTAATATTTCTCCTGTTTTCATCTAAGAATTTTATCATTTTAGCTCTCACATTTAATTTCGGATCCATTTGTAGTTAATTTTGGCATATGGTTTCAGTAAACATCCAAGTGTATTTTTTTTTTGCTTGTTGATATCTACTATCCCATTACCATTTGCTGAAAAGGCTGTCCTTTTCCCCCATTGAATGGCCATGGCATCATTATGGAAAATCATTAGACCACATAAGTGAGGGTTTATGTCTGGTCTCCCAAATTTATTCCATTGAAAAATTGAAGTTTTCTGATTTTGTTGTCCAAAGTAATGTATCCACGTCCAAGAGGATACAAAAGAACACTTGGATCCATTTCAGTCTTTTTATGTTAGCGTCTATTGAATACAACTGAGAATTCAGAAATTTTATTTTACTGCTCATACTGCGAAAGGAAAGAATATTGATGGAGGAAGACATTTTATAATTTATAATCAGAGAAATGTTGAAAAAAAAAAGAGAGCAGAACAGTCTTTTTGCCAAAAAGGATATTTAGATGCCAAATAGCGTATTAAATATATTTAACAACATTACCCATTAGGAAAGTGCAAATTAAAACCACAATGAGATATTATTATATGCTTTATTGAATGGCTTAAAAATTAGTTGGTAAGGATGCCAAAAACCTGAATTATTCATATATTATTTTTTTAAATATATTTTGTTGATTTTTTACAGAGAGTAAGAGAGAGGGAGAGAGAGAAACATCAATGAGAGAGAATCATCAATCAGCTGCCTCCTGCACACCTCCTACTGGGGATGTGCCTGCAACCAAAGTACATGCCCTTGACTGGATCAAACCTGGGACCTTTCAGTCCACAAGCCGATGCTCTATCCACTGAGCCAAACCGGTTAGGCTATTCATATATTATTAATATAAATGTCAAGTGATCAGCAACTCTGGAATAGTTTGGCAGTTGCTTTTAAAACTATAAAAGGCTTACTATCGATCCACCAATTTCATTGCTGGACATGTTTCCTAGACAATTAAAAATTTACTCTTATGTAGAATCTTCTACATAAATCTTAATTGCAGATCTACTCATATTACCCATAGCCAAAAATTAGCAACCAACCAAATGTCCTTCAGTGAGTGAATAATTAAAGAAATGTTGATATATCCATTAAAAGAAATACCAATCAAAATATAAAAATGAAGTATTCATATATGCAACAATTTACATTCAGGTCATGGAATCCATGTAAGAGAAAAGAGCCAATCTTAAAGAGACACAAATTGTATGAATGTATTTATATAATATTCATGAAATAACATAATTCAAGAGACAGAGCAGTTCAGGGGTTGCTAGGAGTTAGGAAAGGAGGAAAGAAGGAATCAGCGTAGCTGTAAAAAGGACTAATATTAGTTTAGTGATAATATATGTAGTGATACCATTCTGCATCTCAATTGTGGTGGTAACTACACCAATTTGAACATGTGACAAAATTGCACAGAACTAAATACACACACAGGTGCAACCAAAAACACAAACATATGCACAAATGAGTGCATGTATATTGGTGAAGATCGAAAAGTTCTATGTATTTTATCAATGTCCACTTCCAGGCTTGGATTTGTACTATAGTACTGCAACATGTTTCCATTAATGGAGGCTGACTGAATGGTACACAGAACTTCCTTCTACGATTCTTTGCAATTCATTGTGAACCCATAATTATTTCAACATAAAAGTTAAATAAAAACCCAATAGAATATGATTACATATATAAAACTGGCAAAACAAAATCAAACAAAAAATAAAAAAATAGCAATATCAAGTGCTTGTGAAGTGTGGGCTGATGGTGCAGAGAAACTGGATCTCTCATTGATGAATTGGGGGATGAAAAAAGTGTGCAGTCACTTTTGAAAATAGCTTGGCTATTACCTAAAAAATTAAAAGTACACTCACTAAAAAAATACACTTAGTAAGTGACTCAGCAATCTTTCCCCTTGGTGTTTACCCACCAAAAAGTGACAATATATGTGTATTTTATATATATATATATATATATATATATATATATATATATATAATTCTATATTCATATTTATATCAGTTTTATTCTTACTACCAAAATCTTGAAAGAACACAAATAACCTTCAATGAATGCATTGATAAGAAAATTATAGCACATCTTTTCAATAGAAGGCTAGTTAAAAATAAAAATGAATGAAATATTAATACACATGACAACAGGCATGAATACCAAATGGATATGCCATTCTGGGAAAAGGAAGTATCTAGGAACAGAGAACAGGTACTTCTATTCCAGGAATTAACAGCAGGAGATGACTGCAAAGGTGAAACCAGAGGGAGGATCTGGGGTGACAGGTCTATTGTGTATCATGATGACAGCTAATAGGAAAACAAGTCTGCTCATTTTTTTCTGTACCCATAGAATTGTATACCACAGAGAGAATATATAAAATGTATAAATTTTTAACAAGCCAAATATGTATAATAAAAATAAATATTAAAAAAGATAATGGCTAGTATTTTTTTACCAAAATGTCCAAGAATACATCAAGCTATAGATTCAAGAATCTCAGCCTATCCAAGCAGGATAAATTCAAAGAAAAACACATCTTGGTAAATCATAGTGAAACTGGAAAATCAAAAATAGAAAGTAAGTCTGAAATTCAGACAAATTATTTAAAAAATCATTATATTATTGAGATGTATGAGAAGAATGACAGCAGTATTCTCATCAGAAAATGGAAGGCAGGGAACAATGTGATTATATCTTTGAACATCTGAGAGAAACAACTCTCAATGTAGAAATCTACTTCCAGTGAAAATACCCTTCACAAATTTAGACATTATAAAAACATTTTAAGACAAAGACTGCAAGATAGACACAAAAAGAGGAATACAAAAGGAAGTTTTTCAGGCTAAAGGAAATGACCGGTAGAAAACTGTTAATGAGCTGGAAGAGTTGAAAAGCCCTAGAGAACAGTAAATCTGTGGGCAAATGTAAACATTTGTATTAAAAAATATTTAACAATCTATCAGCTACCTAATGCAAATAATAATGTATAGTTAGTGTTATACTATAATATATAAATAAAATACATAACAACAAAAGTGCCAATAGTGGAAAGACATTAATGGAAATCTCTTCTGAGATTTATACATTGTGAAATTTAGAAAAATCAAATACACCACATTTGTTTATGAATGTTCACCAAATACATGGAAAAATGTTTTGTACTATCTACTATTCATATGCTATGGTTATGAAAGATTTTATTATTTTTTAACTTTCTTTAGTATAGTCAACTTTAAAAATGCAACTAACACATTATAATAGCTAATTCTTCAGATATAAACTATATACTATAACTATCACCTATTCTATAATTTAATAACACCTAGAAAACTCTGCTGTATAAATAGAAATGTATGAGTAACCATGGTTAATTTTGGGAAAAGCCTATTAAAATGTTCACTTCTAGATTTGAATTATAAGTACATACAACATTTTGATTAAAAGTATGATTTAGAGTTAGCTGCTGCACTGGGTGGGTAATAGAGTAGTCACAATGGCTATTTAAATTTAAATTCAATAAAGTAAAATAAAATCGAAATTTTAGCTTCTTAATTGCACTATCCTCATGCCAGGTGTTCAACAGCCACATCAATGGTGGAGATGTAGAACATTTTTTAAAATATATTTTTATTCATTTCAGAGAGGATGGGAGAGGAAGAGAAAGATAGAAACATCAATGATGAGAATCATTGATCTGCTGCCTCCTAGATGGCCCCTACTGGGGATCAAGCTCTCAACCCGGGCATGTGCCCTTGACCGGAATCTAACCCAGGACCCTTCAGTCTGCAGGCAGACACTCAATCCACTGAGTCTAATCAGCTAGGATGAGATGTAGAACATTGCTGTATGTGCAGAAAGTTCTGTTGGAACACAGATCAAAATACTAACCCTTGGGGACAATCCAAAACCCATCATCGATACTTCCTCCTGGTGATGATGGTGTTTTCACACATTTTGGAGGAGAATATCCCAAATCACAATGGCAATTAAAGTTAGTATTGCAAATCTAAAACAAAACCAAAGGAAGAATAAGAATACTAAATGTGCAATAAAAAATTAAATGCTATATTAGTCATTATCTTCAATGCACAATGTGAAAGTATTAAATTTAGCATAGTAGAGGAAGTGTTTATTTTAATGTGGAAATAATTTCTAAAATAAAATTTTACAAAATATATGTCCATGCAATATCTTTCATAAAACAGATTTCCCATTAATTGTCTCTTGTATTTGAAAATACAAGTAGATAACATTTTTGACACAGCTGAAATATCTTTCTAGAAATTATGAGGATAGATGTTATAAAATTGTGGAAGTTTAAATTTATTATGAATTGTGTGATAAAAAATAGCTGTGAGAAGGGCAAACATTTATCAACAACATTATGGACAAACTCAAGGAAGAATTTGCTTAAACAGACACAAATATAAAAAGTATTTTGCTAGAAAATATCTATAAATGTGAGCTGGGACATGAATTGAAAGGAGGGTAAGAAGTAGATGAGGGAATCTAGAAGTAGTTGCATGCAAAAAGTCAATTAAAATTAAATAAAGAAGGAAAGAAACATAAAAGAAATGTAAATAATACACATTTAACTTATTTGGGAGAAAATTTTCAATCAGGACACATAAAAAGGTCATTTTTTTCATGAATTATTACAGTATAAAATATGAAGGATCAATATGGCAGAAGACACTAGTCACAAATTTAAAACCAAAGGCATGCTTGAAAACCTTCCAAAGTTTCCAAAACTTCTATAACCCAATAGATAATGTCACAATGGATGGGAAAATAGAAATGCAAATGGTAAATATGAGTATACATACAGAGTAAAGAACTGTATCATTAATTATTAAATAAATGCAAATTAGCAATGGATTTACCGTGTTAGAAGAGATTGAAAAACTGAGAGAAACTGGTGTGGCCAGAATTAGAGGAAATGCACCTTTTTGTACAAGATAACTGGAAGCAAAAACTGATACACTGTTTCTTGAA
Source organism: Eptesicus fuscus (assembly GCF_027574615.1). Taxonomy (NCBI): domain Eukaryota; kingdom Metazoa; phylum Chordata; class Mammalia; order Chiroptera; family Vespertilionidae; genus Eptesicus; species Eptesicus fuscus. The sequence goes on from NC_072480.1 coordinate 80,254,667, forward strand.
GACAATATAATATTACTGAAAAGTTTAATGGGGCATACATTTGACCCATCAGATATTATTGATAACAAGTTAAGAAATCAGATATGCATGCAAAAATGAATCTACAACAATGTCCATTGAACCACTATTTATAATAGTTAAGTTAAAATTAGCAATATACCAAAGTCCAATAGTGAATGACTTAAAATATATAGTGGAACAGACATACAAACAACAAATTGAAGCCGTTAAAGTGCATTAAAGATTGGAATACACAAAACATCCTGCTCTCACTCAAAAAAATATTAGACTACTAGAGGCCCAGTGCACTGATTTGTGCACATTGAAAGAAAATTAATTAGAAAAAATATTTTAGAGGCTAGGGAGGGTCCGCAGGATAGCTCTAGGGAGTGTACGCCTAGCCTCACCCAGTCCTGAACAGCCAGACCCCAGCAGCAAGCTACCCTACCAGTAGGAGCATCTGCCTCCTGGTGGTCAGTGCACGTCATAGCAAATGGGTGAATGATTGAACAAACGGTTGGAAACTTAGCACATTAGGCTTTTATTATATAAGATAAATATTATGTGTAATAAAAATATATTGTGCATGGTGACATATATATTATAACATACACTCAATTATAAACAATTTTATATGTATATATAATTGTATATATATATTATCTTTAATAAATCTATTTCCAAAATTTTACAATCTTAATCTAACATTATAATAACACATTATGCTTTATATAGCATTTTGTACAGAGTTCAAAGCTTACTAACTCAGGAGACCTAGAAAAATCTGATTAAACACATAATTCATGTACATATGTATACAAAATGAAAATGGATTTTCTAATTTGACTGCAATTTTCCATAAGAAATTTCCACATCAAATAATTGTGGATCTCACTGTTATTGACATGAATTTAAAAAAATAACTATACATAAAAATAGGGTAGCCATTACTTACGCCATGCCCATTGCACACTTTTGAAGCATTGCAGGATGCTAGGTCTTTGTGATCAGTAACATAATTGCAACGTCCAGAAAGACAAAACTAAAATTTTAAAAACAAACATCAACAATGAAAATCAGGAAATGCAGAGCTGAACAATTGTTCTTGGTACAAAACAATGCACAAAATTTGTATGTACAGGAGAAGGCAAAAGTAGGTTTACAGTTGGGGGAAAAACATGCAAGTTATGATTATTTACATTATTTACACACTCCTGTACTCTACTTTGTTTTGCATACACAAATGTAAACCTGCATAGGCCCACCACAATCTTTATAAAACAAATGAATCTACACTAATAAAAGAGAAACATGCAAATGGACTATCAATCTGCTACATCCACCAGCCAATCAGGAGGGAATATGCAAATTAGTAGGACAAAGATGTCGGCTACCCAGCTGCACCAGGTGCAGAGTGGCCAGGCAGGGCAGGACCCCTGCTATGAGAGGGAGGGCAGGGTGAAGGGATCTATAGGAGCAGCACTCCGGCCACAGCGAAGACTAAGACTGCAGACTACAGAGTCTGCAGCGAAGATGAAGTTGGCAGACTCTGGCCTGAGTCTGCAGCGAAGCTGGCAGACTCCGGCTGGAGTGAAGGCCTGGGTCCCGGGTGCTGGAGGAACACCAGTGCTGGAAGCCAAGGTAAGGAAGGCCTATTGCACGAATCTCTTCGTGCAACCGGCTGCTAATCTGTTAAATAATAGTGGTGAAAGTGGACATCATTGTCTTGTTCATGATCTTAAGGGAAATGCTTTCAGTTTTAGCCCATGAGGTTGGTTGTATCATTTTTATACATGGTCTTTATTATGTTGAGATATGACCCCTCTATCCCCACTATTGAGAGTTTTTATCTTATATGTGTGCTAGATTACATCTATTGATATGATCATGTGATTTTTATTTTTCATTTTGTTAATGTGATGTATCTTACAGATTTATATATATTGTACCAACTTTGCATCCTTGGAATAAATCACACTTGATCAGGTCTATGATTGTTTTTAATGTATTGCTGGGTTCAATTTCCTCAACATAATATTGGAAGTCCCAGTCATAATGATCAGCCAAGAAGAAAAAAATAAAGGCATCCAAGTTGGAAAGAAGGAAGTAAAACTGTCAGTGTATGCAGAAGACATGACACTGTAATATATAGGAAACCCTAAAGACTCCATCAAAACACTACTAGATCTAATAAATGAAATTGGCAAAGCTACAGGATACAAAATAAACACATGGAGATCCATGGCATTTATATACCCCAATAATAAACTCTCAAAACGATAAACTAAGAAAACAACCACACTTATCATTGCATCAAAAAATAATAAGGTAACCTAGGAATGAATTTTACCTAGGAAGGAAGTAAAAGGTCTCTACTAAGGAAACTATATGACATTGAAGAAAGAAATTAAGGTAAATACAAACAAGTGCAAGCAGAGTCCATATTCATGGATTAGAAGAATTAACATCATTAAAATGCCCCTACTACCCAAACCACCCTATAGATTCAACACAATTCCTATTAAAATACCAATGGCATATATCACAGAACTAGAAAAATATTCTTTCTGGAACCAAAAAAGACACCAAATAACCACAGGAATCTTGAAAAAGAAATATAAACTTGAAGGGATCCCAATACAGCTATCAAACTATACTACAAGGCCATTGTAATCAAAATAGCCTGGAATTGGCATAAGAACAGACATATAGACCAATGGAACACAACAGAGAGCCTAGAAATCAACCCACACATTTATGGTTGATTTATATTTGACCAAGGAGGCAAGAGCATACAATGGAGTATAGATAGTCTCTTCAATAAATGCTGTTGGGAAAATTGGATAGGTACATGAAAAAAAAGAAACTAAAGTCCAGGAAGGGGCAGGTAGGGGGAGGGGTTGGAGGTGGATAAAGCTTAGGGGGAGTGAGACTCCTGCAATAATGTCAACAATAAAAATTTTTTATAAAAACACCATGTGAACCTGGATTTTATGACATCTAATATTTGATAGAAAATGAAATATTGAGAATTAGATACTATTTTCCCTTGAGGGAGCAGAGTACTAATTGGCATAAGCACAAAAATAGTCAACTTGTACTGATCACTTGTAATGTGGTAGGATCTGTCTTACCACTTTCTATGCATTTTTATAAAATATATTCATACTGACACTGTGAACATAATATTTTCATCCTTATCATATTTGACAAGAATTTATTTTACACCATTAAGGTCATGCCATGAATTATTGGCTAGGCCAATATTCAGTGCAATAAGTATTTTACTCACAGATTCTAGTGACCAATGCTAAATACAGCATTCTTGTAATTTTTACATTTTTTCCAACTTTAGTAACAATATCCCTTTGTCTTTCATATTATCGATGTGACCTTGAGCAACTTATTTATCTCTTCATACCTCAGTTTATCCATCTTGAAATTTGAAATAGTAATTATATCCAAGTGAATAAAAAGAAATACATAAAGGTCATGAGGATGAAATAATTTGATACACATAAACAAAAGCAATGCATGACACATAGTAAGTGATCACTAAATATAAGTTTTACTTTATTTATTGATTTAACCTGATTTTCGTGAAGGCTTTATGTTAATATTCCTCTATCCAAATTTAATTTAATTTAATTTGAATACATATGGGGCACCTTCTCAAATGATCTGTTGGCTTTTATCAAGTTATCAGATAGACTATCCAATATATGATGAATAGTCTAAAATTTAATTATCGTCTGATACTATTGGCATAAAAGAAGAAAAAAAAGTATCAGCTTGTTGATTAACATAAATTGCTCTAATGAAGCCAACAGGAATAATAAAATGTTGGACAAACCAGAGTTACCTGTCCACAAACTAGTATTTTCATTCTATGCTCTGTAAATATTGTCACTGAGGCAATAATAAACTAGTCATACTTCACTGGGTTGTTTTTAAGGGGTAAATAATCCAGAAAATGTTAAGACCCAGGCTTAGCAGATCATTTTGTAGTTGGCTCTTTTGTAAGGGGGGAAAAAAAAGCAAGAGACACCATAAAAGAAAACTCTGGTCAATGGCTGGGATGATGTTTTGAATATAAACTGGCATATAAGACTTCCTTCTTTCAAAAAGAGACACAAAGATTATCCCAGGAGTAGTCACAGCACAGTTAAAAAAATCTCTAAATAACTAAAACTGTATTTCCTAGGGGTAATGTCTGTTTATGTAAGCACATTTTCCTGTAGCCTTGTATATTCAAATGGCTAAAAAAGCAGTTAATAACAGTTAATATTATTTATTAATTTATTAGCAACATTTACATGCCACAAACCTAATCTTTTTGAAATTTCAAAGGCATGTATGTGCTGAGATGTTTTTATCTCCTCTAGAATACCCATCTGGCTATGATCATTTTGATAAACCATACTCCTGTTCTATATCTTATCAATAAAAAATTCAAAGACATGTTGAATCACAACCCATATTAAGCAAAGTTGCATTCTGGAATACCAAATGCCTAACTCCATGCAGTATATTGTTCACTTAGAATTACAGTATTAAATTTAAGAATGTTTTATTTAGAATTATTATTTTGTAAAAAGGGAGAGATACATTTCTTCATGTCAATAAATAAGAAATAACATCTCTCTCTTTTTGTATTGATTGATCAATCAATCAATCAAGATACACAGAAATATCATCTATACTAACAAAAGGGTAGTATGCTAATTAGACCAAACATCTACTGGACATCCTTCCCGACATCCTTCTGGACAAAGCCATGGTGGCGGGGGCCAAGGCAGAGGCGGTTAGGGGTAATCAGGCCAACAGAGGAGAGCAGTTAGGGGTGACCAGGCCGGCAGTTAAGTGGTGGCCAGGCCAGCAGGGGGCCAGTTAGGGGGCAATCAGGCCAGCAAACAGAGGAAATTAGGGATGATCAGGCTAGTAGAGGGGCAGTTAGGGTCGACCAGGCTAGCAGGGGGATAGTTAGGGGGCTGCAAGGCTGGCAGGGGGGCAGTTAGGGTGTGGTCAGGCTGGCAGGGGGTAGTTAAGGGGCAGCCAGGCCATCAGGGGGGCAGTTATGGGGCTACCAGGCCAGCAGGAAGCAATTAGGGGTTACCAGGCTGGCAGGGGTGCAGTGACTGAACAGCGAGGCCTGCGGGCAGGCAATGGGGCTGCCAGGCCAGCAGAGGGGCAGTTAGAGTGCCCAGGATGGCAGGGGACCAGTTAGGGGATGACCAGTCCAGAAAGCAGAGGCAGTTAGGGGCAATCAGGCAGTCAGGCAGGTGAGCTGTTAGGAGCCAGTGGTCCCAGATTGTGAGATGGATGTCCAACTACCATTTTGGGCCTCATCCCTGTGGGGGCTCCCGAGGGGTCCCGGATTGGAGAGGGTGCAAGCTGGGCTGAAGGACCGCCACCCATGCACAAATTTCCTGCACTGGGCTTCTAGTCTATATATCCTATCTAATAAAATAGTAATATGCAAATTGACTGTCACTTGAACACCCAAGATGGCTGCCCCCATATGGTCAAAGATAGCTTCCCCCATGTGGACACAAGATGACCGCCACAAGATGGATAGCAGGAGATGGCAGTTGGGAGGGAGCAGGTCTGCGAGGGAGGGCAGTTGGGGGTGATCAAGCCTGCAGGGTAGGGCAGTTTGGGGTGACCAGGCCGGCAGAGGAGGGAAGTTGGGGGCAACCAGGCTGGCTGGGGACCAGTTAGGCATCAATCAGGCTGGCAGCGGAGTGGTTAGGGGGTGATCAGGCTGGCAGGCAGAAGCAGTTAGGGGCAATCAGGAAGGCAGGCAGGTGATCAGTTGGGAGCGAGCAGTCCTGGATTGTGAGAGGGATGTCCGATTGCCCGTTTAGGCCTGATCCAGGATCGGGCAATCGGACATCCCTCGAGGGGTCCCACATTGGAGAGGGTCAGGCTGGGCTGAGGGACACGCCCCCCTCCATGCACGAATTTCGTGCACCGGGCCTCTAGTATATATATATAAAAAGCCAGAGACCATAATGCCGTCACAACCATAACAACCTAACAACCAATCCCTATGACGCCCACTGCAGCTAGCGAACACAGCCTGATTTAGGGGGTGGGACCAGCCTGACAACTCCCCCCTGTGGCCCCTCACCCAGGCCGCCCCACCCACAGCAGGGACCCCCCACCCTGATCAGGGGTGTGGCCAGCCTGCAAACTGCCAGTGGCCCCAAGCCCAGGCAGGCCCCACAACCAGTGGGGACCTCCACATCAATTGGGGCCCCCATCAGGGATGGCCCCCACCTGTGCATCAGGCTTCTATAGAAATATAAAATCCTACCCGCCACCACTCCAAATCAACCTGCCAAAATTTCCTGAAACCATAAAATTAGATCACTGATTCAGGCTAGCAGTTTAAAGTGTAAAGCCTCATTCACACGTGAGGAATTCCCACCTTACTCCTTCCCCTTGGACTCTATGTCTCAAAGGAGGCATGCATGGTATGAACACACAAATTAAAGCTCAGAAAAGTCACTCTTTTGGGATCCTGTGGCACATACAGGCAGAGACAAACTCATCACCAAAAGCCAAGCACCAGACTGTCTCTTCCTCATCCCATGGCCTCAGCTCCAGAGAGGCACTCCCAATCACAGGATACAAGGAGTGAACTGTCTCAAATCTTCGCAGAGACAGGAATGCTCAGGAGGCCAAGATAATAGAAACCTAAGGACCTAAATACTGGGTCCACTCAGCACAAGGCCAAGGGGAGCTCAGACCAATTTGTTACCCGGATGCAATCTGCCATCCTGGGGCCACAGTGCGCTCTGGAGTATGTAACTGCATGGGGTGCTCTGGAGGAGGAGGGCTCACCCCAACCCCTGAGCCCCAGGAGCTCGACTGCCTGAATCACCTCCCCCACGCACTCAGCCCCAGCTGTGCCAGCAAAGCCCCATTGCTGGGGCGGGATCACAAGGGGAAGACTGGGGGATGGTTGGCCACATGTTCTGGAATCTCAGACACGAAGTGTAGGGGGCTCAGCACTTCGCTATGGACCCCTCCCACTAGACACCTGGGATAGCAGGGTCTGGGGAAGAGACTTAGTCTATACTCACCTTCTCGGACCCTACCTGATTCCATAGACCCTTTCCCCTATTCTGGCATCTGCTGGTCCCTCTTACTCCCCCAGTACTTCCAAACCTTCCTATGCTGACCCCAACTCTCCTTCTGTACCAGCTCTCTCTCTCTCTCTCTCTCTCTCTCTGTCTCTCTCTCTCTCTCTCTCTCTCTCTCTCTCTCTCTCTCACACACACACACACACACACTCACACACACACTCACACACAGATTTAACCCTCTCCCTCCTCCACCCCCAGTCTTCTACCCCATACTTCTTCCTGCCCTGCTCTGCCCACCTCCATTCTGGCCTCCTGCCCCACACCACCTAGCAGCCCTGTTTCCAGGATAAATGGTTAGAACAAATATTCCCTTGGCCAGAAGAGACTCTCCAGGGAGCTGCATGCAGAAAGTCGCTCCCAGTCCTATACCTGCAACTGCTCTGTCCTGCTAGATGCCAATCAGAAATTATGTGTCTGGACACAGAGGGTAGCAGAAATAGGCTGCTGTCCTTTGAAGCCCCTCATCAGGAGGAAGCTCTCCCGCGCCCCCCTCCCAAATAACAAGTTTACCATGCTGCCTCCCTTATCACTTTCAGCAACCCTCCTTTGCCCCTTTCCCTGGAAGTGGAAGGATTGGAGCACATCTATATACATAAAAGAGTAATATGCAAATCGACAAAACAGCAGAACAATCAGAAGGACTGCTCTACCAGTCACTATGAGGCGCACTGACCACCTCTCGGTCCCTCCCCCTGACCAGCAGGCTCCGATCCTTTGATGGCAAACAGGGAACTGGGGATGGGTGGAAGCAGCTGCCTGCAGCCAGGGAAGATGGCCCTGATCACAGGCCAGGCCTTGGGGCCATACCCACTCGCAAACATCATGCACCGGGCATCTAGTTTAATATATAAAATGATTGATAATTTTCACAAAGGATCACAATACATGAGAGTGAGGTAAAGACACCTTAAATTTCCAACCTCTCTAAAATCAGTTGAATAATTCAGGATAACTAGTGAAAATAGCTTAAAATTTTAATTAAGTATGATTCTAGGATTTGGCACACACAATAGCCATCTTTTTCCCAATAAATAAGAAATATCAGAAAGAGACAATTAGAAGATGAGAGATTTAAGAACTTATGGGGATTCTGAAATATAATGAAGGCCATTGATGGATAAGAAGGAGAATCCAACCACATCCAATACAATAGCATAGGAGAGAACCTAGCTGATCATCCTCATAGTGCTCAAGAGGAGCTGTAACCTCAGAGTCATATGGAAAAACAGGGAGAGAGCTGAAAGGGCGGGATTGGGAAGAGAGGCTAAAATGTGCTATTATTAATGGACGCCTGTCCACAAAACCACAGAACTAGTTAGCTCTCAACCCTCACTACACACCTATTCCACTCAATGATACAATGCAGTCAGCACAATACTTTTTAAGCGCAGGGACAAAATTTGGAAGGGTATATTTTTTCTTTTTTAAAATATATTTTATTGATTATTTACAGAGAGGAAGGGAGAGGGATAGAGAGTTAGAAACATCAATGAGAGAGAAACATCGATCAGCTGCCTCCTGGCACACCCGCTACTGGGGATGTGCCCACAACCAAGGTACATGCCCTTGACCAGAATCAAACCTGGGACCCTTGAGTCCGCAGGCTGACACTCTATCCACTGAGCCAAACCGTTTAGGGCAGGTATATTTTTTTCTAAAGCAACTGAATTAATGGTGACTACAGAATTCAGGCTTCTCAAGTGATCTGCCATAGAATAGGCATTATCCAATTAAACTATTGTAAGTTTCAAGGCCTAAAAGCCAGCTTTCAAAATGAAGACTGTCATGAGACAAACCCAGTCACACAGACAAAGCTGCCAATTAGTCTTCTTTAATACAAAACAGTGTGGGAGTAAAAACTCATGGCAGCTTAAAGCTCCTGCTGAACAAAGCAGGTAAAGTCAAAGTATTCCTTCCTTCCTTCCTTCCTTCCTTCCTTCCTTCCTTCCTTCCTTCCTTCCTTCCTTCTTTCCTTCCTTCCTTTCTTCCTTCCTTCTTCTTCCCTCCCTCCCTTCCTCCCTCCATCCCTCCCCTTCTTTCCCTTCCTTTCCTTTTTCTTTTCTCTCTTCTTTTCCTTCCATGGGGATATTGCCCAGTTGGGCATGGGCTAATGATCAGACTTTCCCAGGTAAAGAACCACTGCTAGAGAAAAGAGGACTCTGTAAAGCCTTATAGTGCTGCTGGGACAAACCAGAGGACTTTCAAATGCAAGATTCAATTCCCACAGAACATTAGCTGAATTCCATTATTATGTAAGACTAGACGCCAGGTACATGAAATTCATGCACTAAGGGAAGGGGGTCCCTCAGCCCAGCCTCCGCCCTCTCCCAGTCTGGGAGCCCTCAGGGGGTGTCCAACTGATGCAGAGGCAGGAGAGGCTCTATCACCGCTGCACTCGCCAGCCTTAAGCTAAGCCAGCTTCTGGCTAAGTGGCTTTCCCCCTGTGGGAGTGTATTGACCACCCAGGGGCAGCTTCTGCATTGAGCGTCTGCCCCCTGGTGGTCAGTGTGCAACACAGTGACCAGTCATTCCACTGTTTGGTCGATTTGTATATTATCCTTTTATTATATAGGTTGGTAGAACACTACTTCATGGCAATGTTCAGTTGCATTTGTTTGTCTAGTTCCCATATTGTTTTATTTCCATTATTAAAACCATTTTTCCTATACATAAGATATAATTTCACTCTCACTACTTTTAAGATCCTCTTTCTTTGTCTTTTACTTTCCAAATTTTTTTATGCTGTATCCTACCATGGATTTCACTGGATTGATCCTACATAATGCTCTTTCAGCTTATTTCATCTGTGGGTTTATGCCTTTTGCCAAATTTGTAAATGTTTCAGGCATTATTTCCTCAAATACTTTTCCAACCTTAAATTCTTTCTCCTACATTTTAGGATGTCAATGTCTTGGATATTACATATTTTCTTAAAACTCCTCATATCCTTGAGGCTCTATTCATTTTTTCATCCTATTTTCATTCTGTTGTTCAATTTGGGTATTTTTTTTAGGGTTCTATCTTTAGCTTCACTCATTTTTTTCTGTTGTCCCCACTATTCTGCTCCTGAGACCATTATTGAGTTTTTATATACAGGGTGGGGCACAAGTATGTTTACAGTTATGAGGACAGGAAACACAGAGTTCATTTTTGTATTATTATTTATTAACTAGAGGCGCGGTGCACATTTTCATGCACCAGTGGGGTCCCCTGGTCTGGATAGGGTCAAAACCAGTTCTCTGACATCCCCTGAGGGGTCCCAGATTAGGAGAGGTTGCAGGCCAGTCAAAGGGACACCACTGGTGCACGATAGGAGGCCATGGAAGGACGCGAGAGGTTGGCCAGCTGAGATGGGACCACAGGAGGGTTCCAGGGGATGTACAGTCTGTCTTGCTCAGTTCTGATCAGCTGGACTCCAGCAGCAACCTCACATACCAGTCAGAGTATCTTCCCCCTGGTGGTCAGGGTACATCATAGCAACTGGTCGACCAGTCGACGGTCTGCTCCCTGATGTTCAGTGCACATCATAGTGAGCGGTTGAGCGGCCTTAGCATATCATTAGCATATTATGCTTTGATTGGTTGAATGGCAGATGAGACAACTGGACACTTAGCATATTAGGCTTTTATTATATAGTATCATTGTATTATTTTCCATACAAACACCTGTAAACCTATTTTTGCCCCACTCTACATTGCTAATTGTGTGTTTCAATTCTAAAGTTTCTAAGCGATTCTTCTTTATATCTTCTTATCTCCTTGCTGGAACTTTCTATCATTTCATTAGTTTCCAGCAAATTTGCAAGTGCTCATTGAAATATGTTAATGATGGCCACTTTAGATTCTTTGAAGGGTATTTCTAACATCAATGTTAACTTAATGTTAGTTAATTTTTTTGATGTTATGCTAGTATGATGGGCGCGTGCACAAGCACACGTGTGCATGTGTGTGTACCATTTTATTGGTTTTTTCTAGTTAAAGAGTGATTAAATTAGTTAATATATATACTCTGACTTATTTATAGTAAACATTTTTTCACTTTGTTTTAAATGAACTTTGAAGGGAAGACATATTACTTTATAATGTTGTGACAAAAAGGGAGCGACATACTAAACTTGACAAGCTCAGGGAAGGCATACATGGTCAGTCTTATAAACTCAGAGACATAAAGTAAGCACATCAGATGGTCTGAAACTTAAAATTTCTAACTAAAAGGGAATCTTGGTGTTGATTCATGTCCTAGGCAAGTATCTTCCTTACCAAAGGTCAGATTTTATCTTAACTGAGCCTGTAGATTGTCCTTTTGCATCTAAAATAACATACCTTTAGAATGTCAGAGTAATATTTTCCAGACCCCTCATGGCACAACTACTGCACCAGAGCTAGAGACCAGAGAACAACTCACTGCTATCTTGTTCCTGCATACCATCTCCATGTGCACTCAATGTTCATTATCAACCCTCCTGTACCCACCAGGGTAAAGGAAGTGTGTGTCTATTTGTATTACTTTTGATCCAGTCTCAGAGATTTCCCAGCTTTGCTTTCGCCAGTTTACCAATGAATTTTAAGTAACCACCCCTAAGGTCTCTCCTTTGATTCTGATGCACAAATCAGCAAGAAAACTACTATTCCCCAGAACGTTTTCTCCATCCTTTTAGGTTTTGCTTCCCAGCAATTGTTGTCAGTTTGGCTCAAGGAAACTCTTACAAGATTTTTTTTCTTAGACTAGACATTATTTTGTGGACAATGTAGTCAGAACCAGTATGCTCCTTTGTGAATATTATTTTCATGTAAAAATGTCTTCTGTCATTCTAAAATGTTTACTCATTGCCTTTTTCTTATTTTTCATTTCTTAAAATGCTGTTTCTCAATAGAAATCATTTTAATTAAAATATAAGATAATGCCCTAGCCAGTTTGGCTCAGTGGATAGAGCTTTGGCCCTGCAATTGAAGCATCCTGAGTTCAATTCTGATCAGGAGCATTTAACTTAGTTGCAGGCTCAACCCCTGGCCCTGGTCTGGGAAGTAGGGAGGCAACCAATGGATGTGTCTCTCTCAACTCCATGTTTCTCTCTCTGTGTCTCTCCGTCTGCTTCCACTGTCTCTAAAAATCAATGAAGAAATATCCTGAGGTGAAGAGTAACAAAAAGCATTGTAATATAATTATGCATTTTTTCCATTCAACTAGTTTTAGTAGTAATAGTTTAAAAATCAGTTATCCATAATGTTCCTTAAATATTTTAAGAAAAATTAAATAAAGCTTAGATTCTGTTTTATTACTGTGTCTTATGGAAGGGCCACATTTTTAACAAATACATTATGCTTTGGAGAAAGAAATAAGCTAATAAGCAAATAAATGTTTTGCTTTGGTTATAACCATATTCATTCTCATCATTACTGAAAGTCTAAATATTTGTTTGTTATCATTATTGCTGTACTTAGTACTCTGATTGCTCCATTCTACATTTTTAGCACATTAAATGATTCATTTTGCCCTTTGTTTACAAAAACTATTGCAGACCAAATTCTAGCCTCATGTGTGAGAAGCCCATTTTAAATATCTATAGGAAAGTTCATAATAAAAAATGATAAGAAGCCAAGTATTCCATTGAACAACAGAAATTATGATTTTGAATCTTAAGACACAGGAACTAGTTTGTAAAAAATAAATAAAAAAATCTTAATCTCTCTCTCTTTATCTGTCTCATACACATACACACACAGATATTCACACACACACACCATATATAAGATCAAGTAAAATTTATATTTACCTTATTATCATCACATATAGTGCCATCAGCTACATAGGTATTATCTGGAATTGTGACTTTTGAATCATTTCTTGTAGCTGCTGACATACATACATGGCCGCCAAGGTAAGTATATTGAACATCAAAATTTCTCGTTTCCGTTATACGTGTATGTGACCAGTCGCAAACTATCTTTCCACACAGGGTGTTACTGGCAATATAAAGCAGAGAAAATTCCCCGTATGTCACTTTGGGACACAATTTATTAGATAAATAATGATATAAAATATGAGAATAATTCAAAATGTTACTCAGATCATAACACCAAAGCTATTCAGAGCATACACTATATTATTAAGTGCAACATATAAATTAATCCATATGTACTAAATTCATCTCTCACTTGAATTAGGTGACTCATTGCAGAAAACACAGACACAGAAACACATACGTGCTTTTGGAAAATGGATAGTTTTTAAAATACACACAAAAAAGGACATCGCGTTGTACGACAGTTTCCAAAGTCATCTCCCAGGAAATTCACTTCTTCTGCACATAGATACGTTCCACCTTTAGCAACTGAAAATAAAAAGTTACAATTACTCATCTTACAAAAATTAAAACTAAAGTGTAGTACATTAATACAGAGACATCTAGACAGCAGCAAAATCCAATCAATGCCATCTACTACAAGTATTTGATGTCTCCCACTGACATTTTCAGAATGAGAAACACTCCCAAAAACTACCCCCTTGAGAAGAGAAAATGTGGCACCATCTTGCAGAAATGGCTTAAATGTCACTCATTTACTTTCTGATATACAATTCTAATAATCTACTCCCTGTATACCAATCCCATGAAATTCGCCTAATGTCCTCTTCTCTTGGTCTTATATTTACTAAGCTCATTTTGCTCTTGACATAATTCAAAGGTATTTGGATTTGCAAATTTATTTTCAAATTTGGATTTAAATAAACAATATACTTATGTGGATTTTAGGGTGAGTTGCTGACTTTAGAAAAACACAGTTCCCAAATGAACCCCTGAAAAAAAAAAACACAGAGTTATTACATTTTCCAAATAACTCCGCACACTGTCTAGCTGGATCTCGACATATCCCCTTATAGCAAAAGGCGGTTTTATTGTTACATGGTTCTAAATCAATAGCTTTCATGTCTGGCACACAAAACTCAGATACTCCAGTGCAATATTCTGGAAAATCACATGGATCAATGCTTTTCCGACATATACGTCCTCTTGGGAGTAACTGTGAGGAAAAAAAATGGGGGGGGGGGGCGGGCAGGGGTAACAAATTAATTCAAATGACTTGAAGTACTTCCCACATGGCAATGAGTCAAGTCTTACCACACTACTCCAAGCAAGGTATTATTATCTGCTATTATAATTTACATAAACTGTCATTATAGTTAAGAATCATGAGAGGTTAAATGAAATATCAAAGATCACATACTACTCAGTACTGGAGCAAGAGCGGTATAACTCAGATTCCTGACTGATGCTATTGACATTAAGCACCGCCACTGTGCTTATTATCCACTGAGCAGGATACCCTACTTTTGAAATAATTATTCTATGCTAACCTATTATGAAGTTTAATTGAACATGAACATAATGGCACCAGATCATGTTCTCACACCCAACACCAAATTCAGAAGCAAGTATATATGTGATGTTCTGAAAGAAGCAGAAATGTTAAACACATAAGTCAGTGTCTTTTTTGTTTTCATCTGAAAATGTTGCATTGACTCTAAAGTAATGTTGAGCTCTCCCATTGTTCCTAGTAACTTAAAATGAGAGAACAATGGTAAATTAAAAGTGGATTCCAGTTGTTGCTCAGGTTTCATGGTTGAGCCTGTTTGAAACAAAGGACACTGTTGATTTCTTTCTTTTTTAATATATACATTATTGAGACAAATATTTTTGTAAAGTATCAACCAAAAATGTAAAAAGTTTAAGTGAGAACATTGTGTTTATAATGCTGATTTAGATTCTATTACATCTTTAGCTACTTAAATAAAATTATAAATTTACTTAAAAGTTCCAGAAAACTAGACCAGAAAGAACCCAGAAGTCCATCAATTTTCACCTCAATTTTTAAAAAGGATCTAGTTAGTGAAAGCGTTCATAGTTGTAATGCTGTGGTTATACAAAATACTTCAAGATCAATAGAAAATATCTAATATCAAGGTTCGCATATTTGTTTTTCAACTTTGGATTCTTGGGGACTAATTAGACTCCTGAAATTCTGTCCTAATCCTGATACTAGTCTTAATCATGTTTCTAAAATATGGCTGAATGGATATCATTTTCATTTCAAGAAATTTTTCTTTCAGGACATACTCCACCTCTACCAAGAGAGATTATGAATTTTGAATCTGCTCTGACTCAGGATGATAATCAGAACACTTCTCCATAGACACAGGGAATGGAACAGTGGAGGAAATTTAATCTAGCAGGATCAGTCACGTTTTCTTTTATTAAGCATAGAGACAGATGTTGGGAAAGAAAGGATCTCTCTACTCATCTGAAATATTGTACTGTGGACTAGACAGCCAGGAAGCACAATGAGCTATCTCTGTTACACATGCAGAAACCTTGTTTGAGAACTGTCAACAAAATTGCAAGGATATGCAATAGATGTATAGAATAAGAATTCTATTGTTCCTATTTGAAATAGTCACTTGAGCACTAAGTGAGACTCATCTTTACCTAAGCTTTATAAGTATTTGTTTGTTTTCCTTTGCTTGGACATTATCAAGATACAACCTTTTGTGACAGCAAGGTTGGACCTAGGCAGTATTACGGTAATTGAAATAAGTCAGTCAGAGAAAGACAAATACCATATGATTTCACATATTTGCATGTGAAATCTAATGAACAAATTAAAGAAATAAACAAAATAGGAACAGACTCATAAATACAGACTGACAGCTGTCAGAGGGGAAAGGGGCTGGGCACGGGGTAGAAAAGGTGAAGGGGTTAAAGAGTACAAATCGGTAGCTGCAGAATAGCCACAGAGATGCAGTTTGCAGCACGAGGAATATAGTAAAACATGTGGAGAAAACTGGGTATGGGGGCAGGTGGGCCACAAGGAGTCCACTCTGTGAAGTGCATGGTTGTCTGACCACTTTGCTCTACATCTGAAACTGGTGATGAATGGAATTAAACTCTGGCTGATCTCTATATATAAACCCCTAATATGCAAATAGACTGAACAGGAGAACAAACAGACAACTGAACCAGACGCTCTGATATGCACTGACCACAGGGCTCATGCACAAAACATGGTGGGTGTCGACCACAGGGGGATTGTGGAGCAGGTGGGTGGGGACACCATACCAGGTGAGGTGCCAGTTGCTGTCATTGAAATGAGCCTCTGGTGATTACTGAAAATTCTTTACATCCAGGCGCCACAGCCCCACCCAGCACTCACACCTGCTGTCAGCACTGGACCCCTCCCACCTGCTGCCAGTGCAGGAGCCTTTACTCACTCCCAATGCTGGTGCCAGGCCTCCTCATACCCGCTGCCAGCGCCACAGCCACTACTTGCACCCAATGCTGGCACCAGCCCCAATCATTCCACACCATCAGTAGGAGCGAGCCTGGCCAGCACCATCAGCCCATGGGAGCGGGGTTGCCAGCAGACAGGGGACTGGGCTGGAGCACAGAGGATGGGCTGAGACCTGCCCCTGTGCCCACTGCAGCCTCGGGCCCACTGTTCCTTTCAAGGTGCACATATTTCTGCACTGGGCCCCTAGTAATAGAATAAAATACTAAAGTGCTAAGTGTTGGTTATGGTTTGATTTATTTTCATTATAAAAAAAATTCCAGAATATGTTGATAGTTTTCTTTTTTAACCACTATTTAGAAAATTAAAGAACTCTTCAGCTTATTCTTCTCAAAAGTAAAGTCATGTAATGTCAAATGATATTTTAGTCCCTTGATATATAAATAACAAAAGCTGTATATCTAGAAGTTTTCACCTTTGTTGTTCCACTATGACATTAAAATTATACTATATCTAAGGAGTGAAAAAAATAGTATTAGAAGCAAGCCTTTAGTATTAGAATATAGTATTAGAAGCAAATTTTTAGTAAGCTTCAATCTAAAGTCCACATATAGATAGAATGCTAATATCTTTTAAAATTTCAGAGATAAATAAAGTATATATAAGAAATTCATAAATATCATTTTGTGCAAATTTTTAGAAAAGATACAACTGACCACTACATAATGTATATTTAAGAGTGCCAATTAATTTTTTTCAATTTCATATAGAAATGTCTGTGTACTGGTTAGAAACAAGTTATTCATTGCTATGTTTCAGTAAAACAGCTGGTTAAATTATTGTCTTCCATATCTTTGCACTTGGATTTATTTCAATCTAAATAGAAATCCTACCTAATAAAATGGTAATATGTAAATTACCATCACTCCGCTATGCCCACAATTGGACCAGCGGGAGACGCAGGGGGCGGGACTTGGGGTGGCTGGGGTAGCTGATTGGGCCAGCGGGATGGTGAGCTCACATCGCCAATGGGAGCGTGAGCTCAGCGTCTGCGCCATGGCTGTGCTGTGGCACAGAAGGGGCCTCTCTAAAACCAACAGTGTGTGAATAGGGTACAAAAAAGTAGCATATGTGAAAGATGTGTATAAACAAGTTTTTTAAAAACTGAAGTAGAAAGAATGCACAAAACACAAAAATTTCATGAGGTAAAACGGTTATATTTAGAAAGCTTACCAGACAAGTTTTTTTGTCACAGCATGGTCCATTGCCACATTCTGCAAATTTAATGAATGTACAATTTTCAGTAAAACAGCATTTTTTAAAATCACATTCCTGAAAGCAAATACAATCAAATTAAATAATTAAAATTTGCCATCAAATAGGTAATTTTATTTGTCAAAATAAACTAATGTTTGTCTCTAAGTTAATGAGAATTACAGTATAATTTTTACTTCTGTATTTATTTATAGTACTGCTTTGTTTGAAATTATGATATTTTTAGTATAGAGGACAATGGTAATACATTACGCATAATTCCATGCTCAAGAAATTGAACTGTTAATTATTCTTTGCAATTAATTTTCAATCCCCTTTGGTTTTGTAAACATATACATACACAATGAATTTCTACATTTATATTTTTTTATTGAATACATTATAAGTACATTTCCATATCAAGTCTTCTCAGGAAACAATTTTGCAAATGTATAACGAGTTATGATTGTGACAAAATAGAAGTTGCTAAATTATAATATTTTGGTATTATAAGAAATGTTTCAGAGAAAATTGTTGTCATCATTTGCT
The DNA here is from genome assembly GCF_027574615.1 of Eptesicus fuscus. Lineage (NCBI taxonomy): Eukaryota > Metazoa > Chordata > Mammalia > Chiroptera > Vespertilionidae > Eptesicus > Eptesicus fuscus. The sequence continues at coordinate 80,272,905 of NC_072480.1, forward strand.
TAGCTCCAAATGGAAGAAAATTTCACCTATAGACCTGGAGAACATAATACTAAATAAAATAAGACAGTGAGTGAAAGATAAAGCCTATATAATAAAGAGGTAATATGCAAATTGACCATCACTCCAATACACAAGATGGCCACCCCATGTGATCAAAGATGACCGCCCCCATGAGGACACAAGATGGCCACCACAAGATGGCCAGCAGGAGAGGACAGTTGTGGGCAATCAGGCCAGCAGGGGAAGGCAGTTGGGAGGGACAAGGCCTGCAGTGGATGGCTGTAGGGGGGGACCAGGCCAGCAGGGGAGGAAAGTTGGGAGAGTACCCAGGCCTGCAAGATAAGGCAGTTGGGGGTGACCAAGGTCTGAAAGGGAGGGCAGTTGAGGGGGACCAGGACAACAGGGGAAGGCAGTTGGGGGCAACCAGGCCTGCAAAGGGAGGGCAACTGGGGGGCACCAAGCCTGCAAGGGGAGGGCAGTTGGGAGTGATCACACCAGCAGGGGAAGACAGTTGGGGGCAATCACGCCTGCAGGGGACGGTAGTTATGGGTGACCGGGCAGACAGAGGAGGGCAGTTGGGGAGGGACAAGGCCTGTAGGAGAGGGCAGTTGGTGGCGACCAGGCCGCAGAGGAGGACAGTTGTTGGGGGGGATACCCAGGCCTGCAGGGGATGACAGGGAGGGGCAACCAGGCCTGCAGGTGAGTGCAGTTAGGGGCAACCAGGCTGGCAAGGGAGGACAGCTAGGGGTGATCAGGCCAGCAGGGGAGGGCAGTTGGGGGCAACCAGGCCTGCAGGAGAGGACAGTTAGGGGCAACAAGACCAGCAGGGGAGGGCAGTTAGGGTAATCGGGCCGGCAGGGGAGCAGTGAGGCATCGGTTAGGCTGGCAGGCATAAGCAGTTAGGGGCAATCAGGCAGGCAGGCAGGCAAGCAGTTGGGAGCCAGCGGACCTGGATTGTGAGATGGATGTCTGATTGCCCATTTAGGCCCGATCCCACCGTGGACATCCCTCAAGGGGTCCCAGATTGGTGAGGGTGCCAGCTGGGCTGAGGGACACACACCTCCATGCACAAATTTTGTGCACCAGGCCTCTAGTACCATATAATTTCACTCATATGTGAAAGTAAATGAACAAACCGAGCTACCAAGCAAAATAGAATCACATTCATCAATAGAGAGCAGGTATTCACCTCTGGTGTGATGGGGTAGTTGGGGTGATCAGAAAGGTTGGTTGGGAGTTGAGGGATTGAGCAAAAAAGAAAAGGAAATAGAGAAAGAGAGAAAAGGCAGTAATAAGAGGTAAGTTATGTCAGTAAAGGCCTATCTCAAGAAACAAGTGAAATCCCAAATAAACAACTTAGCATTCCATATTAAAAAACTAGTAAAAGGGCCCTGTCAGGGTTACTCAGATGGTTCCAGTGTTTTCCAGATACAATAAGCTTGCTGGTTTGATCCCTAGTGGTGGCACATACAAGAATCAAACTATAAATGCATACATAAGTGGAACAACAAATCAGTGTTCAAATATACCCATTCTGTTTACAGTCCTCTTTACAAAACAATACAAATCAATTGGGTTAGAAAACCCCCCAAAAGTTCCATATAAACCAAATGGCCTCTTACAGGGATAAACACCACAAATAGGAGACTGTCCATCTGTAAAAACAAAGAAACAAACAAAACCAGAAGTAGCCCACTTACTGTTTACTTAAATGACAAGATCACTAGAATCCCTCCCTACAAAACTGGTCTCATGCCAAAAAACTTAGTTTACTGGAGAAACAGCATACATATGTGCCTTCTACAATATTGATGATGAACCACTGACACTTCAAACAGTGAATACTAATGAAAATGTGCAAAATATATGAAAAGACCATTTAAGCATAAGAAAACCCAAATCATTAAGATATTCTCAATTCAAAGTTTTATCTAATAAAAGAATAATATGTAAATTAGCTGTCACTTCACAATAAAGATGGCGGCTCCCACAGCCAATAAGGAGGGAATATGCAAATTGATGAAACAAAGATGGTGGCACCTGCCAGAGCCATGGAGCCGGCTGGAGCGGGCAGGAGGCTTGGCTTCCTTGGTCACCCCAGCTTCCTCATTGCTGCCGTGGAGACTGACAGCAGGAACGAGGAAGTCCCACCCTTACAGAATCAGCCAGAATCAGCTGTTGGGTCAGACAGCACTCAGTGGCCTGATAGCCAGGACTCTCAATCACCTGCATCTCAAACCATGACAGCGGGGAGGTGAGACTATGTTGATACAATGTAGCTCTGCGGCCAAAAGATGCCACCATTATCGACAGAAAATATCTAAAGAGCAACATGCATCTGATCTTGAAAGAAGGTGGCACCTGCAAGAGAATGTATCTGAAGAGCATCTATTGGAAAAGCATCTCTCTGAAGCTGAAAAAAGCTGGCATCATTGACAGAAAATGTCTAAAGACCAACATGCTTTTGAAGTTGAAAGAAGGTGGTGGCGATGACAGAATATGTCTATAGAACAGTCATCAACAAGTACTACCAATACTGGTAGGAACTGCCTTCTCAGCGAAAATGGAGTACATGAGGATGCAATTCTCGAACATAGTTGTGGTGGAATGACTGTTAGATGCCAATTTTGCCTATCACTAAATTTCTCTGATGAATAACCATCTGATGGGAAATTTACTTGATGTTGTAGCAAAGGTAAAGTCTGTCCAAATAATATACATTTTCCAGAATACCCAGCATATTTTAAAAGATTAATGACAAATGAAGATTCTGACAGTAAAAATTTCATGGAAAATATTCGTTCCATAAATAATCTTTTGCTTTTGCTTTCATGGGTGCAAATATTGCATCGCCATCAGGATATGGCCATACTGTTTTAGAATACACGGACAAATTTATCACTGGAACTTTACATTCTTCAGATGGTGTTTCTTGGAATTTTGCTCAACTCTATATTTTGGATATAGCCAAAGCGACTAGTAAAAGATTAGCAATGCCTGAAAATCAGGACTGCTCAGAAAGAATCATGATCAACAACAACCTCATGCATGAAATAAATGAATTAACAAAATTGTATAAGATGCTACGTGAGGTAGAAAAGGAAGCCCAATCTGAAGCAGCAGCAAAAGGTATTGCTCCCACAGAAGTAACAATGGCATTTAAATATGATCGTAACAGTGATCTAGGCAGATATAATTCTCTCCTTGTAACTGAGGTTGCTGTCATATTCAGAAACGAAGATGGAGAACATCCTTTTGAAAGGGACTTGCTCATTCATTGTAAACCAGATTCCAATAATCCGAATGCCACTAAAATGAAACAAATCAGTATCCTGTTTCCTACATTAGATGCAATGACATTTCCTATTCTTTTTCCACATGGTGAAAAAGGCTGGGGAACAGATTGCATTAAGACTCAGAGACAACAGTGTAATCAACAATAATACTACACAAAATGTAAGGACACGAGTCACACAAATGCAGTATTATGGATTTCATCTCTCTGTGTGGGACATGTTCAATCTTATTTTAAATGCAGGAAAATTAACTCAACAGTTTCTCTTGGATTCATATTCAAAAATGTAGGCCAATTGGATAAATTTCATCAAAGCAAATAAACCTAAGTTGAGAGTTGAAAAATATAGTGGTTTGATGGATTATCTCAAATCTAGATCTGAAAATGGTAATGTGCCGATTGGTAAAATGATAATACTTTCATCATCTTTTGAGGCTAGTCCCAGAAATATGCAGCAGCGATATCAGGATGCTATGGCAATTGTAACAAAGTATGGCAAGCCCGATTTATTCATAACCATGACATGCAACCCCAAATGGGCAGATATTAGAAACAATTTACAATGCTGGCAAAAAGTTGAAAACAGACCTGACTTGGTAGCCAGAGTTTTTAATATTAAGCTGAATGCTCTTTTAAATGATATATGTAAATTCAATTTATTTGGCAAAATAATAGCTAAAATTCATATCATTGAATTTCAGAAACGCGGACTGCCTCATGCTTACATATTATTGATATTAGATAGTGAATCCAAATTATGAACAGAAGATGACATTGACCATATAGTTAAGACAGAAATTCCAGATGAAGACCAGTGTCCTTGACTTTTTCAAATTGTAAAATCAAATATGGTACATGGACCATGTGGAATACAAAATCGAAATAGTCCATGTATGAAAAATGAAAAATGTTCAAAGGGATATCCAAAAGAATTTCAAAATGCAACCATTGGAAATATTGATGGATATCCTAAATACAAATGAAGATCTGGTAGTACCACTTCTATTAGAAATAAAGTTGTCAATAATACTTGAATTGTCCCTTATAACCTGTATTTGTGCCTCAAATATAACTGTCATATAAATGTCGAAGTCTGTGCATCGATTAAAAGTGTCAAATATTTATTTAAATATATCTATAAAGGACATTACTGTGCAAATATTCAAATTTCTGAAAAAAACATTATCAATCATGATGAAGTACAGGACTTCACTGACTCCAGGTATGTGAGTACTCCTGAGGCTGTTTGTAGACTTTTTGCAGTGCAAATGCATGACCAATCTCATGCAATCACAAGATTAGCTATTCATTTGTCAAATAACCAGAATTTATATATTCATGCTGATGATTTTGATGAAGTTTTAGAGAAGGCTAAAAGGCATAACTCAACTTTGATGGCTTGGTTCTTATTGAATAGAGAAGATTCTGATGCACATAATTATTATTATTGGGAGATTCCACAGCATTATCCTAGCTAATAAAAGAGTAATTTGCAAATTGACCATCAATCCAACAAGATGGCCGACCCCACGTGGACACAAGATGGCTGCCACAAGATGGTTGGCAGGGGAGGGTAGTTGGGAGAGACCAGGCCTGCAAGGAAGAGTAGTTGGGGGTGATCAGGCCAGCAGGGGAGGGCAGTTAGGTGTGACTGGGCTGGCAGAGGAGGGCAATTGGGGGCAACCAGGCCTGCAGGAGAGGGCAGTGGGAAGGGACCAGATCTGTAGGGGAGGGCAGTTAGGGGAAACCAGGCCAGCAGGGGAGAGCAGTTAGGGGTGATCAGGCTAGCAGGGGAGGGCTGTTAGGGGTGACTAGGCTGTCAGGGGAGCATCGATCAGGCTGGCAGATAGAAGCGGTTAGGGGCAATCAGGCAGGCAGGCAGGCAGGCGTGTGGTTGAGAGCCAGCAGTCCTGGATTGTGAGAGGGATGTCTGACTGCCCATTTAGGCCCATCCAGGATCAGGCCTAAAGAGGTAGTCGGACATCCCTCGAGGGGTCCCAGATTGGAGAGGGTGCAGACTGGGCTGAAGGACACCCCCGATCCCATGCATGAATTTCATGCACTGGGCCTCTAGTCTTAATAATAAAAGCCCAGGATTGTAACGACCAATCACAACCAAAGGTTGACCAACCGGAAGTCAGTGCTAGGTTGCCATGCAGGGTGGGAGTCAGTCCCTGGTGGGAATCAGTCAGGGCCGTGCTGGTGAGAGTCAGTCCTGGTGAGGAGCCAGTCTCAGGCAGGAGTCAATTAGGGTGGGAGTCAGTCCTCAGTCCTTGCAGGAGCCAGTCCAAGTGGGGTGTCAGTCCCAGGCATGAGCCAGTGGGGGGTTGGGGGAGTCCCTGGCGGGAATCAGTCAGGGTGGGATTCAGTCAGGGTGGGAGTCAGTCCGTGTGGGAGTCAGTCCTGGGTCATGTAAGTGGAAACCTTAAGAAATAAAAACAAGGCAGACCTATCCTTCCACATGGGGAGATATTGGCAGAAGAATAGCAGGGAGCCAGAACTCCCACCATCTCATAACAATAATGAATACCCATCTCCCCCTGCCCCCGCCACCCCCCCCCCCCACACACACACACATGTACAAACCTTGGGCCAAGTGGGGAACTTGGACTTCTACTCTCTTCTTGAAATAATGAGGTGGCATCTCACCCTTCTCTTACCAGAGCAGTATCAAAGCAAAGCCAAATAAAATGGGGTTGAAAAATATCCAGAGTTTCATAATGCTCAAAATTTCTAGGATTCAATTATCAAATTATTCATACAAAGAAGCAGAAATATCTAGAACTGAATAAAAAAAGATAATAGATACTAACACTGAGATAGTAGAGATGACAGAGTTATTTGATAATAAGTTTAAAACATGAGTGATTTTGAACATCCTTAAATGGGGGGGGGGGAAAGTTATGGCAAGTAAATAGGAAGTCTCAGCAAAGAAAATGAAGCTATAAAGAAGAAACAAATGAAAATTATAGTACAGAAGAATATAATAACTAAAATAAATAACGCAGTGAATAGGCTCAAAGCAGAGTGGATGGGACAGAGGAAACACTCAGGGAACTAAGAAATATAACAATAAAAATATCCAATGAGAACATGGGCTTGAAATACAACAACAGAAAAAGATCAGAACCACAGGAACCAGTAGAGTCATGACAACGACAGAAAGGAAAAAAGAAAGGAAGGAAGGAAGGAAGGAAGGAAGGAAGGAAGGAAGGAAGGAAGGAAGGAAGGAAGGAAGGAAGGAAGGAAGAAAGAAAGAAAGAAAGAAAGAAAGAAAGAAAGAAAGAAAGAAAGAAAGAAAGAAAGAAAGAAAGAAAGAAAGAAAGAAAGAAAGAAAGAAAGAAAGAAAGAAAGAAAACTACAACATTTGGAGTCCAGAAAGAAAGAAAACTACAACATTTGGAGTCCAGGAAGAAATAATGGCTGAAAACTCTTCTAATTGGTAAAAAGACAGAAATCCTCAATTTTAAGAAGGTGAGCAAATACAAAATGAGATAAACCCAAAGATATCAACACCCACATCATAGTCAAACTTCTGAAAAATAAAAACCAAAAATCTTGAAAGTTCTGAATGACAAATAATACTTTATAAGGAAAAAGTAATTCTCATGACAATAGGTTTTCCATTAGAAACCATAAAATCTAAAAATAAAAGAATTTTCAACAGAGTCCTATTTCCAATGAAAACATCCTTCAGCTATATGGAGAAAATCAAGGCACCTCAGGTAGAGAAAACACAAATGTAAACAAGAACTGATAAAGATTAATATCCAAATGTCAAAAAATATATAAAATATATTCAATATCATCTATCCAGGTAAAGTCAAGCTTATTCCTCCATTACTTATTTACCAGGATAGCTAAAATTAAATAGGTTTGTAATATTAATTATTGGCAAGTATCTGCAGGACCTGGAACTCTCATTCACTGCAGGTGGTTGTATAACTTGGATAAAAGGATGCAAAACTGTATCTACTAAATCTAAACATATGCCTACAGCGTGAGTCATTAAATTTACTGCTTTATATATCCAAAAGACATGAGCATATAGGTCTTCAAAATCATATGTGAAAGGATGTCTAGCATACCTTTATTCATAATATTTTAAAATTAGAAACAACTTACAAATCTGCCTACAGGAAAATAGAAGAATGGTAGTAAATTCAAATAATATAACACTACACACCTACAAAAAAAAAGAATAAAATCCTGATATGAAGAAGAATAATGTGAGTTAATTTCACAGATATTATGTTGAGCAAAAGAAGTGAGACACAAATGAGAATACATCATATAAATCCACTGATATGAATTTCATGAACTGATGGCACTATCAATGATTATAAAGGTCAGAAAATTAAGAAATTCTTAGGGTAGTAGTCAGAAAGGGGAATGAAAGAAACTTCTAAAATCTTGAGAAAAATATTCTACATCTTATATTGGGTGTTACATATGTAAACAAGTTTGATCTCTACATTTACATTTCATGCACAGGTGGAGTTAAATATAAGTGTTTTCTAGCACTGAACGTCACTTATTATTTGAGCTTGGTTTCTTCAACTTTCAGAGTCCATGCTAATCTCCATTATGTCATATTACCATCTGAAGCTAAATAGTGCCATCAAGATCTAATTCTACAGCTCAGTAACCCTAAAAATTGAAATAGGATTTATCCTGATTAAGAGCTCTGAAGAAATCATACTAACAATTAATATAATTCACCAAATATTCTGCATAAAGTATCATCTCAAATGGAGTATCATTTATGATTCAATAATTGGAATTTAAGAGGAAGTAAAAGAGTAGGTCTTTTGTTTATTCTCATAGTTGCAGGACTCAGTAGTAATTCTGATAAACTATTGAAAAAATAGGTGTTTAATTTTTTCTACAAATATTTAAATTGTTTGGGTAATACCAAAAGACTATAAATTTTTAGCCTAAACATACTTTAATATATTTTTATTGTTAATTTTAGAAAAGAAGGGAGAGGGAGATAAAGATAGGAACATCAATGATGAGAGAGAATCATTGATAGGCTTCTTCCTGCATACCCCACACTGGGGATCTAGCCTGCAACTCCAGCATGTGCCCTGACCAGGAATCGAACTGTGACTTCTTGGTTCATAGGTTGATGCTCAACCACTGAGAAACACCAGCCAGGCAGCCTAAACATGCTTTAAAAAGTGACTGTCATATATTGGGAAATGAGACATTAAAGTATTATGTAATCCTATATAATAAAAGGCTAATATGCAAATTGACCAAGCAGCAGACGACCCGTCACTATCACATGCACTGACCACCAGGGAGCAGATGCTCAATGCAAGAGCTGCCCCTGTGGTCAGTGTGCTCCCACGGGGGTAACGCCGCTCTAACCAGAATCCCTGAGCTGGGATCACTGCTGGCAAGTGCAGCAGTGGTGGCAGGAGCTTCTCCCATGGGGAGCGGGCCTAAGCCATCAGTTGGACATCCACCAAGGCCTCCTGGACTGTGAGAGGGCACAGGCTGAGCTGAGAATCCTCTCCCCACAAGTGCACAAATTTCATGCACCAGGCCTCTAGTGTGTTTAATAATTCTTTGTGGACAAAACGCCATAAGAGTGGGAATAAAGTATTAGGTAGACTGTTCACTGTGAGCTTTAGAGAACCAGAATGATATTACCTTAGACATTTGCTTCTGCATGTAAAAGGTGCAATAAGTTTTGATTATCTGTGAACTGTAGAAGGTGTAATTTATGATACATTTTGTGAAGCTGCTAAACACAGAGGATTATTACTTGACGACACTATATGGAAAGATATGATTGACAATGCAATCATCCTTAATAAGTCCAAACAATTACTGCAACTTTTTGCATACATATGTGTGTTTGCATGTCCTTCTGCTGCACACAAATTATGGGATGATAATAAATCTTATTTTATTGAAGATTTCTGTTGGAAATTACACCGAAGGGAAGGTGCCTGTGTGAACTGTGAAATGCATGCCCCTGCCGAAACCGGTTTGGCTCAGTGGATAGAGCGTCAGCCTGCGGACTGAAAGGTCCCAGGTTTGATTCCGGTCCAGGGCATGTACCTTGGTTGCAGGCACATCCCCATTAGGGGGTGTGCAGGAGGCAGCTGATCAATGATTCTCTCTCATTGATGTTTCTAACTCTCTCTCTCTCTCTCCCTTCCTCTCTGTAAAAAGTCAATAAAATATATTTTTTAAAAAAAGAAAGAAAGAAATGCATGCCCCTAACACTATTCAAGAGGTATTCACATTGCATGGAATGAAATGTTCACATTTCAAACTTCTGGGCTATACTTAATTAATGAATGCAAATACATGTGATGAATCATACAAGCGATAACAGGCATAGCTTTTGATAAGTTCTCTGAATAATGAATAGTTGGCAGCCTTTCAGACTATAACTTTAGCCATCGAAGATCAAACTGTACACCCTAAATCCTTTTTCTTGGATGGTACAGGTAGTAGTGGAAAAACATATTTGTATAAAGTTTTAATACATTATATTAGAGGTCATGGTGGTACGGTTTTACCCACAGCATCTACAAGAATTGATGGAAATTTACTTCTTGGTGGAAGAACATTTCATTTCCAATATAAATTACAATTCCATTTAAATGAAACTTCAATTTCTAGACTTGATATAAAGAGTGAAGTTGCTAAAACCATAAAAAGGCCCAACTTCTTATTATTGATGAATAGACCATGGCATTCAGTCATGCTATAAACACCATAGACAGATTACTAAGAGAAATTATGAATTTGAATGTTGCATTTGGTGGGAAAGTTCTCCTTCTCAGAGGGGATTGTTGACAACGTCTCAGTTTTGTACCACATGCTAGGCGATCGGCCATAGTACAAATGAGTTTAAAGTACTGTGATGTTTGGGGATGTTTCAGAAAGTTGTCTCTGAAAACAAATATGAGATCAGAGGATTCTGCTTATAGTGAATGGTTAGTAAAACTTGGAGATGGCAAACTTGATAGCAGTTTTCATTTAGGAATGGATATTATTGAAATCCCCCATGAAGCTCTCTTTGGAAATAGTATATCTATAGATAATATTAAAAATATATCTAAATGGGTGATTCTTTGTCCAAAAAATGAGCACGTTCAAAAATTAAATGAAGAAATTTTGAATATACTCGATGAAGATTTTCACACCTATTTGAGTGTTGATTCCATTGACTCACCAGATCATGCTGAAAAGGAAAATTTTCCCAGCAAATTTCTCCTTTAGGAATTACTCCTTCAGGAATGCCATGTCATAAATTAAAATTGAAAGTGGGTGCAATCATCATGCTATTGAGAAATCTTAATAGTAAATGGGTCTTTGTAATGGTACTAGATTTATTATCAAAAGATTATGACCTAACATAATCGAAGCTGAAGTATTAATAGGATCTGCAGAGGGAGAGGTTGTTCTGATACCAAGAATTGATTTGTCCCCATCTAACACTGGCCTCCCCATTTAAATTAATTTGATGACAGTTTTCCATGATGCCAGCATTTGCGCTGACTATTAATAAATCACAAGGACAAACTCTAGACAGACTAGGAATATTCCTACCTGAACCCATTTTTGGACATGGTAAGTTATATGTTGCTTTCTCTCAAGTTCGAAGAGCATGTGACATTAGAGTTAAAATTGTAAATACTTCATCACAGGGAAATTAGTCAAGCACTCTGAAAGTATTTTCACTCTTAATGTGGTATACAGGGAGATCTACACTAATAAAAGAGAGAGATGCAAATTGACCATACCTCCATGACTCCCACCCACCAATCAGGAGTGAGTATGCAAATTAACCAAACAAAATGGCAGGTTAATTTGCATACACAGGCACAAGCAAAGACTGAAGGCTCTGACCGAGCGAACACTGAAGACTGAAGGCTGAAGAATTGGCTCCACTGCGGCCCGGGTCCCGTGTGCCAGAGGAAAACCGGTGCCGGCAGCCAAATGAAGGAGGGCCTATTGCACAAATCTTCGTGCAACAGGTCTCTAGTATTAGAATAAGTTTAATCACTTTATCAGTCATTGTTTACATCACTGTTGTTTTTATATCATTGTTTTGTTGTTTTTATATCATGTGTTTATTGTTGTTATATCATTTTGTTATTGTTTATTTATTAATAAAAGTATGTATTATTTTCATATACATTTTACTCATTTCCTTTCATCTCTCACACTTCTATTATAGAGAAAGTGCAAATAGCAATATTAAAATGTTTCCTCTAATTAATTCCCTTTCAATGTGCATGAATTTCATGCACCGGGCCACTAGTATACATATATACCTATTGACATAGCAGATTCTCCTTTTGGTATACACCCTTGAGAAATGAAGGCACATGTATAACAGCAGGGATGTGCAAAAACAGTCATAACTACATGAATATTAATAGTCAAGGAGTGAAATAAATTTAAGTTTTCATGGACATAGAAAGGATACATTATAATATTCATAAAATTAATACTTAGAACAATGAAAACAATTGGATTATATCTACATTAAGGAAACTGATAAACATGACAAGTACAATATTGGGTGAAAGACCAATTTACTAAATGATATAAACCATATGATTGTAAATTGTATAAAAGTAGTAAACAGTCAAAAAAAACCACATTGCATAAAGATGCAAAAAGTAGGATGTAAAACTATGATGAAAAGCAAGGTAATGATACAATTACCATCAAATTCTATATGATGTTTTGAAGGAAGAGGCATGTTGTCGAGAGAGAACACACAAAGAACTTCTTTGGCATCAGTAAAATTTGTTTTGGCCTAAGTGTAAATTATTCAGGTGCTTAGAGTTCATTACACTCTCCATCCATACTTCATATATATCCTTCATGTGTATTATATATCACAAGGTAATGATGAGAATGAAAAATATTTATTGCTAAACAATCATAGGTAGAGGAAATTGAAACAATACAGAAATTGAAACAAGAGGACTGTTGTCCTAAAATATAGTTTAAGGAAATAATTTTAGAAGGAATCTTTGACATGTATAAAAAAACTAAAGGGGAAACCAAGATGGCGGCATAGGTTAACACCTAAACTGCTGCCTCGCACAACTTCAAAACTACAACTAAAAGACACATCCAGAACCACAGGAAGGCTGGCTGAGTGGAAATTTTACAACTAGAAGGAAAGAGAAAAGCACACTGAGACTCAGAGGAGCTGCAGGAGGCAGAGGTACTGAGACGCGTGGGCAGAGAGGACTGGCAACTGAGTGTGCGGCTGGCTTTCTCAAGCGGGAGGGAGACAAAAGCTCCCAACTGCACTGAATTCCAGTTCCAGGTGAAATTCTGGGGACCCAGACTCATTCGGGGAGAAACTGACAAGCAGGCGGAACTCAAGGGCGGCTTTCTCTCAGAGGTGCTTGCAGTGATTACCACGGGACATTGAGATACAGGGGCCTATTAGGGCAGGGTTGACGGGAAGCCAAGACTGTCTGCTCTGCCCTGAGACTCCGCCCCATCCAAGCTGAGCACAGAGGCTTTTCCAAGTCTTGTCTCATAAGGGTGTCTCCAGCACAGAAGTTCTCCCAGCGTAGGCACAGCTGATCCTCACAGCCAATTGGCCTGAAGGTCAATTCTTCCCAGTGATACCAACAACAATTAAGGCTTAACTACAACAAGACTGTGCACACAGCCCACAAAGGGGTGCACCAAGAGAGTCCACCTCAGGTAACTGGGGATGCTGAGCCACTGGGCCCTATAGGACACCTAGCACACAAAGCCACTCTATCAACTCAGGGAAGAAGCGAAAATATGGAGACAAAGAAACAGATCACAAATGAAAGAACTGTAGGAAAGCAAATGACTGGATATAGAGTTCAAAACCACGGTTATAAGGTTTTTCAAGAATTTTCTAGAAAAGCCCGATAAATGTAGAGAGACCTGCAAGGATATGAAACAGGACCAACTAGAAATTAAACATACACTGACTGAAATAAAAAATATTATACAGAGATCTAACAGCAGACTAGAGGATCGCAAGAATCAAGTCAAAGATTTGAAATGCAAAGAAGCAAAAAACACTCAACCGGAAAGCAAAAAGAATCCAAAAATATGAAGATAGTGTAAAGAGCCTCTGGGACAACTTCAAGCGTACCAACATCAGAATTATGGGGGTGCCAGAAGAAGAGAGAGAGCAAGATACTGAAAACCTATTTGGAGAAATAGTGACTGAAAACTTCCCCCACCTGGTGAAAGAAATAGACTTACCAATCCAGGAAGCGCACAGAACCCCAAACAAGAAGAATCCAAAGAGGACCACACCAAGACACATCATAATTAAAATGCCAAGAGCAAAAGACAAAGAGAGAATATTAAAAGCAGCAAGAGAAAAACAGTTAGTTACCTATAAGGGAGCACCCATACGACTGTCAGCTGGTTTCTCAACAGAAACTATGCAGGCCAGACGGGAGTGGCAAGAAATATTCAAAAGTGATGAATAGCAAGAACCTACAACCAAGATTACTCTACCCAGCAAAGCTATCATTCAGAATTGATGGTTAGATAAAGAGCTTCACAGATAAGAAAAAGCTAAAGGAGTTCATCACCACCAGACCAGTATTATATGAAATGTTTAAAGTATTTTTTAAGAAGAGGAAGAAGAATAAAAAGGTGAAGATAAAAATTATGAACAACAAATACATATCTATCAACAAGTGAATCTAAAAATCAAGTGAATAAAAAAAATCTGATGAACAGAATAAACTGGTGAATATAATAGAATCACGGGCATAGAAAGGGAGTGGACTGACAATTCTCAGTGGGAAAGGGGTGTGGGGGGGTGCGGGAAAAGACTGGACAAAAAACGTACACCTATGGATGAGTACAGTGGGGGGTGGGTAAGGACAGTGGGGGGGTAAGGGCAGAGGGTGGGGTGGGAGCCAGGTGGAGGGGAGCTATGGGGAAAAAAGAGGAACAATTGTAATAATCTGTATAATAAAGATTTGTTAAATTTAAAAAAATTAAAATTAAAAAATAAATAAAGGAATGGTAGGTAAAATAAAGCAACCATGTTTCAATGTACTTTTTACTATAAAGTGTAAGGTGACAGAAATGAAATATTAACAAACATTGTATATAAACTAGTTGAGTCATAAACACTGTTATTTTCGAAAAGGTATCCCAGATATGGTTAAACGTTAAATAAGCATGATAAAAATGAAAATATAATAAAAATGCTAATTACAATAATGTCTAAGGTGATAATCTTATAAATCAAATACAGATTAAATAATAAATGAAAACAATGTAGATATTGAAGGTAATAATATAGAAAAACCAAATGATAATAGAGAAATATTGGGAACATGATAATGATACAAAGCTGGTGTGTGCATATCGATAGAGACAGAAACAGAGATAGTGATGGAGATAGAGGTAGATATGTCAGACTTTAAAACAGAAAGCAGCATTAGAGATAAGATGATTCACTATTTGATAGTATAAAGTAAATATCTAGGAAGGTATAACTATTATAAAAAGTTTGCATCATATAAAACAACTTCAAAATATAAAGAATGAATTAAGTAAATTCTAGTGAGAAGTAGGCAAATACAACTGTATTATTGGAGGTATCAATATAATTTCTCAAGTGCTGAGAAGTCAGACAATAAAATTACATTCACTTACAATTGCAATGCAAACAATTTATATGAAATTTTCATTATTAATTAGAGAGCCTTCAGATTTTCTAGAAAATCTATATCATTCACATCACAATGGCTAAGTACATGAAGACAGTCACAACAAAATTCACTGATTAATTATCTTACCAAGCACAATTGAAAAAAGATAGCAAGAAATAAATATAACAATAATTAATGATGCATTATGATTTATTCAGTTAAGGTCAACCAAGTTAAAATAAATGAAGTTCCCAGATGCAAGGACTGAAATTAAGAGATGAGGATGTAAACAACACTCATTGTATAATTTTCGGAACCAATACTCACTTGGGAAGAATTCAGGAGATGATTTAGGTGACTATTATTGAGGGTGCTAGTTTTATGAAACAGAAAGGTGAGTGTTGCTACTAATGGTTGCACAATGAACAAAATTGTATTGAATCCATGCTACACTTACTCCATACTTAAATTCTTCCAATGTTTCAAAATCAGGAAGAGTCCATCCTCACATGCCCAATATCTCCATGTCTTAGTTGATGAAATGGTGCAACATTTGACAAAAAGCCCTTCCCTTGTGTTGCACATCTCTATTTATAGCACTATCTGATAAGCGGAAAAACAAGTCTTCAGCTATGCCATTAATGACTGACACTAACCTCTTCAGTGCCACAATCACATTGCTCTCCCGCTTCCACAATTCGATTGCCACATGTTGCTTTTCTTCCTTGGACCACCACTTTGGAAATGGTTTGATTCTGAAGACATTCAAATTCAGGCTGTGAAACTACACGTTTAAATTCATCCACGCTGCAACTGCTAAACAACTTTACACCACGGGAACGTCTAAAATTAAATCACATTCTTCAGATAAATGGAGTAAAATCACTATCAAAGTAATACTCTTCAATATAGCACTATTAATTCTGTGCAACTTCAGTCAGAGAAAAACAAGAAGGAGGGGATAGCGCTTTGATTTTTTAATACAAGTCATAGAAAATGTAAGCAATGAGTTCATTTATATTATAATTTAATATAATGGAATTCTAGCAAGTAGAGGAAGTTAAAGTGACATGAGTTAGAATATATTAAAACACAACAGTGCTTGACACACAAAAGTTCTATTTAAGTAGATGAGTCAATGATTTCTGAGCTCCCAGGTCTGTGAGATTTTTAGAGGCCCCACTGTGTTAATTTATTTTAATTCTGTATTGATTAAGGTATTACATATGTGTCCTTATTCCCCCATTTCCCCATTTGCCCCCGCCCCCTGCTCGTGTCCTCACCCTCCCTAGTGTCTGTGTCCATTGGTTAGGCTTATATGCAGGCATACAAGTCTGGTTGATCTCTCCCCCTCCCACCCACCCTCCACTGCCTTCCCTCTGAGGTTTGAGGGTCTGATTGATGCTTCTCTGTCTCTGGATCTGTTTTTGTTCATCAGTTTATGTTGTTCATTATATCCCACAAATGAGTGACATCACTTTGTTAATTATATTTCCTCCTCCCCTTACTTCATGAGGGTCTTATTTTGTTAGTGAATTGAACCCACCTGTTGGTATCTTTGGTGTGTTTCAGTTTGGGAAATGTAGAATATGCTTTTGTTTTTTTGCTTGTTTCCCTCTTTATTTTGTCAGAGACTTGGGGGGACTAAATTACCATCCGACTTCCATCTTCTCCCTTTTTTAAAAACATAGTTCTCCCTATGTATGGAGCCATCCTCTCTAATTCTAATACTGCCTTCCTTTCTATGACAAGCCCACAAAGCTACATCTTAGGGCACTTCTTTAACTAGTTTCAACTTCTTTCTAAATGAACTGGTCGTGGTTTTCATTCCCATCAATATGCAGATGGCTCAGGCATTCTAGATCCCTTGTCTTCAGAGATCCTGATTATATAACTGTGGACTTAACTCTAATAAGTGACTCAGAGCCCCCAAAATAGCATTTAAAACTGCCTCAAGATTTCCCAATTTCTCCTTTCCTAGAACATTTGCCTTTTTCACTATCTGTTAAGTTGTGATATCCAATAATCTACAAATAATTCTTGCCATTTCCATTTCTCTCAATCTTAATAAATTGCTTTAATTATGAGAATCACCTCCACAATGTTATTATAATATTTTCCCTCTGATGTATTATTCATTCATTTTAAGATAATTTTTATTAGCCATACTGTATAAATCAATTTAAAATGCGGTTTGCTACATTGATCATAAAATCCCACCTCTCACATCATGATTACACGATCAGGCTCTTTCCTACATACCCTATGTTAGTTACTCCTGGACTTCTTCTCCTGACTTAGTGTTCTTTAGCTTCCTTGCATTTCACTTTATTTTCCTTGTATATATGTCCTTATAGTCCAAGCTATGTCTCTTGGTTGTCATTGTTTCCCCTTACGCCCTCAATTTCCTCATAACAGTCTGTTGAGTTTCTCAAGCTTGTTGCCATCCAAGTGTCACTCGCCTGCCCTCCCTGAATGGTATTCAATAAGTTCTTTAGGTAAATGGATTAATTCCTTCTCTTCAAGTCCCTACAGAATTATTTCCTAGGCCACATTACCAGTATTAGAAAGTTTTCTCTTCCCATGTATTCCCTATTTACCTCCTTTTGGGCACCTATCACAAGATGTTTATATTTTGTTTATTCTATGGCCACATTTTTCTTTCCTGTCCCTGATGCACTAATATAAGATATTTAGGACTCACTAACCTTGTTAACCATTGGTAAGGCAAGCACACAATCCTGCAACACAGTCACTGCTCATTACATTTTCAAAATGAATAAATAAATTTCACTTCAAGACTATAGCAAGCCCCAGAAAGTCACTAACAACAAATACTTTCTCTGTGGACTGTCACATTAAATATAAAAATATTAATCACATTTTCTATAATATCAAATCCTAGTTGTGTTTGATAATCTTTAAATAACAACATATTTATTTAATAAAAATCTTTTTACTCATAAGTTATATTGCAAGCAATTATACATCAAAGACTACTACAAACATTTCACCAAAAACTACATAGAGTTTATAGAAACAACACCTTACATTGCTTGAGGATTCATAATGCATGCAGTTCCTGGACAGTAACAATTATAGATGTCATCATATCTTAATCCCAGATTAACTCCAATCAGCTGTGCCATAACAACTGAAAATGCCTCTGAAGATATCCTCTTTGGATACTAAATACAAAAAAAAAAAAAACAAAACAACAACAACAACAACAACAACAACACAGTATTGCTTAAGTTATTTCTCCATCCTTTTGATCATTTCAATTAATAATTTGTGGGCATACTACCTAAATGCAAACACAAATTTAAGAATATAGCATGAAAAAAATTGGTAAATTGTGGTGTGTTTTATTTTTTTTAAGAAATGGTATTTTTAGTCCAAATGGCATTGATAAGAAACGGATAAAATTAATGCTGCTTTTGTGTTTTTATTACCTTACTGATTGAAATCCAAATAATTTAAAAAATGTTTGAGAAGAAACATTGTTTTAGTCAGTATATTATTTTTCCAGTGAATGTTTGAAAAAAATATAGAAATTCTTAAAAGTTAAATTGGAAATCAATTTTGTCTTTATCAATAGTTTTAGGAAAGATGGTTTGTTGCTTTCTTATCATTTTTTCATTATTTGCTTGTTAGCACTATCTATATAAATATATATGGAATATCCCACGCAATAAGAACAAAATATACCACATTCTCTACAAGAGTACATGAACATTCTCCAGTACAGACCACCTGTTAGGCTACCAAACAAGTCTCACAACTTTGAAAATATTGAAATTATACAAAGTATCTTTTCTAATGCCAATGGAATGAATCTACTAATTAATGAGAGAAGAAATTTTTGAAAATTCACATGACTGTGAGACTTCAACAATATACTCTGAAATATTAATGAACCCAAAGAAGTGAAAAGGAAATTAGAAAATACCTTCAGAAAAAATGAAAATTAAAATAGAACATACCCAGACTTATGGGATCCACCAAAATCTGGGCTATGAGAAAAAATTTTAGCTGTAAACACATACATTAAAAAACAAAGAACCATGGCCTGTGTGGCTCAGTTGGTTCAGTGCCATCCCATTCACCAACGGGTCACTGTTTCAATTCCCTGTCAGGGCACATGCCTGGATTGCAGGCTTAAATCCATGGTGGGGAGTAAGCAGGAGGCAGCTGATGGAAGTTTCTCTCTCATTGATGATTCTCTCGCTTCCTCTCCCTTCTTCATTCTCTAAAATCAATTAGAAACCATATTAAAAAAAAACAACAACAACAACAAAGAAGAAAGATCTCAAATGAAAAACATAACATTAAACCTAAAAGAATTAAAAATAAAAGAACAAAATGAACCCAATAAAATAAATAGATATAAAATCTAGAGATGAAAAAATAGGGAGAGTCAAAAACAAAATGTTGGTTCTTTGAAATGGTCAAGAAAACTGGCAGACTGTTAGCTAGAGTAACCAAGAGAAGAAGAGGTAACGCTCCATATAAGGAAAGAAAGTCAGGACATTACAACTAATGTCACAAACATTTTAGAAAAGATTCTAAGAGAACTAGAGGCCAGGTGCACGAAATTCATGCACAGGGTAGGGGGTGTCCCTCAGCCCAGCCTGTACCCTCTCCAATCTGGGACCCCTTGAGGGATATCCTACCGCCGTTTAGGCCTGATCCCAAACGGGCCTAAACGGGCAGTTGGACATCCCTCTCACAATCCAGGACTGCTGGCTCCCAACCTCTTGCCTGCCTCTCCCTGATTGCCCCTAACCACTTCTGCCTGCCAGCCTTATCACCCCCTAACCACTCCAATGCCAGCCTGATCAATGCCTAACTGCTCCCTGGCCATCCTGATTGCTCCTAACTGCCCTCCCTGCTGGCCTGATCGCCCACAACTGCCCTCCCCTGCAGGCCTAGTCCTCCCCAACTGCTCTCCCTTGCAGTCCTGTTCCCCCGCAACTGCTCTCCCCTGCTGACCTGGTCTCCTCTAACTGCCCTCCTCTGTCTGCCTGGTCAGCCCTAACTATCCTCCCCTGCTGGCC
Source organism: Eptesicus fuscus (assembly GCF_027574615.1). NCBI lineage: Eukaryota > Metazoa > Chordata > Mammalia > Chiroptera > Vespertilionidae > Eptesicus > Eptesicus fuscus. The sequence continues at coordinate 80,292,923 of NC_072480.1, forward strand.
TGGTCACCCCTAACTGCCCTCCCCTGCCAGTCTGGTTGCCCCTAATTGTCCTCCCCTGCAGGCCCAGTCCCCCCTAACTGGCCTCCCTACTGGCCTGATCTCCCACAACTGCCCTCCCCTGCAGGCCTGGTCCCCCCCAACTGCTCTCCCCTGAAGTCCTGCCCCCCCCAACTGCCCTCCCCTGCAATCCTGTTCCTCCACAACTGCCCTCCCCTGCTGACCTGGTCTCCCCCAACTGTCTTCCTCTGCAGTACTTGTACCCCCCCCCCCCCACTGCCCTCCCTTGCTGGCATGGTCACCCACAACTGCCCAAAACTGCCCTCCCCTGTCAGCCATCTTGTGGCAGCCATCTTGTGTCCACATGGGGGCAGCCATCTTTGACCACATGGGGGTGGCCATATTGTGTCTTAGAGTTATGGTCAATTTGCATATTACTCTTTTATTAGACAGGATACTGTGGAAACTGTAGGTCAACAAATTGGATAAATATTTCTCTCTGTTAATGAAACATTTTGATGTTGGGGACCTTGATTTCAAATTTTTTAATTAGCTTGTTGATGTCTGTAAAAGCTTCTGCTAAAGCCTAAACACTATATTTTCTGGGGATTTTCTTCTTTTCCTTCTCCTGAAGTTTTCTTTTCTCTTACCTCTTCTTCAATTCTGTGTTCCTGTAGTTACTTCAAATTCTCAGAAACCATCTCTAGGAATTCCTTAGTGTCATCCTCATCCACACCCAGGTTAAAGTTTTCAATGGCAACCACAGCCTTGTTGCATTTTGCGACCTTCCCTCCTTGGCAAAATCTTTCAAGTCATGGAGGAACCTCTTGAGTGTTTTCTTCCCAATGTTACACATACATCACCCCAAGCCCAAGCTAGGTTCTTGATTCCATCATATATATTGTAATATTCCAGAATGGCATCGTCTTCTCAGTGGCTCCTTCACTAGCAGCAATAATTTGGCAAAGGACTTCCTTAGATAGCAGGCCTTAAAATCTGCTATAATTATGTTACCCATTGGAAGAATCAAAGAGGTGGTATTTGGAGGGAGAAACACCACTTTAACATTAAGATAAAGATCACCAACTAAAAGACCATGTCTGGGAGCATTATCAATAATCACCAAAATCTCAAAAGGTTGTTTTTCTCCAAACAGTACTCCATTTTGCTGGCACAGCAATACAGGAGGGAACCCTGCAAGAGTTGAGTCATCCATGACTTATTGCTTCTGTAGGGCAAGGCAGTACATGCTCATTGATTTGCTTAAAAGACAGGGCCACCATTTGTCCACCAACCAGATCTGAAATATCATTGCCGACATGTACACATAAGGAACTGTTTGACATTGAAATTGGGGCTCAAAAGAACTGTTGGCCCAGAAAGGAACTCACTACAGATTAATTCATTTGCCTCCCAGCATAACCATTATGGCTTGTCACATTTTCAGTTCTTATAAGGGTATTTCTTGTATCACATGATCTCAAGCATCTAGGGGAAATAATGAACAACATAAACTGATGAGCAAAAACAGACCCGGAGACAGGGAAGTATTGATCAGACTGTCAAACCTCAGAGGGAAGGTAGAGCAGGGTGGGGGTAAAGGGCAGAGATCAACCAAAGGACTTGTGTGCATGCATATAAGCTTAACAAGTGGTCATGGATGACAAAGGGGTGGGGGATTACATGGAGAGGGGTTTGGGATGGGAATTGGGGGATGAGGACAATTATGTGATACCATAATCAATAAAAAATAAGACCATGGGTTCTCACTGTGCCAGATTACAAAGGATTTCCATTTGTAGCCTGTGACATTGCCCCAAGCAACATTATTATTCTATTCTTAAAAGTCTTCAAACCTCGCATTGACTTTGACTCTTTATGGATAAAGTCTTTTCAAGCATCGATTTCCAGAATAGGGATGTCTTATCCATTTTGAATATTTTCTATGGCAATCAGATTACCTAGAGTTTCCAAGAATTCTTCATCTGTCTTCATATCAGCTCTGGCATTCTCAACACTTACTTGTATATTACACAGTGAATAATGATTCTGGAATTATTGAAACCACATAGAGCTGACAGTAAATCCAACATGGAAATTGGGCCAAATACTGTTTATCATCACAAACAAACTTTTTGCTTTGGCCATGATCATCTTGGTGCAGAGAGAGATACACTTCTGTGTCTGGTCTTCATTGCAGGTCATTGGAAGTTTCTTTTGTTAGTTTTGCTACCTTCCATGAAGAGATCCTTTCACAGCTTCTGTAACTTTGATCTTGTTCTTCAAGATCAGCTGTGATAGAATGAAATGTGCCTGACTGGCAAGCCATAATCATCACTGGTTTTCCTCCTTTGTAGTACTTAATCTTTCTTAATTTTGTTACCAGATCAATTATTCAAAGTGGGTGCTTATAAGCAACAGTGATTTTGTATACTCAGGGGACTTGATGAACAATAAAATATGAGATTAGGTCAAGCACAAAAGAAAATGATGCAATCAAGAAGATGCAGTAACACAAGATGTAGGAGGATGCTAGAGGTATAAAATGGCATAACGTTTCACAGCAAATTCATTTTTATAAGTAGAAATAGTACCCTCTAATATAATGATAAAGGGTATAGCACAGTAAATACATATACCAGTAACATAGTCATTTATTATCATTATCAAGTATTATGTACTGTATAGAACTGGCCTGCTACACTCTTATACAACTGGCAGTGCAGTATGTTTACACCAGCATCACTACAAACACATGAAGTTACGATGGCTATGATCTGACTAGGTCAGTGGTCGGCAAACACGGCTGGTGAGCCACATGTGGCTCTTTGGCCCCTTGAGTGTTCTAATGCCACTTCTTCAAAATAGTCTCGCCCAGGCCGAAAACCGACTTCTGCGCATGGGCCACGAAGTTTCAATTGCACTATACGTGCATATCCACACGTGGTATTCTGTGGAAGAGCCACATTCAAGGGGCCAAAGAGCTGCATGTGGCTCGCGAGCCACGGTTTGCTGACCACTGGACTAGGTGATGGTAATTTGTCAGCTCCATTATAATGTGACCAAAATCACAGAAGATTATATGTGAATGAAGCTGTCCCTTGTTGACCTAAATAACATTATGTGGTGCATGACTATATTCATTATATTTGAGACAAAGCTCAATACCTTACTACATTCACGTTATTAATAAGCTAGAAGAGAAGGACACACACAACTGATCAAGACTGAATCATGAAGAAACAAAATCTAAAGAGACAACTAGTAAGGAGACTGAAGCAGTAATCAAACTTTCAACAACAACAACGAAAACCCAGGAACTTATGGCTTTACTGGTAATATCTACCAAACCTTTTACAAAGATGTAATGCCAGTCCTTCTCAAAATCTTCCACAGAATCAAAGAAGGAATATTCCCAATCTCATTTTATGAATCCATCATTTCCCTGATACCAAAATGTTCAACAAGAAAAAAATTAAAGACCAATATCCCGCTGAATATTAATACAAAAATACTAGCAATCTGAATTCTATATCATATTAGCAGAATTATACACCATGACTGAGATTGTTTTCTGCTGAAATACAAGGATTAAATATAGGAAAATCTTCAATGTAATATACCAATTTCACAGAATGAAGGGTAAAATCCACATGATCTCATCTAATGCAAAAGATGCATTTCACAAGATTCAACACCTTTATGTGATAAACAACCCTCAAGAAAACTGGAATATGAGACATCTACCTCAACATAATAAGGCAGGAGATTCTCTCTCTCAAACTTCTATTTAATATTCAAAAACTTACCAAGAACAATTAAGCAATACAATATATGACTTTTAACTTGGAAAGGAAGAAGTAAAATTACCAGTGTTCAGAGCTGACATGATCCTATATATATAAGAAACACAAAAGATCGCACATAAAAGACTATTAGAACTAATAAATGAATTGCAGGATATAAAATCAAAACAATTTATTGTGTGTCCATACACTTAAAATGAATAATCTGAAATGCAGTGGACATTCCGTGCATATCAGAAACATGAGACTAAGAAACCTCATGTTTGAAAGTGACCTAAAGTGTATCATGGAGAGAATGATACTCAGGCATGTTGACTATTTTCATTGTTGCTGTTGGACTGAATCCTTAGAGAGCTATTGGGAGAGACATCATTACAGAGAAGCCTAGGACTTGTCATTGCAAGGCCTTACTCCAGTGCTCCCATGAGTACTAAGTACATATGTTCCTAATAGTACTTGTGATAGGCAAAATATGTAATACTAGCATTCCCGTTGCAGGAAAAATCCTGCAATAGGGTTTCCTGCTGCACTCTACCCCAGCCCTGCCTACGCTCCTTCCTTGTCCCCCGGCCCGCCTTCTCTGCCAGCCAGCCTGCTTTTCCCTTCTCCCCTGGCCCCGCCTCCACTCCTCCCTTCTCCCCCGGCCCGCCTTCTCCACCAGTCTGCCTGCTTTTCTCCCTTCTCCCCCGGCCCCACCTCTGCTCCTCCCTTCTCCTCCCCCTCAGCTTGCTTGCTTCTCCACAGCTTTGCTCCCTTCTGCAGCTCTTGGCTTCTTTCTACGCTGTCTCGATATGCAAATTAGCCCCCATCTTTGTTAGGGTAATTTGCATACTCATCCTGATTGGTTGGTGGGCGTGGCTTGTGTGGTGGGCGTAGTGAAGGTGTGGTCAATTTGCATATATGTCTATTATTAGGTAGGATATTCATTAAAAATCATCTTTTTGAGATTTTAGAGGACATAGAAATTTATTAAGTATATAGTCTTACTTCAAGTGTTTTTTTTCTTTTATTCTTATTCCCCAGTATTATATACTGTTGTTTTTTATATTTCAATTACAATTTACATTTGGTATTATATTGTATTAGTTTCAGGTGTACAGCATAATGGTTGGACAACCATATAGTTTACAAAGTGTTCCACCTGACACCATACATAATTATAATTTCATGGACTAGATTCACTATGCTGTTATCTACTCTTAATGGATTTCTGTGCACATCCTTTTGGGTTGTGCTGATAAACTGATTGATAGCCAATTAGTGTTTTGGGGCCAATACATTGACTATTATACAACTTATTTTGAAATTGTTCAACTGATTAATAGAAATAATTTTAATTAATTGGATATCTATGGCTGAGGATATCCTGAATTTATATTTTGAATCAAAACTGTAGCTTTTCCACTAACTGTAGATATTCCTCATCAATCGGTCTTCCAGTTATTGCTTAAGAGTGTTGAAAGTGTACAAAACTTTTCAAAACTATAAAATATTAGTAATGTTTTTATTCTTTGACAGTGTGATATTATAGACAAATTATTCTTCTGTCATTGTTTATCTGAAACATCATACATTCTTATTCTTTAATTGTCATTTGTATTATTTCATTTTTTTCCCAGTTCCTTGATTATTAATACATTTGTTACTGGTTCCTAGAAGCTCTTTAAGACTAAAGATGTCAACAACTGGTCATGCAATGCATATGATATAACATGTTTTTTATTACTTTACCATAGTGATTTGGGTTTGGGCTTTTTTGGTGGGTGTTGTACAAATGTTGTATACTAAAATATAATCATGTTCTTTTTTTAAAAAGAAAATAATTGGAGTTACAATACCATCAAAAAAAGAAAGAAATACTTAGAAACAAAGTTAAACAAGGAGATGAAAGAATTGTACATGCAAAATATTGCTGAAATAAATTACAGAAAACACAATTAAATTAAAAGTCTCCATCCACAAATGGAAGACATAATATTGTTAAGATGTCATTACTACCCAAACCAATCTTAATATTCAATGCAGTCCCCACAACAATCCAAACGGCATTTTCTGATAGAAGTAGAAAGAAAAATAATCTCAAAATTCATATGAAATATCAAGGGACAATGAATAACAATAATAATATTTTAAAAAAAGAAGAACTAAGTAGAAGAACCACATTTACAGATTTCAAAATATATGTACAAAGCTAACATAATAAAAACAGTGTGGTATTGACTTAAAGAAAAATCTATAAATCATTAAATAGAATAGAGAGCCTAGAGATTAACCCTCACATATATGTTCAAACAATCTACGAGAAGGTTACCAGGACTACATAATGAGGAAAAGATAATTTGTTCAACAAGAATCCTGAGTGGAGTTGTATGAGTTCCCTGTAAATGTTGGAGATTAAGCCCTTATTGGTGATAACATTGGTAAATATGTTCTCCCATGCGGTGGGCTTCCTTGTTGTTTGGTTGATGTTTTCTTTTACTGTGAAAAAGCTTTTTATTTTTGATGTAGTCCCATTTGTTTATTTTCTCTTTAGTTCCCATTGCCCTAGGAGCTGTATCGGTGAAGAAATTGCTGTGGCATATTTCTAATATTTTACTGCCTGTGGATTCCACTAGTATTTTTATGGTTTCCCATCTTATGTGTAAGTCCTTTATCCATTTTGAGTTTATTTTTGTGTATGGTGTAAGTTGGTGGTCTAGTTTTATTTTTTGCATGTATCTGTCCAATTTTCCCAACACCATTTATTGAAGAGACTGTCTTGACTCCATTGTATGTTCATGCCTCCTTTGTCAAATATTAATTGAGCATAGTGGTTTGGGTCGATTTCTGGGTTCTCTATTCTATCCCACTGATCTATATGTCTGTTTTTGTGCAAGTAGCAGGCTGTTTTGAGAACAGTGGCTTTGTAATACAGCTTGATGTCTGATATTGAGATCCCACCTACTTTGTCCTTCTTTCTCAGGATTGCTGCAGCTATTCGGGGTCTTTTTTTTTTTTTTTTTTTTTTGCAGATGAATTTTTGGAAAGTTTGTTCTAGGTCTGAGAAATATGCCGTTGGTATTTTAATGGGGACTGCATTGAATCTATAGATTGCTTTGGATAGTACGGACATTTTAATTATGTTAATTCTACCAATCCATGAACACGGTATGTTCTTCCATCTGTATATGTCTTCCTCTATCTCCTTTTTCAGTGTCCTGTAGTTTTCCGCGTATAGGTATTTTACCTCCTTACTTTAGTTTATTCCTAGGTATCTTAATTTTTTTGGTGTGATGGTAAATGGGATTGCTTTTTTAGTCTCTCTCTCTGTAATTTCATTATTGGTGTATAGAAATGCCATAGATTTCTCGGCATTAATTTTGTATCCTGCTACATTGCCAAATTCATTTATTAAGGCTAAAAATTTTTTGATGGAGTCTTTAGAGTTTCCTATGTACAGTATCATGTCATCTGCGAATAAGAACAGTTTTACTTCTTCTTTTCCAATTTGGATGCCTTTTATTTCTTCTTCTTGTGTAATCGCAATGGCTAATACTTCCAGCGCTATGTTGAACAGGAGAGGTGAGAGTGGGCACAAGAAAGATAAACAACCCAATCAAAAAATGGGCAACGGATCTAAATAGATACTTTTTGAAAGAAGACAGAAGGAAGGCCAAGAGGCATATGAAAACAGGCTCAAAGTCACTACTCATCCGAGAGATGCAAATCCAAACAACAATGAGGTACCATCTCACACCTGTCAGAATGGCTATCATCAACAAATTAACAAACGACAAGTAAGGATGCAGAAAAAAAAAGAACCCTCATGAACTGCTGGTGGGAATGCAGACTGGTGCAGCCACTGTGGAGAACAGTATGGAGTTTCTTCATAAAACTGAAAATAGAACTCCCATTTGACCCAGTGATCCCACTTCTAGGAATATATCCCAAGAAACTAGAAACACCAATTAGAAAGGATATATGCACCCCTATGTTCATAGCAGCACAATTTACAATAGCCAAGATTTGGAAACAGCCTAAGTGCTCATCAGCAGATGATTGGATTAAAAAACTGTGGTACATCGACACAATGGAATACTATGCTGCAGTATAAAAGAAGGAGTTCTTACCATTTGCAACTACCTGGATGGAACTGCAGAGCATTATGCTAAGTGAAATAAGCCAGGCAGAGAAAGATAAATATCACATGATCTTACTCATTTATGGAATATAATGAACAACATAAACTGATGAACAAAAATAGACCCAGAGACAGAGAAACATCAATCAGACCATTAAACCTCAGAGGGAAGGTAGGGGAGGGTGGGGGTAAGCGGGAGAGATCAACCAAAGGACTTGTATGCATGCATATAAACCTAACCAATGGACACAGACACCATGGGGGTGAGGGCATGAGTGAGAGGGATGGGGAAGGGGATAATGAGGGAATAAGGACACATATGTAACACCTTAATCAATGAAGAAATTTAAAAAAAAGAATACTGAGTGGAAAAGAAGATAATTCTCTAAATGGTAATGGGAAAATGAACACCCATATAGAAAATAATATACTGGGACCCTTATTTATACCATATGCAATAGTTAACTCTAAATGGATTAACAATCTAAAGGTAAGACCCAAACTACAAAACAAATGGAATAAAACATAGAGGCAAATCTTCATGACATTGAGATTGACAATAATTTCTTGGATATAATGCCAAGAGCACAGGCAACAAAAGCAAAAATAGGCAAATGGGACTACACCCAACTTAAACGTTTTGTGTTTCAAAGGGCAAAATCAATGGAGTGTAAAGCAACCTACAGAATGGGAGAAAATATTTGCAAATCATGTATCTGATTAGGGGTTAATAACCATTATGTAAAGAACTCCTGCCACTTAGCAACAAAAAATCAAATAGCTCAATATAAATATGTACTAAGGATTTGAATAGACATTTCTCCAGAGATGATATACAAAAATCTAAAAGGCATATGAAAAGATGCTCAACATTACTAACTATCAGAGGAATACAAATGAAAACCACAATGAGCTGTCACCTCATATCAATTAGGATGGCTGCTATTTAAAAATCCAGACAATGCCCTGGCTGGGTGGCTCAGTTGGTTGGAGCTTCATCCCATACACCATAGGGTTGCAGGTTAGATTCCCAGACAGGGAACATACCAAGGTTTTGGGTTTGAGTCACCAAGCAATCAATGTATTTTTCTCACATCAACTTCTCTCTCTCTCTCTCTCTCTCTCTTCTCTCTCTCTTCTCTCTCTTTTTCTGTCTCACTTCCTTTCTTCCTCTCTCAAATCAATAAACATGTCATCAGGTTATGTGAGGATAAAAAACAAACAGAGAATAACGAGTGTTGGTGATGTTTTCATGTGCAATATAAACTGTTGAGATTATAAACTATTGTAAGCAGTTATTAAATTATTAAAAATAGAATTACCATTTGATACCGCAAACCCACTTCTGAGTATATATCAAACATATTTGAAATAGAAGAGATATCTGCATTGCCCTTTCATTGCAGCATTATTCAGAATAGCCAAGGTATGGAAACAGCCTAAGTGTCTATTGCCAAATGAATGGATAAAGAAAATGTTACACACACACACAGTTACACACAGAGACACATATGCATACTTATATACCCCTATATTGTACCACTAGAGGCCCAGCGCATGAAATTCTGCATGGATAGGGTTTCTAGGCCTAGCCTGTGATTAGAGCCAAACTTCCCCAGTTGCTTGCAACTGCCCCCACTCCCCACCACCATCGCCGGTCGCTCTCTTTGTGGGGGGCAACCAGTGGGGCAATCAGGCCCCACTTGCTTGCACCCACCTTGGTCTGGCGCAGCCCGCGTACACCTCCACCCATCCATGGTTCCCTGTTCCCCATCTGGCGATCAGAGCCTGCCAGCCAGGAGGAGGGGCCAAGAGGTTTTCCTGCAGGAACCTGATAGGCCAATTGGGGCCTGAGGGTTGGGGGCAGCTCCTGTGTTGAGCATCTGTCCCCTGGTGGTCAGTGCACATCATAGTCAGTGGCCATTAGGCTGTCTGGTCAATTTGCATACTATGCTTTTATATATACAGATATGCAAAGGTAGCTCAAAATGAAATATTATTCAGCCATAAAAATAATAAAATCCTGCCTTTGCATAAACATGGGTATAGCAGGGTAATACAATCCTAAGTGAAATAAGTCAGGAAAAGACAAATATTACATGATTTCCCTTATACATGGAATGTAAAAATGTCATACTCAGAGAAGCAGAGGGTATAATGGTGGTTGTCAGGGGCTAGAAGATTTGGAAAATAGGGCCATTTTGCTCAAAGGGTACAACGTTTCAGTTATGAAAGATGAAAAGCTCTGCAGATAAGCTTATCACAATGTAAAGAAATTAACACTACTGCACCATGTACTTACAATAGTTAAGATACTATATTTTATATGTATTTAACCATAATAAAAACCATTTTTAGTATTACACCATTTGAGTTTCCATAATCTATAAAAATAAAAACAATTTCTAAAATTCTGTCAAACTATTGTAGTAGATACACTACATGTACTTTTTCTCCTTGAAGTGGATATTAACTTTCAACAGGGTACATAACTCCTGAAGAGATGGGAATAAAATGCATACCAGAGCAATTCCTGCAGCAAGTTTTGGATCGCATGCCCTTCCATGATATGTTGCTCCCACATAATTTGGATAATCCCTATAACTAAATAATAAAAATTGTATTGAGGATAAGTGCATTTTAAATGATTAATAATTTAATGACTTTTTAAGAATTGGATTCCTCAATAAAGCTCTTTTTGTTAAAATGTGAATATTTCATATCAACTCCAATGCATTTAATCATTTTTCTATTTGGGTAACCTCATGTAGTTTATACAAAGTTAAGTTCTAAGAAACACTTCAACATGATTTGATACACTTCCCAGAACATTGCAGTGTCCAATCCTTACAGAAATTTAATCAGCACTGTTGTCACTTCTGGGTGGACATAATTCTAGGTTGTAATAGTCAGGAGGGCTTACTGCCATGATTTTCACATAGCAAAACCTTTAAAGCATATAAAAATGTTGCATTGGAGGACAAATAGAGAGACAGAATATGAAGAAAAAGAGAAATAGGGTGCACAAACTGTCCTCATTCATTTTAGTTCTTAAAGTTGCTCCTAAATTTCCAAACCTCACCTTAGATTCTACAAGATATACCAATAGATTTATACGTGTATTCTATAATTAAAGACTTCAGAATTATGAATTTTTAAAATCTAAAATAATTAAATTATTAAAACAAAAATCTATGCACAGTCCCTTGAAAGGTATACTGCAAGTAATTAAATAGCTACAATTTAGGTCAATATAGGAATACCAGAGGTGAGCACATTACCATTTTAATCTTGTGGGTTGTGACAAGCTTTGTATACAATTATTGCATTCTCTTAACTTACTATATTTTATTTAATGTTAAAATGATGGCTTCAGTTATTTGCATCTAAGAAAATCTTTAAAAACTCAGAGGTCCATGTATATCCCAAGACTTCCTATAATTTCCAGTTCATTACATTTCCACAGGTAAATAGTCCACTCTGAGAATAATGGCCGACCATGATTTGTTATGCTACCTTGTTATCCGATATTTTTACTTTGCACTTGCCAACATTGTACTCATACATTATTTTTTGTCATTATACTTAATATTTATATGTAGTTTTGATAGCTAATATATAAAATAATTTGATAAACCATATTTTCAATGCAAATAAGGAACTTACATCAACAAGAATGCCATATCATGGGACCTCTGAAACAAATTGTTTTCTTTCCAGGACACAAATCTTTGTAGTAGTTCATTAGCATCCCCAGTACATAAAACCTTATTTTGATCTGACCAGATCTCCAAAGATGTTAACATAACAGTCAGTTCCACCTGGGAAAACATCTGAAAACAGAAGATGCATGATATACAGCTTAGACAATCCCAGATATAACATTACACCTCTATACAGAAATGCTAATATATTCAATTTACTGTAATTTGGAGATGAAACCCATTGGAAGTGAAACAGGTTGGTAGGACTATACTTTTATAAAAATGTTAATTCTATATCTATAAATAATGTTATTGCATAATTGAGAATGCTTCTTATTTAGAATACAAAACATAAACACTTACAGTGTTGATAAGACCAAAGATATGGACAATTTTCTCAGTTGCAACAGCCACTTCAGAGCCCATATAATCATACTGAAAGACAAGTTGTATGTCTTAATCACTAGTGAAAATTACTAAGATATCACATTTCAATAGATATGAAATACTATATAATAAGTGACTAAGTGAAAGACAAAAGCAGAAGATTAAGATTTATCAAATGCTTAAGAAGTTTTAGACATAAACATTCAGCATTTAAATATTAATAAATAATATTAAAATGATGAGATTCCAATTATCTTCCTGTTCACAGATGTAAAAATTAAGGGTTAAAATTTAACATTCCAAGAATGTATAAATACTAAGAGTAAGAACCAGAATCAAGTCTCTCACTAAACCACTAAATCTTTTGGTCTAACACAGAGCTCTGAGTACCATAATAGTGAGCAAATTTAATAATATATACTCCTTTAAGAGGACAAAAAATTATAATATTTTCTCTGAAATCCTTCATATTGATTTTTTTCACACACATTTAAAAGTGTTTGAGAAGAGCATAAAAAGTGGCAGTTTCAGATTTTCAATAATCTTCACCAAGTCTGCAGAAGATTCCTAACAAAAAATAAAATCTAATGGTCACAATTCTCTGAAATAGACAAAGGGAGTCTATGATTCTATTCTCTTAACTCCCTAAAATGCTATGTTTGCACCTTGGCATTTATTTGTATATGACCTTTCTCACTAAACCACATTGTAAATTTATACACTGCAGCTTCAGTGTGGTATGAGTGAAAGTTATCCTTTTTAAGGCTAAATATGTGAAAAGTAAGAATAAAGAAATAAAAGAATGATGTGTAAATGAGTCAATAATCACAAATTATCAATACCACAAATAGGAAAGGCTATAAAAAAGATACCTTGTGCAAATTAAAATTAAAACACCTAGATTTCAAAGACATAGAAATATTAAAAACATGAAATTATATACCAGGAAATTCCTAGACAAAAAGCAGATGTCATATAATATCTTCTTACCTAATAATAAAGAAACATATAAATTGACTGTACCTCTGCTATGCACACAGCCAATCAGAGTAAGTATGCAAATTAACCCAACAAAGATGGCAGTTAATTTGCATATATACCTGGGTCCCCAGAACCTCCTTGGCACCCAGGTTACTCCCAGCTGGCCATCAGGCAGAGGCTTTAGGCTTGGGAAGGGGCCGAGCCTGCGATAGGAGGGGCAGGGGTGTCCCCTTCCCAAGCCTAAAGACTGGGGTGGAGGCTTTAGGCTTGGGAAGGGGCCGAGCCTGGGATCAGAGAGAAGAGGAAAAAATAAATGGAAACATATTCTCAGGTGAGGATAAAAAGAAAAATAAAGAAAGAAATATCATATCCTACGAAAGACACATCTTGAAAATGCTTAAAGAAAGTTGTCTTTTTTTCATGAAGAAGGGACTGGAGTCTGTGTTGATGAAAATACCTTGGCCGCTGCAGTGACTGGCAGTGGCTGCAGCAGCAGGGTGATGGGGCTGGCGCCTTCCCCTGATCAGCTAGGTTGCCTCCTGCAAAGGATGGCCAGACTCCGGCTTGGGCCCGCTCCCAATGGGGAGCAGGCCTAAGCCATCAGTAGGTCATCCCCTGAAGGCTCCCAGTATGTTAGAGGGGGCAGGCTGGGCTGAGAGACCCCTCCCCAGTGTACAAATTTCATGCACCGGGCACCTAGTGATAATTATATTATTCAAAATTAGAGACCCAGTGTACGAAATTTGGGCAGTGGTAGGATCCCTAGCGGCTTCCAGCTGCCAGCTGAGTACTCCCGCCCTTTCCCTGGACGCCTGATGCCACCACCAGATAAGGCCTCCGTCCCTTCCCCTAAATACTCCAAAAAATCAAGCACATGTAGGCTAAATAGCAGCTATTAAACAATGATTGGGTTACCAAGGAAATCAAAGAAAAAATAAAAGCATTCTAGAAACTAGGATAGAGGCCTAGTGCACAGTGGATACCAGCTGGCTTGCCCTTAAGAGGGCCCCAGATCAGGGGGATTTGATCCCAGACAAGGGTACATGCCTAGGTTGCTAGCTCAATTCCCAATAGAGGGTGTGCAGGAGGCAGCCGATCAATGATTCTCTCTCATTGATTTTCTAACTCTCTCTCCCTCTCCCTTCCTCTCTGAAGTCAATAAAAATATATATTTAAAGAAGAAGAAAAAATAAATAAAAGGCATCCAAATTGGAAAAGAAGAAGTAAAATTGTCATTATTCATAGATGACATGATATTGTACATAGAAAATCTCAAAGATTCCATGAAGAAAAAAACAAACTATTAGACTGAATAAATTAATTTGGCAATGTAGCAGGATGAAAAATTAACACTCAGAAATCTATGGCTTTCTTCATACAACAACAAGCTTACAGAAAGAGAAACTAAATGCATAATCCCACTTACCATTACAACAAAAAAATTAAGATACCTAGGAATAAACTTAACTAAGCAGGTAAAAGACCTGTGGTCGGAAAATTACAGGACCTTGAAAAAAAAATAGAGGAAGACATAAGAAAAATGGAAGAATATACCATGCTCATGAATCAGTAGAATCAAATCATTAAAATGTCTATACTACCCAAAGAATTTTATAGATTCATTGCAATCACCATTAAAATACCAATACTTCACAGAACAAATGCTCCGAAAAAATCAACTGGCATAAAAAAAGACACCGAATAGCCACAGCAATCCTGACAAAGAAGAGCAAAATCAGAGGGATAACAATAGCAGATATCCAGCTGTATTACAAAGCCACTGCTCTCAAAACTGCCTAGTTCAGGCACAAGAATAGACATATAGACCAATGGAACCAAACAGAGAACCCAGAAATAGACGCAAGCCATTATACTCAATTAATATATGACAGAGGTAGCAAAAGCATAGAATGGAATCAAGATAGTCTCTTCAATAAATGATTTGGGAAAAATTGGACAGATATAGGCAAAAAAAAAAAAAAAGGAAACTAGACCACCAATTATACCATACACAAAAATAAACTCAAAATGGATAAAGGACTTAAACATAAGACAAGAAACCATAAAAATCTTAGAGGAATCCATTGGCAGAAAAATATCAGACATAAGTCATAGAAATATTTTTACTGATACAGCACCTAGCACAAAGGAAACTATGGAGAAAAGAAACAAATGGGACTACATCAAAATAAAAAACTTCTGCACAGCAAGAGAAACCATCAACAAAACAACAAGAAAGCCCACAGCATGGCAGAACATATTTGCTAATATTATATCTAATAAGGTTTTAATTTCCAAAATGTATAGGGAACTCATGCATCTTAACAAAAGGAAGATAAAAAATCCAATCAAAAAATGGGCAAAGGTCAACCAAAGGACTTGTGAGCGAGCATATGAGCCTAACCAGCGATTAAGGACAGCAGGGGGGTGGGGGCATGTGTGGGGAGGGGTATGGGATGGGAATGGTGGGATGAGGACAAATATGTGATACCTTAACGATAAAGAAATTAAAAAACAAATGGGCAAAGGACCTAAATAACCCCTTACAAAAGATAACTTACAGAAGGCCAAGAGACATATGAAAACATGCTCAAAGTCACTAATCACCTGAGAGATGCAAATCTAAATGACAATGTAGTATCATCTCATACCTGTCAGAACGGCCATCAACAACATATCAACAAATGACAATTGCTGGCAAGGATGTGGATTGCTGGTGGGAATGCAGACTGGTGCCGCTGCTGTGGAAAACAGTATGGAGTTTCCTCATAATGTTAAAAATTGAATCCCATTAGACCCAGTAATCCCACTTCTAGGAATATATCCCAAGAAACCAGAAACAGCAATCAGAAAGGATATATGTAGCCCTATATTCATAGTGGTATGATTTACAATGGCTAAGATTTGGAAACAGCCTAAGTGCCCATCACCAGATGAGTGGATTAAAAAACTGTGGTATATCTACACAGTGGAATACTATGCTGCTGTAAAAAAGAAGGAACTCTTACCATGTATAACAGCATGGATGGAGCTGAAGAGCATTATGCAAAGCGAAATAAGCCAGTAGGAGAACAATAAATATTACACGATCTCACTCATTTGTGGAATATAGTGAACAACATAAACTGGTGAACTAAAATAGATAAAGAAGCATAGAAGCATTGAACAGACAATCCAACCTCACAGGCAAGGGGAGACAGTGGGAGAAGAAGCGGGGGAGAGATCAACCAAAGGACTTGTATGCATGCATATAAGTGTAACCCATGAACACAGTAAGTGGGGTGAGGACATTTGCAGAAAGGTGATAGAATGAACGGGGAGAGGAAATGGGGGGAAAGGATTCATATGTAATACTTTAAACAACAAAGAACCTAAAAAAGAAAAAAGTAGAACATTATTGTAGTCATTGAGAGACTGATGAAAAAATAACAGTGATAACAAATTAGACTGTTTAACTTCTGATCAATATGGCTTTGTTAAGAATTCCCATAACTAAATGAACATTCTTATGAATAATTCTCCCCATTATTAACATTTATAACTTCCACCAGGCATCACAAGTGTTTATAAAGCATAAAATAATCTTATGAAAGAAAATACTCAATAACAGGAATCACCAATTGAGTAATAAAACAAATACTTGTTTTAAAATGGACACCAATTCAAGAAAGAAAATTTCACCACAATTAGGGTTTTATTGGAAACATCTGCAGTTAGTCATAATCCAATGTATTATAGTATAGTAGAAGCCTCCCCCACACACAAAGTTATACATTGTTACAGGAGTTGCATACTGATTTAGATATCAATACCATAAATACTGGTCCTCATATTTCAATGAAGAGGCAATTGATATATCTTTATGCCCTGCTGTACTGAAATACACATTTTGAACACTTTATATCTGTATTGCAAAGAAAGAATGTTTCGTATTCCTTTTGTATTTAAACACAAAAAAAAGATATGATGAAATGTATCAAGAATGCATACCAAGGCTTTATCCATAATGATGTGTATTTTCAGAGTTCTTTTCAATAGCATAACATCCAATGTTTTCTGTGAAACAGGGGACATGAGATAAATAAAACATTTTTAAAATTCTTCTATGGTATATAATTATGTGCATTATGTATGTTCACACAGAGAGGTATCTTATATAATAAAAGCCTAATATGCAAATCAACTGACCAGTAGAATGATGGGCAGAACGACCTGTCGCTATGATGCATAATGACTACCAGGGGGCAGATGCTCAACACAGGAACTGCAACCAGCAGTGGTGGCAGGGGGTGGGGGTAGCAAGTGAGCAGCACCAAGCCAGCCAAGGTGGGTGCCAGCAGGGGCCCCCAATTTTCCCACCTGTCACCCCACAGAGGGAGGTCACTGGCTGTGGCAGCGGGGGGCTGGGTCAGCGAGCAGGCAGCACCAGGCCAGCCAAGGTGGGTGCCAGCGGGGACTTCCCAATTGTCCCACCAGTCACCCTGCAGATTGGCCCTGATCGCTGGCCAGGCCTAGGGACCCTACCTGTGCATGAATTTTGTGCACCGGCCTCTAGTAGATAAATAGCTATAGATACATAAAGATACAGGTAACAGGAAAATAAGAGGATGAGTGCTGACTAAGTAAATAAGCAGGTGAGATTCCAAACAAACATTTTAGATACCAATCAGAAGCTTTCACTTTATATTTTTGACTAGAGGCCCGGTGCATGAAATTCGTGCACTGGGGTTGGAGGTGTCCCTCAGCCCAGCTTGCACAATCTCCAATCTAGGAGCCTCAGAGGATGTTTGACTGCCAGTTTAGGCCCGATTCCTGTCAGTCAGACATCCCTCTCACAATCCAGGATTGCTGGCTCCTAACCACTTGCCCGCCTGCCTGTCTGATTGCCCCTAACCACTTCTACCTGCCAGAATGATCATCCCCTAACCGCTCCCTTGCCAGCCTGATTAACACCTAACTGCTTCTCTGCTGGCCCAATCACCCCCAACTGCCCTCCCCTGCTGACCTGGTCATCCTCAACTGCCCTCCCCTGCTGGCCTGATGGCCCCCAACTGACCTCCACTGCCAGCCTGGTCGCCCCCAACTGCCCTTCCCTGCTGGGCTGATTGCCCCTAACTTCCTCTGCCTGCCTGATCACCCCTAACTGCTCCTCTGCTGGCCTTATCTCACCCCCAACTGCCCTCCTCTGCCAGCCAATTTGGTTCTGATTGGTTGGTTTCTATGCCAGTCATTGTCAAAAGCTTCCTCCTAGGCAGCAATTGGCTCCTCACACTTTACCCAGATTTGGTTCATAGAAATTGGTTGGTTTCTATGCCAGTCAGCATCTCTGGGCCTACCAATGGGGCCTGATCAGAAAGGCAGCCCCAGTAGAGGCCTGGAGAGAAAAAGTGGAGGCCTGGAGAGAAATGGAGGTGTGGCTGCTGGCCAGACATGGAGAGAAAGAGAGAAGCAAGTGCTGATCAACATCTGCCACAAAGGCTATGGATCAAACCCTGCTATTCTCTTCAGGCCTCTCTTCGGGTTTGATTCATAGCCCCCCTCAGGAGTCAGTGCTGGGTCACCATGCTGACCTGGTTGTTGCCACAGCAACCAAGTGCTGACTGTAGGACTGACTTCCAGTTGGTCGAGCCTCTAGTCGTGTTGGACCTAGGGTTTTTATAAATTTGAATAATTGGAATCTTCAAAAAAATTGCTGCTGTGATGAGGGAGAAGCCATGTTTCCTTTCTTTCAAAATCTTCCTCTAAAATCCTGTTCCAACCTTCAAGCTAACAAATTCCCATCAAGTTTCCCCCAAACATTGCCTCTATTTTCTCATCATGTTTGTACTTTCAATTATTTATATTGACTTCATTGTGGCTTATACCCAATAAAATGCATCCATTTTAAGTATACAGTTACATTGTTGGTATTAATATAAACAGCCATGTAACCATTTCCATAAGTCAGCCAAGAATGTTGTCATTACCCTCTTCCAAGTCAATAGCCACAGGCTCAAGGAAACCAATGATCTGCTGTTTTTCAACATAGGTTACAATGATCTGCTCTAGAATTTCATATAAATGGAATCATATGGCATGTACTCATTTCTGTCTGATTTCCTTCATACAGGATTCATACCTGTTGTGATTATTAGTAATTCATTAGTGTCTTCCTAAGTAGTGTGCCATTGAAGATATCCATTGCAACTTGCTTGTACATTTACCTGTTGATCATTTGTAGACATTTCAGCTTTTATAAATAAAGCTGCTATAAATATTAATGTACATGTCTTTGTGCAATTTTGTCTTCCATTTTTCTTGGTACTTGGAAATGGAATTCCTGAGTCATATAGTAATTGTGGGAATGCAAAGTGAGAGGAAAGCGCCAGGTTGCTGGAGCAGGGCATGAGTTGAGCAGCCTGGTGTAGCCACTGGTCCTGGCCGGGCTGGGCCCCCAACAGGCTGGGGTCCCCTCTTCCCCATGCCACACCAAAGTGGGGCTGAGGTAGTGGAGCGGTGGAGAGAGCAGATTCCACGTGTGAAGGCTGAGAGCCCCTCCATGCCTTGTCCCCTGGAGGCTCACAATGTGCTGACCCGATGGGCCCCTGCTGCTGGCACCCTGGATCTCTGGCCACTGAGTTCCCTCTGGAAGGGACAGACTGCAGGCCCTTTCCTCTGCCCCTTCCCCCAGACTGAAAACCACAGGAGTCCTCACACCCTGTCGCCCCCTCACCCTGGCATAGCATAGCAACACAACCAGGAAGCCCAGGAGGTTCTTCACAAGATGATGAGGTCATCCCACTAGGTTTCAGCATCCCCAGAGTGAATGCTTTGACATGGAGATGATGCTCTAATGAGTTTCATGAAAAAGAAGATTCTGGAAAGTTGCTACTATATTTTAATTTACCAACTAGTTTCTGATAACTGTAGATTATGGTTTTTCTGTGAGGGCAAACTGGAGACAGTCCAGATGCCCTTTTCTTTTCTGTTGGAAAAAAATATTAACACCAATGTGTTAAGTGACTGCAATAAAGTTTCATGTCTGTGTTTTCTTGTGGAAAAAAAAAAAAGAAAGTGCCAAATTATTTGCAAAAGTCATGTGATCATTCTACATTTAAACAAGAATTAAGAGGAAATCTTTACATATATTTAATATGCTAATCAATGTTAACCAATATTACTTAAAATAAGACACATAAAATCTATCTATTTGAAAGGCTAAGTGCCCTTCTGACAGGCCAACCAACAGGTCAGTATGACACGCACTGACCACCAGGGTGCAGACACGTAATGCAGGAGCTGCTGAGCTGCAGTGACTTGGCAGAGGCGGTTCTTGGGTGATGCACCCTGGAACCAGAGAGGAGGGAGCCCGATTCTGGGGTGTGTCACCTGAGAACCACCCTCTTGCAATCCAGGACCCTTGGGGATGTCGTAGAGCCGGTTTTGGTCCAATCCCTGTACGCCAGGCCAAGAGACCTCATCTGCCAGAGGTACCCCACTCACTCCACAGATGCCCACCAGGGTGCCACCCCAGGCGTGGCCAGCCGGGGAGGGACCATGGGAGGTTGGCTCCAGGGCATGTCTGGCTGGTCTTGCCCAGTCCCACCTTGCCGGCAACCTTCTAATTAATTTCCTTTCAATGTTTAGAATGTTGCACCAGGGCACGAGTAATTTAAGAAGTGAAAAAGTTCAATGAATTCATTGTCCTCTGAAGAACAAAAAAGGAAATTTCAAATAATTTTACATGGTTAGATCATTTTTTGTTTAAAAACAAATCCATATATTTGTAAATCCACATTTATAAGAAGATACATTGGACCAATATAAAAATTGGACCAAATATTCCAAAATTCTAATACCACTATCTCCAGATAATGATGTTTGGGAAAAAAATCTTGATTTTTTTTTTACTTTTAAATTTTCTATCAAAATAATAGTTTTATACAGAGTTAACCTTTGGCACTCGGATATCTAGTGTGACTCGACATGGTTAGCATCAGTAGCAGCTCTTTTTATACACCTTGAATGTATCAATAATTTGAAATATAAAAAAATCCAAATAAATAAGTTTGTATGAAAAGAAACTCTGGTTTTTCATTCTACTGCCGCGCTTTGTAAAATCTGGAGTGTTTAAAAAATTAAATCCTGAGTAGAATAAAGGAATTGAGAAAAAAGCAAGCAAGTGCAAAGGGTTAAAATATGTTTTGGCAAGGAAAATAGGGAAAAAATAATTACCAGCAAATCTGGGTATCATTGCATTAGTAGGATGCAAAATAAATAATAATGCAACTGTATATATATATATATATGTAATTCTTGCAACAGTAGGCCTTTGAAGTTGGGGCAGCCTCGATCTCTCCCTCGCTGCCTGGATCACTGCCTCAATCTCAGAGCTGAAATCCCAGCTTCATCCCAGAAGGACGTCTGGAGGACTTCTGGTCTAATTAGCGTATTAAGCTTTTATTATATACTAGTGGCCTGATGCACAAAATTCGTGCATGGGGGGGTGTCCCTCAGCCTGGCCCACACCCTCTCCAATCTGTGACCCTTCAGGGGATGTCCGACTGTTGGTTTGGGCCTGATACCTGGGGGATTGGGCCTAAACCGGCAGTCGGACTTCCCTCTCACAATCCGGAACCACTGGCTCCTAACCGCTCACCTGCCTGCCTGCCTGATTGCCCCTAACCATTCTGCTGGCCGGACTACTCAACCCCAACTGCCTCCATGGTGGTCTGCTCTCCCCCAACTTCCCCCCTGCTGGCCTGATCACCCTCAACTGGCCCCCTGCTGGCCTGCTTGCCCCCACCTGCACCCCTGCCAGCCTGCTCGTTCCCACCTGTCCCCCCTGCCAGCCTGCTTACCCTCAACTGCCCCAGTGCCTGCCTGCTCACCCTCACCTGCCCCCCTGCCATTCTGCTTGCCCCCACGTACCTCTCCCCTGCCAGCCTGCTCACCGCCAACTGCGCTCCCCTGCCAGCATGATTGCCCCTAACCATCTCTACCTCAGCTCCACCAACATGGCTTTGTCTGGAAGGATGTCCACAAGGCCTCCTGGAAGGTCTCCCAGTCTCCCAGTCTAATTAGCCTATTACTCTTTAATTAGAATGAATATATATATATATATATATATATATATATATATACACACACACACATATATATATATATATATATATGTATATATGTCCTACCTAATAAAAGGGAAGTATGCAAATAACTATTATTTTTCTACGCCCATGATTGGGCCAGTGGGAAGCTGGGGGCGGGACTTGGTATGGCTGATTGGGCTGGCAAGAGGAGTGGGGGGCGGGGACTCAGGGGGCGGGGACTCATGAGTCCCCCCCCCCCCCCATTCCTCTCACCGGCCCCAGTGGCCAGCGTTGCAGGAGGACCCATGGGGCCGGCAGAAGGAACCGGTGGCGGAAGTTGGGGTGGCCGATTGCATGGCTGCCAGCACCAGTTTTCCGCCAGCACCAGTTTTCCTCTGGCCACCTGCCAATCAGAGCGCTGGCGGGAGACACTCGGATCGGCGGGTGGCCAGAGGAAAACTGGTGCTGGAGGAACTTGGGGAGGCCAATTGTGCTGGTGGGAGGCGCTCCAATCTGCGAGTGGCCAGAGGAAAACTGGTGCTGGCAAATAATTGGTGCCGGCGGAAAACTGGTGCCGGCAGCCAGGTGAAGGAAGGTCTATTGCATGAAACTTCGTATATATATATTTATATATATAAAAACTATATATATATATATATATATATATATATATATATATATAAAATAGGGAAATTTATATATATATATATATATATATATATATATATATATATATATATATATATATATCTTAGAGGCCCGGTGCATGAAATTCATGCACAGGGGTGGGCGGTGGTGTCCCTCAGCGCAGCCTGAACCCTCTCAAATCTGGGACCCCTCGAGGGATGTCAGACTGCCCATTTAGATGGGCAGGCGGACATCACTCTCACAATACAGGACTGCTGGCTCCCAACTGCTTGCCTGCCTGCCTTCCTGATTGCCTGTAACCGCTTCCACCTGCCAGCCTGATCACCCCCTAACCACTCCCCTGTCAGCCAGATTGATGCCTAACTGCTCCCCTTCCAGCCTGTTTGCCCCTAACTGCTGTCCCCTGCAGGCCTGGTCACCCATAACTGCCGTCCTCTGCAGGCTTAATCCCCCCAAACTGCCCTCCCCTGAAGGCCTGGTCCCCCCCAACTGCACTCCCCTGAAGGCCTGGGTCACCTCCAACTGCCCTCTCTGCTGGCCATCTTGTGGTGGTCATCTTGTGTCCACATGGGGGCAGGATCTTTGACCACATGTGGGCAGCTATATTGTGTTGCAGTGATGACCAATCTGCATATTACTCTCTTATTAGATAGGATAGAGGCCTGGTACAGGGGTGGGGGGCCATCTGGTTTACCCTGAAGAGTGTCCCTGATAAGGGTGGGGTTCCCTTGGGGCATGGGGTGGCCTGAGCGAGGGGCCTGTGGTGGTTTGCAGGCCGGCCATGACCCTGGTGTCCCAAGTGAAGGCCCTGGTATCCAGGATCTTTTTATCTTCTACAATTGAAATTTGTAGCCTGGAGCGGAGCCAAGCCTGGGGCTCCCTCTGCGGCCAGCAGCCATTTCTGTTGGGGTTTATAATTGAAACTTTGTAGCCTTAAGAGGGTGGGTCCGGCCAGGGTGTTCGGAAAACTTTGCTTCCCCTGTTGCTGGGGACAACGCTGGCCTGCTCTCTCAAGCTCTATTCTGCTGCCATTTCTGTTTGAATTTGTTTACCTTCTATAATTGAAACTTTGTAGCTTGAGTGGAGGCTTAGGCTTGGCAAAGGCAGGCGGAAAGCTTGGCTTCCGCTGTTACCTAAGAAACCTTGCTCTCTGTGGCTGTAGCCATCTTGGTTGGGTTAATTTGCATACTCTCTCTGATTGGATGGTGGGTGTGGTTTGTGAGCATGGCTTGTGGGTGTGTCGGAGGTATGGTCAATTTGCATATTTGTCTATTATTAGGTAGGATTAGATAGGATAGAGGCCTGGTGCGTGGGTGGGGGCAGGCTCGTTTGCCCTGAAAGGTGTCCCAAATCAGTGTGGGGTTTCCTTTGGTGCATGGTGTGGCCTGGACAAGGGGCATGTGGTGATTTGCAGGGCGGCGACAACCCCTGGCAACCCAGCAGGAGGCCCTGGTATCTGGGATTTATTTATCTTCTATAATTGAAACTTTGTAGCTTTGAGTGCAGTCCGCTGGCCAGGTTGTGCGGGAAGCTTGGCTTCCTCCATTGCCTGGGAAACCCAAGCTCCCTGCTTGTTCCATGTCGCAGCTGACCTGGTTGGGTTAATTTGCATACTCGCTCCTGATTGGCTGGTGGGGGTGGCTTGTGTGCGTAGCAGAGATATGGTCAATTTGCATGTTTCTCTTTTATTAGTGTAGATATTCTTATTCATATATTCATAAAATACTTAAATATCTTATAAGAGGTTTTAATATAAATATGTTTAAAAATTTTTTTAAATGTAACAAATTTCTATGAGAATAAGTTTATCAAAAGTAGCAAAATGAAAATATCAGAATATGGTGGCTTACTTCTGACTTCACAAGAATCCTGTAGGCCTGCTCTCCCAATTGGATTATAGGATAATTGTCTTGTAATGGGAGAAAATCAGCTTTATTATTCTTTATTTGATAAAGCATGTGCTCAAACATAGCTGTGGATGCCAATGGTTCAATTCCATAACTGACGTTCACCAACTGCAATAATCCCCTGAATATTTAAACACATAAAAAGACATAAAAGTAATCACTATAGATTTTCTCTTTGAGAAGTGGAAATCAATAGCAAATAAAAACTTTTATAAAATTTGATAGTTACTCTTACGGTACAATTAAATCTAGGAATCATTCCATTTTACTCTAATTAACTTTCAACCTAATGTTATACCATCTGTCTGTTATGGCATTTAAAAGTCCCTGTGGTTCTTGTAGGACTAATCCATATGAATATTCTTTATACTAGTGAACTTATTCTGAATAAATTTTATGACTGTAAGCTTAGGACAGAGACAACAAAATATGAAAAATACTAGAGGCCCGATGCATGAAATTCATGCATGGGGGCTCTGTCCCTCTGCCCAGACTGACCCTCTCCAATCTGGGACCCCATGAGGGATGTCCGACAGCCTGTTTAGGCCCGATCCAGGTAGGATCTAACCTAAAGGGGAAGACGGACATCCCTCTCACAATTCAGGACTGCTGGCTCCCAATTGCTCACCTGCATGCCTTCCTGATTGCCCTTAACCGCTTCTTCCTGCCAGCCTGATCACCCCCTACCCACTCCCCTGCCAAACTGATTGATGCCTAACTGCTCCCCTGCCAGCCTGATTGCCCCTAATTGCCCTCCCTTGCATTCCTGGTCACCCCTAACTTCCCTCCCCTGCAGGCCTGGTCCCCCCTCAACTGCCCATCCCTGCAGGCCCAGTTGCCCACAACTTCCGTCCTCTGCCAGCCTGGTCACCCCTTACTGCCCTCCCCTGCAGGCTTGATTGCCCACAACTGCGCTCCCTTGCAGGCCTGGTTTCTCCCAAATGCCCTCTCCTGCTGGCCATCTTCTGGCAGCCATCTTGTGTCCACATGGGGGCAGTCATCTTGTGTTTTGGAATGACGGTCAATTTGCATATTACTCTTTTATTAGATAGGATAGAGGCCTGGTGCACGGGTGGAGGCTGGCTGGTTTGCCCTGAAGCGTGTCCTGAATCAGGGTGGGGCACGGGCAAGGGGCCTGTGGTAGATTGCAGGCCCGCCACGCCCCTGGTGACACAAGCGGATGCCCTGGTATCTGGGATTTATTTATCTTCTATAATTGAAACTTTGTAGCCTTGAGCAGAGGCTAGAACAGGCCAGGGAGGTGGAAACCTTGGCTTCCTCCATCGTTGGGGAAACCCAAGCCCCCTGCTAGATCTGTGGCCGCAGCCATTTTTGTTATGATTTATTTATCTTCTATAATTAAAACTTTGTATCCTTGAACGGAGGCCAAAGCAGGCCAGGAAGCTTGGCTTCCTCCACTGCCGGGGGCAACCCAAGCCACCTGCTCTCTCCAGCTACGTGCCTGCTGCCATTTTTGTTGGGATTTATTTATCTTCTATAATTGAAACTTTGAAGCTTTGAGTGGAGTCCAGGGCCGGCCAGGATGTGTGGGAAGCTTGGCTTCCTCCATTGCCTGGGAAACCCAAGCCTCCTGCTCACTCTGTGGCCCCAGTCACCTTGGTTGGGTTAATTTTCATACTCACTCCTGATTGGATGGTGGGCGTGTCTTGTGGGTGTAGTGAAGTTATGGTCAATTTACATATTGCTCTTTTATTAGATAGAATAAGAGGAGGAAAAGAAAATTTAAGCATATGAGAAGAAACTCAACAAAAGCCTATATTTTCTTTGCTTTCACTCTACCACTCAAGGAATTTGGAAAAATTAAAATGTTACATTAGATTGTCAATCATGCAGATCTCTGGAATTTGCAATTACCTGAGTCCAGAACAGGTGTTTAGTGTCACGACTGAGTTTGGAATCTCTGCGGCATATCCTTGATAAAAGCAATGCCTCTAACAGGAGTACATAAAGGTACATTCATGAATGACTTGTACATAAAGTGTGTGGTTTCATACTTACTTTCTAGACATTATGAAATGCACAGATTTAGCCAATTAACCAATATTATTTACCAGATTTGCAGATTTCCTTTTGATCTACCTATAATTACTTCCTCTTAACACTCGTCTGCCTATAAATCCCATGCAAAAAATCCTTGCTATAATAAAGAATTCTATAATTTTGAAAGAATCATTTAGAATAGGACATATAGCATCCCAGACCAAAAAAAAAAAAGATAAAGGAGTTTGTCACCTTCAAACCACTATTACATGAAATGTAATATTTCTTCAAGAATAATAATAAGAAAAAGGAAAAATATATGAACAATAAAATGGCAATAAATATACATCAACCATTAAATCTAAAAAAATATAAAATAAAAAAGCAAAACAGAATCAGAAAGAAAGAATAAATTCTAATGTAAGCTGTAAGATTTAATAAGTAGTAATATATTAATACTAGAGGCCCGGTGCATGAAAATTCATGCACTGGAGAGGGGGTCCCTCAGCCCGGCCTGCCCCCTCTTACAGTCTGGGATCCCTCAGGTGTGGAAGCTGACCCAGGAATCAGGGAAAGGAACACCCCATCACACCTCTGCTGCTTCCACTGCCAGCAGTGCAAGTCTCGACCAGCCCTGGTTACCTGAGTCTCGAGCGGCCCTGAGCAATGGGGCAGCTGCCATCTGAGTCTTGCCTGTGCCTCAGGCTGGCCCTGGGCAGCTGGGTGTCTGAAGACACTGGGGGACTCTGGAGGCAGGCGCAAGGGGTGGCCAGGTGTCTGCCACCCCAGCAGGGTTGAGGGGACTGGGCACTGCCATCTTGTGGATTTGGGCGCCGCCATCTTTGAGGGCATGATAGTCAATTAGCATATTCTCTTCTTATTGGCTGTGGATGCCACCAGCTTTGTGACGGTGTGAGGGTCAATTAGCATATTCCCTCTTTATTGGTAGGATTGGCTCATAAATTGTAACCTATATAGCATTCTAATCCAAGATGTTAATAATAGGGTAACTAATTTGTTAGGATTCAGGAAAATTTTCTGTGCTTTCCACTTTTTTTCTTAAAGCTAAATATGCTGAGGTGTATTAATTTTTAAAAAAGATATTATTGAGGAAATAAAAAGGCAAACCATGGCCTAGATGAAATGATTCACAATATATATTTTTTATTTCATTTATTTTTTAATTTAAATTTTATTTTTAATTACAGTTTACATTAATATTATTTCATATTAGATAATTTACAATGTGTTTCCCTTGATATTTTCAGTACCCACCTGACACCATAAATAATTTTTGCAATATTATTGACTATATTTTCTATGCTGTACTCTACATTTCTGTGAATATTTTGTAAATGCCAATTTGTACTTCTTAATCCCTTCCCTTTTTCACCCAGTCCTCCAAATCCCCTCCCCATCTGGCAACTATTATTCTGTTCTATATATATTTCTGTTTTGTATCTATGTACAAAGTTTTTGTAGTTTTAATGAACTCCGGTTTACTTTCTGTTGTTGTTTGTGCATATATTTTCAAAGAACTTGTATCTAAGATATAAAAAGAGATATTACAGCTCAGGAATAAAAAGATATGTAACCCAATTAAAACTCTGTAAGAGTTTTTTTTCATAATAAAAACTTAGAATACAATAATCAAAACAGTGTGGTACTGTAATAGGAAAAACATACAGACCAATGCAATAGAATTATGAGTTCAGAAATAAACTCATACATCTATAGTTAATAGATTTTTACATAACTTCGAAGATTATTCAATGTATAAGGAATAGTGTCGTCAACAAATTGTGCTAGAAAAACTGAAAATCCATATGCAAAAGATAATATCAAGTATTATTATACACTGTCCTATATAATAAAAGCCTAATATGCTAACTGTCTAAACATTTGACTGTTTGACCAGTTGCTATGGCGCACACTGACCAAAGGGGACAGATGCTCCGACCAGTAGGTTAGCTTGCTGTTTGGGTCTGGCCAATCAGGACTGGGTGAGATGGCCGGACATGCCCTGGGATCCCCGCCTCCCCCGTCCTGTGGTCCCTCCATGGCCCTGATTGTGTACCAGTGGGGTCCTTCACCCTGGCCTGCACTCTCTTGCAATCCAGGACCCCTCAGGGGATAATGGAGAGCTGGTTTCAGCCCAATCTCTGCTGGCCGGGCTGAGGGACTCCACAAATTCATGCACCGGGCCTCTAGTGTACAATAATTAAGTCCAAATAGATCAAACATCCAAATATAAGAGCTGAAACTATAAAACTCTTACAAGAAATAATAGGGGTAAATCTCCATAAATTTGGATATGGCAGTGGGCAGTCTTTCCTTAGTTCTGACACAGAAAGCACAAACAACAACCAAATAAAGTGGAATTTATTAAAATTACAAAAACTTTTGCACATCAAAGGATCTAGAAAGAGACAACTCATGAAATAGGGGAAAATATCTGCAAATCATATAATTGATAAGGGTCTTGTTCAAATCAACATCAAAATAACAAATAGCATCTGTAATACTTTAATCAATAAGGATACATTTTTAAAAATGAAAAATAAGTACTAGTGAGGATCTGGAGCACTTGGAACAATATAACATCAGAAGACCCAAGAAAGCTAACCTGTCATTGGAACAATAGAACACACTAAATCTACACTTAACCTGGGTGACTGCTTTCAAATTTAGATTATTAAAACGTGAAGAATGCAACTGAAAATTATACCCTCTACCAACAAGCAAGAAAATCACAGCAAAAATGGGAAAATTCAACCAACTGATACCAATATTGACATGAGGGACATGTTGAAACTATCACAAAGATTTTTAAAAAGCTATGAAAACTTGTTACAATGAACATCAAAATTAAATTCTGGGCAGGAAGATGGTGCAATAAGAATCGCTATCTCCTCCATCCCCCAACAAACAGACCAATTCAGCAACACTTCACAGGCAATTTCCCTTTGTGAGATAGAAAGCCTCCTGCACATCATAGAAGAGTGGAAAATCTCTTACCAAAGCCAGTAGGGAGGATTGGGAGAGCTTGTCACCAGAAACTCTGCCCCAGAGCACTGCCTTATGATCAGAAACACATCCTCTAGTTACCATCCTACTGATGGGTGGGAAGCGGTTTGCGCACAAGTCCAGGGCCCTAATGTTTCTGTGGGGCTGACCCAAAGAACTAGTATCTGTGACAGGAGTCCTGGAGATCCAATGGGTTCAGCACAGTCTAGCCAGCCAAGCAACAGTAGAGGCGGTGGCTACCAGACACCATTGATTCATCCCCACCCTAACTCTGCCCAGAGTGAGTGGATGGAAAATCCCAGCTCTGTGCTTCCTCCTGGGGTAGGAAAGAATTGATCCACACATGCAGTGCCTCCACTTCACCACAATTGCCCAAGGAACTAGCATCTGTCTCACCAATCCTGGAGCCCTGATGAGTCCTGCACACTCCAATTCACAGGGAAAGAACAGAGACAGCAGCTCCAGAAGGTAAATGCCACTGGTCCTTTCTGCTGACCAGCACAGAGAAGGCAGAAATAAATAGATGCCTGCTTTGCCCTGAAAATGGCAAAATGCTAGTAGAGGCCCCCAAATCTCTTTCCAGGATATTTTGTGGGGTCCTCTTCTGTACTCCCCCCAAAGGGAAAGCTGAGGGAGCCCTCTGAGAAGCAGACACCTATACAGAGAATTAATAAAATAGTCAGGAAAAGATGTCTCACACAAAGGAATAAGATAAATTTTCAAAACTGACCCTAATGAAATCAAGTTAAATGATTTACCTGACAGAGAATTAAAATGAACTCTCATGAACATGCTCACTGAGCCCAAGAGAACAATGCAAAAATTTCTGATCAATGTCCTTTTGTAAAGAATGTAGACAAATTACAACAATGGAGAAAATATTTGCATACCACATATCTATTAAAATATTTGCATACCGCATAATACATATTCACGTAATAGATACCTCTATTTTGAATGTATTGGTTGCTCAAACTTTTATTTAAAAAAAATCAAAAGACATTCAATGGATATTTCACAAAAAGGGAACAAATAAGCACATGAAAATATGTCCAACATCATTAGTTACTGGGAAATGCCAATCAGAATCACAGGCGATATCACTACACATCTATAAGAATGTCTATTTTTTTAAAAATCCTGAATAGTGATCACCAGGGCAGGAATGCAGACACTAATCTCTCACACATTGCCAGTGGAAATATAAGATAGTACAACATTCTGGCAAATATTTTGGTAATGCCTTTTTTTAAAAAATCTTTTTTGTTGCAAGTATTACATATGTCCCTTGTTTCCCCCATTGACCTCTACAACCCTGGCCCCACCCCAACCTGAGGCCTTAACCACCCTATTGTCTGTGCCCATGGGCTATGCATATATGATATGAGTTCATTGGTTGATCTCTTCCACCCCCCCACCTCCCTCCCCTGCTTTAATTCCTTTTAAAATATAAACATACACTTACAATATGGCTTGTCAATCATATACCTGGATATGTGTTCCAGAGAAATAAAAATTTGTATTTCATCTAAATTATTAGATTTATTGGAGTAAAGCTTTTAAAATACTCTCAAATACTTATTTTTCTCTGTGACTAGTAAAATCTCCTTTTATCCCTAATATTGATAGAATTATTTCTTATTCTTTAAAAGTCTTACTAGGATTATTAATTTTTAGTTATTTTAAGGAATTAAATTCTGGGCTTTAATGTTTTCTTTTTCATTGATTTAGTTTTCATTGATTTATTTTTTTAAATTTCTTTATTGATTATGGTGTTACATATGTGTCCTTATCCCCCCTGATTTCTTTTTCTTGTTAATATCTGCTTTTATGTGCGTTTATTGCCTTCCTCTACAATGTTGGAACCCTTTATAGAGAACTAGTGCCCTGGTGCACATATTCGGGCACATTGAAAGCAAATTAATTATAAGGTGGCTGGGAGGGCAGGACTAGGCGAGACAGGCCCAACACACGCTAGAGCCAACCTCCCCCAGTCCCTCCCCAGCGGGCTGCACATGGGGCAACCCTGCAGCTCAAAGGGCCTCTGCAGAGTGAGCAGGATACCTCTGGCAGGTGGGGGCCCTTAGCCTAGCCTTCTGGGATTGGGCCAAACCTGGCTCTCTGAGATGCCCCAAGGGGGTCCAGATTGCAAGAGGGCAGTTCTCGGGTGATGCACCCTGGAATTAGACTCTCTCCTCTTTGGTTCTGGGGGGTGTCACCTGAGAACCACTGCTGTCAAGTCACTGTAGCTCGGCAGCTCCTGCATTGAGTATCTGCACCCTGGTGGTCAGTGCACATTATAGCTAGTGGTCAGAGCATCTGCCCAGGTGGTCATTGGGAGTCATAGCTATCTGTCAAATGGTTGGACAGTCGTTTAGCCTTTTATATATAGAGTATTGCATTTTGTTCATCTTCATCTGAGGATATCTTTCCATTGATTTTTTAGGGACAGTGGAAGAGAGAGGGAAAGACAAAGAGAAACATTGATGTGAGAGAAACACATCAATTGATTGCCTACTCCATGAGCTCAGAACAGTCCAGGGCCCAGGAGGATCCTGCAACCAAGGTACTTACCCTTGACTGGAATAGAACCTAGGACTGCATGCCGCCACTCTATCCACTGAGCCAAACCAGCTAGGGCTAGAGTACAGTATTTCGTAGAGGAAGGTAATTAATTTAATGGTAACCCTCCTTACTCTGTTCATTGCTTCAGGCTATGGGGTGAAGAATGGGATGATAAAAATACCCATTACTCCAGATGCCTTCTCCTAAGAATTAGCCTTTCTGGTCTCAGCTGAAAGCTATGCTGCCTGGGCTGAACAATCCATTATCTTCCAACAATGTTTGACCTAGAGCAATGATTTTCAATGAGTGTGTTGCAAGAATTTTTGAAACATGCAATACCTGATTATTTAGTCAGTGGCAGAGACATCTTTTCCCTTACATTGTCAAGTTAAAAAAATGACAACAGCAAACACAACAATATCCATGCAATGTAAGTGAATCAAAATTATACCTATATATTTTTTCAGGTGTGACACAGAATTTTTGTAATTAGTTTAGGTGTACCATGAGACAAAAAAGGTAAAAAAAACAACAACATTGGCCTAGCCTAGCTGGCATGACTCAGACCTGTGAACCAGGAAATCACTATTCAATCCCTAGTCAGGGAACATGCTCGGATTGTGGGTTCAACCCCAAGTAGGGAGAGTGCTGGAAGTAGCTAATGAATGATTCTATCTCATCCTTAATGTTTCTCTCTCTCCATCCACCTTCTTATCTGAAACTAATAAAAATACATTTTAAAAAATCACCAACCTATAGTATTATCTCCATTTGAATCTCCACCTTTCAGTAGAATCTTACCCAGCCTAATCCTCAATGAGGGACATAAGGCATATATCTAATAGGCTCTGTTCATCTCTGGTCCTGTCTCCTTCAAGTTCCAACTGCTTCAGCATCCCTGGACTCCAATCTCTTAGTGGTTGCTTAATTCTACTTTTTATGCTGTGCTTAAGACATTATTCCCAGTCAGAAGGTCAAGTTAAATTTGAGACTCACCTTCTAGGTGTCCTGTTTCTTAGTGAGAAATCTCCTGATCTGTTTATTGCCAAATGTCTAAAAACAGGTACCTCATGTACAATATTTTATTGTGCTTTCTACTTGTAGATGGTGATTATAACATGCTATGCCAGATACCATTTATTTATTTATTTTGCTTTTAATTTATTTTTATTATTGAGAGTATTTCAGATGTCCCCCATCCCTCCCCTCCAAGTCCCATCCATCAAACTCCATCCCGCCACCCCGACCCCTGCCCCAGGCCTTCATCCCACTATTGTCTGTGTCCATGGGCTGTGCCTATATGGATTTATATTAATATCTCAACTACAATAAATAGAATCAGACCAATCCTTTGTCAACATTGGTTTCTTCCAAATCATATATTCTAGCAAAATGAGAACCTTGCAGACTATAGCTAACTTTCTCACATACTTTGAAAAATTTCTTCACTCCTACCAGCATTTTGGGTTATAATTGAAATTCCAATGTTTCATACTGAACACATTCAGTTTCTGTACCTAATATGCTTTCCTGTCCTCACTTTTTCAATGTTCAATCTACAATTTTCACCATTACCTCTCCGCTCAGAGACTAGGATATATCAATTTAAACTACTCGATGTGTTGTTGTTGTTTTTTATCTTTTTTAGCTCCTTCATCTATTTTTGGTTTGTTTGTTTCTTCTCAAACTCTTACTAATACTTCCAGATATTAAATGACTTTCTTGAATAACTTAATTTTAAACTTAAATTTTAAACTTAAAAAGTAGTTTTTAAGTTTAAACTTTAAACTTAAATTTTAAACTTAAAAAGTCGTTTTTCTGTTCCATATGATTTTATTGTAATTGTCTTATTATACTTTGATTTTTTATTTGTTTGCCCAATAATTCTGTGGAGTAGAAAACAATATTTTTCTTCTCAATAATTGCATGTAAAAAATAGAATCTACACAGAATAAAAGGAAGACTTACCTTTTTAAATGAAGGATCTGGATACAATGTTCCTGACTTGTATGTATATACCAGGAAATGAGTGTCTAAAAATGACCTAAATCAACCAAGATAATGACACTTCATTATTTGAATTTAATTAACAAAAGAAACTTCCAGACTCATGAAATTAAACAAATTTACTTTCAATTATAGAAGCTCAAATGTCCAAACAATTAAATGGACTCATCTTTCCATGATCTAATTTGCCTTCTAAAAGCATAATCCTATACAATAAAAGCCTAATATGTAAATTGTTCCCTCAGGCTGTCTTTTGACCAGGAGTTCAACCGTTTGCTATAACGTGTGCTGACCACCAGGGGGTGGTGCAGAACACGGCAGGTATTGGCAACACAGTGCTGGCAGCGGGCAGCAGTAGAGGCGGGACCACAGTGGGATGGAGAAGCAGGTGAGCAGGTGGCGCCAGGCCAATGTGGGTTCAAGTGGGGCCCAATAGACCCACCAATCGCCCTGCAGACAGTGACTAGCAGTGGCACAAGGGGGCCCAGCCCCTATTGATCGCTCCACAGATGGGATGGTGGAGCAGTGAGGGGGCAGTGCCAGGCCAAGGTGGGATGCCAGGGGGGGTATAGGGCTGAGAGGCTGGGGCCGCATCTCCGCGAGGGGGTGTGTCTCCCATGGGACCCCACCCATGCACAAATTTGTGCACAGGGCCTCTAGTGTGTATATAAGAGTAAAGAATAACCAGTATAACCAGATACCAGTATGGAAGCTGCAATGACATAGCTTTACCTGAAGTAAAAAGCAGAGCTTCCAGATTTCCACAACAAAGTTTTCTTTTAGATTTAAGCATCAATACATCTAATATCATACATAGGCCAGCTAATATTTACAAACAAGTAGCCATTAGTTGATAAAGGCAAAAAACATGCTTTTATCATTAGTTTTTATGCAGTTATGCTGCGGTTAAAACAACCTCAGTGTTCTCATTGCCTTAAAACAGCAATGGATGTTCACACATTTACTGCAGGTTGGGCTAATGCTACCTTCATTCTGGAACCCAGGGAAAGGCATGGCCCGTTCTTGAAGAACACCTTTCTCTTAGCAGAAAAAGAAAAAAAAAATTGGGAGCACAGAATAGTTCTCAAAGCCTTTGTTTAGAAGCGGGATACTAGTGTCCCTGCTCACATCTCATAAGCCAACCTAAAGGATCTCTGTAGACAAACCCAAGATAAACATGCTTCAGAAGTTAAGTCTTTTCTCCTGGAAGAAAGTGGTCATCATGGAACAATCTAACACCATTATTTATTGTTGGGAGACTGGACTTTCTCAAGGATGCCAAACACCAAAAGGCATTTCAAGGCCAGAATTGAGAGGACTAGAGCACTCGCAGGGTACTTTCAGTCAACAGGAACTCTCTTTCTGGATCTGCTTTGTTGTCTCTCATTCCGGATAACCTTTCCTTTTCCTCCAGTCAAATAACAAAACTAGAGAGATCCTCTGAGAAACACAGATATTTATCAGTTCACATTTTATATACATTCTTAAGGGAAAACTCTGAATGGCATGGGCTGATTCAGGTTCAAGTACCTGGGAAAAATAATGTGTGGGGACTGAACAGTAAAATAAAAATTCAAGGGAGTTATAATATATCAGGAAGAATTAATATAAAACCATATACACAAACAACTACTGGAAAATTCACTCTACCAAATGGACTCCATCAAATCGCAAGAATTTTTAGCAAAAGAATAAGACTCACAGATTCTACACATTGCCCAGTTACTCAATTAGGAAAACAAAGGGGACTTCTGCAGATATGCCATCTGCATACTCTGTCTGAAGAATATAATGTGAAAGCATTTTACCTGAACAATATCTGAGTTAACATAAAATTGCAACAGGAAAAAAATACGAAACAGTAATAAAACTTGAAAAATGCAAGACATTTAAATAACTGAAAGCACTAGATTTACATCTTAAATGTAAGTAGAATTTTAAAAATGCTATAGTAATATTATGAAATAAATGTAGATGTGAGAGGCACAAGAGAGGAATCTGAGGACCTAGAAAGGAAAATAAAAATATGGTGATGATAAAATTTAATTTTGTATCAATAAATCCCACAAAGACAGTAAGAAGACAATCAATAGGGTGGCATATTTGCAACATATAGAACAGATAAAGGGGTAATCTCTATAGTAAACCAAAATTCCCAAATTCTGATTATAGAAAACTAGAGGCCTGGTGCATGAAATTTGTGCACTGGGGGTGAGGGGTGTGCCTCAGCTCAGCCTGCACCCTCTCCAATCTGGGACCCCTCTCACAATTCGTGACTGCTGGCTTCCAACTGCTTGCCTTCCTGCCTGCCTGATTGCCCCTAACCACTTCTGCCTGACTGCCTGATCACCCCCTAACCACTCCTCTGCCTGCCTGATCGACGCCTAACTGCTTCCCTGCTGGTCTAATCACCCCCAACTGCTGTCCCCTGTTGGCCCAGTCGCCCCAAAGTGCTCTCCCATGCCGGCCTTGTTGCCCCTAACTTCCCTCCCTGCTGGCCTGGTCTTCCCTAACTGCTCTCCCCTGCAGGTCTGGTCTCCCCCCAACTTCCATCTCCTGCAGGCCTGGTACCCCTAACTGCCCTCCCCTGCCGGTCCAGTCACCCATAAATGCCATCTCCTGCTGGCCTGATTGCCCCCAACTGCCCTCCTCTGCTGGCCTAGTCGCCCACACCTGCCCTCCTCTGTCAGCCATCTTGTGCCCACATGGGGGCGACCATCTTATGTGAGGGTGTGACGGTCAATTTGCATATTACCTCTTTATTGTATAGGATAAGAAAGAAAAGCAGAATGACAAGGCACAGATTGAAAATAAATGCAAAAGACACATGAGTAAAAATAAAAATCCATTAGGGAGAGATGGGGGAGATAAGAGATCAACTAAAGGACTTGTATGCATGCATATAAGCATAACGAATGAACACAAAGCTCTGGGGAGGTG
Organism: Eptesicus fuscus; assembly: GCF_027574615.1. Taxonomy (NCBI): domain Eukaryota; kingdom Metazoa; phylum Chordata; class Mammalia; order Chiroptera; family Vespertilionidae; genus Eptesicus; species Eptesicus fuscus. The sequence continues at coordinate 80,330,081 of NC_072480.1, forward strand.
AGCGCATGTATGGGAGGGGGGTGGGAGGGACAATGGTAAGATATGTACACATGTATCACCTTAATAAAAAAAATTTAAAAAATAATAAAAATAATAAAAACCCAAAAGAAAAAAAAAATCTTGGGAGAGGCCATCCTAATAAAAGAGTAAAATTCAAATTGACTGTTCCTCCACTACACCCACAAGCCACCCCCACCAGCCAATCAGGAGTGAGTATGCAAATTAACCCAACCAAGAGGGCTGTGGCCACGGAGCGAGCAGAAGGCTTGGGTTTCCCAAGCAATGGAGGAAGCCAAACTTCCTACACACCCTGGCCAGCCCAGACCTCCACTCAAGGCTACAAAGTTTCAATTATAGAAGATAAATAAATCCCAGATACCAGGGCCTCTGCTTGGCTCACCGGGGGTGTGGCCGGCCTGCAAACCACCACAGGCCCCTCACCCAGGCCGCTCCATGCCCCAAGGGAAACCCCACCCTGATTTGGGAAACCCTCAGGGCAAACCAGCTGGCCCCTACCCATGCACCAGGCCTCTTTACTATCTAATAAAAGAGTAATATGCAAATTGACCATCACTCCAACACACAAGATGGCTGCCTTCATGTGGTCAAAGATGGCTGCCCCATGTGGACACAAGATGACCACCACAAGATGGCCATCAGGGGTGGGCAGTTGGCGGGATCAGGTCTGCAAGGGAGGGCAGTTGTGGTGATCAGGCCTGCAAGGGAGGGTAGAAGGGAGGAACCAGGCCAGCAGGGGAGGGAAGTTTGGAGGGACCAGGCCTGCCAGGGTGAGCAGTTGGGGGTAATCAAGCCTGCAGGGGAGGGCAGTTAGTAGCAAACAGGCTGGCAGGGGAGCAGTTAGGCATCAATCAGGCTGACAGAGGAGTGGTTAGGGGGTGATCAAGCTAGCTGGCAGAAGCAGTTAGGGGCAATGAAGAAGGCAGGCAGGTGAGCAGTTGGGAGCCAGTAGTCCTGGATTGTGAGAGGGATGTCCGACTGCCCGTTGAGGCCCAATCCTAACTGGGTGGGGCCTAAACGGGCAGTTGGACATCCCTCGAGGGGTCCCAGATTGGAGAAGGTGCAGGCTGGGCTGAGGGACACTCCCGCCCCCATGCACAAATTTCATGCACCGGGCCTCTAGTTCCATTAGAATGGTCAGTAAACATTTGAACAATACTATATGTTATTAAGAAGCAGTGAAGTGCATATTAATACAACAATAAAGTAGTATTTCTTATCCATTGGTTAACAAAATAAATGAGTAAAGATACTCATTTTGTTGGCAATGTAGTGTACAGGAATACATTTGAATTGTTGTTGTGAGTGAAAACTGGTATAATTCTTTGAAGTATATATTTGGCAATGAGAAATTTCTTATTTATTACCCATCAGTTTTACTGGTGCCCAGGAAGTCATGGCTAGGGATATCCACAGTATAGCTTTCCTTGCTATAAATAATGGGTGGGTAATTAATAAATGAGAAATATTCATTTGAAGGCTGTATATATATTAAAAGTAAACTCATTTGGCATAGAGCAATATGAGTCTTAGAAAAGTAACATTATGTAAAATGTTGCATAACAAACAACCTCAAAACCACAACCACATACAACAGAACACATCTATTGCTCATACTTCTCTGTCACATGTGGGTAGCCGTGGAAGTTCTTCTAATTGGCCAGGCTTTATCTATGGTACTGGATTAGCCATATTTAGGAATGAGTAGGACACCTTGGCTGTAGTCCACATGTATCTACCTTTCAGCATGCTAGCCTATGCATATTCTCATGAGGATGGCAGACAAACAAGATAGAAAGCAAAAAGACATTAGAGCTTTTTCAAGCCTCTGTTTGAATCAAGTCAGGTAATAATATTTTGGCCAAAGAAATCAAATCGTCTATATAAGTGTGGGGTTGCAAAGTAAAAAATGAAGATGCGAGGCTTCTTGTCTAAAACTAGTAAGAATCTTAGGACAGCAACACTGGAACATTAAACCAAATACAGGGCCCTTCTAACCAAAGGCCCTGAGGCACCACACATCATGAATTTGGCCTTGCATAAGTGAATTCAGATTCAAGGGCTGGATAGTGGGGTGGGGGGGAGAGAAGGGGGCTATGGAAATTTATTTATTCCATCTCTTGATGATAGTCACGCAGTTAGTTATATGGCAAACAGTAAAGATACAGGAAAAGGTAAAGTTCTAGGTGCACTTTTGTGGTGCACCATATTAATATATATGTTGATGGAATATATAGTATTGAGTCATTACATCTATTAAGAATTGCTCAAAACATTATGATTCTCATTGACCTCTAGACATAAATGACTGAAAATATGACAGAAGAATATTGCCATTATTGTAACTGTGATTAGCACTGAGGAGTAAAAGAAATAGAACTGGGTAAGGAAATAACACATTTCACTATTACCAGCCATGGACAATACACTTCATTTTAAATAGTGTACACATGACACTTCCATGTCTGTTACTAATAGTTTAAATTATTCTCAGAATTATCCATTTCATCTTTTATCATTCAAAAGAAAAAAAAGGCATAAAATATTGATCTAATATAAATTATGGACTTTGGGTTGTAATGATGTGTGGATTCAGATAACCAATTATAACAATACTAGAGGACCAGTGCACAAAATTCATGCACTTGGGGGGAGGGGTCCGACTGATGGCTTAGGCCCACTCCCCAAGGTGGATGGACGTAAGCCAGCAGTCGAACATCCTTAGTGCTGCCACGGAAGCGGGAGAGGCTCCTGCCACCACCGTGGCACTCGCCAACCATGAGCCCAGCTTCTGTCTGAGTGGCACTCCCCCTATGGGAGTGCACTGACCACCAGGGGCAGCTCCTGCATTGAGCATCTGCTCCCTAGTGGTCAGTGAACATCATAGAGACCAGTTGTTCCGCCATTGGGCCAAATCGGCTCTCTAACATCCCCCAATAGGTCATGGATTGCAGGAGGGCACAGACCAGGGTGAGGGACCCCACCAGTGCACGATTGGGGCCAGGGAAGGATGCAAGAAGTTGGCCAGCTGGGGAGGGACTGAGGGAGGGCCCCAGGGCATGTCTGGCCCATCTTGCTCAGTCTCAATCTGGCGGGCCCCAGAAGCAAGCTAACTTACCGCTCAGAGCTTCTGCCTCCTGGTGGTCAGTGCACATCATAGCGACTGGTCAACCAGTCGACTTTCTGCCCCTTGGTGGTCAGCGCATGTCATAGTGAGCGGTTGAGAGGCCTTAGCATATCATTAGCATATTACACTTTGATTGTTTGAACGGACAACCAGACGACCGGACACTTAGCATATAATCTTTTATTATATAGTATATCATTTTGATGGGGGTTGTTGATAATACATATGTGGGGTAAGGTGCTTATGGGAAATCTCTGTGCATTCCAGTCCATTTTGCTATAAACCTAAAACTGCTCTAAAAAATAAAGTGTATTAAAATAATAATGAGAAGAATATATGAATAGGCAAGCTTCATACAGATAAATGCAAATAAGAGTAATATTTTAGGGAAATACAAACTGATGTTATGATGAAATAGAATATTTTAGCACATCATGCGGGCTTTTGTAAATCTAAATCGCTATCATCTTTTCAGAAAGACAATGGCAATGTTTCTCAAAGCCTTAATTTACTATAAAATGTGAATATTAAATCAGATACTGTAGGAAGCAGTTGTATGGTTAAGCCTTGGATTGACCTGTGGCAAGATCACAAACAAGTTCATTTGGAGGGCAAACCCCTCCCAGCATAATTAAGCCTGATCATGTAACTGATCCCTAGATCTTTCCTGGGCTGTGGGAGGGGCAGCAAGTGCTGCCAAAACAAGTGAAACTTACAAAAACATTGTTAATTGCCTTGTTTGTCCCTGATTATAAATAAAGCCTCAGCTTTGCAGTCTGGATCTGTTCTGTGGCCTCAGCCATGCACAGAAAGATCCACCCAGCCCCAGCTTTCAAATATACCTCTCCTCTCTTTATTTCTAATATTTCTCAATCCCTGGCCGCCTCCACTTAGAACCGGTTCGTTCATTTCTCTTTCTGCGCAGGACGTGGAAAAGGGAGATCCCCGCCATGTTTGGGCCCCGCAGCATCAGGCCCCCGCAAGATACTACATGAAAATTGCTTAGAAATATCCCCAGCAAATGTTATGTGTTCAATAAATGCCAGTTACTTTTGTTGTTTTTATTATTATCATCACTATTTTCATTAATATTCACACTCTTGACCCAGAAACCTATTTCTTGATATCAAGGCTACCAAACAAAATCTATATTATATAAAAACCAGAGGCTCAATGCACTAAATTCATGCAAGAGTAGGCCTTCCTTTCCCCTTCTAGCAGCACCCACTTCCCTCTGGCCCCCAGGACCCAGGCTTCGTCTGGAAGGTCATCTGGAAGAACGGCTGGTCTGATTAGCATATTATGCTTTTATTATTATAGATATACATACAAGAATGTTTGTTGCAGGACTCAATAAACAAATGACAATTTCTGAAAATAACCTCCTTACCTATCAATATTAAATACTCTTGGCCTTGCGGCTGCCACCCCCTTACACACAGTCAGGCTGAGGTAGTGCCTGTTCCTGCAACCCTGCCACCACCTCCTTCACTGTGCCCACCACCTGCCCCCACTTCCCCACCATGGACCCCTGCAAAGTGATGGAACTCCGGGCCTTCCTAAAAATGTGTAAGCAGGACCCAAGCATTCTGCACATCAAGGAAATGTGCTTCCTGAGGGAGTGGGTGGAGAGAATGGGAAGTAAAATACCACCTGCTACTTATAAAACTAAATCAGAAGAAAATAAAGAGGAAAAACAGATAGTAAGAAGGTGGAGGAAGACAAAAAGACAGATGAACCATCAAGTGAGGAAAGTGATCTAGAAATCGACAGTGAGGGTGTGATTGAACTAGACACTGATGCCCTCAAGAAATGGGAGATGAAAATGTAGAGATAACTGACGAGATGATGGATCAGGCAAATGATAAAAAAGTAGCTGCCATTGATGCCCTAAATGATGGTGAACGACAGAAAGCCATAGACTTGTTCACAGATGCCATCAAGCTGAATCCTCATTTGGCCATTCTGTATGCCAAGAGAGCCAGTGTCTACATCAAATTACAGAAGCCAAATGCTGCCATCTGAGACTGTGACAGAACTATTGAATAAATCCTGATTCAGTTCAGCCTTACAAGTGGCGAGGGAAAGCACACAGACTTCCAGGCCTCTGGGAAGAAGCAACCCATGATCTTGCCCTTGCATGTAAATTGGATTATGATGAAGATGCTAGTGCGATGCTGAAAGAAGTTCAACCAAGGGCCCAGAAAATTGCAGAACATCGGATAAAGTGTTAGTGGAAATGGAAAGAACAAGAGATCAAATAAAGGATGGAAAAGGTTAAGTAGGTTCGGGAAGGACATGAGAAAGCCCAGAGGGAGGGAGAAGCCAGAAGACAATCAGGAGCATGGTATGGCTCTTTTATAGGTGGCTTTCCTGGGGGAATTCCTGGTAATTTTCCTGGAGGAATGCCTGGAATGGGACGAGGCATGCCGGGAATGGCAGGAATGACGGGGCTCAATGAAATACTTAGTGATCCAGAGATTCTTGAAGACATGCAGGATCCAGAAGTTATGGTGGCCTTCCAGGATGTGGCTTAGAACCCAGAAAATATCTACCTATATAAAAGCCTAAGTGGCCATCACAACCGAATGGATGACCGAACAGGCTGTGTGGGGCGACCAAGTTGGCAGGGGGTTTAGTGAGCGGCAACCAAATGACCAAGCAGCAGGCTGTGTGGAGTGACCCAGTCAGCAGGGTGGTTAGTGAGGGGTGACCAAATGACGGAGCAGCAGGCTGCGTGGGGCAACCAGGCCGTCTGGGTGGCAGTTGAGGCAACCAGGCTGGTGGGGTGGCAGTTGGGGGCAATCAGGCCGGCAGGCAGAGGCAGTTACAGGTGATTGGGTTGGCAGGGGGGCAGTGAGGGGTGATCAGGCCAGCAGGCAGAGGCAGTTAGGGGTAATCAGCCTGGCAGGCAGGTGAGTGGTTAGGATAGGCCCGATGGGATCAGGTCTAAACCGGCAGTCAGACATCCACTGAGGGGTCCCGGATTGGAGAGGGTGCAGGTTGGGTGGAGGCGACCATCACTCCCCCCCCTTGCCCGCCCCCTCCACCCCCCGTTCATGAATTTCGTGTACTTGGCCTCTAGTGTCAAAATATCAGAGCAACCCAAAGGTTATGAATCTCATCACTAAATTATCAGCCAAATTTGAAGTTAAGCATAATACCCTTCTGACACATAAAGCCCTTGCTGAAGGAAAAGCAACTTGGATCACCCAATGGATGTCGCAATAATACAAACCAGTGTACCTCTGACCTTCTCATGACGAAAGCTGGGGTGCTTTGAAGAAAATCCCTACCCCTCTGCCCCAAATGTAGCTGTAACATTTTGCAGTGGTTTGCCATTATGGTATTCATTCAGATGATGTTTTCCTACTAGAAATTACAAAGTCTAAACACTTTTAAACCTTAAAAATATTTAAAAACAAATTAAAAGGGTTGTTAAACCCTACATTTTTCTTTACTAATATATATATATTACATACTGTTAAATGTTATCTATTGAAGGATGAGTTGTGAAATACCGTATTTTCCAGAGTATAAGACGACTGGGTGTATAAGATATTCCTGGGTTAAAAAGTCATCTTATACGCTGGAAAATACGGTACATAAAGAGCAAGGAAATAAGCACCATTAATCAATAAGACCTGTCAATAGTAATACCCTATTTCCACTCTCGTAAAAACAAAACTGTGGGTAGGTTTTATTTAATAGAAGAATGAAATATAAATATAAAATTGGCAAAAGTACACACAAAGTTATTAATATTGATTTCCTAGAGTGAAGATAAAAAACAGAATACTTAAGACATTAAAAAGATATTAAAATTGAGAAAAAATATTCTAGAATGTCAAGTTCTTAAAATCATGTAAATATTTAAAATAACGAGAAGACAAAAGAAGCTAAACATAGTCAAATAAATTCATACCCTTAATTCTTACAATTGTAGTTGCATTTTAAGGAATTACACAGAGTAATCTTAATCTATCTAACATGCCTTAATATTGAAATCATTAAATTATAATTTGGCTTGAAAATTAAATTTCAAATCTCAAAATCAAGACTGAAATTCTAGTCTTACATGACTCATGAAGAAGATATATCTTGTTAAACAAGTGTAATATTCATGGTTTTGTTTACTCACAATTTAAGGTAGTGACTATACAAATTAAAGAAACTAGAAACAACTATATGAAAAAAGAATGGCCACGTACTGTTTTTTGAGATGGAGAGTGTATGTTTTCCTGTTAATCTGGATGGTATAAATGACCTTTCAAAGAGAAAGAAATAATTAAAAATGTGAAATTCTTCAAACCAAAGACATACTTTTTAAAAATGTAAACCAAGATTGTATCATGCATGTGTCAAAATTATATAGACATATAGAAGTATATTGCTATCTCTCTTTAATCACAGACTGTATGACAAAAATTCAAGGAGTCTATTTCAAACTAAGAGCATTAGTCACTGGCATTTATTACATATCATGATCAAATTTAATTTAAAACGATTACATTTAGAAATGCTGAGGAACCTTGAAGAAACTTGAATTTTATTATCTTTTTTTCTCCTTTGTGGTTTCTATCGCAGAGACATGGAAAATTCGAGGAATATAATGCAGGTCCCCTTTAAGGTGAAAGGGAGTAGCCATAACTGTCAGAAGCACTGCCTGCTCACAGTCTTTCACCTGCTGTTCTCTTCAGGATTTGCCTCACAACTTTCAGGGACAGTCCACGTTTAATAAGATGCCCCCTCCCCCCAGCTCCAGATTTTTTCATGGGTCATGCCAGCTTCCCTCAACCAGTTTTAAAGGTCGCTTAGGTTTTTATATATGTAGATGATATCTTCCTCAATTCATGAATGATATACATGTGTATTTTTAAATTACATATTTCAGACTTTTTGATAAATTTTAAATTGTGACCATATAGTGAGTTTTATACTGTGTTTGATTTTTAATTCTTTAACGTGCTCTTGTCAATTTTGTTGAATCGCCTGTATATTCTTAAGAGCATATGCATCATTTACTGTGCAGACAGACCTGATTTACAGCAGGATTAGCAAATTTCTGCCTTTATTTCTGGGGATGCCTCAAGCCTGAATGTGTCTGACTCTTAGTCAAAAGGACTGTGAGATTGGTAATGCACAGTTTAGGGTACCAAACTTCCCTGGCTAAAGTTAGCTTCCTTTGTGTTTCCCTACCTGTCCAGGGCTGGCTTGGCTTCCTGGTGACCTGAAGCTTTGTAAGGAGTAGTCTCTCAAGGCAAAGTTCCTCCCCCAGGTCTGTTATTCCAAACCAGAGACTCAGCATGTTTCAGGAGCAGAGATTGGGTTCATGAGGAGCTGACTGTGGATGTTTCTTGGATCCTGATATTTGCCTGAATCTCTTTCTCCTGCTGCAGCAAATGCTTTGCCCTTAAAAGGCCTCATGTGTGATACACTGTGGGGTCTAATGAGTCCTCACCAATAGCAGAAAGGGGAAACCAGTGCACTCATTCAGTGGGATTTTTCAATTAAAATATTTCCATTAAATAAAATACTTATTTTTGTTTTTCAAGTATTCTTTGTATCTTTATGATTTGTCCACCACCATCTGAAAAAAACAACAACACATTTTTCTCTCTTTTTTCTCAATTATTAGTTTTCAATTAAAGTTGATATTCAATATTATATTAGTTCCAGGTGTGCACCATGGTGATTACATATGTATATAATTTCAAAAGTGATCCCCTGGATAAGTCTGGTCCCCACTTGGCAGCATACATAGTTACTATGATATTTTTGACTATATTCCTTATGCTGTATTTTATATGCCTATGACTGTGTTGTAAGAACCAATTTGTATTTCTTAATACCTTCACCATTGTCACCCAGCCTCCCCTCAACCTCCCTTATATCTGGCAACCATCAATTTGTTCTCTGTATTTATGAGTCTGTTTATGTTTTATTTCTTCATTTATTTTGTTCTTTAGATCCCACATATAAGTGAAGTAATATGGTATTTGTCTTTGTAGCCTTATTCATAATAACCAAGATATGGCTGCAACCTAAATTCCCATTAATAGACAAATGGATAAAGAACATGTGGCACATACTATATTATATGTAATGGAATATTACTTGGCCATTAAAAGGAATGAAATCTTACCATTTGCAACAACATGGATGGACTTAGAGGGTATTATGCTTGGAGGAAAACATTTTTGGGGCTCACAATGAAAATGAATTTGAAAATTTCTCCCCCTACTGTTACAAGATTTTATTTTACACTAGAGGCCTGGTGCATGAATTCATGCACGGGTGGGGGAGGCGATCAGGGTGGGGCCAGCTGGGGGCAGGGCCATGGGCAGGGGGCTGGCTGGCTCAGACCCCTGGTCAAACTCCTTGTTGAACTCCTGGTTGAATTCCTGATTGAAGGGATAATATAGAATATGCTAAGGGCGTTTACCAAAGTTTTACAAATTTATAGTTATTAAATGGCTTAGTGAACTGAATATTTAAAAATGCTTACCCAACATAATGTTGGGTGTGTTGAGTGTGTGTAGTAAGTGTGTTTGGGTGTACTAAATGCTTTCCTTTCTTTTTATGGCGTTCTTGTGAATACTCATGTTTCCTTTTTGTTCCCATTATCCTGGTATGTGTTATACTCTCCTACGATTTTTAACCTCTCGGGATACTTATGTTTTTAGTGTAATAGCTTTTAGAATCCCATAGTCACTGGAATTTAGGGGGGAGTGCCATAAAGTGAGACAGTCAGATAGACCATTCAGTCTGTAAAACCTGCCTCAATGTCTAATAGTTTTTCAGTTGGCAATTCATGCTCCTCTCTGGCCCTGCCACTGAGGTTGCAATCCTTGGATTCCTGAGAACCTTTATAATTTCATAATGTTCATATATCTCTCAAGAAATTAAAGCTATCAAACACTTGTTCTCATTCAGATAAAATGACTTTTTTTTTCAGATAAAATAACTCTTAAATACATTAAGTAGAACACAAAATTTCACAAAGGGGTATTCATGAATTAACTTGAGTCACGCAGTTCAGTAAAAATAAAACATTTTTATAAAGTGATTTCTTAATTACTTGAATTTCTGAAACATCGAAATCATTGGTTCCGAACTTCTGTGGCACTGTAATTTGCAGATGTGATATTTCAGAGTCTGCAGAAACACAAACATGAGTGAGCATTCCCAGGGTGTAGCATCCTTCATCTTCATTTATTTGTCCTTTCCTACCATGTCACTCTGAACTTCCAAGTCCCAACACACACACACACACACACACACACACGCATTGTGCGACTCCAGGAAGAGGCCCCTCTCATGGGAGTTTATTGCCCTACCACTGTCCAGAGACACCTGGGACTTGCTGACCTCAGCCCTGACTGGGTGAGGCAGTGCTGGTCTCAGGACCCCATCCAGACTCTCTAAGTCCCCACTGCCCCAGAAGCAGGGTGCCCTCTCCTGCCAGTGCAAAGTCAGGTAAGTGAGGGCCAACTCCCCAGGCCTGCTCTGAGCCCTCCAACCACCCGCAGGACCCTGAAACTAGGCGGCTCTGACAGCATGACTGGGGACCCCCAGCCTGGCCCTGGGATCTGGAGCAAGAAGGGAGACACTCGCCTCCCCCAGGGACACTGTGCTGGGCGGCCCTCCTATGGCGCAGGTTCCCCCACTTACAATGGTCTGCGAAGGTCAACCTGCCTAGGCCTGAGAGGATCAGCAAGAGAAACAGCATTGCGAGCCAGGTGACCCTCGCCACAGTGCAGGCAGTTGGTGGCATAACTGAGGCGTCTCGCGCATGGGCAGGGGGCTGAGTTCTGGGCCAGGAGGATGGAGTCTGAGACTGTTTGGCCCCGCCCACCACTGACGGCCCCGCCCACAGGACCCGCTGAGCACAGGAGCTCAGGGCAGCCTATTTTGCTGCCTGTGCTTTATTTCCCCAAGGCTGGCTGAAGTTTTAAAGGTCTTTATGGGTCACATTCGGTTATAAAGCCCCTTTCTCCTCTGGAAGCAGCTATTGGTGGTGAAGTTCTTGGCAATATGAAGAGTTCACATCATAGCTTTCTGCTACAAGAGCTGAATTACTATAGTGAAGGAAGAAGGCAATAGAAATTTACACTACACTTAGTAGCAGACAATTGCCTATTTTAGTCATATTTACTGCCAGATTTCTACCTATGTCTCAGGTCTAAACAAATACAGACACACCCATGAACATAAAGTGATGTTGTGAAAAAACAAATAGAAATCAATTCTTCAATTGCCAGTTTGTTTCTTAGAAAATTGGTCAAACAAACTAAATGAAACACTAAAAATAAGCTGTATGTATTTGTTTGTATCCCGCAGTATAGGGTTATAATTTCAGTGTCAGGCTGAAAAAAGATATCACAAGTATGAAGTGAACCCATGGAAACAACTTTACATTCTCATAATTTTTTCTTCTGCAGAAGAAGAGTAATGTCTAAGCAGGTTAATACAAGTTAAGTATAAACTTTCCCCTCCATCAATGTGTTGTTCACATGTGGAAAGGCATGGAATTAACTTGAAAAGAGCTTTCATGTGATGGCTTAATATGCAGATTAATGCAGATTAACCAGGAGGTTCTTACTTTAGTTATTCTTCCATGGAATGCTTATGCTTGCATTCCTTACAGGCAATACTTGTACACAAAATCAAATGATGGTGTTTTCCTTATGTGTAAAATGAGGCAAAAATAAAACAATGGACAAGGCTAGCCTTTGTAAAATATATATTCTTTTTCATGATTTTCTTAAATCATATTAGTGTGATTTATCAAAAATATGTATACACATGTACCAAATAATAAAACAAAAACATCTCTATTTCTAAATAGGCAGTTCTGTATATAGTATTTCACTAACATATTTACAGCCCAATTATTTAGTTTTGTTGTGATGCATGTTATACATCATACTCATTTATTTGAAGACTTTTATATACTATAAAAATTAGAATTTTTATCTTTTTTGCCAAATTATGTGACTATTAATAGATTTAGTATATCAGTATTAGTTATGCTGATCTTAAAATAAAATGCCTTTCTGGTTATCTAAAATCTGATAATTTTTTTGAAGTCTACTACATGACACTTAAGGCATGATGAATATTAAAAGGTTATTCATGGTTCTAATAAAATTCTCTGTTCCTCAGTCAAGTAACCAAAAGGTGAAATAAATATGCATTATTTAAATTCATTACTTAATTTCCATGATTGGTAATAACTGCTCATTTTTTTATTGTGTGTCTTATAGCCATTCAAGTCATTTGTGTTTATATCAACAATTACTTTTTACATGTTTACTACAAGCCTGAAAATAGGCTATTAACATACATGTGACACTATCGCTATTTCCAAGTGCATCAGAGATTAACAGAAAACTAGATATGTACAAGAGATGCCACAGATAGAAGTAAAAATACTTGTAGAGGGATGTTCAAAGTTCTCTGGGAGCACAGCCAAGAAAATTTTGTTTTCTATGCCGATATCAAGTGAAGTTAAAGAGTAGCTGCGACATTTGATGTGAACTATACCTAGATGCGTGAATAAGTTGTATGGATGTTCATGCATTTTAGAACACTTTAAGTGAGGACCAACTGCCCCAGGCCTGCTCTGAGCCCTTCAACCAACAGGCTCAGCAGGACCCTGAAACTAGGTGGCTTAAAATAATTTTTAAATTATGTAAAAACTTTATATGCAAATGAATGATAGATTTTTGTGTTAGAATGATGATTTGTAATAGTGTGGAGTGGTGGGATTGAAATGGTGAGGACTGGAAGTAATAACTTCATTTTTAATAGGTTATACCAGTACTGTGGATATCCTCAGGAATAAAGAGTTGGTGGGGGGTGGGGGTGGGGGCGGTGGTTAAATAGTAAAGATATTTGAGAGGAACTGAGATTATGGGGTAGGTAAACATAGGTACTTGCCCCCTCCCACAATCACATCAAAATTACAACTAAAATACCAAACACCCATCATTAGGATCCACCTGAAACCTTGATTAATGGAAGTGTTACAACTAGAGATGTAAAGAACAAACCACATTCAGACTAGTAGGAGAAGTGCAGGCAAGGAATGGGCTTGTCCAACACCCATGTGTGATTTTTTTTTTTTTTTTTAATCAGGAGGGATATCTTCAAGGCCTCTTGTGAGAAACAGGGAGTCCCAGCCCCACACCAGAACCCAAGCCCAGGGTGCCAGAGCTGGGAAGGGAAGTCTTCATAACTTCAGGGTGTAAAATCCTTCCAGGATTATGTGAGTGACACAGAGGCTGCTGGAGTCCCAGGTGTTCCTGTTGAAGGGCCCATGCGTGAAAGGTCCCACTTCCTCTGAGCTCCAGCACCACTGCCAGCATTGGGGAAATTCAGGGGTATACAGGGAGGAATTGGACTGTCTGGCATCGGGGCAGGAACTTGTGGCAGCTTGCTTCCAGAGAGGGGTACTTACAGGGGTTATTGTTACTGTGTTAGGACCTCCCCAGTTCCCCGTGGCAGATCTGATTGGCAGCCATATCTGAGTTTCTATCAGCTTGGCCCACACTGTTCATTCCATCCTAGTGATTTCCTAAGACCCCACCCTATCCAATTTTCAGCTCCACCCAAGCTTTTCAATATGAATGGTCTGTCCTGGCTCAGGCTTCATACTTTGCTAAAATCTCTTAAACAAGCAGCAACTGGAGCCAGCATGCCCCAAACCTATCATTAAAAGGCCCAAGACCTGGCACTAATACTAGCCTGCCTTGCTTTAGAGCTGAGCCTTGTCTGGGCACTTTTTAGCTCAATATAAGTAGCAGCCAACTGCATATCTCCATGCAGCTCCTATGAGGTGGCTCCAGGCAGTAGCTTACTTTGTACCTCCCAGTAGATCCCAGAGCCAATCACCTGGTGGACAGCTTCAGACAAAAAGAGATTACAACTCTACACATTCACAAATGACACACTCAAGGGACTGACTCAGTGAGCACCAAAGCCACTCTGAAGCATGTCCTGCTCCATGGTCTCCTGTCCAGCAGCTCTTCCATTATATACAGCTGATCCTCACAGCCAATTTGTCTGGAGGTCAATTCCTCCCAATGATGCCAATAGCAATCAAAGCTCAGCTACAGCAAGGCTATGCACACAGCCCACAGGGAGGTGCACATAGAGTGCCCAGCTCAGGTGATTCAGGATGCTGAGCCCCTGGACCCTACAGGACACCTACTACACAAGGCTACTCTACCAATTCCAGGAGACATAGCAGCTCTATCTGGAAATAAGCATGGGAAAGTAGCCAAAACGTGGAGACAAAAAAACATGTTACAATGAAAGAAATTCAAGGAAACTACTGGATACAGATTTCAAAACAATGGTTATAAGGTTAATTCAAGGATCATAATAAGAGCTCTAAGGGACTTAGTGAGATGTTCAAGGATCTTAGTGAGAATATCAAAGACATGAAAAAGAACCAGTCAGAAATGAAGCATAAACTACCTGAAATAAAAAATAAATTATGGGGATTTTTCAGTAGAATAGAGGATTCCAAGAATCAAATCAATGATTTGGAATATGAGGAATCAAAAAGCATGTAATCAGAAGAGCAAAAAAAAAAGAATCCAAAAATATCCAAAAATATGAAGGTAGTGTAAGGAGCCTTTGGGACAACTTCAAGAGTACCAACATTACCGTTATAGTGGTGCCAGAAAGAGGAGAGCGAGAGAGCAAGATATTGAAAACCTTTTGAAGAAATAATGACAAATAAGTTCCCCTTCCTGGTGAAAGAAATAGAGTTAGAGGTCTAGAATGCACAGAGAGGAACCCAAAACAAGAGGAACCCAAAGAGAACCACACCAAGACACATCATAATTAAAGTGCCAAGGGTTAAAGACAAAGAGAAAATCTTAAAAGCAACAAAAGAAAAGCAGCTAGTCATCTACAAGGGAGCACCCATACAACTATCAACTGATTTTTCAATAGAAACTTTGCATGCAAGAAGGGAGTGTCAAGAAATATTCAAAGTGATGAATAGCAAGAGGCAGAACCAAGATTACTCTACCCAGCAAAGCTATCTATCATTTAGAATTGAAGGTCACATGAAGACTCCATAGAGAAGAAAAAGCTAAAGGGGTTCATCACCAACAAACCAGTATTTGATGAAATATTGAGGAGTATTCTGGAAGAAGAGAAGAAGAAGAAGAAGAAGAAGAAGAAGAAGAAGAAGAAGAAGAAGAAGAAGAAGAAGAAGAAGAAGAAGAAGAAGAAGAAGAAGGTGGTGTAGGAGGAGAAAGAGGAGGAGGAGGAGGAGGAGGAGGAGGAAGAGGAGGAAGAGGAGGAGGAGGAGGAGAGGGAAAGAAAGAGGTAGAGGGAGAGGGAGAGGGAGAGGGAGATGGAGAGGGAGAGGAAGAGAGAGGGAGAGGGAGAGGGAGAGGGAGAGGGAGAAGAAAATAGCAATAAAGATATATCTATCAACAATTTAATCTAAAAATAAAAATAAAAATATAAGAAATCTAATGAGGCAGGAACTGGGTGAAGGGGGACAATTGGGGGAGTAAAAGGGGATATCAGTAATACTCTCAATAACAGAGATTTTTTATAAAAAGTCTATCAGCCCTGCAAAAGTAAAGCTGCTTAAAGGTGTTACAAAACAACAAAGAAATTAATTAGCAGCAAATCTGGGGGCCCCCAAAGAACAAAGATATACCCTAGATCTCAACTTCTATTACATCAAGCAAGTATCATCTGGAGATAGAACAATTATCTAGGACCAGCAACTCAGATGGAGCAATTCCTTGAAGATTGGTGGGATGCTAGTGACTATCTGGGGGCTTGGGGCTGGGTTTACTTGGCAACACTTCAAATCCCAAGCCTGGAATGGATGGGGAAGGGAATCACAATCTATTGCAGAGATGTGGACTGTAGGTGTCCTCTTTTGAGATGGGAGCAGTTAGCATGGCCATGGGCATCTGAGGGCAGGCAACTGCAGTGGACAAAGGAATGTCCTCCTTGGGATTTAACAGCATCCCACATTCAAAAGAGACTAAACTGTTTATTTCCTATTAAAGAATCAGCAGACACAAGCCTACATACTTTCACTCACAGGATTTATTTTCGTTTGTGAAACTGAAAGCTTTAAGCCATAACATAAGGAGAAAAAGGCAGATTTTTATTCATTTTTGCATCAAGCCAGTTAATGCTGAGATTCTTGGTAATATCTTTTCTCCAACCTATGGCTTTTTGACATTATTGCCCAGTCAATGCTGTAAAAGAAATATAGAAAATAGAAATGTTAAATTTTAACTTAATGGAGGGATAAGGACACATATGTAATACCTCAATCAATAAAGAAAAAAACTTTTAATAAAACTGTCTAATTTTACTATGCATCTACAGGTATCACATTTAGTTAGTATAATAAGACACTAATTATACTGTCACAACCTATGCCTGTGTCCATAAAATTTGTAAACCCATTTTTTCCCTGAATTCTTTGTGATAGCTACATTAAAAATATATTATAAATTGGTACTTATAAATATCTCACACAGTCTCTATGCTTTATATGGGTAAAAGAAAATCATCAGCAAGGAAACAATGAGGAAAAGAAAAAAATTGGGAAGAAATAAATAATAATTTTGATTAATTGGTCTATTTTGGTCTACAGAGGAGGAGTACCTCCATGAGTTCTCTGTGCATATCCAACAGGTGTCCCACATACACATGTTCAAAACAGAACTCACACTTCACTCCCCTGCACATCATCCTTACAACACCAAAGTGCTTCTAGCCTACTCTACAATATGTCATTAGTAAAAGGTGTCATTTTCGATTTTGTCAGAAATGTTTTAGTCTTCGTAATTCTTTGCTATTCTACACCAAATATATCAATCACTGACCACTTAATTAACACTACCTTTAATTTATCTCACAAAATGTTTTGATCATGCCTTCTCTTCCAAACCTGCCATCATCACAACTTGCCTGTGTATTCCATACTCTCCTAGCTGTTTCCTTCATGTCCAGTTCTGGCTGGATCTGACTGACTTTCCCCTGCTTCATTCCAGCAAACCATACAATGTCAAATCCCTCAAGTACTACTTCAAAAATACTTTCCCATGCTTCCATTCATATATGAGAAAATGTAAACTCCTTACCAGGGCACACCAGACAATTATCTTGGCTCATGATAACTTATGTAGATTTTATCTCTCAATGTTCATAACTATTAAAATAAATTTTAAATGTGTTAAGGGCATAAATTTAGAAACAGGTCTGGGTTTACATTTTAGCCTTCCCATCTTCCTGCTTTATATCAGTAAACATTATTTATGTATTTTTTCTTACTCTACATCCAAGCTGTCAATTCATTTTGTTAGTTCATCTTAAAAATTTCTTCCTAAACCTGTTTTTACTATTGCTGGTCTGAGGTACCATCCTGTTTTCTCTTGGGTTAAAAACTCTACTAACTGGTTTCTCCACTTTTACTCTCTGTCCTTGTTACTTTCAACTCTCTCCAGATAAACTGATATCACTGTTATTTAGCAAACATCCCTGACATCTTTTTTCTTCATTGGTTCATTCTTGTGTTAGGAAAGCTCCTGCCCAGATATATGCAAGTATAGCTCTGCCAGCTGAATCCCTGTGTAAGACAGCATTGAATTATTGGAGAAAAGGGAAAGCTCTATCTTTAACTCTGGGAAAGGCTGGATGTCTGCTTTCACATTTTGCCAAGATAAGGGCAGTGAAGTTGATGATCATCTATTTAAATTTTTTTTAAAAAGGAAACGAGACCTTGTATCTGAGGTGTCTCTCTGACCTCCATTACTGCCTGCACTCTCTCTTGCTGTGCTGTATCCTTTGCATTTAAATAAAAGCCTCAGGTGAGATGACCATATGAGTCCATGAGATGTTCTTTCAAACATCTAAACTGGGTAAATATTTTCACCTCCCTCAATTCTTTGCTTACGTATCACTTGCTCAATAGGACCTTCTTAGTCAACCATATTTTTAAAAATCGCTACCAAATTCCTTCATCAACATCAACTCTTCCAGTTACCCCTATTGCCCTAATCTATCCCATCTGATTAATCACTTTCAATACACCATACGATCAACTTAGGAAATACGTTTGTTACTTACAGACTGACTACTAAACCTACTATTTCAAATTTTTGAGGCAAGATCTTAATGTGACCATAAAGTACTGAGGCAGGTGAAGACTATGAAAAGAAAAAAAGGGGGGAAGGGGAATGTAAAACTAAGCAAGATAGTTAATTTATATTTTAAGGGTTGGAAGAAATGAGAGAAATGGCAAGATCAGTGTATCGCTCTAGAAGAAAATGACTCGAGTTGGCGGGTGGTGATTAGTTTAGGGGAAGATAAACCAGCATAAGAATGAGACTGATTGGAGGACATGAAAGGAAGACAATGCGCCAAGTACCAAAATCCTCACCTGAGGTGTGGATTTTAATAGAGTAATCAAAGAAGTAGAGATTGGTCTAGTCAAAAATAAGACTAATTTACATTCTGCTTAGGAGTTATAAATATGTTCTCTGGTGGCAGATGAGGAAACAGATACATTGACTTAACTCTCAAAGTCCGATATGGAGGAATGGCATGTAATTTATCGGATGAACGCTGACCTTGGTCATGATTGAATTTTTGAATTCTTCTATTTATTCCAAATTATGGGTCTAATATCTCTAATATTGTGATTTCTTTATCATATGAATTAAAATTTGAAAACTATATACAGATGCCTACTTTATTACGAGGAAATAATTGACTTTCTACCTTGGAGAGTGCTTATTGGATTTTCCTTGGCATCTGATATATCCTCAATGTAAAATCCATCCCCCACCCCTATTTATATGTCAGGCTATCTGTGTCAAAATGGTGGAGTTTTAGTTTAAACCCTGAGTCTAACTGTCTTAAACTCCAGCTCCAAAACTTACTAAAATTTTGTACACCTGGGGAATAATTTAAATTCACATGTCTCTTTTCTCATTTATAAAATAAGAATAACCAAAATCATGGGACCTTAGTGAGGATGAAATGTAAATGTTTGGAAACAATCCATATAAGTCTACCAAGTAGCACCTTGAGTGAGTGAGCAGGATGCATGATAACTCATAACTATTTTAAGAATATATTTAAATCTCTTCAAAGTCGTTCCTTTTTCAAAAAGAAAATTAGTTGACAAATAAACCTCTGATTAACACTGGTTAACATTAACTATTTCTAAAGAGTCCAAAATAAAATTTGAATTAGCTTTTGTTTTAATATAAGATATTGACAAGTAAGAGTGATGATGATCACCATGGAAATAATGGATCTCATACTGAGGTATTGTTAAAGATTTAAAAAGTATCTCAGTGATGGTACTTTTTAAATATTTGATTCCTTCATTTCACCTTTACCTCTGTGTATGTCCTGTTGCTATTACTACTGCTGTCTTCTGACATAGATCTGTATAAAGAAATAACATTAGTTTTAGGTTTAGGAAACATTGTAATCTTAAGCAAAATCAAGAAAAGTAACAAAGCTATCTTTGTATAAAAACTCAAAAATTATATATCAATATGAGCAAACTTCCCATATTCCAGTCAGGGATCCTATATTTCATATTAGGTCTTTTTAATATTGACATAACTACTATGTATATTAAGCGTATTTAAATTTCAAACTGAAAACCAATCTATTATTTTCTCTATCTCCTCTACAAGGAAGACAAGAGGGATAGCAATAAACCTATGATAATGCACTTTCAAAGTTAAAAGGGTAATTTACATGCAAATGGTAAAATTCTTAAATTATTGTCTATCCAGTTATGATAGTTCTATCAAAAACTATGTAAATCACTAACTTTTCGCTTCATTTATGAGGTCATTAGTGAGGCCTCTAAGTCTTTCATCTACATTTAGTTACTTTTGGTGGTATTGACATTCTCCAATTTTTCCTTTGGAAAACTCCAATACCTACACAGTTCCTGTGGAAGAGGAGTGTCATAGTGCCCAGGTTCCTGCTATATGGCTACAATTCCTTGGCCAAGGTAATAAGATCAGGTTTGTAAACTTAACTCAGGTTTGTAAATCCAGACCGAATACGGGCTGAATTTAGGTATATTTCCACACCAATTTCCTTCTGTCTCGAGAATGTGAGCTAAGAGGCATTGGCTATAGACAGATTATTGGTATTTTTTTTAAATGAATCTAGGTAAAGTTTACATTGGTATTCTCTGCTTTGTGCAGGCAGAGCAGTCAGTTTTTTGAGAACGGACAAATATACATAGGAAGAGATGGTGTCAATCATAAAGCCTTTGAGTGATGGAATGAACTGCACAGTAACTCCTCACTGTGCACTTCATTACCACCCATTGATAATTCAGCTCCACATCATTTCTTATCCTTGCAACCCTGAAGCTCCTTAGTGTTGCTCTAAGACTTAGACTGTCAAGACCAGTTTTAGTTATGATCAATCATTCCCCAAGATAACATTGCTTTTCTTTTTTTTTTTTTTAAATGAATCTTTATTGTTCAGATTACAATTGTTTCTCCTTTTTCCCCACATATCTCCCCACCACCCAGTTCCCATCCCCCCTCTACCCTTACCTCCCCTCCCGCTGTCCTTATCCATAGGTGTATGATTTTTGTCCAGTCTCTTCCCATACTCCCCACACAGACACCCCTTTCCCCCTGAGAATTATCAATCCACTCCCATTCTATGCCTCTGATTCTATTAAGTTCACCAGTTTATTCTGTTCCTCAGATTTTTAATTCACTTGACTTTTAGATTCACTTGTTGATAGATATGTATTTGTTGTTCATAATTTTTATCTTTCTTCTTCTTTTTCTTCTTTTTAAAGAATACCTTTCAGCATTTCATATAATGCTGGTTTGGTGGTGATGAACTCCTTTAGCTTTTTCTTATCTGTGAAGCTCTTTATCTGCCCTTCAATTCTGAATGATAACTTTGCTGGGTAGAGTAGTCTTGGTTGTAGGTTCCTGCTGTTCATCACTTTGAATATTTCTTGCCACTCCCGTCTGGCCTGCATGGTTTCTGTTGAGAAATTAGCTGATAATCGTATGGGAGCTCCCCTGTAGGTAACTAACTGTTTTTCTCTTGCTGATTGTAAGATTCTCTCTTTGTCTTTTGCTCTTGGCATTTTAATTATGATGTGTCTTGGTGTGGTCCTCTTTGGATTCCTTTTGTTTGGGGTTCTGTGCGCTTCCTGGACTTGTAAGTCTATTTCTTTCATCAGGTCGGGGAAGTTTTCGTTCATTATTTCTTCAAATAGGTTTTCAGCATCTTGCTCTCTCTCTTCTTCTGGTACCCCCATAATTCTGATGTTGGTTCGCTTGAAGTTGTCCTAGAGGCTTCTTACACTATCTTCAACTTTCTGAATTCTCTTCTCTTCATGCTTCTCTGGAGGAGTGTCCTTGGCCTCTTTGTATTCCAAATCTTTGAGTTGATTCTTGCAGTCCTCTAGTCTGCTTTTGGATCTCTGTATAATATTTTTTATCTCAGTCAGTGTATGTTTAATTTCTAGTTGGTCCTCATTGAATTTATCGGCCTTTTCCATGAAATTCTTGAAAAACCTTATAACCGTGGCTTTGAACTCTATGTCCAGTCGCTTGTTCTCCTCCATTTCTTTGGTTTGTGATCTGTTTCCTTGCCTTCTCATATTCTCTGCTTCCCTAAGTTGGTAGGGTAGTTTTGTGTACTAGGTGTCCTATTGGTTCAACGGGTCAGCCTCCCAGTTACTTGAGGTGGACACTCTTGGTGTACCCTTGTGTACTGTGTGTCCCCCAGCAGGAGCTACAGCAAGGGCTAGTTTTCTCCTCCTTTGCTTGGGCGGTTTTGGAGCAGTCTGACTGGAGCTGCAGTTGGTTAAGCTGCCACCGAACAGGCCATTTATATGCAAAAGCCGCTGTGTGGAGCCTGGGCGGGTTTGTAGAATGTGCGGGGCGGGGCCTCAGGGCTGGGTGGGGTCTCAGGGCGTCACTAGGCTGGGGCGTGGCCAACGGCGATGGCTGCCGTCAGCTGTCTCTGCCTTTCCACGTTTCCAAGTCCCTGCGCCCCGCGCTCCAGCGCAGTAAACAATGATTGCTGGGCGCACCTCTGCAAAAAAGTCACTCTCACTTTCCGACCCGATGGCCGAGAGTCCAGCTGCTCCCCGTAGGTGCCTGGGTCCCCCGAGTGTCCCCAGAAACTGGATTTCAGAGGGATCGGGAGCTTGTCTCCTTGCGGGTTGAAGAAAAGCCGAGCACCCAGCCGCCCGCCGCC